>NC_056667.1:204729843-205439843 GCF_018350195.1 Panthera tigris | reverse complement strand
CTTTATACGTTAAGAAAATGCCAAACAAATCAACAAGAAAACCCAAATCCCTTTCCTTCCTATTGTTATTTAGTCTCCATGCATTTATTGCCAAGTAGGATTCCATACACAAGGGGCGGCGTCCTCAGAGCCCATGTGCTCTGGGGCCACTGAGAGCTTGGGTTTCACCTTTCCTGCTCCAAGGAGATCACGGAGTTACCACCGGCCCCTTCCTAATGGTCAACACCAGTGATGCTTCTTAAATCTTCACCTGCTCACCTCCCTGCAGTGCTGGATCCTTGCTCGTCACCGCACCTCTTTCTTTTGCCACAACCCCAAGTTCTGATTCTCATCCTGTTTCTAAAGGCCCCTCCTTGGTTTCTGCCCCGAGCTCCCTTCCTCGCCCTGCCCTTTCTACTCTCCTTGCATGTCTGACTGACTGTCTCTTCCAGAATCCATGGCCATATGGCTCTCTTGCGCTCTGCTGAGGACGGTCTTCACTGGGCTTCCCACAGCTGTCTCAGTCTTTTGTTTTCTTCTTACACCCATCTCAGCCTTAACACGTCAAGAACTACAGTCACCTTCTGCAAACCTATTCTGTCTTGTGATTGAGTCTGTTGTGTCCCGGGATCCTCCAATGCTTCCTTCTTTCTTCTTTCTCCACGCTTTGCTAAAGGCGGCCTTTGTCTATTCCAATTGGACTACAGTCCATCTGTTTGCTCCCACTCCCACCCGGTTTACTGAGGATCGCAGTTTTCCTTTTCATTGGGACCTCACCTCTGGCCCTTTCTGCCTCTGGGCTCATCTCTGCCTCCCTTTCCTGGCTTGTCAGTTACCATCTTCCTTGCAATGCACAGATCCAGGGTGACAGACGTCTTCAGTCACTTTCCATCATCTATAATGAATAACAGCCAAACGTTGTAGCCTGGCATGTGAGCTTTCTAAATATCCATCCCAGGCCACTTCTCTGACCTTCTCGCTTTTCTCTTTTTATCCCTGACATGCTCAGTGCTCCAGCAACATGCAACAGCCTGGTATTACCCGTAACTTGTGCAGGGTTTGTGTGGCCCCCAAACAGCACGTCTCTCGAGATCATGACCTAGGACTTAGTCGTTTGATTTTTCAACACGTGTAAGCAACTCTGGGCCAGATTTTAGCAAATGTTCCAGAAACATGTCATCCAGTTCACGGTCTCAAGAAATAAGTCATTGGATTTGGAGTTTCTCTCAGTAATGCTCTCTTCCCCATTCCCCTGCTCGCTGGTTTTTATTAGGCGTTGTTGGGAGAGTTTGCTTCCATAAGACGTTTTGTTCTCTGTCCAATGGACTGAGTAGCATTTGCGGTATTGGTTGGGGTTTTATCAGATTTCTTGCAACGATTTTCACCAGCGTGAGCACTTGAAAGGTTTTTGAAAGAATTTTCTCTCCCTCCCTCCCTGTATCCTTTTGATTCTCCTTTATTCCCTTTATAAATGATGTTAGATGACCTTTAATATTGCTTCAGAGATTCAGGTTGTTGGTAAGTATACAGAGTAAGACAGGCAGACCATTTTTCTTCCTCTTCCTCTTAGGTTTTCTCGGTTTGTTTTTATTTATTTATTTATTTATTTTTCAATATATGAAATTTACTGTCAAATTGGTTTCCATACAACACCCAGTGCTCATCCCAAATGGTGCCCTCCTCAATACCCATCACCCACCCTCCCCTCCCTCCCACTCCCCATCAACCCTCAGTTTGTTCTCAGTTTTTAAGAGTTTCTTATGCTTTGGCTCTCTCCCTCTCTGACCTCTTTTTTTTTTTTCTTCCCCTCCCCCCATGGGTTTTCATTTTTTTAAAGAGAGATTTGCAAACATATAATAGCATGTTTTCAAACCTGAGATTAGTTAAATTTATGCTTTCCATTATTCAAATGAAGCCTGACATTTTGAAATCCACTGCAGACCTGGCCTTTTGTAAAGGCCTGCAGGAGTTTTTGTGAGGCCCAGGCTTCCCTAGGACCTTCTGCCCCTAATTTCTGCACTCTGGTTTGAACTATATGTTTTCCTAGATTTACCCAACTGTGATAACGTGAATCGGGGTTAAATTTCGATCTTAGTCTTATCACGACACATTGCTTTCTTAAGACAATCTAAATCACCTTCACCAATGCTAAGCTCAGTTAAGATATAAGGAGAATCAGAATGAATTCCTATTTCTCTAACATTAATTTTTCATCCTATTGTGGCGTACCTTGAGAAGCTCTGTCTTTGCCATGGACCAAAATTTAATTCACTAAAAAATTCAATGAATCTTTTATTAAGCTAAGAGCAGCTAAGAGCAATTCAAGGCTATGTGCCCAGTAGGTGTTCAGTTCTTATTAATTAACTGTGATGAGCAAAGCCTACCAGTACTGATTCTCATTGACATCATCTCAGGAATAATCTATTTCTCTTTGGCACTCTTTTTTTCTTTGTTAATACTGAAGGTTTCCTTGAATTCTGCCCTTGATATTATCCAAGAGAAAACTTTGTACTGTGTTTCTCTTATAACAGTGGAAAATATTCCCTTCCTATGCCAGATCAATCAAACTCTCTGGCTACTAACTTATGTATTTTTTGAGCATTTTTCCATTCCAGGGAGATTTACACGGCTTAACTAGTTAATCTTTCAATCTTCCGTAAACAGCATTAACCCCAATTTACAGAGGCTACGAAGAGATGCCCCAGAGTCTTAGAGTAGATAAAGGTCTGTTTGAGGATTTAGCCACCTGCCGTATTTTCCCATTACAGATTGTGGTGTGAGTTTTTGCTGATGTGCTCAGAGGGTATGGGTGTTGCTATCCCAAAGAGGCTTGATCTTGATTTAGGAAGTTTTCTTCTAGGAGGAGGAAGGCTCTGAGTCCTGCTAGGTCCTGAGTGAGTGGTGCCCAGTCACCCCACTAACCAGACCCGTGATTTGGCTTATGATAGATCTCTAATTTCACAGATAAGAAAATAACACTCCAAAAGGTTAACAGAAATATTTACTTTGCTAATCTCATGGGGCTGTTGTGGGGATCAAAGAGACAGTGTGATCGACAATACTTTATAAACTGTCAATTGCTATGTCGTTGTACCTTAAACTGTAATTATTATTTTATATATGGTTTTATACGTTTGCTGTATGTAATTTAAACTTTTTGTACTTACTTTAGAACAGAATTCAGTAAGAGAAGGCTCTTCTTAGACTCTATCCAAAAGTATTTAGTTAATGAAATGTCAGAAATAATCTTACGAAGTCATGTATTCTGCTCTAAGAGAAGACCCTCAAGCCAAATTAAAGCACAGGCTAAGAGATCAAGGGTGAAATTAAATTATCACTGTTTCTGCCTTCTTATAAGCTTTCTACCAGAGTCTATATATACACAAGAAAATGTGAAAAAAAAATACAGATGCTCACGTGTTTATAAACATGGAAACCATTTATTTTTACATAGTAGATGAAATGCGGTAATTTAAGCATTGAGGGCACGTTCCTGATGTACTGGGACAGTACCTTTAAGTGGAATCACCAGTATTTGAGTAATTGGGCAGTTAGCTGAAGAAACCTGCATTTGGTCTAGGGTGCTCCGGGAGGTGTTTCCTGTTTCTGCTCTCAGATACAGTAACCCCTTGGGGTTAGGCTCAAAGAATAACCATAGAAGTAGCATTTTGGAGTTGCTGTATACAAAATCGTTGCTCATATGTGACACTCCCTACAGTTCTGATAGAACTTGTACACCTGTTTCCTTATAACCTAGAGATAGTCACTGTACATCCAAGTTGCTGCTGTGTGTGTGTGTGTGTGTGTGTGTGTGTGCATGTGTGCCTGTGCGTGTGTGTTCTCTATTGGACTTTGCGTGCCTGAGACTTTATTCCCTTCCCTTGAAACTAGATGCAGTCAGTTAACCGCCCCATGGCTGTCTGGGAGTGGGGTTTGAGACGTTCCTGAAAAACTTGCATTAGTATCTGCCAGGTTCACCTTGCAGGATCCCAGCTGCTGGTTTCTCCTAATGAGGCTCCCGTCTGTCTCCGATTCCTGTCTACGCCTGCCTTGAACTCTGAGGTTCCTCAGCTTTTGCTACTGTTACTCCTGACTTCCTGCCTCTACTGACCTCTGGTAACTGCTTGCTCCTTGTGTCTTCTTTAACCAGACATACGCAGTTTTATTTCTAAATGGGATTGCATTATGCATGGTAGTCTGCAGCTTGCTTTCTTTTCTCTCCCCTCTCCAAATGTACCTTGGAGTTCTTTCCCCATTTGTCCATGGAAATCTCTCGCATTCTTTCCAACTTCTACACGGAATTTCCACACCGTCACAACAGACAGAGAGGCAGACAGACTGTTGCGGGAGGGAGGAGGTAGAGATAGATGTATACACCCACTTGTTGTGGATTTACCCGCTTATGCTGTTTTCTAGTGAATGAGGAGACCAGGACCTTTGCAGGTAGTTGGAAGAGTTTTTCTGAGCTGGCCATTTATGGTCGTGATATTTACCTAATGATTTATAGAGTCTGCAACTTCATTGACCTAAGTCCTAAATACATGAAGCAGTTTGCTAAAACGTTGACATCCACTTCATGTAACGTTATAGCCCTCAGTAGGATCAGAGAATCAGTGATCTGGGAACCCATTAATTCCCAGCCTCATAGAAACAAGGCCTAAATAGTGACTGGCTCATTTATCCTACAGACATGTCCTGCATCCTATGATGTGCTGGATACCGGGGATATTAAGATGACTGAGGTCTGTGCCTGAGCTCACAGTGCTGGGGGAGAGATCGATAAGTAAGCATAACCTAGTGCCCACAGATGTAAGAGAGAACACAGAGCAAGTGGTGTGAAATCTGAGTGGGGGAAAAGAGGCTTTGGTGGAATCTCTGTACCCCTGACTTTTGAGTTTGGCCTTGGAAAAGTGAGCTTCATTTTTTTTTTTAATTTTTTTTTTTAACATTTATTTATTTTTGAGACAGAGAGAGACAGAGCATGAACAGGGGAGGGTAAGAGAGAGAGGGAGACACAGAATCTGAAGCAGGCTCCAGGCTCTGAGCTGTCAGCACAGAGCCCGACGTGGGGCTCGAACTCGCGGACTGCGAGATCATGACCTGAGCCGAAGTTGGACGCTTAACCGACTGAGCCACCCAGGCGCCCCAAGTGAGCTTCATTTTGCCAGCAGCGTAAAGAAAAGGACATCTGGGGTGTATCCCAGGAATCGCTCGTATGTGCAAAGGTAAAGGCATAAAAGAACACAGTGGACCGTGGCTGTAGCACGGGGGGTGATGCTGACACAGGAAGCTAGAAAGAGGGAGGCCCAGGCTAGGTGGTAAAGAGTCCCAAAAGGCATGTAGAGGAATTAAAACTTTGTTCTGGACATAAGACCTTACACAGGAGAGGAACGAGATCAGCACTTTAGCAGAGCGTTAGTCATTGTTGGCCTTGAGTGGGGACCGACGCCACCTAACAGGTCATTGCAGTGGCCTCGGTGAGAGAGGTTGCAGGCCTGAGAGAAGGCGGCGAAAGGGTAGCAGACAGAAGAGGCGAAGGGGTGTCGTTTATTTACACGATGGAATCAACAGGAACTGATGACCAGACTGAGCGGCGTGAGACCCGAGGCAGGGGGAGAAGAATGACGGGGAGGGAGAAATCAGCGGCACTGTGGAGTGAATTCGGTCAAGCCACAGATCGAATTTTCAGCTACTAAGCAAAATGGTCTGCGGGGAAGAGAATATGCTTAACTTCAGTTTGGCAGATGGTGACTTGGACTGAGGAATGTCCAGGCAGACGTGTCTCCTGAGCAGGTGAAGATATAGGACTCGCTCCAGAAGGAGATCAGGGCTACACATCCAGGTTATGGGACCCTGGATGCGAGACGCAGCCATAGAGAGTCTGTGACGTTGTCTAGAGTATATGTATCGCAAAGAGAAGAAGCTCTCATGAAACACGCCAGTGCTGAAGAAGAAGGTGGGTCACTAGAATGTAAACGGCATGAAGCAGCGATGTTGATTTTGCTGATGTCCCAAGCCACCCTCCAGAAATACTTCTTCACCGAATGCAAAGTAGCGGGGGAGATAAATCATCCAGCGAGTCTGCGAAGGAATCACCAGAGATGTTGGGCAAGAACAGGCCTTGAATGGTATGGCCAAGGTCAGGGAGCAAGGGAGAGATTTTTCAAGAGAGACATGGTGGAGTGTATCCAGTGCTACTGAGAGGTAAAGGAGGCGGAGGGCAGAGGGCGAGAAACTTGCAGTTAGCAGCAACCTTCCAGAGGGTGTGGAATAGGAACGGGGATGTCGGGGAGTTGAGGAAAACGTGAGAAGGAAAACCCCAGGAGAGTGCCAGCGTGGCCAATCAGGGAATTGGAAACAAGCCCTGTTGGGATCATGAGGGGCGGCTCTCTTGCCTCTGGCTTCACTTGAACCACGAAATCTATTAGGCTCTGCTTTGGTCTGTGACAGTGGTTCTCCCCCTGTGGTCCCCAGACCTCCATCATTAGCATCGCCTGGGAACCCCTCACACGTGCAGACTCTCGGGCCTTACCCAGACGCGCCAAATCCTAACGTTCAGGGTGGGGGCCCAGCAGGTGCCTTCCGTGCGGATTCAGTGCGCTCTGAAGTTTGAGAACCACTGGCTTGTGGCATAATTTTGAGAGAAATTAGCACAGGTGAGCTGACTTGCCTCTGAAGAGTGAGCTGCTGATAGTCCTGTAGCTAGGAGCCCAGACTTACGGACCAGAGAAGCGGGAGGAAGGAGGCGAGGGACTCGGCTTCCGTTCGGGCAGGTGGAAATAGGAGCCATGCTGCCCGATCCCTCTCCCGAGTCTCAAATTTCTTGTTGTGACGTCAAAGAATATTATTTAAGGACATGGTCTGCTTAATAGAATGTGGTTTTACTTTTGCTAAAGTGCCTGGGATTCCCCACTTCTATTTTTCTGTCCTTAGAATACCATTTGATAGTTTTCCCTTTGGTGCGCCACCTGGGTGTGGCTGTTGGAAAAGCTTGAGGCTGATACGTGTTTCCCCTGCTGCTCCTGTAAGTTCACCAACACGTTTGTTTTTGTCTGACCAGGTCTGCGAGCTGGATATTATCTTTAATTTCGAAAAGGCTTATTTCATCCTCGACGAGTTTATAATGGGTGGAGAAATTCAGGAAACGTCTAAGAAATCTGCTGTCAAAGCCATTGAAGATTCTGATATGTTACAGGAGGTCAGTACAACGGGGACAGATAACGATGGGGACGATGATGATTGTGTGTTGGCCGACACTTCTTGAGTCCTTGACGCTGTGCGGGGTGCGGTTTTTAAGCAACTTACCTGTGTTCGCTCTTAAGAGGCCAGTGAACGGAGACACAGAGAGGTTAAACAACCTGCCTGATGTCACACAGCTGGAAAGTGTGGAATAGAGAGTTGAACCCAGGAACCTGGGCTCCAGAGTCTTGGCTTTTCGTGTTTGGCTGAGCTCTTTAGTGAGGGTACCTCAGTTGTCAACAAGGAACCAAAAGCTGGGTGCTATTTTTTTTCCAGACATTTAACGAGAGGTATAAAAAGACTTTCATTAAAATATCTGTGCTCCCCTGGGAAAGGAGACTAGCAGTGCATTGTCACTCCATTTGCCAGGGATATTAGAAGTTTATTATTGAAGATGGCATTTATCATTGTAATTAAAATTCCTTACACCTCCTGGCGAGGCTGCACGTGTGCTCCTATTTGCATAAGTAAATTGGGAATCCTGTGGTTTGCTTGCCAAGGTATAAATGGGCCCTGAAGCATCCATGTGGTCGTGCTCCTGACTCTGTGATATTTACATAAAATACAGTGGGTCTTTTATTTTATTTATTTTTTATTTTAGAGAGAGAGAGAGAGTGCCCATGAGTGAGGGAGAGGGGCAGAGGGGGGAAGAGAGACTCTCAAGCAGGCTCTTTGCTCAGCACGGAGCCCGATGCGGGGCTCGATCCCACGACTCCGGGATCGTGACCTGAGGCGAAATCAAGAATCAGACGCTCGACCGACTGAGCCACCCAGACGTCCCATATGGGGCTTCTAGAAGCGGTGCAGATTTGCACCATACGTCACACCTAATAAGGGAACTTACCTACATCAGCCCCTTGACTCCTCCCAAGGACACTGACGGGGAGCACGGCACCCCACGGACCTTTGGCCTCCTAATGAGGTGATCCCACCAACCCCAGCACAGGCCACCTCTAGGTACTTCTTCCCGCAGCGTCACTGGGTCTTTCCACCTGCCTGTCTCACAATGGCAGGTCATGAGATTCCAGAGGATTACATGCTCTCTTTTAAAAAATGGCGTTAAAGCCATTCTTCCTGCTGTTCAAGAAATAAGAGACTGGCTTAATAAAACAGCATCAGGCATGGTCTCCCAGCAACTTTTCTGGCACCTCGCTGAGCTGATGACTTATTCCAGCCCATCCGGGGGGAAGCAGAGCTCAGGTGAATGGACTCTGAGGAAGACACCTGTTGGAGTAGGTGCCCGGAAGCATCCGCGTGTGCCTTTGAGGAGACTGGTTCATCTCCCTCTGGAGGTGTCCTCACCGCAAGAGATGCATTTAAACCTTCTGATGTTTGCTTGGCTCTCTCCAAATGCCAAAGGAAGGGAATTTCTCAAGGTGCTTGAGAAATCAGGGGTTTGGAAATTCCACAGGACAACCTTTCTTAAAATATGCCAAGGGTTATTTATAACCCTATCCTCAGGGCCCTTACTGGGGAGTCTACTTACAGGAGAAAGAGACTTTTTAGCGGGGTCTTGGGCACTAATTGCAGCTTTCTGAACTGGGGCCAGGACACAATCTGGGTTATTTTGAATTCCTGCTCTGGAAGAAATACAGGGTTTTAAAGAGCTGGGAGTACATCCGATGCTGCTAGTTCCGCAGAAATCTGGGAAGCAGGTATTTCAAGAAAGAGCCCTTCCACAATTAAATGCTAACTGGTAGTTCGCGTTCTTGCTGATCGAGCGGAAGGTCTTGATGGGCAGGGCTCACGGGCCCCTCCGTTTAGCCTCTGTGTCCCCATGGTGACCAGGAAATGTCATGACTGCCCTCTAAATCTCTCTGGGTAAACTAACAGCACCTGCCAAATAGAGACAACGTTATCAGCATTCTCTTGGGCTCCGGGTACTTCAGCTAAGTCAGTGAACGTTTGGGGAGCTGGCTGAAAAATGGGCTGTGTATATCCGGTCAGAAAAGTGTAGAATGACTAGGCACAAGCCATGTAATTACAGAAAGAAAAAAAAAATACTGCTTCCTTTTTTTCCCTGTCCTTTGGACCTAAGCACATATTTTAGCTACTAAAGGTTAAGGGAGGCCTTTGTAACATTGCTTTCGCTTTTAGCCCCTAGAACTTTCCCTGACCCCTAATTAATAAAGGTTTCTTAGAATAAAAAGGCCATCCTCGCATATTTATTAGTAAGAAGACACAGAGTCTTAAATTTGCAAATGCTCAAAGATTATTCTGAGTGTCCTGGGGCTTGGTGTTAGTGATATGGATTAAAAAAGAACAGATTAGGGGAGCTGGGTGGCTCAGTCGGTTAATGTCCAACTTCGGCTCGGGTCACGATCTCACGGTTCGTGAGTTCGAGCCCCGCGTTGGGCTCTGTGCTGACAGCTCAGAGCCTGGAGCCCGCTTCGGATTCTGTGTCTCCCTCTCTCTCTGCCCCTCCCCTGCTCATTCTCTGTTTCTCCCTCTCTCAAAAATAAATAAACATTAAAAAAAATTTTTTTAATAAAAAAATGCAAAGAACAGTTTAATTGGTTGGGGGTGACTTTTGGAGGTATCTTATTTTGTGGGTGACAACCCGTGGACAGTGGCTTGAAGTGATAAGAAAACAAACTGAAAGAGAAAGGTAGTTAGCTTATTACCTGCAGGGGTTGCAATTCCTGGCATCACCAGTGGGGTGACGGACAGAAGAGGTTTCCCCACAAAGTGAGGAGCCCGAGTCAAAATGGTGTCTCATTGGCTCAAGCGAGAGAATACCTTGCCTGTGTATGCGTGGAGGCATGAGAATGGCATAGGTGCATCCCCACATTGTCGTCACCCTGAAAAGCACAACCCACGTTGGGGTACCTCGGTGGCTCAGTCAGTTAAGTGTCCTACTTCCGATCTTGGCTCAGGTCATGATCCCAGGATCCTTGGGCTCCACACCGAGCATGAAGCCTGCTTGGGATCCTCTCTCCCTCTCTGCCCCTCCCCTGCGCTCTCTCTCTCTCTAAAACAACAACAACAACAACAATGACGAAAACAAAACCCACAACCCATGTTAACTGCTAAGCAAAGCCATAAAGCAGTAAAAAGTTACAGTACGTACAGTGCGAAATCCACAAGAAACTCGGTGGTGCAAGAAGGGGTCCTGAGGGACAGATCCTGGTCCTCTTGTGAAACACAGAGCTCTTTAAGGTTGTGCCAGCCTTGAGTGTCTTTTCCAACCTTGAAAGCAGGAAGCTCAAGAAAATACCAACCTTGTACGCTATTGATTCATGTAACTTGAGTAACAGCATGGCCCAGAAAGGACAGTCAGTGTCGTCTGTAGCCGACTGAGGTAGCCAGTGGTGGGAGGTGGTGCCAATAACTAGAAGCCGGCAAAGTGACAATTCCAGAGGCTTTTGCTGGCCCAAGCCCCTTCCGAGGCTGCAGGCTCATGTGGTGGAATTTATAAAGGTAAGATATCGTAGCCGCAAAGCGCATGTAGCCATACAGTGAATACATTATAGAAGCATGTCAGACACTGAATGAATGAAAACCCTAGGCTATGGTTCTGGATTTTGGGATACTTGTCCTTTAAAAACGCATAATCTGTTACTGCCTTCCTCGTTCTAAATCAACTTCATACCCCATTTTGTATTTGCAACTTTGTATTCCTTTGCAAATGGTATAAACTCTAGGTGCTAGAAAACAGGCGGGGGCCCCTGGCCAGTGTGATAGCCCTGCTAAGTTTGAAGACACCGGCAGCAGTTGTAAGAGGAGATGCAGACAGGGCAGAGGGCTGGGGGTGTGGGCTTCTCTTGGCCAGTGCTCATCTGGAGGCGTAAGAGCTTTGTAAGAAAGTGTGGGTGACCGAGCGCAAGTGTTTCAGCATAGGAGCCCTGGAGTTCTAAACAGAGCTGGTGAAAACCCGTTGGAACGCCTGATTTCCAACCTTGGTTCCCTCTGAGTGATATTGCTTAGCCATGGCCTTGCCGTTTGGCCCATGCGGATCGATTGTCTTCCCGGCCTGGTGCAAGTGAATTATGCACCCTGAGGTTCAAGGTTAAGTACAGTTTGATCACTGCTGATGGAGCTGACTGGGGCTTACCCGAAAGAGGCAGGGGCGTTTCCCCAAGGCTGCCCCCTTGAACTTTGTATTGATTCGACACAGGAGCCACTGTGTTACACAAATATATAAGTCTACAATAGAAGAGAATGCAAGAGACGACCCATTTATCTTGCCTGGTAAAGGGCTTGCCCATCACGGTATATTTCAACTCTACCTGTAATTGTGAATCTGGCCGAACGTTTCTTAAAAAGTACTGGCAAAAAATTATGGCCTTCTGGCATGTTAACAAACTTGCTAACTGGTGAGGAGGATGAAGGAAGTTCGCATACTCGGGAGGAAAGCCTTTTCAAAATACATGGAAGAAATCCTTAAGAATCCTAGTTTGTGTGTGCTTTTTATATCTTGCCAACAAGCGTAGAAAGATGCTTTGCACAGTATCCGTAGCAATTCTGATGTTACAGAAATACAGTCGAGATTTCTCTACTACGTGTGCCTGGAGGTGGGTGCTCATGATCATTTAGGCACGTTTATCCGAAGTCAACAGTGGCATATTGGCAGCTGTTGCTTTAGAATTTCTCTTATCGGACATTCTTTTTGGGATCAAGCGTAGCTTTTTCCGTGGAAAGTTATTAAGTTCCAGCCACATGGATGTGTATGCACGTTACGCTCAAACTTTGAACCGCCGTTCTTGATCAGAATGCAAAGATTGATGTCCATCCCCGTTTAGATAACTTCTGTTCAATAACCACAAACAATAAGGAAGTAAAAGAATGACAAAGGTTTCACATTCTGCTAAAGGCTGTCGAAGGGGCTCTTGTTCTAATTTCTCGTTCTCTTTCAGACGATGGAAGAATATATGAGCAAGCCTACATTTTAACCGCACGTCTACTTGAAGACTCCCGAGTCCCCCACGCTGTGAGCCTGTAAATTAGCAGAACCTGCCGTCCAGTTCCTTGACGAGCTTCTGGCAGCATGCCAAAAATAACCTAAAAGGGATCCTTCGTTAACTAGCAATTAACTTGTTTCACATAACATATTTATCGTTATTACATATCTGTATTATGCTGTACGTAACTACTTATTGTGGCTCTGGATGTTCAAGCAACTGCTTTATGACTCAGTAGACTGGGTATGTGTCTACAGTGCTTTAATTCCATGTGATATTTTTAAGCTAATTTAAGTAAAGGTGTTGCAATATGTTTATTGTTGCATTCCATTCTCTACTGACAGCTGAATAATAACCCATGGTTTTGAACATGAAATACATGTTGTATTATGAATAATTCTTTTCTAAATGTTCAACTTTTTAAATTGTATAATAATTCAAAATTATGTTAATAGTTCAGAGTTCATACATAATGCTAGACATTTTTTTTTTTTTTTGGATACACTTAGTAAAATGTAAATTTCAGTCCAGATACAATGTATCTGATTTTAATGTCCTGCATTCTTTATTTTTTCAGGGTTGGAATTAAGGAAAATAACCAAAGATAGTAAGGGACTTAAGTGGTTTTGATATCATGGAAGCTGCTATCTAGTCGAGATTTTCATTTTACCTTTTAATTGAATATAAAGGGCATTCCATTATAAGGTTATATTTTCCTATAAACTCTCTGTATTTATTAAGGATTTGAGACTTCTGGAGATACAGTGTCTATGACTTCCCTTATTATAACAACAGTATAATAAAGATGAATAAAAGTAGCAGTAATTATTACAACTACTACTATTTTAATAAGTTTTAAGGTTCCAAGCACTTAGCTGCTTGAGAGCTTTTGCTTCAAACATGTTTTAATGTGTATCTACTATGTTTGACGACTGATTGTTTATTAGACTTACTTATTATAACAGCCTATATAGTAGATGCCCTTCCTCCTTTCTTACTTCCTCATGCCCCGAATTAAATATTTGCTGCTGATCATTATTATTCTCAATATGTTGCATTCCTGATTTGCCGGAATGAAAGTTCTCTGTAACCAGGTAGTAAACGTGATCAGACATTACAGGGAAATAGCTCGTAACACTCTGTCTTGATGCCCCACCTCTGATGTCCTACGTGTGCATTTTCCATGTTCATTTTGAGGTCTGGTATCATTCGGGTTGGAGTGGTTAGGGATCCCTCATGCTCTTCCTAAGAGAGCAGTGTGCTTGCTGTTGTATTCTTTCTCTAGAAGATCCTATATGGTGGACCTTTAGAGAACATGAAGGAAAAATGCCCTCTCTGATTCGTCTTGCCAGATATATTTAAGGAAAAATAAGACACGAACAGAAGAAAAACTTGGCCAATTCCTCAATAGAGCCGTTACTAAAAAGAAGGAACTCAGATTAGTATACGAAGGAATTACTGGGCTTTTAATATCTATTTACTCAGGCTAATCCTGTGATTACGATGATGGCATTGGATTGAAGTTTAACTGCCATTTTTGATCACTCTGTTTATTTGATGTCTTCCGATTTGTGTTGTCAATATGGTGGAACTCTTTTATTTTTAAAAAGGTTTGTGGGGCCCCTGGGTGGCTCAGTCGGTGACGTGTCCGTCTTCGGCTCAGGTCATGATCTCACGGTTTGTGAGTTCAAGCCCTTCATTGGGCTCTTGTGCTCGGAGCCTGGAGCCTCCTTCTGATTCTGTGTCTCCCTCTCCTTTTCTGCCCCTCCCCAGCTTGTGCTCTCTCTCTCTCTCTCTCTCTCTCTCAAAAATAAACATTAAAAAAAAAATAAAAAGTTCTGCAAAGGTAGACTTTATGTAAGTCATTGTGTTTTCCTGGTTCTTTTGAAGTTTTCGACCATTTTTGGGTGAAGGTATTTATTCATGTATTCTTTCAAATGGGCTAATCCCACGTTAGACATTATCAAGCTGTATACTGGGCTTTCAGACTCCGTGTCGGTGTCTCACATAGAAAACGAGCGTAATAATGGAGCACGCCGGGTGAATATGAGGTATTTGGGGGACATTTTATGTGGGTCTCGGTGAAAGCAATCATTATATTTTCTTTATATTATACAATTATAATAGAACTACCAAGTGAACGATAATAAATACTAAATTTGTATAAAACTTCCAAATAAAATGTTTTTACATTTTTTAACGAGGAATTTGAGTGTGTTTTTTATGAATAGAATTGGTTTTTGATCAAATTTTATGCTAGAAGTTTCTACCCCTAATTCCTGGTGATAGTCCCTTCAATGTGATCTCTGTGGTTTCTTGGCACTTACCGTCAGGAAGCAGCTTTGCAAGCAGGTGAGAGCAAATGGAGAGAAGAGTCTGAACTGCTTTGCTTCGACTGACTTCTCCTCATCATTCACCCACATTTTGGTAATCTGATCTCTTGGCATGTAGTCAATGATGCATTCTTTAAGTCTAGTAATTTCTTTCATGAGCAAACGTTAGGTTGGGACAAAGTAAGGGAATTTTTAATTCATTCAAAGTTTTTTTTTTTTTTTTTTTTTTTTTTTTGCCAAATCAAGTCTCCTAAAGTAATGCAAATCCTTTTCATCAAACACACAGATGTTGTTCTACTAGGCCTAATCATACCTCCTTAAGATTCATATTGTAACACCTAGGAAACATCACTGAGGAACTGTGTTTACTTTTCTGAGATTGAATCAATGAACTTCATTGGTAAATGTTACCGTATTCTTTCACATGGTCTCTGGAATTTTGGATGAAGTCCAGTCAGATGCTCTGGGAAGTAAGTAACATAAGCCAATGACTGTTTTTCAGTAATTAGCAAAGTGTGGGCCATTAAAAATCTTTCTCTCCTTCCAAAAAATGTGGGGGGGGGGAGTGCTTAAATTACTATTGAAGTAAGATAAGGATTATCTCACATTTAAAATCAAGCAAACTCATAATTCCTTTTCTTCAGCATAAATGTCTTATTTACTTCCAAATATTATCAAGTAAATCATGCTGTCCTCTTTCTACTAAATATTCCTTTTACACACAAGATTAACATTTTATTTATTTATTTATTTTAACATTTATTTATTTTTGAGACAGAGACAGAGCATGAACGGGGGAGGGTCAGAGAGAGGGAGACACAGAATCTGAAACAGGCTCCAGGCTCTGGGCTGTCAGCACAGAGCCCGACGCGGGGCTCGAACTCACGGACCGCGAGATCATGACCTGAGCCGAAGTCGGCCGCTTAACCGACTGAGCCACCCAGGTGCCCCAAGATTAACATTTTAAACGTGCAAATTATCAAGTAAGAAGCAGCATTCCAAGTTAGAACAGTACCAGGTGTAGCTCAGAAAGTCAGCTGGAAGTCAAGGCTAATAATAAAAAAAGCTCACAAACTCACATACTGCAGAATTTTCATTATGGTGGGAAAATATCTATAAAATTTAAGACGATATAAATGTGAAGAATAAAGAACTAGGATACTTGCAGGGGTTTGTGATCCGAAAAGGAAGTTTGAAAACAAATTTAGGTCATTAGCAGTTTTTAGAATGGTATAAAACTAAATTGAAAAATGAAAGTATGATGATATAACTTTGCAAGTTAATGCAGTCAGAATTGGAAGTATTGGAACATTAGTTTTCATTCAATAAAATAATCAAACTTCTAAAAGCATCTTAAAATATAATTACTTTTACTTATGTATGAGTAAATATATTTTGGAGAAACTGTACAATGAATTGATTAAATTATGGTTTTCTGGATTTAGAAATAGGCATCTTTTTATTTCTGGAAACAAGTTTTTAAGGATACTTTATCAGGAATCGCACTGTGGCTAATGTAGCAATTTCATTACTATGTATTCATCCAAAGGATACAAAATTACTAATTTGATGGGCTACATGCACCCCAATGTTTGTAGCAGCATTATCTACAATAGCCCAAGTATGGAAAGAGCCCAAATGTCCATCAACAGATGAATGGATAAAGAAGGTTTTATATTATACATATAATATACAAAGTTGAAAAAATATCTCATGGAATATTATTCAGCCATAAAATAATGAAATCTTGCCATTATGCTGAGTGAAATGAGTCAGAGAAAGACAACACATGATCTCGCTCATACATGGAACTTAAGAAACAAAACAAATGAGCAAAGGAAAAAAGAGAGAGACAACTCAAGAAATAGACTCTTAACTGTAGAGAACAAATTAATAGTTACCAGAGGGGAGGTGGGGGGCGAAGGGTTAAATGGGTGATGGGGATTAAGGAGGGCACTTGTGATGAGCCCCTTGTGATGTTGTATGTAAATATTGAATCTAAATGTTGAATCGCTAAAGTCTACACCTGAAACTAATATTACACTGCATGTTAACGAATTGGAATTTAAATAAAAACTGGGGAAAAAAAAGCCAAAACTGACACAACGGATGGATGAATGAATAAACCAAAGCATATTATAAGAAGAATGAATAAAATCAATTATGTTCTACTTGGAACACCTAATCTCATATGAAAATAGTAACAGTTGTAAAGAAAGCAATTTTCACGTTCTTTCTGTAGTCATTGAAAACTTTACTTCAAATATAATAAGGGCATAGAACCTATTAAGTTGGAAGAAAATTTAAATCTTTAGCCTACACACCCTCCAGAATGATAAATCGTAAAGTAAAAATGAGACTAAGTCATTAGTTTAGAACGTGCTACATGTGTGGACACTTCTTCCAGCCTTCTGCCTTCTGTCAGTGTGTTCTATATTCAAAATTGTAGGAGCCAAAATATATAATTGCTAAATTTCCCTGAAGTTGTTTTTCTGAGGCAGCCATCCCAATACTACTCAAATATAATTTCGACTCTTGGGAGCTTTTGAATCGGTGGGAAATAATGGCTTGATTTTTAAAAATCTCTCTATATATAGATTTTCAGCTATCAGTCTCGGAGCAAACAAGTCGATCACTAATCACTGACTAGGGCCACAACTCTCTGATGGGATTGTTTGAGCCACAAGACTATCCTCATTTGTGGTCAGAGCATCAGGATGGACTAGAAACCGGGAACCTTTATGCTGGTCCCGGATGTACCGCTGAAAAGGCCCACAACCTTGCCCTTTGGAATGGATGGAAAGTTAAGAGTCAGATGGGATTTTGGAAGTGAGCTAGTCTGCGCTGCTCATTATACGAAGAAGACGAGAGTAGTCAGTGCATTAACATTTACGCTTTGATCAAGTCTCAGAGCTAATGATTTGTTTAATTAAACCTTGTCTTGATCAAAGGTGTTACCTGATGAAAGCATCTGATGAGCTTGTTTTCCTGGTATGAACTACAAGCCCAATGACATTTAAACATGTTTTTCACCCTTTTAAATGATACAAATGAAGTACATTGCGTGCACTTTAAATAAGGGATGCCATTATAAGAGTAGAAAAAAAAGGTGGTGCTGTAACAGGTAAAGGGTGAATTGCCGAATTAGCGTTGTCGAGTTTTAGAGGTGGGAGATCTTACATGTTTCAGAGGGAAGGGAGGACAGAGGAGGAATAGTTTTGTTTTTGTTCTTTGGGGTTTTTTGTTTGTTTGTTTGTTTTCTGCTGGTCTTGAATCAAAGGGACTGATCATCTGGAAAAATCCCTGAATTCAGTGACTGTTTCCTGCGTGTAACGAAGGTTTGTCGTTTCAACACTGTTTGTACCTAACTGTGAAAAAAGACCTTTCTTCGCGTTTGGTTGTGAGCTGTGAGGCCCCAGTGCTGGATGAAACCAAACCCTGCTTGAAAATGAGGCAGATCGGGGCGCCTGCGTGGCTCAGTGGGTTAAGCGTCCGACTTCAGCTCAGGTCACGATCTCGCGGTCCGTGAGTTCAAGCCCCGCGTCGGGCTCTGGGCTGATGGCTCAGAGCCTGGAGCCTGCTTCCGATTCTGTGTCTCCCTCTCTCTCTGCCCCTCCCCCGTTCATACTCTGTCTCCCTCTGTCTCAAAAATAAATAAATGTTAAAAAAATTAAAAAAAAAAAAAATGAGGCAGATCCCAGCTGTTCATTTACCAAACCATTTCCTGTTTCCTCCTGGGCACAAGGCTAGGCTTCATTCCCCAGCCTCTCTTGAAGTGTGGTTTACCCGTGGCGAAATCGCGGCCGGTGGAATGCGGGTTGAAATAACACAGGCCCCACCGCAGGTCTGGCTCATCAAACATTCCCCCACAGGACCGTCCATTTTCCGTCTTTCCCTGTTTACACCTGAAGGAAAACACGACAGCATCCAGACAAGGCAGAGCCATGAGACGGCAGGAACCTGAAAAAGGTGGTCAGGAAAGCCAACCGGGGAAGAACGGCCACACTGGACCTTTACCTGCGACAGAAACAAACAATTGCGTTAAGCCGGAACGCCTGAGGTTGTTTCAGCAACGAGCCCACCCGGAAGCAGGAAACAATCCTGGGCTCCCATCAGGAGGATCAAGATATGTGTAAACACGTTTCTTTTCAGGTAGTGGAAAAACGTAGCCCCTTTAGAGCTAATACAAGCAACTAATTATCTGGAAGAGGGTGCCACCATTACACCTGCCCCCGTCACTGAGTTACAGATTCACCTACCCAGGGGACATGTTCTTTTTGACCCCTGTACTAAATTTTCCCTGCGCTTCTGCGGTGGCTGATGCAGCTTCTTAGTCTGACTTTTGAGACCTTTCATGATCTGACCACTTCTGGATTTTTTAAGTCTCATATTCCACACTCTGATAACACAGGTCAGTGTGTTACTCTCTCTCTTCTTTGCTGAGGCTTGTTCCATTTATTTCTTCACCTGAAGCGTTATTTGCGCCAATTGTATCCCGATTCTTTAACACACAACCCAAGGTGTCCCTTTCTTTATGGCTCTCGCCTCCTTCCACCCTTCCTCCCCTTCTCTGCAAGCCCTTTGCATTACATAGGTTCCCACGGGGCACTTGCCGCTTTAATATTCTATTGTAAATATTTAAATACATGTCTTATCTCTTGCTGAAAAATGCGAGAGAGCAGGATATGGGTGTGTGTGTGTGTGTGTGTGTGTGTGTATGAGGAAAAGAGAGAGAGAAAGATCATTTTTTGGGCTCTCCTAAAGGGCCTGTCAGGGTATTGCATACATGAACACAATTACTGACATCTACTGCATCAGGCTATGAAAACCTCCCCTTTAAAAAGGCACATTTCCTGGGGCGCCTGAGTGGCTCAGTGGGTTAAGCAGCTGATTCTTGATTGTGGCTCAGGTCATGATCTCACAGTTCGCGAGTTCAAGCCCCAGGTCGTGCCCTGCACGCTGACCTGAAGGAGCCTGCTTGGGATTCTCTCTCTCCCTCTCTCCGTGCCTCCCCCACTCACACTCTCTCGGTCTCTTTCAAAATAAATAAAAAGGTACATTTTCCTTAACACTCCCTGACTGGAATGTTTTTGAAGAACCATAAGAAGTTTATGAGGCCAACGAGCAGTCTGCCCATTTCTAGAGTACGTCCCTTCAATAGTGTATTTTTGGCCAAGAGGGTATGTACTATCTCTTGGATCGTCTTAAGTTCTGAAATAACATTAAAATCTTCTACTTCTTTTTAAAAAATTTTTTAAATGTTTTTATTTTTGAGAGAGAGAAACAGCATGAATGGGGCAGGGGTAGAGAGAGAGGGAGACACAGAATCCAAAGCAGGCTGTCAGCACAGAGCCCGACGCGAGGCTCGAACCCATGAGCCGTGAGATCATGCCCTGAGTCGAAGTCCGATGCTTAACTGACTGATCCACCCAGGCGCCCCTAAAATCTTCTACGTCTGCTGTATGACTGGATCCCAAAACTTCAGGCGGCACTGCTCCAGGTGACTCTTTCAATCTCACCTACTGCTGGGTCCCCAGTGCCCTTAGTGGTGCCCGACAGAGACTAAAATATCAATACATGTTTGCTGACTGGAAGCTTAGTGATAAGACTCCATGCAACATGGCAACGAATTGGCTGCGGCTGTTTCTGTGATAGCAGCAAAGTGATTAAAATTAAAACTGAGCACTTAGCGTTGGTGCCATATGGATCTGTTTGGTTTCTTGTGAAAGAAGAAACAAGAGACCTAGTGGGCTGGGACCGGGCCAGCCTTCACTCAATATACCACTTCCGTGAGGGGCACACAAAGCTTTTATGTTGGGGCCACTCATCTGGTGGCAGACCTGTCGTCAACTCTTAACCGGGGTGAGGCAAGAGAGCCACAAGGTTTGCTGATGTGGTCGTGGACAGAGGAATAACTTCTTGAAACATAGACGAATTTACTTCTACCCAAAGATGAGTACTTTCAATTTTATTTTATTTTATTTTATTTTATTTTATTTATTTATTTTATTTCATTTCATTTCACTTCACTTCACTTCACTTCACTTCAATTTCATTTCATTTCATTTCACTTCACTTCACTTCACTTCACTTTATTTTATTATTTTATTTTATTTTATTTTTTTTTTTATTTCATTTCACTTCACTTCACTTTATTTTATTTCATTTCATTTCACTTCACTTCACTTCACTTTATTTTATTATTTTATTTTATTTTATTTATTTTTTTATTTCATTTCATTTCACTTCACTTCACTTTATTTTATTTTATTTCATTTCACTTTATTTTATTTTATTTTATTTTATTTTATTTTATTTTAAGTTAACTATTTTGAGAGTGCAAACGGGGAGCAGAGAGAGAGGGAGACAGAGAATCCCAAGCAGGCCTCATGCTATCAGTGCAGAGCCCAACATGGGGCTTGATCGCATGAACCGTGAGATCGTGACCTGAGCCGAAATCAAGTGTCTGACATTTAACCGACGGAGCCACCCAGGCACCCCAGTACTTTTTTATATTTTTAACTGGGTCACGTGGATGATGACCCTGCTACATGATTATGCCAGGGTGTGGCTTTTTGTTAGAATGGAAGTTCCCTTTTCGATAATGTTTCCTGCCTCATGAAGTAGAAGGCAGTGATGTGCTAGTCCCTCTCTGTCTCTTCACGTCCTTCCTCTGCCCTCTGCTATGAAAATGAGTTGGCCTGCTTTTTGGATCCTCTGTAAGATCTGCACGAATTCAAGCTATATGAAAAGAAAGCTATGAAAGCACATTTATAAACAGAAGTGAAAGAACACCTTTTACAGACGCTTACTGTAGCAGAAAGCGGTATTTGCCATAGGAATGATTGACTACCAATTACGTTTCACACGAAACCTAGCGAAGATAGTACTCACAAGGGACAAGAAAAGCAGTTTCTATTTTAACAAGATCTTTTAAGTTTAGAACAGATGAGGAAGCATGGGGGAACAGAGAGCGGTAGAAGAGAAAATGATTATTTTCTGCTGGCCAATCTAAAGATTCCTTATTTATTGAATCTCATTTCACGCTCCTGTTTATAGATGGAAAAGTAGTAAAACAAGAATTTAGAATGCACAGCCATTGTACAGGAGGTCTGAGAGCCAAATTGGATAATTTTTCATTAGAGCCATGACATAAAAAGGTTGGGGAAACTCTGTCATAAACTACTTGGTAACAATCAGCCTTACAAACTTTCCCTTCTGGAGAGGACTTAGGAAAGGAACCTTCGCAGTACGATGGTCCAGAAACCCCAAGGCACCTTGCAAATCCTGTCTCCAGTGCATGTGTTGAACCCTTGACCCGAAATATCCTACCTTTCTCTTTCCTGCTCTGAGAGTGCCCTGCGCCCTGTTGACCTGGCAATTCTTGGTCACCAGCCAGTCCCCAGTTCAGGTGGCAGACCCTGTGAGACTGTGTCCATTACCCCCTTTCCCCAGGATCGATGGATTATGTGGGATGCTACAGAGCTGAGAACGTTGTGGCTTGTCCGTATGTGACCACACACTGACAGCACGGGGCCCCTTCTGCGAGACTGTGAGCTTGTCGGGGCAGAGGCTCTGAGATTCACGCTGCTATCTCGATAGCTGCTTGACGTTTGTTACATAAATAAACACGTCACACTTTTCCTACTCAGGTGGAAGGAAGAAGGTGGAAACCTTGGCCCACCCACCACATCCCCCCGACACAGCTGCCTGGAGACTCAAGGTCCCACTGTTCCTTTTTATTCCTTGATATTATGGAAGAGATCATTTTAGGAGGTATAACTTTTTCTCTGATCATAATGTGAACAGGAAAGGTTTAACTCAACAGGCCTGGGGTGCTCAACCCTTCACATTCTAAATAAAAACCTGCCTCCAGAATGGGCTGGCTCTTGGGGAATAACCTTGGACTCCTTGGAATGTTGTGCCTGATAAGAGCGTTTTTTTTTTTGCATGCCTGAGAACTTGAACCATGCTTTACCAGTGTGGCCAGGTAAGTTTATCCTGACAGAGTGATTTATGGCGAACACTTGTTTTTGCTCTGGGTTAAGGGCTGGAGCATGAGTACGTGGGATCAGTCGCATGGGCCTTGCATACCAGCAGGACTGGTTCTCAATAAAACTTCTGGCCACCACGACTTTGGGAGCTTCCCTGATTGGTACCCTTGGCACATCGTTGCTGGAGGACTGAGTGTGTCCCCGTGTGACACCACCGAGAGGGACACTGAGAAGCTTGCACCTGGTTCCTCCTGGACTTTACCCCGCGTGCCTCGTCCCTTGGCTGATTCTATTCTACATCCTTTGACTGCAATAAGCTGTAACAGCGTGCGAGCCCCGTGAGTCCTAGGAAATCATCGTGGGGACTCCCAGCATGCCACCCATTCAGATGCCATCATCCGGGAGGATGGTAGGTGAAAATAAATAATTACGGGGGCGCCTGGGTGGCTCAGCTGGTGAAGAGTCCGACTTCGGCTCAGGTCATAATCTCACGGTTCGAGAGTTTGAGCCCTGTGTTGGGCTCTGTGCCGACAGCTCAGAGCCTGGAGCCTGCTCCGGATTCTGTGTCTTCCTCTGTCTCTGGCCAACCCCCACTCATGCTCTCTCTCTCTCTCTCAAGAAAACAAAAATAAATAAAGAGAATAAATAAACAAGCAAATAAATAAATAAGGAGACCAGGAAGGAGGAGAGTCCAGAAGATGTTTGGGAGGCCAAATGCAATGGGTTCTGTGACAAGTGGGTCTTTCCACTTTACTGGGATTACGTGCCCAGAGCCAGTGTGGACATGGCCGTGGTAAAGACTCTCCGCTGTGTGTCTTTTGACACAAAAGGTATCTCCATGTTCCCACGGGAAGGAAATGAAGCGAACAAACGGTACGTATCCATTAACTGGCAACTCTCCCGATTTGGGGGGGTCTAAGTCCGCCCAGGGCAGCTTGTCCATCTAGCACTGGTCCGTCCAGGGCGCGGGAAGCGCAGACAGACGTGCATGGGAGTTGAGGGCACAGGTGGCCAGTGCTCTAAGACCAGGGAAATGTCGTTTCACAGTCTGTTTTATCAACCCTTGAAATTAGCACCCAGAATCCCTGAGTTGATTAACAAGGTGGGTTTTGCACCCGGAGTCTCAGAGCTCCTCCCCCGATGCTGCTGCTCGCCTGTTGTGTGACTTTGGCAGGTAACTTCCGCCTGCCTCAGTTTCTTCATCCGTGCTCAGGACAGGGTCAGGAACCTAGGAAATGTTCATTACATGGTAACCGCGGTCTCTGGCTTCTCTTCTGGATCTCTCTGAGAAGCAGCAGAAGAGCTCTCCTAATGGTATTGTTGGGAAGAGGGTTTGTGGTTATTTAAGAGAGCTTTCTGGGGCGGGACTGGAACCTAGTCAGCATTTTGTGAGTTGATTACAGAGATTGCACTTGAATACCATTTCTTCCTTCCTTCCTTCCTTCCTTCCTTCCTTCCTTCCTTCCTTTTTTGGAGAAAGGGCACAAATAAGTGAGGCGCAGAGAGAGATGGAGAGAGAGAGGGGGAGAGAGAGGGAGAGAGAAGTGGGGCTCAAGCTCTCCCAACTGGGGGCTCGAACTCACAAGCTGTGAGGTCATGACCTGAGCCAAAGTCAGATGCTTAACCGACTGAGCCACCCAGGAGCCCCGGAAGAGGATTTCTTTATGACAAATAGGTTGGGATGTGTTCCCCTGGTGAACTTCCTCCTCCCCTCTCCCCTAAGGCTCCTTTCCTGATGCCCCCCCAGCAGCAGTGATGGGGCCTCGGGCATGCAGCTGGCCAGGACCAATTTCTTGCTTCACCAGACAAAGCAAGTAGGAGGCTAATATCACCCCGGAGGCCAAGAGGGCAAACTGACAAAATAAGAACTGTAATCACGGGGCGCCGGGGTGGCTCAGTCGGTTGAGCGTCCGACTTCGGCTCAGGTCGTGATCTCGCGGCTCGTGAGTTCGAGCCCTGCGTTGGGCTCTGTGCTGACAGCTCAGAGCCTGGAGCCTGCTTCCGATTCCGTGTCTCCCTCTCTCTGCCCCTAACCCACTCGCATTCTGTCTCTGTCTCTCTCAAAAATAAACATTAAAAAAAAAGAAGAAGAACTTTAATCACAAACAGGTTTAAAATAGTCTTTCTTTGACATATTCAGGATAATCCCCAAATGATAAAGCTTATTTTCTGCACACATTTGAAAGGCCACAGGCCAACGTTTTCCGGAGCATAAGACCCTCAGCGTGCTGAGGGTCTGATGTGACACGATACCTTAGGTGACCTGGCGAGGCTGTCCCTCCACAGAACAGGAAAACAAAACGAAACAAAAGGCATAATGAGGCATTTTAATTCTCTAGGGTTATGGGCTCCGTTTCCAAACCTCTTCAAAGTTTCAGTAAGATTGGCATGTTTAAAGAAGTGAATAAGAATTCCTAGCAAATCCTGCACACAAATTCAAATTATATTTAGTGGAAAAAGAAAAACCAAACATAATACCCAATATCGGATGACACAGGTGACCAGCATAGACTACTACAAAAGAGGTTGTTAGTGTGTATAAATAACACCGTAATGATCGTATCCCTTGACCCGGGGACTCTGAGAATCGAATGCAGAGTTTGGCACGTGGTCCGTGGGCCAAATCCAGCCTGCGACCCGTTTTGGCATGGCCAGCAACGTAATGATGGTCTGTAGGGTTTTAAAGAGATTTCAAGGGGAAAGAGAGGAAAGGGAAGGAGAAGGAGCGGGAGGAAGAGGAGACAGACCGCGTGGCTCACAAAGCCCGACATTTTTACCACCTGGCCCTTCGCACAGCCACCTTACCTTAGAAATAACCCCAAACGTGCAAAACCTACATGAACGAGGGTGATCTCTGCGGTGGTCTTACAGTAGTTCAAAAGACCGGGAACAATCTCCGTGCCCGGGGATAGAAGAATAGTTCCACAACTAGTAGGTAATTCGCGTAAGAGGATATTTTTCCACTACTAAAGTGATGCCTCTCCAGGGCCACGGGTCTGTGATTATGTATTTGGCCTCTTTTGAGGAAGGCTTTATGGACTTCCGGGCTCACGGATGCCTTTCTCACTCCTAAACGCTCAGGGCAGATATTTTATAAGCCGCACATTTTAAAACTTCGTGATGTTCTGCCTTGAGTAGGGAGGTCGTGGCTTAAGAAGTCGACCCTGACTGGGGCTCCTGGGTGGCTCAGTTAAGCATCTGACTTCAGCTCAGGTCATGATCTCAGGGTTCGTAGGTTCTGCCCCGCATTGGGGCTGTGCTGTCCTGACAGCTCGGAGCCTGGAACCTACTTCAGGTTCTCTGTCTCCCTCTCTCTCTGTCCCGTCCCCCACTCGCGCTCTGTCTCTCTCTCTCTCTCTCTCAAAAAGATAAATAAACATTAAAAAAAATAAAAGAAAGAAGTAGACCCTGATGGCTCTTGATACCCAGGCTGTTAGGACCCTCTGTAGTAGGGAGATTATGCACAAGGTCACTTGGGAACATGTTCTAGCTCAGGCCCCTCTTTTCTCCTCACTTAAGGAAGCTTCTCTTTTTCCTGGCAGCTCCCAAGGCCCCTTCCTCTACATTCTGCAGACTATGGGGTGGGTGGTGGGATTCTCATACTCTTTAATTGATTTATATGTCCTTCTGAAGGACATATATAATATATATATAATTATAATATATACATATATAAATATATAATTATAATATATACATATATAAATATAGAATTATAATATATACATACATAAATATAGAATTATAATATATACATAGATAAATATATAATTATATACGTAATAAATATAATATGTATAATTATATATATAATTACATGTATATATTATAATATATATAATTACATGGAACTTTTGTGGTTATTTCTCTAAGAATCTGGCTTCAGAGCCTTGGCCAGGAATATAATCAGGGTCACATTTTTGTTGAAAGACATCAGCTATCATTCACATTGTTTGCTCTTTTCAGAGAGAGAGACAGTGTTGATTGTGTCTGTCTTTCTAATGAAGATTTGGGAGGAATTCCCGAACCCAGGCTCTGCCCCGGCCATTTCTTTGTGATTGAACAAAGCACAGCTGAGCTACAGGTCAGATCCATGTCCTGTGTTGTCCTTAATCCCGCTGTGGGTCCCTGGTGCCCGTAAGATCACGTTCAAGCTCCCTGGTGTGGGGCTGGGTGTTACCACAGTCCCTCCAGCCTCACCGAGTGCTCTATGCCTCATTCGCCTGTGCCCCCACCGTGTGATGCCCTCGCGCTTTCTTCTGCAATCTTGCATGTTCAGAAACTACAACTTCTGTGTCCCCTCCGCAGAGTCCTTCACAGATCACCCCAGTTAGGTGGCAACCTGTCTCCCCCACCCTTGTCACGTTGCCCCCATGGTCCCGTTTTGTTTTCTTGACAACACTTGCCTGCTTCGCAATTATCCCAGTGCTTTGTTCGGTTGTTTGCCTATTTATCTACCTGTGTTTGTAGGTATTCATGCATTTACTTTCCCCCTCTTCTCCCTCACGAGAACGTATGCTTTTTGAGGGCAGGGACTCGTGTTCCCAGCCCCTAGAGCACATCTTCGAAGAGAGCTTGGCACGCAGTGGGTTCCCTAAATTTCCATCTTCCATCGTGTGCCAGAGGACATCTTCTCATCTGTCGGGTCACCCTCGTGGACCTTCCAAGGTCGAGGAGGGTGCCTCGTCCTCTGCATTCTGCCAACACAGTTGGCACGGTCAAGATAGGCATCAGATCCCCCGCTACAGTCTGAGGAGCCCGGGAAGGCAAAGATTGGCTCTTTGTGCCCATAGCTCACAGTCTGGCATCAAACAGGGCCAGGTTTTTATTTCATGACTGGGCTGTGAGTAAATCCATAGTAGTTTCCCGATGCTGAGTTGACTTGAGTCTACAATTTCTTGGTTCCCTTTTCTTGAAAAGAAATAAAAAAAAAAAATAAAAAAACACACCTTGCTATATCTGTTATCCTCATATCGTGCTGTATTTATTAAGCTACCATTATTTTCACTCACGTTTAAAAATATGTGCCTTCATGGACAATGCTAGCTTGGTTTATATTTGGCTTAGCCTTTGTCTACCTCTGCCTCTCCTCATTTGACAGACAACCAAAAACTCTAGAAGTTATGTGGAGGCACAATACTTCCGGTGATTATTTCGCTATGTTCCCCTCTTTCTCCCATTTACAGTCACATAGAAAATAGAGTCCGTGAAGCAGCTTCATAGAGTTCATTTCATGATTCCATGCGATGAGACTGTATTCGGGCCGGATGCCTCCCACACAAAGGAAGAGGGATCAATCACAATCAGGGCTGCATAGTGGTGGCATAAGGGGCACACATTGTCCAAGTGTTTCAGATCCAGGAAATATGGGAAGCCTGTCCGCCGATTCATTTCTTTGTTCGTCCATTCGCCTCTTACTTAGTAGTACCTCACCTGAATACGTAACGAACTTGGAGCGAATTATGTCCGTGGACAGGAATCAAGGAGCTTGAAAGAGAGCAACTAGCTTGGGCTAGGAGAGATCCATGGGGGGACCCAGTTCAGATCAGAACTGGTCCCAAGGAAACAACCACAGAGCACTCATTCTTCCCTCACTTGCCCGACGGCTGGTAGGGCACAACCGGAAGAACAAAGCCAGCTCAGGTGAGAGGTTCAGCAGAACCGGGCTCAGCAGCCACTCTGGGTGCCTGTAAGTTTCTGGCCGCTTTTAAAGCTGAAATGCCAGAGCCTGAGATCCAAATGGACACTGGCCTCATGCGGAAGAGATGTGCGCTTAGTCCAATCTGCTGCCACTGCTCGCACCCACATGGGAATTCTCTTCCGGAACGCCCCTCCGGAATGCCACATTTTCAGCCACTTGATAACTGGATGAATACGGAGCTCCCACCACGCGAAAGCTGTTTGTGTTCTCACTTGCTGAGTAGGTATTGTTCCAATTTTGCCGCTAAGAAAACTGAGGCACAGAAAGTGATCGACTTGAGCCTGGCACCTCGGTATTAGGAGGAAGAACTGGGACTTCCGGCCAAATCTTCTGACTTCGAATCACTGGCCAGCAATTTGATACCTGGAAGTTTTGGGATGTCAGGTCTGGTGACTGTGGAGGAGGGTTGGCTTGGGTGTAAACCATCTAGGTGAAAATAAGGCGTGTCGATTTGATGAGACTGGTTTTCTTGTGGGAGTTATAAAGTGAGTTCGAAGGCAACTTCAAAAGGGTCGTTCATTCAGAAAGAAAAAGAGTGAGAGAGGAAGGAACAGAAAGAAAAGTGATAGAACCAAAAGGAAAAGGAAGGAAAAGGAGAGGAGGGAAAATGATTGGCCGGTCATCCAAGAGCACACCGTACTGATGGGCAGCACAGAAAACCAGCCTGGGGAAAGACAGAACCCAACAGCAAGAAGTGGCCGCTCAGAAGCACCCGCACTACCCAGACTGTGCCCGGGGCCACGTGTGGCAGAGTAGGAATTGCCCACAAAGAAATGGAGAGAACTTTGGAGAAGGGGAACGAATCCTGGGCATGCAAGGGCAAGGGACGGAAGGGCTCCAGCGAAATGTCCAAGACTGCCTCGAAGGGATGAATGGGGAAAAAACATCCAGAGCATTTAACTGCAAATATTTTCAGGAAGAAAATTGCCATGAGTTACCCTTTTATCTATGGATTCAATTTGGAAACACCAAGCACAAGGACTACAGACTTACAGTTGATGGGATTTTGAATACGATCATCTCGTAACCCCTTGTCTGTATTATAAATCAATTTAAAATAAATTTATTTTCAGCAAGTGACTTTCCCATTTAGGTAACGAATTGCAGAGTTAGAATTGGACTCCGCATCTCCAGATTCCTACTTTAGTGCTGGGGTTAGGCTAGAGTTTCTTGTTCAATGTCATATTCAAGGCTGTTGAGTTGGAGCTGGTTTGAATCCCAGCTCTGCCACTTACTCTCAATGGGACCTTGGATTTTGCCCAACTTCTCAATTCTTTTCATCAGTAAAACTAGGGGGCAGTGGGGGCAAATCCCCTCCCCTTTGTTAAGATTCTTGCGGGAGTTACATTAAATAAATCTTCTAAAAGCTTGGTTCAATGCCGGACAATTAGAAAGCGCTCAATTACGGGTGCCTGGGTGGCTCAGTTGGTTAGTGAGTGATCTCCGTGATCTTGCGGTTCGTGAGTTCGAGCCCCGTGTCGGGCTCTGGGCTGACACCTCAGAGCCTGGAGCCTGCTTCGGATTTTGTGTCTCCCTCTCTCTCTGCACCTCCTCTGCTCGTGCTCTGTCTCTCTCTCTCACTATCTCAAAACTAAATAAACGTTAACAAAAATTAGAAAGTGCTCAATTAATGTTAGTTGAACCCAGTTATGGGGACTTGAATGAGCGGGATTGATCTGTTGCAGTGACATCGTCCTGAGATATCCATTCCGCAGTCAAAAAATAAATTGATTCGTGATACTGGTGAGTGGGTGGATGATAAATGTGTTAAGGAACTTGCCAAAGAAACAGCTGAGTGAAAGACCAAATTCCTGGCTCATGATGGTTTAAAAAATGGCCAAGAATATGTTCCAAACAGAAGAATGGAACTTCGAACGTAGGAGGAGGACAAGAGAGGAATGGGGCTGTGTTTTTTTCAGGTGCTTCAGAGTTCTGGATGTTCTTGGAGATATCCAGGTGCTACACAGGGCTCCTCTGTGAACTTGTGAGCTAGAAAAGGGAGCAATCACGACGGGCTCCAGCTGAGCCTGTACCACACGGGGAAACGAGCTCTTCACCCTTGGAGCCCATCTCTGGTTCCTCTCTGCACCATCCTGCTTGGAGCCCCGCCCCCCAGCCCTCTTTATGGGCCTCTACACGTTCGCTGCTCCAAAAGACGTAGCTGCTTTGCACCTGCCTTGACCCATTTCTGCCCATCGACAAATCCATGCGAACCTCCTAATCATCTGATCTGTCCTTGCCTCTGAAAGACCTTGCCGTTGGTCCAAATAGAAAATTCCAAGTCAGGGCCACCTGGGTGGCTCAGTTGGTTAAGCATCCAACTCTTGATTTCAGCTCAGGTCATGATCTCAGTTTGTGGGTTCAAGCCCCACTTGCTGGCAGGACAGCGTGGAGCCTGCTTGGGATTCTCTCTCTCGCTCTCTCTCTCTCTCTCTCTCTCTCTGAAAATAAATAAATAAACATTAAAAAAAAAAGAAAATGCCAAGTCAAAGATAGGGCGTGGGCCACAGTTTCATGGTCACGAAGCTTGCTGTGAGGCAAGACCGAGCTGCCCCCCATCTCTGATGCCCTGTATTCAACACTCAACCATTCTCCCTCTTCTCTTAACTTTGGGGCTCTTAGAGGTGGGGGTTCCACCTCTGACCTCTGACCTCAGACTCCCTGGTTGCATTCCCCTCCCAGTTCCATGTGGCCCCAGTACCTGCTCTGGTATTTGGCCTCTTGGAATTAGCCTCAGAATCCGCTCCTCGGAAGCGCCTGCCCCTCCCTCGTCACACCCACTTCCCTCCAGAGAGTGAGTGGGTTGATGGTTATTTCTGCCGAGTGTTTACCAGGGGTCCTTGGGAGAGGACTTCCCAGGGTGTGACACATCCAAGTCATTGCAAAAGATATTCAAGAAAATAAGGTCCTGTGTGGAGCCTTTAAAAGGCTCCTGGTGGCTCAGTCGGTTAAGCATCCGACTTCAGCTCAGGTCATGGTCTCGTGGTTTGTGAGTTCGAGCCCGGTGTCAGGCTTTGTGCTGACAGCTCAGAGCCCGGAGCCGGCTTCGGATTCTGTGACTCCCTCGCTCTCTTCCCTTCCCCCCACTTGTGCTTTGTCTGTCTGTCTCTCTCTCAAAAATAAAGATTAAAAAAAAATTTTTTTTTTAAAGTCACAGTGCATCTTATTCTATTGTAGGCTCTGGAAACCCCAATTGTGAAGAGGCTTTTTTTTTTTTTTTAAGTTTATTTATTTATTTTGGGAGAGAGGGAGAGAGAGAATCCCAAGCAGGCTCCGAGGTGTCAGCACAGAGCCTGACGTGGGGCCCCCATCTCACAAATTGTGAGATCGTGACCTGAGCCGAAATCAAGAGTTGGACCCTTATCCGACGGAAACACCGGGGCGCCCGGTGAAGAGACCTTTTAACTTGGTGTTTTATAGCAGCATTTGAATATAGGAACATTTTCCCAGAAAATACTTACCAACAACCCAGAGGACTAGTTTCCTGGAGAATGCTGCCTGCACTTCCTGTAATGGTGGCACTCCGAGGGGAGGATGTTGCCCCATGGAAGGAGCTCGCCCTTATAGTTTTCTCCTTTAGTCTCACAGCCACCCTGTAGGGTGGATGTTATTGTCCTCGTTTTATTTTACTATTTTGTAAGAACTTATCTTACTAGAGCATTTTCAGGATTACAACAAAATCTCTGGTGTTTTCCATATACTCCCTACCCTGATGCAGGTATAGCCTCCCGCCTAAATTAGGAACATCACTCACCAGAATGGTACGTTCTTTTTTTTTTTTTTTTTAAATCAAGGAGAAACCTATATTAATACATCATAACCACCCCAAGTCCATGGTTCACCTTAGGCTTCGCCCTTGGTGTTGTACATTCTGTGAGTTTGGACAAATTTATAATGAGGAGTATCCATCATGATAACATACAGAATATCCTCATTGCCCTGAAAATTCTGCCCCGTGCTCTGCCTATTCATTTCTCCCCCACCTCAACCCTGGCAACCACTGATCTTTTACCGTCTCCATAGTTTCGCCTCTTCCAGAATGTTGTATGGTTGGAATCACGCAGTACGTAGTTCACGTTGGCTTCTTTCACTTAGTAACGTGCATTCGAGAATCCTCCGTGACTTCGTGACTCGACAGCTCATTTATTTTTAGTACTGAATAATCGTCTGTTGTCTGTATAGACAGTTTGTATACCCCTTCGATTACTGAAGGACAGTATACTTAACTTTTTTTAAAATAATTTTTTTAACGTCTACTTATTTTTGAGAGAGGGAGAGAGACAGCGCACGAGCAGGGAAGGGGCAGGACAGAAAGAGGGAGACACGGAATCTGACGCAGGCTCCAGGCTCTGAGCTGTCTGCACAGAGCCCGACGCGGGGCTTGAACCCACAAACCACGAGATCGTGACCTGAGCCGAAGCTGGACGCTTAACCGACTGAGCCACCCAGGTGCCCCAGTATGCTTACTTTTTAAAGAAACTGCCAGACTGTCTTCCAAAGTGGTTGTACAATTTTGGATCCCCCATCAGTGATGAACGAGAGTTGTTGGTTCACATTCTCACCAGCATTTGGTGCTGTTAGGGATTACTTCCATTTTATTTATTTATTTTTTTAAATCACTTTCCTGAGGTAGGATGGACCTATGAAAAGCTGTGTACATTTCACGCATACAACTGAATGAGTTTGTAGGTAAGTATACACCCATGAAGCCATCACCACAATCTATGCCAGAAACATCTCCATCACCTCCCAAAGTTTCTTCAAATTCTATTTATTATTACTATTTATTTATAGTATGAGATAACACAGCATACAATCTACCCTCTTGGCAAATTTTTAAGTAGACAACACAGTATTGTGTTTTTATTTTATTTTACTTTTCATTTTTAAAAAATTTACATCCAAATTAGTTAGCATCTAGTTCAACAGTGATTTCAGGAGTAGATTCCTTAGTGCCCCTTCCCCATTTAGCCCATCCCCCCTCCCCCAACCCCTCCATTAACCCTCAGTTTGTTCTCCATATTTAGGAGTCTCTTCTGTTTTGTCCCCCTCCCTGTTTTTATATTATTTTTCTTTCCCTTCCCTTATGTTCATCTGTTTTGTCTCTTAAAGTCCTCATATGAGTGAAATCATATGATTTTTGTCTTTGACTAATTCCACTTAGCATAATACCCTCCACTTCCATCCACGTAGTTGCAAATGGCAAGATTTCATTCTTTTGGATTGCCAAGTAATATTCCATTGTGCGTGTGTGTGTGTGTGTGTGTGTGTGTACCACATGTTCTTTATCCGTTCATCCATCGATGGACATTTGGGCTCTTTCCATACTTTGGCTACTGTTGATAGTGCTGCTATAAACATGGGGGTGCGTGTGTCCCTTCGAAACAGCACACCTGTACCCTTTGGATAAATGCCTAGCAGTGCAATTGCTGGGGCGTAGGGTAGCTCTATTTTCAGTTTTTTGAGGAACCTCCATGCTGTTTTCCAGAGTGGCTGCACCAGCTTGCATTCCCAAGTATTCTTAACCATAATCACTATGCTGTGCGGTAGAGCTCTAAGACTTACTCATCGTGGGCAACTGGAACTTTGTACCAAATACCTCCCCATTTTCCTCTCCCCCCAGGCTCTAACCGCCACCATTTTACCCTCTGCTCCTATGAGTTTGGCTCTTTTAGATTCCTCATACAAGTGGTACCATGTAAGATCTGTCCTTCTATGTCTGGCTTATTTCACAAAGCACGGTGTCCTCCGCATTCATCCATGTGGTTGCAAATGGGAGGATGCCTTTCTTTCTCTGAGGCTGAACAATATTCCACGGTACGTATGCACCACATTTTCTTTACCCATTCATCCAGTGGGGAACATTTAGGTGATTTCCATGTCTCTGCCGTTGTAAATAATGTTGCAGTGGACACGGGAGGGCAGCTGTGTCTTTGAGACCCTAATTGAAGTTCCTTTGGATGTCTGGTTGAGAATTGGAGAGGTGAAGTTTTATGGAGCTCATGTTTAATGTTCCCACTGGCAATCGGGGGTGAGGAGCACACCATCTTATGTCGCATCTGCCACGAGAGTGGCAGAAGAGGGGTAGTGTCACCTCCCTGGACACGTGTCTGGGGCAGCAGGCGGAGTGGTTAGTCCAGCTTGCAGAACCTGCCTCTAGAGCTTATCTCCCTCTCTTTCATTGACCCACCTCCATCCAGTCCATCTGTAAGACATGTTGCGTTATCTTCGAAAAGATTTTTAAAAATCTTCCCTCGCTACCCCAGATCAAGCCACCAGAATTTATGGTCGGGAGCTCGTAAAGGCTCCTTAGCCAATCCCTTCCACTCTTGCTTCACTACAGTCTACCCTGCAGTCGCGAGTGATCTTTTTCAAATAATAATCACATCGTGGCACTTCTCTCAAAAGCCTCCATAAGCCGCCCATTACGTCTTCTGTCAAATCTGTGTGAATCTGGCCCGGGCCAGCATCTCTGTCTTCAGGTTGCTCTCTGTCTTTTCGCCGTGGCCACGTGGGACTTCACTCCCGGTTTGTGAGCCCAGCCAAGGTCAGTGGAGCCACCTAGGCAAACCCCCAGATGTGTGGGCAGCACTAGCCCAGTGCCGTGTTCCGGGTGACTGTTCGTGATTTGTTACAGGCACCGTTTGGCAAGAAAGCCAGTTGTCTGGCTTCCTCACTTTGCTCATTTATATTTGGATGCCTGCTGCTTTGAGTGGCTGTTCTTGTCTATGGGATCACTTTCTATTTCTTTATTTTTTTATGATCTTATTTTTTATTAAAACAAATTTTATTTTGTGGTGGTTCACTGGGTTGGGCATCCAACTTCGGCTCGGGTCAGGATCTCGCGGTTCGTGAGTTTGAGCCCCACATCGGGCTCTGTGCTGACAGCTCGGAGCCTGGAGCCTGCTTCAGATTCTGTGTCTCCCTCTCTGACCTTCCCCTGTTCATGCTCTCTTTCTCTCTGTCGCAAAAACAAATAAACATTTAAAACAATTTAAAAAAATAATAAATTTTATTTTGTGGTGGTTCAGCGGGTTGGGCATCCAACTTCGGCTCAGGTCATGATCTCATTTTGGGTTCGAGTCCCGCTTCTAGCTCGGCGCTGACAGCTCAGAGCCTGGACCCTGTCTCAGATTCTGTGTTTCCCTCTCTCTCTGCTCCTCCCCCACTTGTGCTCTCTCTCTCTCTCAAAAATAAATAAATAAACATTAAAAAAATTAAAATAGGGGTGCCTGGGTGGCTCAGTCAGTTAACTGTCCTACTTCACTCAGGTCACGATCTCTTGGTCTGTGAGTTCGAGCCCTGCGTTCAGCTCTGTGCTGACAGCTCGGAGCCTGGAGTCTGCTCTGGATTCTGTATCTCCCTCTGTCTCTTTCTCTCTCTGCCCCTCCCATGCTCACTTTCTGTCTCTCTTTCTCTCACTTAAAAGTAAATAATTAAGAAAATTTTTTTAACAACAACAAAAATTAAAATAAATTTTATTTTAGGCATATGATCACTGTATTCCTATTTCTTCATTTTCTTTGCTTTAGTTTCTGTTAGCAGTTATCACTACCTCAATCAAGACTTCGTATCTGTCTCCCTATTTATTGTAGGTCTCTCTCAATACGCTATGGGAGGGCAGGAGTTTTGTCTTATTCATCACTGTCTCCCCAGGATCTAGAACAATGCTTGTGCAGATGGGGCGCTTGTTAAAGATTTGTGGAATAAAAGCTGATATTAAAGTCTTTATCTCAGCGTATATGTCACCCTTAGAGGCCTCCTCTTATCCCCGCCTGCTCCCATTCAGTGCTGACTACTCAGGTTTGGGACTTTCCTCCTCCCCACTACTTTCTTGTCTTAGCACTTTCATTTTGCTCGCTTATCCGTCTGTATTTCTCTCTAGACGCTACGTTCCTGAACACCAGGGTCTCTGTCTTAGTCATCTTATCCTTAGAGCTTAGTGTAAAGGCACACTCCATGGCGAGGGTCACTAAATACTTTCTTTTTTTAAATTTTTATTTATTTTTATTTTTTTAATGTTTCATTTATTTTTGAGAGAGAGAGACAGAGTGCCAGCGGGGGAGGGGCAGAGGGAGAGGGAGACACGGAATCGGAAGCAGGCTCCCGGCTCCGAGCTGACAGTACAGAGCCCGTCGCGGGGCTCGAACCCACGAACCGTGAGATCATGACCTGAGCGGAAGCCGATGCTTAACCGACTGAGCCACCCAGGCGCCCCGGTCACTAAATATTTTCTGAAGGTGTAGGCACATATTCAGCACATACTCAGCCCCTTCTGGGGTGAATGACTTTGGGTATCGTGTTAAGAGAGGAAGCAAATAGAATAAAAATACCCCCAAGAAGAACAGGATGTTTTCATGGCCACTTGTTTTATTTGTACAGGATCTGTACTTTATGAAAATTTAAAAATTTTACTTTTAGTTGGCTGAACCGTCTACCCACAGATAATTTAAAGCTGCCTCTGGAGAGGGAATGACGCAGAAAAACAAGAATAACTGGGGTTGACGTGTGAATTACACCCCTGGAAGGCAACAGCAGCCTGCATATCAGTTGCATCAGGCATCAGCCTCCTCTTAGTGACTGTATTTATGATGTGGACTTATTCGGAAGGCTAAATATAGCAGCGAGAGCCCCAGGCAGTTTATAGGAGCCTTGGCCAAAAGTTTATCTCATGTTTTCCATCAAGCTCCCACTTGAGCTCGTCCCTCTTGTATTGGCTTTTTATCTGGTTTTATCTGGATAAACCAGGAGCAAGGAACATTTTATTCAAGATACCCTATTTAAGGTTAAAAAGCACCCCTACCTGTGACATATTCAAAGCAGGGTTTGATCTTTGTTTCTTGTCGCTCTTTCTTTTCTTTTTACGCTTTCACTTTTTCCTCCCTTCCTTCCTCCCTTCCTTCCTTCCTTCTTTCCTTCCTTCCTTCTTTCTTTCTTTTTCCTTTTTGGGCTTTGTCAGCTCACCTACTCTCTGTTGGAGTGTAATCCGCAGAGATGTTGATCATCTTGACACTCCACAGAATAACACACTAGTCTATGACGTTGATGGCATCGTGTCGATTGGACTTAGGGAAGCCACCAACCTCTTTAGGTGCCTTACTCAGACACAAGTGAGCCAGGGGATGGGAAAGATTCCTATGTCTGGTATCAATTACTGTGTCTTTAGACAAGACGGAGGGTTGAAAAGGCTAAAAGGGAATTCCGATGAATTGCAGAGGGAGTAGCTGCAGGAAGCAGTTGTCCCTCTCGGGGAACAAAGGAGAGACATTGGAGTTATCAGAATCTAGAGTATTGGAGAAGGAACCTTCCAGAGCTGGGCCTGGTCCTCTGAGGCATTTCAGAAGAAACTCCTTGGAAGAAGGCCCTGCAGAGTCACTGACATTCAGACCTCTGATGAGAGAAGAACGAGAGAGAGAACAGTAGGAACTATGTTGGATGAATTGTGTGGCCAGAAAATGAAAATTCGTTCAAGGATGTAGGAACATCAGTTTCTTCTTAACATGTTGGTTAACTTATTTGACTTGATCTATTTTAGGAATGGGCTAAGGAAGTAAACGTGTAAGATGGGATAACGTTCAATAAAATTTCAGATATACTTCATGCAGGTACCTCTGACTTTTACTATTCACTTTAAAATCAGTATTAGCAGAGATGGAAAGCATATAGAAAACCAGTAGAAAGTCAACAGAACTATAGTGGCTGAATCCCGGAGCTGAGAAACCAAAACATTTGGGCTCAGCCTACAACGGGAAGTTCAGGGAAGCATGAGTCAGAGAGAATGTAGTTCAAATCTCAGCTTTATTGCAAATTGTAAAATCCCTCAGGTTATTTCACCTTGGGTTTCTTTTTATAACTGGGATTATAATTATACCATTGTACCTTGACTTCTATAGAGTTAAAATCAAAGTGTCATTATGCCTCCTACATTATTACATACTTCCTTTTAGGCCTTCTCCTCCCCGCCCCCCCCCCACCGCCACCCCGGTTAAGGCTCTGTACTTAATAACCATAAACCATTTGTGTATTCTGATCTCCAACGATTATTTATGATGCTCCTTTTCTTCTCCAATAGAAGCCTGGAGTTTGGATCTACTAGGGACTGCTTCACTTTCTTGATGTACCCCCAAAATTGGGAGATTCAAGACTGAACATAGAAAGAGAGGGCTACCAGGCAGGTGTCCTCCAAGTGTGAAATAGAGTCCCACTGAGAGTGATGGTAACAACTAGCACAGAAAGGCTGCCCTGGGGACAAGGGAGAAAGGCAGAGAGTTTGGAAATAGGATGAAGATCTAGTATTCAGAGGATGCAGATTCACATAAACTTTAGAAAAGAAAGTCAGAGAATAAGAATTTGTCATGGTGCCTCTAGGTATTTCCCAAAGGATTGGGGTCCCAATCGAAGAGACCACAATGTGATCCTTCTAGAGAAGGGAAGGGCCATGCAACAGCTGTCCAAAGTCCGTTTATTGAACGTTATCCCATCTTACATATTTACTTCCTTCACTCTTCTCCAGTATTCATCGGGCATCTACTTCTCAAGCAATTTGCTTTCCTTGGCAGACTTGTGCCATAGGAAGGAAGCGCCCTCTGCTAGTGTCAAGTTCATAGGCCAGGGCCTTCTCACTATAATTTAGTGAATTTATCATTTGTTTCCTATTACACACCTGTGTGCATGTGGGTGATGATGTCACGCCGAGGCAGTAAAAAAAAGCAAGACAGTGATAAAGTAAGTTGCTCTTCCTCAAGAGCCACAAAACAAATCATAAGAGGGGATGGAAAGTTACTATATCAAAAAATGTTCAAAGAGCAATAATGCTTAGGCAATAAAAATTCGAGGAACTAAGAGATCGGTGGATACGGCAGTGGCCAGACATAGGACTTGAATGGAAACATCACAGGAAAACCAAGAAACCCGTTGGTGGGCGTGAACATTTTGGGTTAGGGAGAGATCCAGTCTCCGTGGAGAGGAGGTCCTGCCCAGGGGATAAAGCCATGGGACAAGCCCGGATCGGAAGCACTAGGACAAACGCCTTGGAAGCGGAACTATTACACAGCCAGAACGTTTCTAAGAGAGTATCTGTTTGACTATTTGCACAGGGATGTCAGAGCTTTGTTGGATTGTGACCCAAAGGTCACCTGACACACTTGAAGCTTTGAGTAAGTGTCAGGGCGAGTGGTGGCATGGCCCCACGCGTAAGCTGGTAAAGTCCTTGGAAATCTTGCCGTGAAAAGGCAAACTGGAAGTGGTCACTGTTACTGTGTTGTAAAGAAATCGTCGTCGACTGCATGTTTGGTCTCCCCCAAATCATATGTTGATACGTGATGGTATTTAGACATGGAGCCATTGGAGGTCAATTAGGCTCAGATAAGGTCATGATGGCGGAGCCCTCGTGATGGGATTAGTGTCCTTTAAGGAGAGAAAGAGACCAAGGGGCGCCTGGGTGGCTCAGTCAGTTGAGTGTTGGACATCGGCTCAGGTCATGATCTCATGGCTTGGGAGTTTGAGCCCCACATCGGGCTCTGGGCTGACAGCTCAGAGCCTGGAGCCTGCTTCGGATTCTGTGTCTCCCTCTGTCTGTGACCCTCCCCTGCTTGTGCTCTGTCTCTCTCTCTTTCTCTCAAAAGTAAATAAGCATTTAAAAAAAAGAGAAGAAGAAGAAGAAGAAGAAAAAGAGACCAGAGCTTGCTCTCTACCTTGTGAAGACACAGCAAGGAAGCAGCCATATGCAAACCCGGAAGAAGGTCTTCACTAGACGAGAAATCTGCCGGCACCTTGATCCTGGACTTCCCAGCCTCTAGAACTGTGAGACATAAAACGTTTGTTGTTTCGAATACGGTATTTGTTACAGCAGCCAGAACTAAGACACAAATCAGTACAAAACACTGTATGCCTTCAGCATTTTCCGAAGGAAAAGAACTCACAACACAGACTGGGTCTTGCTTGACAAGGAGAGACATGCCTTTTGCCAGTTTTTCAGTCAACGTGACATTGAAATTGTGGAATGTTCACAGTTTAAACTTTCTTTGCGTTGAAATCATCATCACCAGGCACGGGGAGGAGGAAGTTCTTATGACCCACAGGGGACTCTGGAGGGCATCTGGGTCATTCTACCCGGGACGTTACTGTTCTTTTCCTACTCTTCTGAAAGAAGCAGAAGCTTGGCGTCAGGTGCTGGTGAGTCATCTCTCCTCACAGGGGCTCTGACTGGGATTTGCAGGCTGCCTTTGCCGCAGCCACTGTTAGTCATTCACCAAAAAAAAAAAAAAGCATATTGGAAAAGCTGAAGGGAAATGCTTGGGTGAACAAGTGATTAAATTTCTATTTTCATGGCAGTGAATTTGCTTGCTGGCTCACAAAAGCAGCTTCATCCAGTACCAGGCGCCCTGAGGGCACTCAGTAAATACTTGTTGATTGACTGACAAAAGGATCTTCTGGGTCCTGGTAAATGGGGGTGCTGAACTGAATTGTCAGATATGATTATGTGGTTGGTACACAGAAGTCTGTGCTTATTCACTTCTCCGTGGAACGTCAGCTCAGATTGCTCAGATTTACATAAAGAGGTTAGTAACCCCGCTGGCCCCACTATCATGAACTTCCTGAAAGGAAAATGGAAAGGGCCCTTTCTGGAGATTCATCTACAAGGGGATTTATACAGGTGGGATTCCCATACAGGCAGAAGGAAGGTTGAATTGTGATCTAAGTATTATGCTTTGTTTTGCTCTAGGAGGCACCGCCCCTCCTCCCCTCCAAATCTTTCAACCAACTTCAGAACCTACGAGGGAAAAGAATAAAAATCTCTCCTTCCTTGCCAGGAATGTAGAGGAACAATCAAGAACGAAGGAAAAGAAAGAGGGTTAGTCCTCGATTCCTTCAGCCCGAGGCAGGAAATACCATTATTGCTTCACTGATAGAGAATCTGACAGCCATTCAGAGAGCGAATCTGAATTAGCCAATGTCTAATAGCCAACAGTGTCTAAGAACTATGGCCCGTGCCTTTTTGTTTCTTCCCTCTCTTAGGTGATCTCCATGGCTTTCTGCATCGTCTACGTGTCGATGACCCTTGCGTTCCCCTCCTCTAGCCCTAAGCTCCAACCTCACAGGTACAGCTTTGTGCTTTACACCTTCATAGGAAAGTCTGAAAGGTAGTTCAGACGTCACATTCACGCTGGAGCTTGTGACTTTCCCCTCCAAATTTGCACCTCCCTTCCCTCCCTGGGGAGGGACCACCATTTGCGGTCCTCTGAGCCAAAACGTCTAGGAGTCATAATTGGTTCCTCTGTTTCTCTCATTCTCTACGCCCAATGCATTAGCAAGACTTTTCATTTCTGTCCCTTCTCTCTCCGCCCAATGTCAACACCCTACCACAAACCACGGTTATTTCTGTATTGATAGAAGTCACTCTGACCTAGTCTCTCTTCTTTCACTCTTGACTCCTATTATCTATTCTCCAAACAGACGTTAATGGGAAAAATTAAAAATATTAATCAGATCCTTTTTATTCTGGTCCTTGCTTTAAAAAGTCCACTGGCTTCCTGTTCCCCTTCAAATGACACTCAGACCTCCCGCCGGGCACAGGGTCTTTATCTCATTCCACTCTTTATCTGCTTTATCTCATTCCACTCTTATCTCCTTGCTCTGGCCTCTCTTGGTTCCTCCCACATGCATCTTGCCCTCCCTCAAGAGCTGTGCACTTGCCTCTTCACAGAGCTCTCTTGTCCACATTTGAGATCTCAGTGCTAAGGCTCCTCGCCCGAGAAGCCATTTTTGAAAATGCTTTTGTAAGTGGTATCCCTTGATCACTCCCATTCCCTATGCATCACATCACTGTTTAATTCCTTTGTAATGTTAATCACACACCCTAATTATCCAGCATATTTATTTACTGGTTCATTGAATTTCCACCATCATCCTGCCTCTTTGTAAGTAGGTTGTAAGCTCTTTGGGAGCAAGGACTTTTGTCCTTACAAGATACAGGGTGGGACAGTGGTTAAACTCGCACAGTCTAGAGATAGATTTCTTTTCTTTTCTTTTCTTTTCTTTTCTTTTCTTTTCTTTTCTTTTCTTCTTTCTTTCTTTCTTTCTCTCTCTCTTCTTTCTTTCTTTCTTTCTTTCTCTCTTCTTTCTTTCTTTCTTTCTTTCTTTCTTTCTCTTTCTTTCTTTCTTTCTTTCTTTCTTTCTTTCTTTTTTGCGAGAGAGAGAGAGAAAGCATGATGGGGAGAGAGAGAGAGAGAAAGAGAATCCCAAGCAGGGATGACCGTGAACTCAAGACCTGAGCCACAATCAGGAGTCAGATGCTTAACTGACTGAGCCACCCAGGCGCCCCAGATTTCTTTTTTTTAGTTTATTTTCCCCAATTTTATTGAAAAATAATTGACATGGATCTGTGTATACTGAATTAAAAGCCCACTGGGAAATTGTCTAACCTCTCTTTCCTCCTAGGTAAAATAATAGCAATAAAAGGACCTACCTCACGAAATTGTTGGGAAGAGGCCACTATCCACACAGCACTGCGGACACAATGGTAGGTACTCAGCAACTGTTAGCTGTCACTACCGTTAACTCCAAACCTGCCTAACCTGTATTGGTTGAATGGCCAATACATTAATGTTACGTATTCAAGGACCCCTTCTGCTGTGTCACAGATCAGATTTTAGAACATTCATTGAAGGGGGCCTGCTGGAAGCCGAGCTATCCCAGCCTGAGTGGCAGGGCCCGGGCTGTGGACGGATTGGTGACTGCAGGGCGGCCTGCCGACCGCGAAGCTTCTGCTACTCCTGCTTTTAGGTAATTTGGCCTTAATAAGAGTACCTGGAGTATTGTCTGTTGGGGAATTGCCCTCGGCAGGCCCCCTGGGAAAAGAACCATTAGGGAAGAAAATAAAGCTTGGTGAGAAATTGTGCGGCCTTACGTTTAGCCCTTGCCATCCCCTATGGAGACCCCTCTACTTACAGGAAGGATAGCCTCATGCATTTGCCAGCAAAAGAGGCTGACAAAGGAGAGACGTATGGATTTGAAAGCCTCACTCCGGCAACTAAGGACTGTATCTCTGGGCACAGGTGACTTCAACCCCTAAGCCCCCTTGGCCCCCCGGAGGCATTCCAGATGATGACTGAACCTAGTCAGTTAAGGTACAGAATGGTTCCTTGGTCCCTAGGTGCATTGTGTCTCTGAGAATGTACGAGGCATGGGTTTCTAAGGCCCTTTCGGCCCCTTCCTGGCACCTCGGACCGAGGCAAACACATTGTTCTTGTGGCCTCAGGTGGTCAGGAGGTCATGTCCCTGTAACTGTTCCACTTGAGGTGTTGAGAAATGGAGGGCCTTTCATGAGAACAGCAAGGCAAATGCTGCGTAGATTATAGATAAACGCAGATGCATAATGGAATAATGTAAGAAATTAATCTATAATCAAAGGGTATGCGGGAAAGTTAGGGGAAGATCGCCGTGTTATTTCTTAAAGGTTGTTTACACACAGGAACATTTTCAAAATTAGGTAACGTTAGAAAAACATAGATGACGTGTGCTACAAGGAAATCACTAGCACACCTAATGCCACATTTACTGCAATAAATCGGCCAGTTCAACACACTGCGGTTGTCTGTGTCCATTTTTATTTTAGTTTTAGTTTTTTATTTTCTAGTTTTTTTATTTTAGTTTTGTTTTCTTTTCACCGACGCCGTTCTTCCTTGGGGAACCCCTGGACCTCCCGGAGCTGGACTCCGGCAGGGGACTGAGGGATAAGTTCAGAAACTGGCTGGGTGAGCAGCCGCTGTGCTGAGAGGAGGGCGACAGCACGTTGAAATGGGAAGCGATAGTCATAGAAGCCAGAGTTTATTTAGCACTTACTCTGCGCTAAGCACAGTGACCCATTTTTCCTTTTTTTCCTCTCCAAAATTTTTGACGCGTTACTACGAAGTTATCTTATGAGGCACTTCGTGTGGTTCTTCGTTATACCAGAAGGTTCTTCCTCCTCTTACAGAGACTGGGTACCGTCCGCTCCCCTGTACAATTACCCTTCTCATCCCCTCCCCTCATGCCTAGTTACAACGTTCTCTTCTTCAGCTCTCAACTATAATGCCACTTGCGTAGAGAAGCCTTCTCCGAGCCTGATAGAATGTTCCAGATCTCCCTGCAGCATCTCATCATACCACCTACCTTTCCTTTCTTGCGGGTACCGTTGCTTACATTAAATTCCATGCTTATTTTGGGGTGCCTGGGTGGCTCAGTCAATCCGAGTGTCCGAGTCTTGATTTCAGCTCAGGTCACGATCTCACGGTTCGTGAGTTCGAGCCCCGCTTCCGGCTCTGTGCTGACAGCATGAAGCCTGCTTTGTATTCTGTTTCCCTCTCTCTCTCTGCTTCTCCCCTTCTCTCTCTCAATAAATAAATAAATAAATGAATAATAAATAAATAATTTTTTTAAATGTACCTCATTATTTAGTTAATCTGCCTTCCCGACTAGATTCTATAGCTGTGGGGGCCAGGTCTCTGTCTTGTTTTTCTCACCATGGAATCTCCAGAGCCCAGCAACATTCTTTTCCAATGGTTGGTATGTCAGAAATATTTGCTGGATAAGTAAGTGAGCATCAGTACGGCAGCCGAATGAGGGGCCCCTCAAACCTGTCACTCTCCTCTCAAGATGGCAACATGCAAAAACCAGTTTCAGTTGAAGTTTTGTGCTTATCACTTTCCATGCGTCTCACTTTCTTCCCACCTGAATGTAACCTGAGATAATGATGAAAAATGAAAAACAAAATTTGTCTTGAACTCTGGAAAAAAGAGAAGTCACTAAAAGAAGGAAACGGAAGACGGCTGTGGTACATGAAGGATAAAACCAGGATACTTTCAGGGCACTTGGGTGGCTCAGTGGGTGAGGCGTCAGACTCTTGATTTCGGCTCAGGTCCTGATCTCATGTGAGATTTAGCTTCACATCAGGTTCTGCACTGTCGGTGTGGAGCCTCCTTGGGATTCTCTCTCTCCCAATTTCTCTGCCCCTCCCCCACTCACACTCTTTTGTTCTCTCTCTCTTAAAATAAATAAACATTAAAAATAAAACAGAATGCTTTGAATTTTTTTTTTAATGTTTATTTTTTATTTTTGAGACACAGAGAGACAGAGCACGAGCAGGGCAGGGGAGGGGGGGGTGGGGGAGAGAGACGCAGAATGTGAAGCAGGCTCCAGGCTCTGAGTTGTCAGCACAGAGCCTGACAAGGGGCTTGAACTCAGGAACCGTGAGATCACGACCTGAGCCGAAGTTGGACGCTTAACCGACTGAGCCACCCAGGCGCCCGAGGATACTTTATAGCATCTTTCAACTTCTTATTCTATTGAGAATATTTCAGAAAAAAAATTATACGTAATTGTGTTTTCCTCTTTGAAGCTAAACAGACAGTCTCATCTGACTTCTGTACAGTTATCTGTACATTCATTACAACCCCTCTAGAAGGAAAGCTTGATTTTTCTTTTAATTTTTAAGTAGCAGTAGAAAGAACTTCTGCTGATATCATCAAATTTATAAATGAAAAAAAACAGCACCGATCTGATTAACGTTATTTCTTAAGAGTCTGGCTCAACAAAAACCCAAGGAAATTCAAGAAAAAAAGAATCATCAAGTCGAAGTCTGTTTAATTATCTCTTGGTAGCACAGGGCATTCAGCGCTTTATTATTCTCATTAAAATAAGAATGACTAATTCAGCATGACCCATACAAATTGTTTACAACTTTCGATTATTCAGGTCGATAATTTCCACTGGGGTTTATTATGAAACTAGACGGAAGCCTGATGGAATCCAGAAAAAAGAACACAAAACAGTATAGCGATGATAGTATATTCAGATATGGAAAGAGCAGGGTAATGACCAAAAGAAGCTATTGTTTGATGGTTTATAAAACAGTGAAATGCTCCTGAGGGGAGAGATCAGAGCACTGAGAGGGCTCTTCTAGGAGTTCAGAAGGAAACGTGACAGGTTTGAACTCAAAGACAATTCATAAGACATTTATCAAGTCGGACTGTGAAGACACCTATTTCAAATTTAAAGACAAATCCCTTGTCTGGAATTTGATGTTTTTTCTTGCCTTTAATAAATTAATAGTCAAGCAGGGGTAAGATTTTTCAGGGGGGTGTATGAAGGGTATATTTTCCATTTGGGATGAGGTGGAGGCACCATGAACTGAAGTTACATCATTGATGAAGTTACCGGAGATCTCTCAACATGAACTGGAGCCCCAAGGTGATGTTTACATAAGAATGTTCTTTTTGAAACAGAGTTCAACCTACAACCTATGGACTTCTATGAATGGAGGGAAACCGCGGAAGAGAGTAACAGACAGGAACAAAATAAAACAAATCGAAATGTGAACTACTGTGGAATATGTGGTCGCCCATCTTTAAGTTTATTTTAAAATTTGTTTGTTTTTTTAATTTTTGTTTCTTAAATTTTAATTTGTACCAGCAAGTTTAGGAACTTTCTGTTTCTTCTACAGAAGTTTTATCTTTTTGAAATCTATATCTAATGGGGTCAATTTTGAAAAACCGTGTTTTCCTATTTTTCTAGAACACTATCCATTTATCCAGGGTTTCAAGTGTATTTGTATAGAGGCCTGCAAAGTAGACTTATCTAAAAAAGAAAAATTCTTCTCTTTCAATGTCATTAATTTTGTATATTTGTGCTTTCTTTGCTCAAATTAGTTAGCTAGTGCTTTATTTTGTTGTTTAAAAATATTCATATCTTGTTTTCCTAATTAGATCCGCTATTTTCCTGTTGTCTTTCTCATGAATTGGTTTTTATATTGCTTATTTCTTTCCTTTTGTTATATTTTGGTTTACTTTGTTATTGTACTGATGGATGTTTTGTTTGGCTTTTATGAAACCAAAATTGGTAATTTAGATGATCTTTTATTCCATTCAATGTATTGATAAAGCATTTAAGGCTATGAATTTTCCCTTATAATCAGCTTTAGATATATCCCATAGATTCTGAATTGTAGTGTTTCAATCATCATAAAGATTAAAAAGGAACAGTGAGTCTTTTTTGGGCTTCCTTTGCTTATAGCTCTGGCTATATATCAAAAGCATTTGAGCCCTCAATTTTGCCATCATAATCCTTTAATAGTATGGCTTTTAGTGTTGGTTTTGGTATACAGACTCTAGAAAGCATAATACATTTTAGATATTTATGAATGATAAGTAGGCCCATTTGGTCATGCCTTTCAGAGTAATTAATAAATATCTGAGTTAAAAATAATTTTTAGAAATTCTGTTATATTGGTTGTATGTTTATTTCCTTCTACTTGATAGCTATTTGATAGAAGTGTTTTTCAATTTAAAGGTTTTCAAAACAAACTTTTGATTTTGAAATAATTTTATGTTCACACAACAGTTGAAAAGATACCATGGGGTTCCCATATACTCTTTAGTAAGTTTCTCCTATGGTTAATAGCTTATATTATCATGATAACATCTAAGAGCCAACATTGGTACATTACTTTGAACTGTACTCTAGACTTTATTTGGATTTCTTCAGTTTTTCCATTAATGTTCTCTTTCTCTTCCAAGAATCCATCCAGAGGATCACATTGCATTATATTATGTCTTCTTAGTCTGCTTTGACCTGTCATAGCTTCCACAGTACTTTTTAAATTTCCAGGGTGGGGAGGGACTGTTAGCTTTTTAAAAAAATATTTTATTAATAATTACTGACTTTGTTGCATTGTCATCAATTTTTTACTTTTTAATTTTATATGCCTTACTTTCCTTTCCTTTTGACTTAATATTTGATCATGTTTGTAAGAATTCTATGTGTGCTCGAGGAAAAAGTGTATTCTGTATTATCAGGGTCAAAGTTCAGCGTAGATCCATAAGATCTGTCTCGTGCTGGGAGTGGTCTGTTAAAGTCTCTTGTTTTTAATAGGCGTCCACTCATTTCTCTTTTTTGGGGGTTTTGCTTTATAAAGGTAGCTTCTAATTCCTTTGGTGCACTAATATTCATAACTGTTTGAACTTTATTGTGAATTTTAACACTTAGTACTTAACATGTTACCTTTGTTACCTTTAATGTCTTTTGACTTGGACTCTTTTTATTTGATATATCAGAGTCTGAAAGCCTGCTTTCTTATTGTTTCCATTTTCCTGATTTATCTTTGCCCATCACTTCATTTAAACCTTTATGAATCACTTTATTTTAGTTGTGTCTCTTGAATATGGCATAAAGTTACATCTTGCTTTGTGAACATAACTGACTTTTTTGTTTTTGTTTTTGTTTTGTTTTGTTTTTAATATGTGATGAAGCCCATTCACATTAATTGGCATGATTTTTGTGTTTGGTCTTTTTCAAATTATTTTAGAAGTATTATGTATACTATATATTTTTTATGTGGTTTTTTTTTTCTCTATACGATGTTCTGTCTTTCCTTTTTAAAAAATTTACTTTTATATTTAGGAAGTTTTTATTTTTCTCTAGTAGTTACTTTTTCTGCTTTTTCTAGTAGTTATTTTTGTACTTTTGGGGGGATGGTATCATTTTTAGTTCCTTTTAAAAATGTCTCTAGCCCATGTTTCCTTGTTTAATCTTTATTATCTGGTTTGTGAGTGTTTTTTTTTTTTTTTTAAATGTGTCTCTTGGCATAAGGATTATTTTACATTATCATTTTATTTTATTTTTTAAATTTCTTTTTTAATGTTTATTTTTGAGAGACAGAGCATGAGTGGGGGAGGGGCAGAGAGAGAGGGAGACACAGAATCCGAAGCAGGCTCCAGGCCCCGAGCTGTCAGCACAGAGCCTGACGCGGGGCTCGAACTCACAAACTGTGAGATCATGACTTGAGCTGAAGTCAGTTGCTTAACCAACTGAACCACCCAGGCACCCCTGGTTTGTGAGTTTTTAATGCTTTCCTATGACGCCCACCAATTGTCTATTCACCAATCAGTGAACTTACTCTGCTTTCCTCTTTCTAGTCCTCTCGTTTTCATTGCATGATTTATACCTTGTCAGAATGGACAACACTGAAATATCATTCTTCCATCTTTTAGTCCCAAATCTACAACTGTATATTAAATGCTCACCATCTATTCTATTTCCACTGCTTCCTTAATCCTCTTGGTTGAGCGAAGTTCCTCTTCCAGGAGATCCTCAGGAAAGGCACCTGTATATTGCACCCCGAGTTCTGACACATTCAAAACTGTTTTCTAGATCCTTGACGTACAAAGGACCTCCTGACTGAGTATAAATCCCTCACTTCCCACCTTCTTTCCATGAAAGCAGTACATGTGGAGGGGCACCCGAGTGGCTGTCAACTAGTGTTATGCCCAGAATTCGTGATCCCCAAAGACCGCCAGGGAGCCGAGTCCGAGGCAAAAGCAAAAGAGCCTTTATTCGAGCTAGCTCGAGCTCAGTCTCCTACCTGCACCGACGCAGCGGTGAGATACCGGAGAGACAGAGCGAGTTTCAAAAGCACAAAGGTTTTAGAGGGATCATGGCCTCAGCCGATTGGCTGGGGAAGGGTCGTGGCCTCAGCCGATTGGCTGGGGAAGGATAGAACAATGGCTGCCCAGGTGTGGTCCCAGATCAGCAATTTTCAGCGTCACCTGGAACTTGTTAAAAATGCAAATGTTGGGCCTGGTGGTCACAGACCTACTGAATCAGAAACTCCGGGGGTGGGGCTCAGCAATCTGAGTTTGAACAAGTCTTCCAGGAGATTCTGATGCACCTGAAGTTTAAGAACCACTGTGTCCGAAGATCTCTTAACACGTTTGGCCTCAGTGTATACAGAACGTTTCCCACTGGTCACCTGTGAACCATTGGCTGTCAGCCTTGCTGTGCTATATAAATACCTAGCACCAAACACCATCCCCAGAGACTCTGATGAATTGGTTTGGGGAGGGGTCAAATGCTCCCCGGTCATTCTAAGCCCGGACAGGGTTGAGGGCTCCTGCCTCTGGCCCCTCCCTGAGAGAAGGCCTCCCTCTTCTACTCACACTTTCCACGCCTCTCACACTCCCCTTCCTCCCACCTCAGACTTCGGAAGAATGCATCAATCGGTAGCCTGCTTTCTTAGAAAACATAAGTTACTCAAGGGGAGGAGGCGTGGTCTGAGGTTTGAGCGGGAACCTCTTTCTGCAACCATGTCGGGGACATAGTCGCTAGTCAGCCGGCCTAGGTCTGCTCTTTCACTAGAGAGTTTGCCGGAGGTAAGGGGGTAACCAAACCCATTTGTGTCATCTATGCATATTCTCCAGGCTGGCAAGAAAGTCCCAGGTGAATATGTAACTTCGGTTACGCTGGCCTAGGTACTTGTTAAATATTAGTTCTCTTATGTTATCTTTATCTTAAGTTATCTTTGGAGAACTTTAGATGTCCGAAACTATCTTCGGATAACTTGATCACACAACCCTCTAGGTGTGTATAATTATTTGCACTTTCTGATGGAGCTCAGAATATTATATGTCACACACTCACACAGCTGAAAAGTGACCAACCTGGGACGTAAGCTCTAGGTCAGATGGTACCCAAACCTACACGCGTTGTGCTGTGAGGGGTTATCGAGTGTAGTGGTTGGGGTCACGGACTATGATGCCGGGCTGCCTGGGTTCAGATCCTGACTCTTTTTCCTCATCTGTCAAATGAGGATGACTACAGCTTCTGCCTCATGGAGATGCTGTGAGAGGGGGTCTCCAAGTACATGTCAAGCATTTGGAACATTTGTCTCCGTGACCTAGTTCAACTTCCTCTCTGCTATTAATTTCCATCAAAATTCATCCATCTATCCACAAATCCATCCATTTATCAGCCGATCTATATAATGATTATTCCATTTCATGCGATACCCAAATACACCATGCTCTTTCATACCTCTGTTCTTTTCTCTGTGCTCTTCCCACAGATCGAAGAATACCCGTGCCGTACAAATTCTTACTTTTCATTCAAAACTGAGCTCTGAGGGCGATTCGTGTGAAATTGTTCTCAGGCCCCTCAGGCTGGATTAGGTGGCCCTCTCATACTCAGCCCCTCAGCCCAGCGCTCGAAGCCTCCCAGAAAACCTCGTCCCAAATTAGTTTCGGGCTTTGTCTCTCACCATGGCCCATCACAAGTTCATAGGCAGAACTGCATAACAGTCAAGAGAGAGGGCTCTGATATCAGCATGCTGGGACTGAAATCCCACTTCTACTATTGTTATTTGTGTGACCTTGGCCAAATTTCCTAACTCTAAGCCAATTTTTTGTGTGTAATACGGAGATTTTAATATATCGCCCACCTCCTGATAAAATCAGGTGTCACGATAAAACAAGGCAATCCACTTCGTAAATTGTCCCACTTACTAAGCACTTTTCATTTATTAAATATTGTCGTTAGCAACTGTAATAGTGTGTCCCATGCTGAACTTTGTTTAGTTTTTCTAAACTCTGATTGACATTGAAAGAATCTGAGGAACAAGAACTTTCACCATGTTAAAAGTTCAATCCAGGGGCGCCGGGGTGGCTCAGCCAGTTAGGCGTCCAACTGTGGCTCAGGTCATGATCTCACGGTCTGGGAGTTTGAGTCCCGCATTGGGCTCGGTGCTGACAGCTCAGAGCCTGGAGCCGGCTTCGGATTCTGTGTCTCCCTCTCTCTCTACCCCTCCCCTGCTCACACACAAACACACACACTCTCTCTCTCTCTCTCTCTCTCTCTCTCTCAAAAATAAATAAAACATTAAAAAAATTAAAAAAAGAAAAGAAAAGTTTAATCAAGAGAAAAGTACACAGAAAGAAGGAAGTCAAGATGTGTTTGGTGATCTAAGGAAGGCAGTGGAAATCAAACCTGAGAAAACGTACCAAGAATGAATTAGGGCTTAGAAAGAAAGTGATTTGTGTGGTGGAGAAAATTTTAGTCTGGCCAGAGGTGACATTTGAATCAACACAGGAATAGTATAAATAGTATAAATAGTATAAATTAGAACTTTACATCATGAGCTATTGCAAGGTATCCTTAGAAGAGGCTTAGATTATACTGACTTTTATTTTAAAGGACTAAAAGAAACCATTAAAATTTGTATTTTATTTTATGTCATAAACCAAATTAGAGATATTACATATTGCATATATTTTATTTTTCAACTTAAAAAAAAACCCGTAGGTAATTCACATATCCTGATGAATTTTCTTTCTCTTTATATCTAGCATTTATAAAATAATGTAGTTAGATGGGAGGATCTCTAAGGCAGACTATAATCTTTAAGATTACCTCTATCGTTGACATTCTGTGATATTCAACAAAATTGTTTTCCTAAGAAGATTTCTATGGTAGAGAAGGGACAGTAATATAGCAACAACCTTCCTTTAGTGAGCTTTCTTCAATGGGATGCCATTTAGAGTTTAATGGGATTAATTTGGCCGACATGTTCCATTTGAAAAGAAATTTCTGTTCTTGTGCCAGCCAGCATGGGTTTCGACAGGCAAAAAGCTCCGATCCTGCCAATTTCACCCAGGAGTATGGCCCTTTAAGCCATGCCTCCGGCTGAAAGCCACTGGCAGACATTGGTTGCTTGACAAAATAGATAGTTGGATGAAGTATTCCGGGGCTCTCAAAAAAGATCAAATCCTCCTGGCCCCCCAGGCTCTCCAGCCCAGTCTCTGGGACCTTCTTCCCGATCTGTGCTAAGAGGACGATCAGATTCAGAGGGAACAGTATTCCACTACCCCAGGCCCCATACGCAACTGAAGATGAATTTCATACTAGGGAGGTTCATTCCAAAAGGCAAAGCAAACCCTTTCTATGAGGGAAGTAGCCTTGGCAGCCATATAATTTCCCTCTCCCCTTCCGGCCTTCCCGTCTATGTGCCTTCAGGTTCACGCAGATAGAACTTTCTGTTAGCGACACGGGTATTTTCAACAGCAACGGCTCCTTTACCTTCCTCTGGTGCTAGCAGGGCCATTTCGTGTTAAACTCCAGCCCCTTTTCATGCATTTTGCACAAGAGGGATGGTCTTAGCGACTGAGGGCCGGGCAGCTATAAATAATTAGGGCCAACCCAGCAGAAGCTGAACCCACCGGGATTCCAAATAGATCTTCCCCTTGCCCAAGAAAGTATCACCAATTAGCTAGATAGATTCCATTTTTATCTTTCCTCTAAAGCTCTGGGTGAAGAAGGGCGTATGAGAATAGACCGGGTATTGATCCCCGGAACACATTTCTGCCACCACCGTTGTTTTCGCACATTGGGTTTAATTGATTTGAGAGGACTTGCCCTGGAGCAGAGGCACAATGATGCCATCAAGCTGCCAGTGGGCTCACTGCCCAGCCCCTGGAAGCTGTTATTTGCCGCAGTAAAGGCTTATACTTTAGACTCGGACTTGACTCAGTCCAGGCCCCACTTGGTACCGTATGTATATCGGTTCCATGGGCAAGTTAATTTTTCTCTATAGTAGTCTTCCCCTCTCTACAACTAGGATAATAAAATGCCTCCTTCCTAGAGTCGTAGTAAGGATGAGACAAATTAATTGAAAATAATTTAAGTGCTCAAACCTCACCAGGTACTGAGTTATTTGCAATATCTTCTTTACTTTTGTTTTATTTTTTTTAATGTTTATTTTGTTTTTCAGAGAGAGAGAGAGAGAGAGAGAGAGAGAGAGAGAATGAGCGGGGGAGGGGCAGAGAGAGAGGGAGACACAGAATCTGAAGCAGGTTCCAGGCTCTGAGCTGTCTGCACAGAGCCCGACACGGGGCTTGAACCCATGAATCGCGAGATCGTGACCTGAGCCAAAGTTGGATGCTTAACCGACTAAGCCATCCAGGTGCTCCTCTTCTTACATTTATATTCTTTATCCTTGAACCCAGGCTTCTTGGCTCCAAGTTAAAGGTCTTAAAGCCTGAATCAGATTAAAGGCAGGGGGAAGGGAAAGACAAGGCTAGCTTTCAGAGACTTTGCGATGAAAAACTTGTCAGGACACAGGAAATACTTTTCTGGGAGATGAGAGTGAACCCAAAGATAATGAATAGGTTTAAAACTTCAGAGCCAAAGAAGATAGCAGTATCAGGGAATGGGAACTTAGGAGAGGAAAATGTTTTAAGACCGAAGATATGGAGTTTAACTGCTGATACAGAGACATTGAGACCGTGGTGGAGCGTCCAGAAAAGCTGCCCAGCAGGCAAATGCAAACATTGGGAAAATAAATTTTTTGTTACTTCTAGAAATTATCTTAAATGTCTGAGTATGACTTTGAGGACTTTATTTTGAAGATTTAGCTCTAGATTTAAAAAAATGTTTATTCAGGGGCGCCTGGGTGGCTCAGTCGGTTGAGCGGCTGACTTTGGCTCAGGTCATGATCTCGCGGTCCATGAGTTCGAGCCCCGCGTCGGGCTCTGTGCTGACAGCTCAGAGCCTGGAGCCTGTTTCAGAGTCTGTGTCTCCCTCTCTCTGACCCTCCCCCGTTCATGCTCTGTCTCTCTCTGTCTCAAAAATAAATAAACGTTAAAAAAAATAAATAAATAAAAATAAAAAATTAAAAATGTTTCTTCATTTTTAAGAGAGAGAGAGAGAGCTAGTCAGGGAGGGGCAGAGAGAGAGGGGGACAGAGGATTCCAAGTGGGCTCCATATGCGGGGCTTGAACTCGAGAACCATGAGATCATGACCTGAGCCGACGTCAGATGCTTAACTGACTGAGCTACCCAGGCACCCCTCACTCTCGATTTTTAGTAGTATGTAATATCCTTTTCCTGTTCATCATTTGAAGTCATTTTTAACGTCATTTTTAAATTATACTTTTCTTTTTGGAGGAGTTTTACATTATAATTTGGGGGACAGGGTTTAATTGTTTCTCCTTAAGAATTTTGCCCTTTAGTGAATATGTTTTGGTCTTTATTTTAACTAAACGTTATCACAGTCAATGCACAAAGTACATTTCCTGGAATCCAGGAATTCTAACCACACTAGAGAGAGTTCATGGATTAGCAATACAGAAATCTCTCCAAACAGAAGCCCATTAGGAAAATATCTCCCTTTTAAGAGACGTTCTGAGAATAATCCTATTAAGCTAGAAGCTTGCTAAGCTTATCAACTCCAGACACATTTCTCTACAAAGGGGAGGAAAAATCCAAATAGAATTTAATGTGACAAGTAAATGTTGATAGAAAATAGATATTTAACCTCAGAAAATAATAATCACGTTATATCCAAATGTTGGTTTCACACCAGGAAAAAATGGATGACCTTTTAAGATCTAAGCTTGAGAACATGAAAATGTTAAAATGACGCATTTTTCACTTTAGGTGAAAAACAAAAAAATCAGTCTATCTTTAAAGAGTTGGATCGGTGTGATTCCTTAAATAGTCATATGTATTTTTTTTTTTTTAAGTAAGAGGAAAAAATGTCTTTTATATATTTTTTTATTATTTTACCAATGCTGATGCTTTTTATTATTTCCTGAAGATTTGGTTTTCCATAGGACCTCATTCCCCTTCAGCCTGAAGAACTTCTCTTACCATTTTTGGCAGTGCAGTTCTGTCGGTTGTGAAATCTTAATATTTTCTTATCTGAAAATGTCTTTACTTGACCTTGATTTTTGAAGGATATTTTTGCTGGAGATAAAATTTTACATTGATTATTAAAAAAAAAATATTTCAGTACTTTAAAGATCATCCTTTCTTTTTTATTTTGTTCAATTTATTTGTAAAAGTTTTAAGTTTATTTTGAGAGAGAGAGAGGGAGAGGGATGGAACAACGGGGGGGGAGGGGCAGAGAGGAGAGACGGAATCCCAGGCAGGCTCCATACCATCAGCACAGAGCCTGATGTGGAGCTCAAACCTACAAACCCTGAGATCATGACCCAAGCCGAGTCCAAGATTTGGATGCTTAACCGACTGCGCCACCCAGGCACCCAAAGATCATCATTTCTGATGAGAAGTCAACGATCATTTGAGTCTTGTTCCGTTGTGTGCAATGCGTTATTTTCCTTTGTCAGTTAAGACATTTTTCTTTACCTTCGATTTTCACCAAATTGACTGCGATGTGTCATCCTATAGGTCTCTTCATATTAACACCTGCTTGTTGCTCACTGTAAATTTATGTCCTTCCTTAAAGTTGTAAACATTTCAGCAATCACTTCCTAAGAAATTTTTTTCTATCCCATACTTTCTCTCCTCTTATACTGGAACTCAGATGACACATATAGACTTTTTGATATTATCCCACTGGTGTTCCTTTCTTAAATTTCAATCTTCTTTTCTACTCTTTTTTTAGATTGGAATACTTCTGTTGATATATTTTCAAGTTAGCTGGTTTTTCCTCCGTTGTCTCCGCTCTGATGCTAAGCTCATCCAGTAACATTTTTATTTCAGATATAGCATTGGCTAGGTGTAGAAATTACATTTGATTCCTTTTTATAGCTTCTATTTTTCTGTTGAGAAGCCGTAATTTTCACACACTATGAGAATGTTGTCCTTTACATCCTTGGGCATAATTGTAACAGCTGGTTGAAAACCTTAGTCTGCGAATTGCCCAACACCTCTGTCATCTCAGAATTGGTCTGCACGGATTGTCTTTTCTCTGGAGGATGGTCCGTGTTTTCTTATTTGTATGTTGAACAATTTTGTATTGTATCCTCAACATTGCAGAAAATGTTATAGAAATTCTTGGTTCTATTATGTCCCTTTGAAAAATATAGATTTGAAAAACCATCAGGCTGATTGATAACTTGACTGAGCTGAAATGGGAAACTTTTGTTTCCTCTGTAGTAGGCAGTAGCTGAGACATCAATTCACTTCTTTTGCCCTTGTGACTGCCTTCCATCAGAAAGTTATAAAAACTGGAATTTTACCCAGTGCCTCTCTGTTTTAATAAATATTGTCTCCACTCCATTTTCTGCCTGCTTTTGTTCACTGTCTAGTACCTTTAGCTGGTTGTTTTTCTATCTTGTCCAGAGTTTATAGTTGTGATTTACTGGAGGGTTGGTCTGATAGGAACCACTCAACCTTAGCAGAAGTTGAAGTACACCATTTCTTTCCCTACTCTCTTGAAAATGGAACGGCTATTTCCACTAATTCATTGTCTTGAGCACTCTTGATTTTTTTCCATTGCCTTCCTGAAAATAGAGCGTGGTCTTGCATAAGAGGATAAAACGTTTGAGCAGATGGCAAGAAAATATCTATTCTTTTAGTCTCTGTTCTCTCCATATCATTAAGCCACAGGGATTTGGCCTATGCCTCTGGGTAAGTAACACTCCAGAAGGGAATACATTGAGAATATTAGGTAAATAGAAGTAAAATGTAGTGCAAGTCGGAATTGCAGAGATTTGAAATCTGTTGCTTTTCTTTATGCTCGGAAGTCTAATATTACGTCTTTGACTAGAAAACCACAGGTGATGAGTATAAGAAAATGGGTTTATAAAAAATTAAATACAATATACTAGTCACTATTATCTTGTATAGCATTTTGCAAATTTCGTTTTGATGAACACATACCCCAAGATATTTTTTTTTAGAAAGGGCTATGTCGTTGAATACATTTGAAAAACCTATTTGGGGGAATAGAAATGTGGGTTTATTACCACCCACAAATTATAGATTTACCAAGATGGAGAGCACAATAAAAGTACTCTTAGCACTGGTTAACTAAGCTGAACATGATTGGTTTATTCTTGGATGATTCAGAAAGAACCGATCTTTCCTTGTCTTGTTTTTCCATTCTCTATTCTCTGCCTAGGTAATTTCATCCATTTCCATGGCTTTAAATGCCATCTATGAGCTGATTACTCCCAAATTTATCTTCTCTGAGTACATTCAAAGAGCCTGACTGGCAGTTCTTTTTTGAATTTTCATAACACTTCAATCCAGAAATTTTAATTCTACCCCTCATCTCCAAATATGCTCCTACCCAGTCTTTCCCATGTCAACAAATGGCATCACCATTTACTTATGTTGGGAAGTCTAGACTCATCATTGATTCCTTTCTTACATCCAACTCATTAGTGAGTGTGTTCTGTTTGGTGTTGATTTTCCTCCAAAATATATTTTTAACTCATCTGCTAGTCTACAACATTACTATCAGTTATAAATATGGAGAGAAAAATGTTTCTCATATTATTTCCTGAAGAACTAAAGCCCTATGAATGATTCTCATGCCTAAGATTTACTGTTTCATATTTTTTCACTTCTGCATTATTACCTGGATTAGTGAAGAGTAGGAAGCATAAAATCCCCTGTGGTTATTTAGATCAGGGGTCAGAAAACTATGATTATGCACCATTTTCAACCTGCCATATGTTTTTGAAAATAAAGTTTTATTGGAACACAGATGAGCCCATTCCTGCAAATACTGTCCATGGTTGTTTTCATGTTACAACAGCAGAGGTGACTAGTTGTGACAGAGGCTGTATGACCCACTAAACCGAAAATATTTACTATCTGATTTCTCTCGGAAAAGGCCAATTTGCCCAATCCTGATTTAAATAAATGCCATGATACTTTGAAGATAATGAATATTTAGTAAAAACAACAACAACAACAACAACAAAAATTAGTGAATCTTTAGGTCATTATAATTTTCTTTTCTGTACCAGACAAGGCTAATCTCTCAGGAGATGTCAAAACATGAAGATAATAAATGGAAAATGAAAATCTGGGCTATTTGACTTGCTACCTGTGAAAGGTAACTTGTATATCCTGCCAATACCTTTAGGTGATGATGGTTGATGAAGGATTTTAAAAACCATGAACATACTCAGTGTTTGATGTTGCATATTGAAGCCAACTCTTCTCTCCTTTTCCAATTATACTCAAAACCTTACATAAAAATAATTGATGGTAGAAAGTGTGTGGGACGTGGATCAAAAGTTCTACCCACCAAATTCAAACATATCCTTTATAGCTAATGATCATGATCACATTGAACTTTCTGACACTCCATTTTTTCATCAGTTAGATGAGACTAAAAACCAGTCATAGGTTATATGAAAAGGTTCTTGGCAAGAAGATATATTTTTAGAATCTTATACAGTTTTTCCCTGCTAGTATGATCTCTCCTAGCCTCTCCCAATTCCTCAGCCACACAGATCACCTCAATATTCCTTTTCAGTGGACCTATTCTTGGATATTTTGCTGCACTGGCGTGCTGAATATTCTCTGCTGGATTCCCAGACTCCTACAAAGTTACTCTCATCTGTGAGTGAATGCTGACGTTAATGCTCTGCAGTAAAAAACTCCTGGCTTGCCATTTTGCTGATGTCACTCTTCAATATTGCCCCTTTCATTTCTAGCAGAAATTCTCACTTTCTGTATAGTTTCAGCAATTAGTGTCTTTCCTCATTTGTGACCAGCACCTTCCTTTAGGGCACTGCCTGGGGAAAACAAAACGTGATGGAAAGATAAAGACTTTCCCAGACAAACAAGAGTAAGGGAGTCCGTCACTAGACCTAACTTATAAGAAATGCCAAAGGGAGTTCTTCAAGCTAAAATTAAAGGATGTTAATTAATAATGAGAAAACATGAAAGTATCAAACTCACTAGTAAAAGTAAGTACACAGTCAAATTCAGTTTTCTAATACTGTAATGGTGATAATATGCCATTTGTGATAATATGAATGAACCTGGAGGATATTATGATAAGTGAAATGATCCAGACAGAGAAAAATGGTGTACTATAAACTCCTAGAAGGAAACTTAGGGAAAAAGCGCCTTGACAGAGGTCTTTGCAATGATTTGTTTTCATATGATCCTAAAGGCGCAGCCAACAAAATAAAAAATAAGCTAGTCTGAATCCACCTAACTAAAACCTTCTGCACAGAAAAGGAAACAATCAACAAAATTTAAAGGCAACGGACAGAACGGGAGAAAATATTTGCAAACCATCCATCTGTTCAGAGGTTTATATCCAAAATATATAAGGAACTCAAAGAACTCAATAGCAAACCCCCAACTAATCCCATTAAAAATGATCAAACTGAATAGACATTTATCTGAAGAAGACATACAAATGGCCAACAGGTACACAATAAAGTGCCCAACATCACTAATCGTCAGGGAAATGCCAACGAAAACCACAACGAGCTATCACTTCACACCTGTTAGGCTGCCATTATTAAAAAGACGGGAGATCACAAGTGTTGGTGAGGATGTGGAGAAAAGTGAATTCTTGATCACTGTTGGTGAGAGTGTAGATTGGTGCAGCCATATTGGAAAACAGAATGGACAGTCCTTAAAAGATTAAAAATAGAACAACTATATGATCCAGGAATCCACCTCTGGGTACCATAATTCTACTATAATTGATGGGACCTTTCTGTTCATTTCAGCATTATTCACATAGCCAAGATATGGAAAGAACCAAAGTGTCTCTTGACAGATCAATGAATAAAGAAAAATATGAGATATAGATATAGATATAGATATAGATATAGATATAGATATAGATATAGATAATGGAATGTTATTCAGCCAGAAAAAGGAAGCAAATCCTGCCGTTTGTGATAATATGAATGTGAACCTGGAGGACATTATGATAAGTGAAATGATCCAGATGGAGAAAAACAATATGATTTCCAATATGATTTCACTCATATGTGGAATCTTAAAAAAATAAGATTAAGCTCATAAAGCACTAGAATGATGGTTTTCGGGGATGAGGGAAGGGAAATGGGGAGATATTGGTCAAAGGGTCCTGACTTTCAGTTATAAAATGAGTTAATTCTGGAGCTATAATGCACAACATGATGACTATAGTTAATAATATTGTATCGTGTGTTAGAAATTTGCTAAGGGAGTAGATATTAAGCATTTGCATCACACACACACGGTAACTGGTAACTGGGGTGATGGATGTGTTAATTATCCTGGATATGGTTATCAATACACAATGTATACATGTATCAACTCCTCAAGTTGTACCCTTTAAATATGCACAATTTTGTCAATTATGTCTCAATGAAGCTAGAATAAAAGAAAATATACTCTCATTGCCTTCCTGGTCTTATTTTGTTTTAAAAAGAGATATTTATTTATTATGAATATGAATCCAAGTGTTTGGATGGACATAAAAGGACCAAATGCAATAGAAATTTAAGATGATTTTTCCCTATAACAAGAACAACTTGGTGCTTTGTACTTCATTGGATACATTATCAAACATTTTCTAGACCCTGAGGTTGTACAGTTTATTATGTGGCTGCCGCAGAGCTGCCCTGATTGGGTTTTTCAGATAGTGAATTTAACTCCTTGCTAATACCTATGAATCTATATGCCCCACAGGGAGAGAGCATAGATTATATCCTTGCATTGATGAGTTCCCTGTTATCTGAATAATTCCATGATCAATGCAGATGTTTACTTGGAAAAAGGTAGAAGAAAATCAAAGCCTCTTGGCTTTTGGGAGTGGACTTCATAATAAGGTTAAGATCCAAACTTATGAGATCAAGAAATATATTTTATGTTGGAAAATGAATATACTGGCAATAAAAATAGTATTCAGTAAGTTTACTTCTCAACTTTCAAACAAACTGTGTGTCAGATTGGCTGAGTGTGATGCTGAAACTCACACAGCTAAATACACCATCTCATGACTCACTTCCTCTAGTTAGCCCCTGAGTCATAACTCATCTTTTTCATCACATCTACGCAAAAGGTCTCAGGATGAACCCAAAGTACCTTATGTTCTTTTTAACGAGGTGGGGGAGGTATCTAAGTACATTCCCAATTTTTTTTCCAAATATGTAGTAAGTGACTTTGATGGGTAGTCACATGAGATATCAGTAAACATTGACTAGATAGCTCATGCTCTTTTCTCATTTTCCTTTTTTGTAAACTTTTTCTCCTCTAAACTTTCTCTAGCCTTTTACATCACCCCTTCGGCCTCTAACACCATCCAAGTAAACCAACTTTGTTGGCTGGAAATGATTTGAAATTTGTTCATGCCTGAGATCAAGTTGGAAAACTGAGTCAAAAATCCCCTCCCTTTCAATGGCTACTTTCTTTTTAGCTACCTGACAATCATCCCACCCACTCCTTAGGCTTATTTTCTGTACCGAAACAATAATTTCCCCCTCTGTCACCACCTAACGCACTTCTACCAGCCAGAAGGGTTAGTTGCTGAGATGGGATGATGGAGCCATTCCTGAGAGCATGTAGTGGCTGGACCCAAACACGAAGGTCAGAGAGGGAGACTACTTGAATTTGTTCTTGTACTGTAATCAGGATAATAAAGAAATCCGTTTGACATGTGTGCATAGACTTGATTACTCTGGTCCATCTCTATGTACTGGACAGAAGGAAAACTTAGAGAAATTCTGAATAACCAGGAAAAAGCAGCAAAAAAATGTGTGCTGGATTTTATGGAACTGGGGAGCCTCAAAAGATGCGAACAATAGATCTGAACATAGTTTGTAACAGTACTTGTGCTTGTTTGTAATGAACAAAAAAGTCTGTCTTCTTAATTGGGATGAATGTAACCTGGAGGTAAGAAATTTTCCTCTGGGAAAGGAAATGACTTTGGGTCCGTATACCTTAGAACTTGGCTTATTCCAAAAGTTTATACAAAGTCATTTGGAAGAATACATCTCCTTCTTTAGGAAAGTCATGACGTTACTTAGTGATCATACAAAATCTGCAAATGAGGGACGTCTGGGTGGCTCAGTCGGTTAAGCGTCCGCCTTCAGCTCAGGTCACGATCCCGCGGTCCGTGAGTTCGAGCCTCGCGTTGGGCTCTGGGCTGATGGCCCAGAGCCTGGAGCCTGCTTCCGATTCTGTCTCCCTCTCTCTCTGCCCCTCCCCCGTTCATGCTCTGTCTCTCTCTGTCTCAAAAATAAATAAACGTTAAAAATTTTTTTTTAAATCTGCAAATGACAATCAGAAGCCTTTCCAAGGGAAGATCAGGGTAAGCCATCTTTCTCCTTAAGTACATTCTACAAATGTGTGTTTTTGTTCCAGCAATATTAAAAAAAAATGTTTCAAAGAAAGAAAGAAGAGAGTGGGAGAGAAGGACAGAAAGAGAGAGAGAGAGAGATAGAGAGAGAGAGAGAATCCCAAGCAGGCTCCATGCTTAGTGTGGAGGTGGACATAAGCCTCGATCCCATGACCCTGGGATCATGACCTGAGCTGAAACCGAGAGTTGGATGCTCAACTGACTGAATCACCTGGGTGCCCCTCCAGCAACATTTTTAGCAGCACTATATTATACAATCACAAATGTGTTATTAAAAAATTTGTTAGGAGGGCAGAGCTCATGTTAAGGGCTCTTACCTAGCTCCTCCCCCCCCAACCCCAAATAGCAACAAAGAAGAAACTTTGGTTTTTGGAAACTTTTGGAGGTGATGGGTATGTTCATTACTGTGATTGCAGTGATGGTTTTATGGGTACATGCATATGTCCAAACTTATCAAATTGTATACATTAAACATGTGCAGTTTCTTGTATATTAATTAATTAGTCTTCAAAAAAGCTGTTCGAAAAAAAAAGAGTAACATGTTAACAGGGACAGCTATGCCGAGAGCATGTTAGACAAAGCAAGACTGTACCTAAGAGGTAATTATGGGGCGTTATAACATATGTTGTCCCACCAATTAAGGACACAGATCCCCTGCCCCTCACCCCCACCTGATCCCAAGTATTGCTCCCCTGGAAGTGAGAATCTAAGCGTGCCTTAATGTTGATGTAGGTACTTACGTAAGATGATAGGTGATCTATTGCCTGTATCAAGAGTAATACAGGAGTATACACAGTAGATCTATTGCCTGAATTGGGAGTCTGTAGTCCCAAGCACAGGTGGCAAAATAGTTCTTGGCTTCCCTCTCAGAACTGACCTTGGATGCTGCTGTGTTAAAGCAAATTTGTCTCCTGGCCTTCTGCAGGCCCAGAAGAGTGTTATACCATACACCTTAGCAGACAGCTTCTATTATCTTGGGGTGTGTGTGTGTGTGTGTATTTTGACTCTGCAAAATGAATTATTTGTTTTTCTTTTCTGAGGAAAACCAATCTGTCAGCTTCTCCGGGGTTATCTCAATATTGATGAGAAAAGTAGGTTTTTAAAATTTTTCTATTTCAAAACCCCAGGGGCCAGATCACAGTGTTCCCTAGACTGAGTCATAAAAAAAGCTAAATGCATTACCTGTTCCTTGATGAAAAGCATGGGTGTGAGATCTCCTTGAAGTTCATATGATTCACAGGAAATAAATGAAAAGGACAACCTTATAGAATAACATCGATTCAATTTATCTTTCCCCCTGGTAATTACAAGGCCTCATTTTCATTTGGGTTCAGCATGTTTAATAAAGAAAGATCAGTTTCTGTGGAGAATCATCTCACTTGCATAGATGAATAACTGTTGCCAACGACAAATATCTTTTAGCTGTGAAAATTATACTTTGTCTTTTACTAATCTCTAGAAACATGCCATACTCCCCAACGTATTCAGTGTCGCAAAGTGCTGGTGAGATGGGAAGCCTTGATGGATGTTCATCCTTATTTTAGAGACCGAGAGCCCGAGGAAAAGAAATGTTGGAAAATTTTTTCCAGCAGTGACATATTGGGGAAGGACCAAGATATAATGGCTGTGAGTTCCATTGACTCCTATCCAGGCCTTTAAAAAGATACATTTCATTTGATACATTCCTATGACCTCATGCTGGTTTTCACCAATTGCTTCCTCTTGCCAAGATGGCAAGATGCCGAGACTGGGTTCTTCTTTTGGGTAGCGGGAAGTAGAATGATAGACTTCCAGGACTAGACAGGGGGGAAATAGAGGTGGGGACCGGGGTACAAGATTTTTGTATTACGTCTTGCAGACTAATTCTTGGATGATATTAAATATTTGAAAAGGAAAACAAATGGGGACTTTGAGCTAGGTCATGTTTCCTTAAATGTGTTTTTCTCTGCAATGGATTAGGGAGGAGGGTGCTTTCTCAGGTAGGAAAGCTGAAAGCATTGGTGAGCATTTCAGCGATAGCAACGATCCAGGCTCTTTCCATTGTTCTACCTTGTCAGCCATAGAGTGCCCGTCATTCGTCTTTATACTTGCCCCTCCATGGTCCCAAGATGGCCTCACATCCAGCTTCAAAGCAGAAAAAATAGGGTAGGGTTGATGCCAGGAGCATGTAGCTTGCACAAGTCCTGGAGTTTCCCAGCCCCACTAGTAAACGTCCCTGTGACTTATTCACCAAATTGGGGCACAGTGCCATGTTGCTAGTAGCCCTGTGGGAGCCTACAAACATGGGTATTTAGCTTCTCTGGCATCTACAGTGAAACACAAAAAGGGAGAAAGGGGCTAGAGCTGGCTGCTGAGTAAGGCAACCAACAGAGTATGTCACGGCATGTCACAGCTTCACAGGGCTTGCCCTTGGTGACAAAAAGGAACTGAAAAATGAGTCCTGGCAAAAGAAATTGAGGCAACGACTGTCTTAGAGTAGTAATTTCCAAGTTTTCAGGATCATTTAAGACTTGTTGAAAGCAGATGTCTAGGCCCCGGTCTCTATATTCTGGTTCAGTAGGTTGGGGATAAGACCTCGATACTTACCTCCTCATTAATCTTCTCAGATGATGCAAGAAGTCTACGGATCACACATTCGGAAACAATGGTTTTGAGACACAGGCCAAAGTTGGTGCAGTGGTTCTGAAACTGGCTGAATGTTAGAATCACTGGAAGCTTTTTAAAAATATCCAAACAATGCTTGTGCATGGGCCTGTTCCCAACCAATTAAATCAGGAGGTCTGGGTTTGAGAAATCAGGATCATTCAGAATCTCCCAAGGTATAATTCTAATATGCAGTCAGGGATGAGAATCTCTGACTTAAAGGTTCTGGTGACTAACAAGGTCCTTGCACAAATAGGGAAGCCAGGGACAGTTGGAGTGGCAGAAAGATGTACCAACCTCTCCATGCTGGCTCTTGGAAATCTGTGAGGACAATGGATAGACATGAGAGTAAAACAGGCTGGCAACCTTAGGTAAGGTAAATAACAACTGAAATGCAAAAAATAATAGTATAAGTGAGGCATTTCAAATAGCTCAGTCATTTTTGCTTTTAAGTAGTGATTGGAAATATTAGTATTTATTTATTTATTTAATTTATTTTAATGTTTATTTGTTTTTGAGAGAGAGAGACAGAGACAGAGTGCGAGTGGGGAAGGGACAGAGAGAGAGGGAGACACAGAATACAAGACAGGCTCCAGGCTCTGAGCTGTCAACACAGAGCCCAAAGTGGGGCTCAAACCCTTGAACCGTGAGATCATGACCTGAGCTGAAGTCAGCCACTTAACTGACTGAGCCACCCAGGTGCCTCTGGAAATATTAGTTTTAGATGCAGGCATTTATCTATCTATCTATCTATCTATCTATCTTTAATGTTTATTTTTTAAATTTTTATTATTATTTTTAATGTTTATTTTTTAAGAGAGAGAGACAGAGTGCGAGTAGGGGAGGGGCAGAGAGAGAGAGGGAGACAGAGAATCCGAAGTGGGCTCCAGGCTCTGAGCTGTCAGCCCAGAGCCTGTCGTGGGGCTCAAGCTCACAAACTGCAAGATCATGACCTGAGCTGAAGTCGGATGCTTAACCAACGAAGCCGCCTCGATGCCCCGATGCAGGCGTTTAAATACCATTTTTAAGGTATGGTATCAGTTGCTGTAATGTGCCCATGAACACAAATTTATTAATATTTAGGTAGATATTGTGATTAATCATTTATTTTGTCCAGGGAAAAGAAATACTGTTAGAAATGGCAGTCTCTGGAACCTCTTCAATCTTTATCCGTAGATAAACTCCCTGTTTGTCCATGATGATGCCTAGTGTAGACTAAATAAGGCTACAAGACACTGGTTCCTTGGGATCTGAAGGCTCTGGCCTTCCGCAGCAAGTTTAGCAGATTAAATAGGTCAGTTTCAAATTCTCAACAGTAAACCCAGTAGCATTGGCTCGTAGAGCGAGAATAAACAAAATACACGCATAACTACCTATGTAAGACACCAGCCTGGTATTCTAGAACAAGGGCTTTATTTGTGAGAAATGCTGTCTGTGCTGGTACACGGAAGCTTCCGCCATAGTGTTGAGGAATGTGGTTAGTTTATGCATGTTACCAGACCAGCTCTGTGGTCAGGGAGCGAATACCTTTCTGGGTGTTTCCAGTTGCAGCTTCCTGGTAGGAAAACAATGAAAAAGTGAGTGCATGAGAAAAACTAAGGGAGGAAATTCAATTAAATTCTGTTCTGCGAACATGGATCAGGCACCAGCTGGGTCAAGGAAATGCTCATGAAGAAAATGTGAAGACAGAAAAGAAATAAACCCTACCTGCAGGAGAAAACGTACGTGGTGAATAACTAGGAAACAAATGTTTGATGCACCACGAGACATTCAAAACTCATTCAATGTAAATCACCTTTGTAAGTTGGGAGGAGAGCAATTTATATTCCACCTTAGAATTTGAAGATGCTTAAAAAAATTTTTTTAATGTTTATTTATTTTTGAGAGAGAGAGAGAGAGCGCGAGCGTGCGCAAGGGAGGGGCAGAGAGAGAAGGAGACACAGAATCTGAAGCAGGCTCCAGGTTCTGAGCTGTCAGCACAGAGCCCGACTCGGGGCTTGAACTCACTAACCGCGAGATCATGACCTGAGCAGAAGTCACATATCTAACCAACTGAACCACCCAGGCGCCCCCCTGGGGATGATTTTAAATGAAACGGTAGTTTTTGATGTAAGAAGTGGGGCATGACGTTATAGACTGAATTGTGTTCTCCCCCCAATTTATATGTTGAAGTCCTAAGCCTCCGTATCTCAGAATGTGAACTTAATTTGGAAATAGAATGGTTGCAGATGAATCAGTTGAGGTCATAATGGAATAGTTGGTCCCTAATCCAATAGCATTGGTGTCCTTATAGAAAGGAGACATTTGGAGACAGCCACGCATAGGGAGAATGCCAGGGGAACGTGAGAGCAGGGGTTGGGTGGGAAGCATCCTACAAGGCTAGGGACGTCTATGAACAGGCAAACCAAAAGACATGAGGGGAGAGGCCTGGGACAGATTCTCCGTTACATTCTTCAGAAGGACCCAGCCCTGCTGACACCTTGCTCTTGGACTTCCGACCTACATAGCTGTGAGACAATTTCTTCTGCTGAAGCCACCCCATTTGTGGTACTTTGCTACAGCAGCACAAGCAAGCTAATCACATGGGTGTTGTTTTGACGGACAACAATTAGGGAAGGGCATGCCTGGAAGAAGGAACGGTATGAACAATGACAAAGAGGTAAAGGCATCTTCTGGTAACGGGGGTGCGAGGTCGCCGTGACCGAGACTCAGTGTATGTGATTGGGGGAAAGGAGAAGAGTGGCCAGAAAGGCATGTTGAGGCAAGAATGTGGACGTTGTGAAGGGGTATGGACCTTTCTCTTTGGGTGTTGAGGAGCTGCTGATGGTTTCTAGTGAGGGGAGAGTGAGACGTTTAGAGCTCTCTAAGTTCTATCTACACGAAACGCTTCTAGAGGAAACCATATGAGGAAATGCTCGAGGAACCCAGTGTAAAGAAACTGAAAAACTCCCTTTAGCCTGTAAATGATGGAGCCTTATTTCTGTCCATTAATTCTGCCCCATTCTAATATTCACATGCTATTGCCTTACATCTCACCTTTAGCAAATGTCACTGTGCTGCTTGGCAGGAGGGCTTTCCTAACAGACCACCGTCCCTTGCATATACCAGAAATTAACTACACAGGCATTTCAGACTCCTAGCTTCCTGAATAGAGTTGGCCGATGTAGATGTAGACGGTATAGATGACAGAAGAATTGGCCATCGTACGAATTTAAAAGGACACAAATTATTCGACGGGCTGAAAGAAACACTCTTCTTGTATGCCTTATTTTTCCTCAGTTGTGCAATCCAGAAATCCAGGGTACCAGTTTGGCAGAAGCTATCTCATGTGTAGGTTGTGAGACTAAATGGAAAGATGCACGTTGTACATGTAGACAGTGCTCAACAATGTGAGGTGTCTTTTCTGGCACTAGAGGAGCTGGGATTCAAATCCCTGTTTTTGACTCCAAATTCTATGTTCTTTCTACCCCTCTACTCTGCTTTCTATATGGTGCTGATCTCTAACAATAACAGCCTTTATGCTTCACCCCTACTGGCTTCTTATCATTACTTCTCTCTCCTGACACATGTTACATCCACGTCTCTCCGTGCAAACTCCTCACCTGTGACAGACCATGTCGAGCCTCAAGGGGTCCTCTGGGGCCTCGGAGAGGAGGGGTTGAGGGCTGCCAGTGTGCGACTCACGCAGTCACAACGCTGATGGATCTGAGCTGAACAGACTGCCTTCTAGAAAGGCTATCATCCCAGGGAGGGGGGAACCCTTGCCTTCAGTCAGGAAACTACACATTGCTGTAGACAGCATATTCTCGAGTCATTGAGAGAGCCTTTCTCTTAGGGCGTTGCGAGAAGATCTCATCCCTGTGACTGCTAGTAACGAGCTGGGATGGAAAATAAAAACAACTGGGCACCTGGTGAAACACGAAATTTAACATCTGGCGGGAAGCATATTCCTGCCAGGGGCTCTCCATGTTTGACTCTGCAACTGATGTGTATAAGAAGAAGTTCTGCCCTTGGCATCCTTGCAGATGCTCTATTGCTTAAAGAATTTGATATGCATAGTGGCCAAAGTTCATAGAGAAAGTTGTACCTAGTAATTCCTTTATTTAAAAGCAAAACATTCTACCATCAACTGACTTATGTATCAGGCAGGAGAGCTAGGTTATGCAGCAGTAACAAACATCCCTAAAATATGAGTGGCTATGATACTATAGTTTTATTTCTCACTGTTACTTGGCCAAAATCCAGCAAATTTTTAATTTTGTAGCTCTTCTCTCATTTAGTAATACTTTTTTTTAATTTTCTTTTTTTTTAATGTTTATTTATTTTTGAGAGAGAGAGACAGAGCATGAGCAGGGGAGGGGCAGAAAGAGAGAGGGAGACACAGAATCCAAAGCAGGTTCCGGGCTATGAACTGTCAGCCCAGAGGCTGATGCGGGGCTCAAACCCACCAGCCATGAGATCATGCCCTGAGCCAAAGTCGGAAGTTCAACTGACAGGTGTCCCTCATCTCTTTTTTTAATTGAGTATCTTCAATCTGGCAATCATGAGACTAGGACTTTGCATATATACTTTCTTTAATCTCACGTAACTCTAAGAAGTTAATGTTATTATTTCCTTTTCTGCAGATACGAAATTGAGACACAAGTTCAGTGAGTAAGTGGTAGACTGGTTTGGGATCCAATTTTTTTCTAATGTAAAACCTGTGATTTTTAACTACCCTTAAGTTACTCTTCTAAACATAACCCTCAGGTTTTAATTTTTAAAAAAAAAATTTTTTTTTTTAACGTTTATTTATTTTTGAGACAGAGAGAGACAGAGCATGAACAGGGGAGGGGCAGAGAGAGAGACACACACAGAATCTGAAACAGGCTCCAGGCTCTGAGCTGTCAGCACAGAGCCCGACGCGGGGCTCGAACTCACGGAGCGAGATCATGACCTGAGCTGAAGTCGGACGCTTAACCGACTGAGCCACCCAGGTGCCCCGCAGGTTTTAATTTTTAAATGTAACTTCACTATCGTTATCTTTGCAATATTCTTAGGGGAAAGGAAAATCCAAATGTCATTATCCTGCTGTATAGAGTGGCAAATCCAGGCATAAGAGAGTATGTATTTATCTTAGCCAATAAACCTGGTGGTAAAGTTTGAAAGAGAACCTTGACCAGCGTGCCCACATCAGAATCACTGTGTGTAGCTTGTGAAAAGCTCCCCCACCGGGCCTAGGGTGAATCCCATTCCGGCGGTGAAAGAAGGGCACTTTGGGGCTTTCCGGGTCCTCGACTTTCCCACTACCGTCGCCACGAGGCCATGTTGTCACTGAAAGCTGGAAAACTGTAGAGGTTGAAACTCTGCAGGTTTGTTAACCCTTTGCCCAGAGAGGTTGCCTGAACTTGAAATTTGAATCCGAGAGCATTGTGGGCTTGCTGCTTGAGCTCCCTCTGTAACGTTAGCTATATGGAAATTGTGACTGTCTACAGCTTATTCAAATCGAGATGTCTGGGAAGGCAATGAGCCTAGTTAGCTCAGTAATGAATAATGTTAACCACTGGAATATCATCAGAGAGTCCACGATACTGGTTTACTTCTGTCCCTCAATTTTATATGTCGTTAGAGATTGAGATGGAAGTATTGGGCTCAAAACTCAAAACAACTGCTCAGTTAGGAAGGGGAGGTGAGTGATAAAAATGTCAAATGGGTGAGCCCAAGGCAAATCTACCTGATGGGTTATTGAAACCTTTCCTATTTCATCCATTCTGATACCCTATGTCTTAATCTTTCCTATTTCAAATATGGCTACGTCAGCAGGGGGCAAAATTGCTTAAAAGGAATAATGACGTGCTTGGATTCCTTGCTGAAATGTCACTGGGTGGTTGCAGATTCGTTTACCAAAAGTTGATTTGATTGTCGTTTTTTACTTCCTAGGTTAATGTTTTCAAATTGGCTTTCCATCAGTTCTCAAGAGCTGAGGCACTTTGTTTATTTATTTTACTTTTTTATTTTAATGTTTATTTATTTTTGAGAGAGAGACAGAGTGTGAGTGGGGAAGGAGCAGAGAGAGAGGGAGACGTAGAATCTGAAGCGGGCTCCAGGCTCTGAGCTGTCAGCGCGGAGCCCCACGCGGGGCTCGAACTCAGGAACCATGAGATCATGACCTGAGCTGAAGTCCGACGCTTACCAACTTAGCCACCCAGACGCCACTACTTTTTTTTTAATTTTAGAGAGACAGACAAGAAACAGAGTGAGAGAGGGAGGGAGAGAGAGAGAGAGAGAGAGAGAGAGAGAGAGAGAGAGAATCTCAAGCAGGCACCACATTCAACGCTGAGCCCATGGAAAAGCTTGATCCCAGGACCCCGGGATCATGACTCAAGCTCAAATCAAGAGTCAGATGTTCAGGGGCACCTGGGTGGCTCAGTCGGTTAAGGGCCGGAATTCAGCTCAAGCCATGATCTCACGGTTCCTGGGTTTGAGCCCCGCCCGAGTCGGACTCTGTGCTGACAGCTCAGAGCCTGGAGCCTGCTTCCGATTCTGTGTCTCCCTCTCTCTCTGCCCCTCCCCCGCTTAGGCTCTCTCTCTCTCAAAAATAAATAACACGGAAAAAAAAATTTTAATGTGCAGATTCCCTGATGCACTTTGATAATCGTAGTTTAATCTGCTAGCCAGGTCATTGTTACGTAAACAATTTAGGCCTCATACTCAGACTCCCCACCTAGTGGTAAGTTAAGAGCTCCCAAAGAGTTGACAGTCTCACCCCTTGAAGTCTTGGAATATTTACCTGTAAGAGTTAGGTTAGCTAGATTCTGTCTCGGCCTATAGAACTTCTCCATCAGAGCAAACGTTACAGCTTTTTATTTATTTTTTGAAATCCCCAAAATTCTAATTTTGCTTTTCAAGGGGCAAATACCACAAAGACACCATTGTGAATTAACATGCACAGCTGCTCCTTGAAATTAAATTTTTTTTTAATGTTTGTTTATTTTTGAGAGACAGAGAGACAGAGCACGAGTGGGGGAAGGGCAGAGAGAGAGGGAGACACGAAATCAGAAGCAGGTTCCAGGCTCTGAGTTGTCAACACAGAGCGGGCTGTGGGGCTCGAACTCACGAACCTTGAGATCATGACCTGAGCTGAAGTCAGACACTTAATCGACTGAGCCACCCAGGTGCCCTCTGCTCCTTTGAATTTGAACGAGATCATGCATTTCCGTGTACAGGAGACCAAATAGATTAATGAAGGGAAATCTGGGGAAATGAGACTTTCGTCCAAAAGACACATACCTTGCTGGGTGACTATAACGAGTGGCGTGGATATAATCTGCGCGACAATTTAGCTTTGCCCTTTTACGTACAACTTGTTAGGAATATCACGGCTTTATGCCTTTTTGATACTTTGCCATATTAGGGAGATGAGGCATACATGATTCCTCATGGGGGAAATCAAAAGCAGCTCACACCCATAACTTCCCTAATTCTTTCAAGGATATCAGAGGAGACTCTTCAATCACTGGCTTAATATTTTAGAAGCACAGTAAGTCACTTTCTCAGACATGGCTTGATGCACAGGGTTTAATTTTCTTAAATGTCCACAACACCAAAATAATTAGAACCCATTTTTTTATATTGACAACCTAGAAATTATACATATAAAAATAATATAATAGGTAACAAAATATAAAATGTTAACATAAAATATAATGTATAAAATAACATGATATAGGGGCACCTGGCTGGTTCAGTCGATTCAGTCGGACTTTTGATTTCCCAAGGTCTAGGGACTGAGCCCCTCAACGGGGCACTGGGCAAAGAAGCCTGCTTAAATTCTTTCTTTTTCTCTTCCTCTGCCCCTCCCCCACTCGCTCTCGCTCTCTCTCTCTCTCTCTCTCTCAAAGAACAAAAATTAACATGTTATATATAACATAAGGTATACAACACAAGATATACATATATGTTTATAATATGACATTATCCTGCCCCAGATTAGAAATAGGTTACAGTTCACGGGTTCATTTGGAAGTCACTTACTTGGAACTTGGAAAAATGCCTGATTTCTGATATGATATTATTTATTGTTATAATATGTGTGTATTTTAGATTATAAGAAAATTGTATATTATATATTAAATTACATAAGAATTTATATTTGGTTATAGGATATCATTATGTTATTGTTTTCTGACATTACAAAAAGTGTCGGGGGCGCCTGGGTGGCTCAGTCAGCTGGGAGGCCGACTTCAGCTCAGGTCATGATCTCGCGGTTTGTGGGTTCAAGCCCCACGTTGGGCTCTGTGCTGGCAGCTCAGAGCCTGGAGCCTGCTTCTGATTCTGTGTCTTCCTCTTTCTCTGCCCCTCCCCTGCTTGCTCTCTGTCTCTCTCTCTCTCACACACACACTCTCTCAAATAATAAACATTAAAAAAAAATAAGATAATGAAACAAAAAGTGACGAACTCCATGGGTTTTTGTTTATATTTGGCAATGACATTTTCCCATTATTATTTATTTCTACTACCTAGTAGCACAGTTAAACCACTAGCTAAATATGCTTTGCTGTGCACAACTGATGGTTTTACAAAGTTATAATGAAAAATGTCCCACAGTGACAAGGGAGTGTGGTGGCTGATGACTTTTCTTCCTTTGGAGGGGAACTGGCAGACTAAAGGGAGCTCTGCCTGTGGCATGGTTCGGCCGTTGCCATATGTGGATATTTAAATGCCCTTACTTACAAGACGATGGAGACTCTGCCTTAATAGTAATGATGTTGATGAAAATAATAGTCATAACAAGAATAATGTCCACCAAGTGCTTATGATATGCAGGCACCTTGTTAAGACCTTAAAATATGTCGTCTCACAAATCACACATTTATGAGATGGTTACTGAGGAAACTGAGCCATGGGGATGTTGAGTGACTTGTTCATTATCCAAAGGTCATTGAGCAAAGGTTACTGAGAAAACGTCATTGAGGAAAGGTCATTGAGGAAAAGTCATTGAGCAAAGGTCACTGAGAAAAACCAGGACTTGATGTGGCCTGCCTCAGTCAAAAACATGTTGCTTCTCCAATGTGCTCTAATATCTACATATACTTCTATTTAAAAAAAAAAAATTATGCAAGTTATCCATTTTATGCCAAAAATGGTAAATAAAATCAGCATATAGGAAAAAAAATCACAATGTTACCATTCAAAGATAACTACTATTAGAACCCTTTCCAATTCCCTGAGATGCAACATTAAGTGTAGAATTTCTGCTTAGGGAGTCAGTAAGAATATATTTGATTTCATCCAACTTGGCGTTCCTTCTCTCATTATCCCACAGCCTTAGTGTCCATTCCCATACATAGTTCCTAGATTTCTGCTTCTACGTATTAGAAAATTTAAGTAGTTCTTTTGGAGTGTGTCATACTTCCTCATGGGTCACATTTTGTACCTCATCTTTAGGGACGTACTGGGTCTTGAATCTAGTTACAGGTCTGGAAGCAAGCAGCAGGTCCTGAGCAGACGTAGCATTATCTTTCACGGCAACTACCTCAGGGGAGGCCATTACTGTTTCCTCAGACACTGCAGGGTTAATCCCTTCAGAGGGAGGTGAGAGGTCATTTTCCCTGTGGGTGGAAGGACTGATACCACTGGGGTGGAGAGATTGCATCTGCTGGCAACAAAGACTTACCAGAATTTATGAGAAAGTTTCTCCTCACTCTAGGATTACATACATTTTCTCCTATATATTCTAGTAATTTTTGGTTGCGTTTTTGACATTAACATTTTAATATCTTCGGGATTTATTTTGGTATGAGAAGTGAGGTAGGAAACTCCTTTCCCATTTAATACTTTTCAGAGCCTTTTAACACCAATGAAGGTATTTTATACTTGTGAAGAGGACAGGAGCTATCTCATTTCTTGTATTTTATACATATGAACGCAATAATTCAGACATTTCAACTGATGTGCCTGTGGTAACAAATTTAGCAAATGGCAGAATCAGTCCTGGAATCTAGATCATAGGCGTCTGTCCCGAATTCTTCATACCCTGTTAACTTGCTTCCTGTTTGGTATTAGTTAGAGACAGTTCTTTTTCTGTGCTACTTTTATTACTCATTGGAAGTAAATTTTGTCATCACATTTCTTAAATCATTACTGAATTCAGTTTATGACATTTTTGTTGAGAATCCCCGCTTCTTTGAAGTCCCTGGTCTATCACTAATAGTGTGAGTTTAGGTAACTTCTTTCACCTCTAATAACAATGACAATAGCTGTTGACATATGTTGACCTTTTCCATGTGCCAGGGTCCATGTTAAACTTTCAAAATAGGTTATCTCATTTAATCCTCAAAACCCGCTCCCCACCAGTGGATACTATTACTGAAATGCATACTCTATAGCATAGCAGCCATTTTCCAACGTTTGGGTTCCTGACGCTCCCTTTATACTCCTAAGTATTGAAGAGGTGCCTGGGTGGCTCAGTCAGTTAAGTGTCTGACTTCCGCTCAGGTCACGATCTCACAGCTCGTGAGTTTGAGCCCCGCGTCAGGCTCTGTGCTGACCTCAGAGCCTGGAGTCTGGTTCAGATCCTGTTTCTCCCTTTCTCTCTGCCCTTCCCCAGCTCATGCTCTGTCTCTATCTCTGAATAAATAAATAAATAAATAAATAAATAAATAAACATACATTAAAAAAATTTTTTTTAAAGTATTGAAGACCCCAAAGAGCTTTTGTTTATGGGTTACATCTATGAATATTTATTTTGTTAAACAGTGAAACAGAAAAACAATTAATATTTATTTACTATTTCCTTTAAGGAAGGACAATAATAAATGTCAACCTAAATATCATTTTTCAAGTAAAAATAGCTACATCTTCCCAAAGAACAACTTTCTTTTTCGTTTTTGCCATGTGCCTTTAATGGCTGCTTTCATAGACGGACTACAGGTTCTCATGTTTTTTTCTACATTTAATCTGCAGCAATATCGCATACCACACGGCCTCCGGAAGACTCCCAGTGTAATACTCATGACAGAATGACAGTAGGAAGGACAATTAATGCCTTGGTATTGTTATTAAAATAGTTTTGATGTTGTAGACCTCTGAAAGGCTCTTGTCGGTGCTGCCGTGGAGCTAGCTGGGTCCTTGGGTTTTAAAAAAACATTTTTTTTTTAACATTTTATTTATTTTTGAGACAGAGACAGAGCATGAACGGGGGAGGGGCAGAGAGAGAGGGAGACACAGAATCGGAAGCAGGCTCCAGGCTCTGAGCCATCAGCCCAGAGCCCGACGAGGGGCTCGAACTCATGGACCACGAGATCGTGACCTGAGCTGAAGTCGGACGCTTAACCGACTGAGCCACCCAGGTGCCCCTAGGTCCTTGGGTTTTAATCCCAACCTCACTGTTCACGCCCCATGTGATCCTGGGCAAGGTATCCTGCCTTTTTTTTCTTTCTTTTCTTTTCTTTTCTTTCTTCCTTCCTTCCTTCCTTTCTTCCTTCCTTCCTTCTTTCCTTTTTCTTTCTTTCTTACCTTTTTCTTTCTTTCTTTCCCTTTTCTTTTTCTTTCTTTCTTTCTTTCTTTCTTTCTTTCTTTCTTTCTTTCTTCTTTCCCACAGTCCCATGTCTGTAAAACTGGAGTGAGTTGTAGTGGTAAGAATGAAATCAGGTAAAATATCCAAAACATGTAATATTTGTTTTTTTAAGTTTCTTTATTTATTTTTGAGGGAGAGAGAGAAAAAGAGAAAGAGAGAGAATGCAGCATGAGACAGGGAGGGGCAGAGAGAGGGAAAGGAAGAATCGCAAGCAGGTTCCTCCGGGCTGTCAGCACAGAGCCTGATGTGACATGAACCGTGAGATTATGACCTGAGCCAAAACCAAGAGTCAGACGCTCAACTGACTGAGCCACCCAGGTGCCCCAATATCCAAAACATATAAAACAATGCTTGGAAAAACATAATCACTTATGTGCAATAATAATAATAATAATAATAAATTAAATACTTGTATATTCCTCTTCTTCTTCTTCTTCTTCTTCTTCTTCTTCTTCTTCTTCCCTTTCTATACTGAGTAACCTGAGGTTTAGTGAGGAAGTCCCTAGACTGAGATTTGGATCACATCTCTGTCAGATTTTAGCTATACAATTTCTTTACCTTCGGGAGCCTTAGATTCCTTCACCTGGAAGATGAGAGTAACAAAATTAGCCATCCCAAGAGGTTGTACTAAGCTTTAAATAAGACAATACATGCACGATACTTAGCATAATGGCTGTCATAGAGGAAACACTCATTATGTGTTTGTGGTAATGATCCATAACATTGTTACTTCCATTAACTATGACATACATGTTTATGTATATATAGGCCCCCACACACCAAGAAGATATTTAGTAGCCTATGGGGATAAGCAAATAAACCAAGCCATGGCATGGCCAAAAGAGTCGGGTCGGTCAAATTAACTAGATATCTGGACTATCAGTTTGTCATTTTAGCTGAGATGCTTTGAAATCAACCATGAACCTTGTCTTTTATTCATTAGTATTCAGAGGCAGGAATCTATGGGTGCATATCTACGAGCAATCCCCTAACAATTATAAGTTTTTAAATACTAATAGATCTCCACAAAGAACTCTTTTTATTTCGTGTTTTATTAGGAAGCTCTGAACGGTTGCCTACCAACAGCCAGATCTGAAAAATCCAACTCTGACAGGGCAGAATGGCTGGTTGGTCTTTTGAAGTGACAGCCTTTGGATTAATTAGAAATAAAGCAGCCTAGTACTGCACATGTAAAGCTGGGAGTGCTCTGTCTAAACATCCTCCTCTGATCATTAAAATGTGATGTGTAATCCCAGTTGATTGAGTTTGATTTTTTGTTTTTGTTATAGATCATACCTCAGGAAGGCTTTCTTCCATGCAAATTATGATTCCATATAAATTTTAACCTTTATATTATAGCTGTTTAACAAGAGAAGGAAATAAACCACAACACCTTTGTTTATGAGTAAAATAAATTCTCTATAAAAATATCAAGAATTAGGGGCATTTGGGTGGCTCAGTCGGTTGAGTGTCCGACTTCGGCTCAGGTCAGGATCTCACGGTTTGTGGGTTCGAGCCCCACATCCCGCTCTGGGCTGACAGCTCGAAGCCTGGAGCCTGCTTCGGATTCTGTGTCTCCCTCTTTCTCCGCACCTCCCCCATTCGCGTTCTGTTTCTCTCTCAAAAATAAACCTTAAAAAAATAATAAAATATTAAGACTTGTGTGTGTGACTCTTTATGAAAAACACTAGGATAATAAACTTCTGTAAACATCTAGAGTTTTTGGATAAAATTAAAATAAGAAACTTAAAAAAAAAGCATGGCTGTCTCAGGGTTCTCCAGTGAAACAAAACCAATAGAGCACGCACGCGCACGCGCGCGTGTGTGTGTGTGTGTGGTGTGTGTGTGTGTGTGTGTGTGTGCGCGCGTGTGTGTGAATGCTCAGGCAGTTGTGGAGGCTGGCAAATACAAAGTCTGCAGGGCAGGCTGTCAGGCTAGAGACCCAGGGAGGAGTTGAAATTGCAGCTTGAATCTGAAGGCAGTCTGTTGGCAGAATTCCCTTTTCCTTGGACGAAGTCAGTCTTTTCCTAAGGCCTCCACTTTACTGGATGAGGCCCACCCACATTATGGAGGATAATCTGCTTTACTCAGAGTCCACGGATTCAAATGTTAATCTCATCTAAAGAATACCTTCACAGTGACATCTGACGTGGTGTTTGGGCAAATATCTGGGTACCATGGCTTAGCCAAGTTGACATGTAAAATTAGTTATCACAATGACTAATTTTACCAGAAGGAAAAGGAAACTGCCCATGCCCTAGAATTGCACAGAATGTTGATCACCACAGCATAGGAGCCATCTGGTCCTGGTCATGGCATGGGCTATGCAAGAGCAGAGGACAATGCCCTTTTTGTTTGTTTGTTTTTGCTACTATCACCTTTGATTCCATTTTTTTCCATTTAATTTTTATTTTAATTTTTATTTATTTTTTATTTTTAAAATATTTATTTAGTTTTGAGAAAGAGAGAGTGCGAGTGGGAGAGGGGCAGAGAGAGGGGGAGACATAGATTCCAAAGCAGGCTCCAGGCTCTGAGCTGTCAGCACAGATTCCGGTGTGGAGCTCAAACCCACGGACCACACAAGACCATGACCTGAGCTGAAGACCGACCTGAAACTTAACCGACTGAGCCACCCAGGTGCCCCTCCATTTAATTTTTAAATAGCTTTATTGAGATATAGTTGATATACAAAAAACTGCACCTAATGTACACAGTTTGATGAGTCTTGACTTACCATACGTGCATGAAACCATCACCACAAAGTAATAAACATATCCATCACCTTTCCCATGCCCACCCATTTTTTTTGCTTGTTTTTTGGTAAGAACACTTAACGTGAGCTCTACTTTACCAATTTTTGAAGTGCACACTATACTATTGTTAACGATAGGCACTATATTGTGCAGCAGATCCCTAGAACTTATTCCTCTCGCATAACTGAATCCTTATACCCATTGAAAACAACTCCCCATTTCCCCCTACCTTCAACCACTGGCAGCCACCATTGCACTCTCTGCTTTCACTATTTTAGATTCGCCATATAAATGGAATCATACAATAGTCGTCCTTCTGCGATTGCTTATTTCATTTCACCTAATGTCCTTCAGGTTCGTCCATGTCATTGCAAATGGCAGGATTTCCTTCTTTTTTAAGGCGGAATGATATTCCATTGTATGTCTATACCACATTTTCTTTACCCATTTATCCATTGATGGACATTTGGATTGTTTCCATATTTTGGCTGCTGAGAACAATGCTACCATGAACATGAAAATGCAGATATCTCTTCCAGATCCTGACTTCCTTTTTAATGTACACCCAGAAATGGAAATTGCTGGATCATATAGTAGTTCTATGTTTAGTTTCTTGAGGACCTTCCGTACCGTTTTCCAGAGCAGCTGCACCAATTTATTCTCTCAAAACAGTGTAAAGTGTTCCAACTTCTCCACCAACTTTTGTTATCTTCTACTTTTTCTTGTAAAAGCCATCCTAACAGGTGTGAGGTGATATCTCACCGTGTTTTTAAGCTGCATTTCCCTGATGGTCAGTGATAAGAAGGTGAGCACCTTCTTATGTATCTGTTGGCCATCTATATGCCCTCTCTGGAGAAACTTGCATTCAGGTCCTTTGCCCATCGTTTAATTGGGTTATTAGTTTTATTTATTTTTTTTGCTATTGAACTTAGGAGTTCATTATATATTTTGGATAGTAACCACTTATCAGATATGCGGTTTGCAAATATTTCCTCCGGTTCTGTATACTGCCTTTTACAACACAGTTGATTGTTTCCCTTGCTATGCAGAGCCTTTGAGGTTGACGTAGTCCTACTTGTTTATCTTTGCTTTTGTTGACGGTGCTTTTGGGGTCATGTCTAGGAAATCGTTACCAAGACCAGTCAGTGCTAAGAAGGTCTCCCTCATGGTGATGGTTGTTGTTGGTTTCTAGAAATTTTATAATTCCAGGTCTTATGTTTCACTTTTTCATTCAGTTGGAGCTCATTTTTTGTATATGGTATAAGATATGGCTCAAGTTTTACTCTTTTGCATCTGGATACCCAGTCTTTCCAGTAACATGTATTGAAAATACTATTCTTTTCCATTGTTATTCTTGGCACCCTTATTGAAGATTAGTTGACTTCTATGTGTGGGTTTATTGTAGGCTCTCTATTCGGTTCTATTTGTCGATATGTCTATCTTGGCTCTAGCACCATACTGTTTTAATTACTTTACAGATTCGATGCAATCCCTATCAAAATCCTAATGCTGCTTTTTTTACATAAATAGAAAAAAATCCTAAAATTCATATGGCAGCATAAACACTGGAGGACACAGCATCTCCAGTGGGTGTGGGTTAAATACTGACACTGAAGCTCTTGCATAAATCTGGATGGGGGGCAGTTCTCAGGAAAGGGGAACTTTGAAAAAGAAAAGCCATGGAAGGCCAGGAGAAAGCTTATCTGAGGTAGAGATCAGAGTGGGGAAAAAATCAGTCTCCCTTGAAAAATAAAATCTATGATCTCATCGATTTGGAGTCTGAATTTTAATTACCTTTGTGTTGGAGAAATCTCAGGATAAAAGATTAATGTAGAAATTAGACTCAGAAACTCTACTGGGACAAGAAGTAGAAATAAGATGATAACTTCCCCAGAGGTACATTTCGATAACCCTGACACTACAGAGAAAAACAAGTGTCACTTATAATGAGGGCACAATAAAAATTAGAAACCATGCAAAAACACTCTAGTAAGATGGCAAAACGTCTGAAAGAAAAAGAGAGAGAGAGAGAGAGAGAGAGAGAAATATTTCCTCCAGGAACTGGAAAGTCTATGAAATATGAAATAATATGAAATAATACAAACTTTGACACATATTTAAAATGATTTAGACAGAGAAGAAGTCTAAAATGCATGTGGATATAAAGGAATGCATTATAGTCAGGTTTTAGAAAGAACCAAAGATAAATTACAGAAAAAACAGTCATTAAAATTAAGAACTCAGTGGGCAGAATACACGTCAGAGTAGGCACAGCTAAAAGGATTATTAATGGACTAGAATAAGAGCTGAGAAAATTACCAATAAAAATAATAACAATAACAATAAAAAGACTAACACGGACTGACCATATACTCTGTACCGATCACTGTAACTGCTTTATAGTTAGGTTTTTTTAATCCTTACAAATACTCTTTGAGGAAAGCAGTTCTGGATCCAGGTAGGTGAGAATAGCAGATGTAGCAGTTTTAGCTTAATCTAGAAATATACAAATATAAATTTGGAATGTATTATGATCCAAAAATAAAATTATAGGCTGCAAGCAGTAACAGTTGTGTCTCGGTAAAGCTCTGTATTTGAACTACCCAGTCCATAGGCCTGAGTATTTAAAAGTTCTTTTTAACATGTATTTATTTTTGAGAGACAGAGAGAGACAGAGCAGAAGTGGGGGAGGGTCAGAGAGAGAGGGAGACACAGAATCTGAAACAGGCTCCAGGCTCTGAGCTGTCAGCACAGAGCCCGACGCGGGGCTCCAACTCACGAACCGTAAGATCATGACCTGAGCTGAAGTCAGACGCTCAACTGCCAGAGCCGCCCAGGTGCCCCCATAGGCCTGAGTATTTAAACTTTAATATCAAAAGAAGGAAAAAGATGTATAGAAAAGAAATACTAAATCATTTAAGAAACATATTAAAAGTTAGGACTCTTGAGTCAAGTTACCTGTATTCCAATCTGGATTCTCTTACACTTATTCCTTCTGTTTCAGAGTCCAGGCCAGGTTTACTACATTGCATTGGGTCATCATGGCTCCTTGATCTGTTTCAATCTTGTCTGTAATTTAATTAAAAGCCGTTGACAGCCAACTGTCAATTTAAACTTGGACAGCTCAGAAGAACAACTGTTCTGCATTTTGTAGAATGTGCATGAATTTGTGTTTGTCTTGTGTGTTTCTCGTGATTAGCCTGGCGTTATGGTTTTTTGTTTCGTTGTTTTTTGTTTTTTGTGTTTTTTTGAGAGAGTGCAAATGGGGGCGGGGCAGGGAGGGGGGACAGAGGATTTGAAGCAGGTTCTGCACTGACAGCAGCTCACTGTGGGGCTTGAACTCACAAACCATGAGATCGTGACCTGAGCCGAAGTCCGGTGCTCAACGGACTGAGCCACCCAGGTGCCCTCGTTTTTGAGAAGAATACTACAGGGGTGAAATACCCTTCTTATCACATCCTATCACGCTACATGGTATCATGGGATTTAGTACCAGGGACGTTACCCTCAATCACTTGGCCATAGTGGTTCCTGCCAAGGTTTTCCACTGTGGATTTACTGTATTTTCTCTTTTTTCTTAATTAATTTATTTTTTTTATTTTTAAAAGATGTTATTTATTTTGAGAGTGAGGGGCAGAGTGAGGGGGAGAGAGAACCCCAAGCAGGCTCAAAGCTGTCAGCCCAGAGTCCTATCGGGGCTCAATTTCCAGAACCGTGAGATCCTGACCTGACCGAAATCAAGAGTATAGAGTCGGACATTTAACCGACTGGGCTACCCAGGCACCCCTATATTTTCCTTTTGATATACTCTATTCTTTTGAAGTGGGTCAAGTCCAATCTACTCTCAAGGAAAGAGAAATGAAGCTCCACTTCCTGGGAGGGGAGGAGGGCATAGCCCTCATATATTATCTGGAATTCTTCTGTAAGGAAGATTTCTTCCTTCTTCATTTATTTATTATTCAACAATTTATTTATATTAGTGTGAACTAAACCTTTAGTTAATTTTATGGTGATTTTATATATAGGGTAACATTCTGGGCTCCAAAATCTGGGTTTCTGGCCTTGGTTATTTGATAATTACTTCCTGAAAGCAATTAAAAAGTCTAAATCTCACTGGCTCCAAATAAAATCTAATACATTTTACCTTGTAATATGGATTTGGAAAGGCCCCATAGTTCAAACTAATATTTTATTTTATTTTATTTTATTTTATTTTATTTTAAGAGAGAGAGAGAAAGCATGTATGAGCATGAGCAGGAGAGGGGCAGGGAGAGGGAAAGAGAGAATTTTGAGCAGGCTACATGCTCTGAACAGACTCCCGTGTGGGGCTTGGTCTCACCAGTGTGGCATCACGACCTGAGCCTAAATCAAGAGTCGGATGCTTGACCAGCTGAGCCAGCTAAGACCTCATTTTTTTTTCCCCTTGGAAACTAATATTTTAAAATATATATGCATCTAAATTCCCTGAACTTTTACTAACCTGACAACTGAAGAGTTGAGTTAATGATATCAATTTAAAATTTTTGCAAAAAGGGGCACCTGGGTGGCTCAGTCGGTTAAGCGTCTGACTTCAGCTCAGGTCACGATCTCACAGTCTGTGAGTTCGAGCCCCTCGTCGGGCTCTGGGCTGACGGCTCAGAGCCTGGAGCCTGCTTCCGATTCTGTGTCTCCCTCTCTCTCTGCCCCTCCCCCGTTCATGCTCTGTCTCTCTCTGTCTCAAAAATAAATAAACGTTAAAAAAAAAATTAAAAAAATACAATTTTTCCAAAAAAATAGTTTAAGATCTATTACTTGACTGTAGATTCAAATACTCTGTTACCTACTTCATTTTGAATTTAACAGTGACTAAACAGAACAGAGGAATGTGCTGCCACAAATACAAGTTTCTTTTGTGGAATCTGCAAACCTGATTATGAAGCTGTTTAATGCTGTGTAACCCAGTGTTTTTCCTCCTTATTTGGCAACAGAGATATTTTGTGAGTGTGTGTGTGTGTGTGTGTGTGGGTGTGTGTGTGTGTGTGTGTGTGACTGTGGCATTAATCTTCTCAACCCAGTTGGGAAAATGCTTAAGGTGTTTTCCCAAATTATGTTTTTCTGCATGCTGTTTCCAAATGTATGCTCCTGTGAGTAAAGGATTTTCGCGGCATCCAGTGTGGGCACAGCTATTCCGAACACTTTTTTTAAGTGCATTAAAATAAATAAAAATACATTATCTGTATAAAGGGGATAACCAGCTTCGGTCACCACAAATACAGATTTCCCCCGTTATCCAGAAGTAGAGCATTTCCCTGAAACCTTTCATAAGTCAGAATGGCGTATGGTGAAGAGGCAATTGCCATTAATTTATACGGAAAAAATGCTGAGCGTTCTCAGACCCCAAAATAACCTCTCTGAAGCTTTTCTGTTACCCGAGGGCACACCTTGCTGACAGCTACACAAAATAAATTGAGATAAAACACAGATGCTCAAAGACACAAGTCAAAGCGCTGGTGGCCCAATGCTGAGCTGCTGAGCGTGGTTTCCGGGGACAAAGCTTCGCGGGGCCCCTCTCGCTGCTCCCAGCTCATAAAGGCTATGCTGCCTTTATGATAGCTCCCTGAAACAAATGCTGAATGCTGTTTTTGCTTCTTTTCATAAAAGCAAAAATCCTTTTTTTTTTTTTTTTATTTCTTCTGGTTAGCAAAAACAGATACTACCGTAAGTCTTTCCTAAAAGGAAAGTGGCATGGCACAAACTTCAAAGAGCAAGGAATACCCGTATATTGTCGTCACATTCCTTAATGCTATTGCTAACATGGAGGTAAACAATGTCATCCTTGTCAAGGGGAAATTTGAGTTAATAATAATGATGATGATGATGATGATAATGAGGTACCAAGCATTGTTCTGAGAGGCACTTTTCCATATGTTACAAAATTTAATGCCCTCACTAGCTCACAAGTTAAGTACTACCATTTCTCCCAGTTTATAAATGAAAAAAAAAATCAAAGCCAAAAGAAATGATGTGATTTGCCCAGAATTACAAAGGTGGTAAGTGGCAGAGTCTTAAGTGTGTGTAAGTGTGTGTTCCAGGGACAGGAAACGCTCAGAAGTCAAACAGAAGAGAGGAAAAGTTGGAAGAAGTGCCGGGAAGGAGCTGGAAATCAGACCCGTGGGGAAGACCAGCTCCCCCTTTGCATCCTCCAAAGTCTCTTCAGTTCCGAGAGTTCATTTTTTATCTTATGTGTAATTGGCACCTAAAAGAACTCTGAAGACTTCACGGCTTTTTAGGCAAGTGAAAGTCTAAGGGACTTTTTCATTTTTGATGAACTGAATAAGCCTGACAGGGTTTCGTGGTATCCAAAACCTCTTTCCCATAGTGTATCAGTTAGTGTGCCTCCAACTGCTAGAAACATTACAATTCAGGTCCACATAACTTAAGCACTTAAAGGGAAGTTAACATCTCACAGAACAAAGAATCCAAGGTAGGATGGCCTTAGGGTTTGTTAACTGAGGAGCTCCAGAGAGTCATTGAGGATTCAGGTCCTTTTCATTTGTCTGTTCTGACATCTTCTTCATGTTCCTTCAACTCAGAGTTGCAAGATGGCTGCCCCAATTCCACGCATGAGACCCTGACATGACAGCTTCCAAAGAAAAAGAGGAACTGTCTTTTCCTTGATCATCTGATGAACATATGCCCACCCTTAAAAGAATCACTGGCAAAGGGAACGGGACTGTTACGGCAGGCAGGCTAAGATTGATCTGGATTTACCCTTGGAATGAGGACTGGGCCTCCTTCCTTGGGCACATGCACAGAAGAGGGTACATGCTCAGAAAGAAGGAATTGGAGGATGGATGTTGGAGAGGCAACCAGAATGCCTTACAAATGCCTTCGTCTTATATTTGGTACTTGTTGAGATTGCTGGCATGAAATTATTGAGTTTTCAGAGAAACATGGGATCCTTTTACTAAAAAACAGAGTTAAAGCTCCTTTTCGTATTCATGCATGGCTAACTGCTCTCCTCTTTTTGTCCTTATTTTTCTCATAACTGTTCTGGCTTCCAGTGGTTTTGTGTTATAATCTATTATCCTGTCTTTGCTAGCATGTTTTTTTTTTCTTCGTTTTTTATTTATTTAAATTAATTTTTTTTCTGATGCATTTACCTGCTAGCTTGAATATATTTCAGAATCGTTTTCCCAACCTTCAATGAAGAATTGTGGTAAAAGGAATCAATAGTTTTTGACGGGACCCATTTTGAGGAAAATTTGCAGGTAATCCTGATGTAGTCTATTTGTGATTTGTACCTTTTTAAATGATATGAATGAACATATCCAAGCTATGAAAAGAAAATATGTACGGGCTTCAAATATTTTCAACATTCAGGGAGTAAAAATACAATCCTATGCCTTCTGCTAAATTAAAGAGAGTGATAAGGAGATACCAGACTGAGAACCTCTATTCTCCAGGAGTTACAATTGGAAGAGACCATTGAATCTTCACAAATGTTGTGGACTAAATTCTCTGCCAACTGTCCTGTTTTCAATTTTTGTTATACTAAAAAAAACTAACATTTGTGCCCTTTGTTGGGCACTGGGAATACTCATGAATTTAACATTAATGATTTTTTTTTCTTTGCCTTGATCAAAGATAGAACAGCAATTAAGAGCTGTTTCAAACCCTTAGAAACAAATTGGGAGTATTTTAGCAATTAGCATTACAAGATCTCTTGCTTTTTGAGACCCCCTGCAGCAAAGAGTTAATGTTTAAACTATTTAAAATTCAGTGGTGGTTAATAAGGCAGTTCGCAGGCTCTCATTTCCTAACCACATCAGATTTTTCTTATGCAGTTTTTCAGTTATTCCAGCCATTTTGAAAGAAATGACTTCTGATTTCACGTGACTATTTTAGCACCTTAATCCGTGGACTACATTTGGATTTATGCTGTGGCCTACCTTTGGATACTGTCACATTTCCAAACTAAAATGTTAGAAACGGGAACCCCAAATTTCCTTTATTTCTTAACACACAAATTCCTCATCTCTTTTGAGACCCTTCTGCCAGTCACAAGGAAAATGTGGACTCTCTAATTCCATTCATTTCTTGTAATAAATGATGTAGTCTTAATAGAAATTGCCTCCATAATCCACAAACAGTTGAGCTCATACTGTGTGAGAAAAAATATGATATGCACGCAGTGAGAAATCAAACATTTCAGAAGAAATGCCAAGGCATGTCTTGGCTCTTAAGGAGCTCAGGAGGACTTGGGGCAGAGAGCCATGGAAACAAACACGGACAATACAAGGCTATAAGGAGGTTAGTAGAGAAACCAAAGACTTAGGTGTGTACCCTTGGACTTGAAGGGGAGTGTCAGGGAAAGTTCATGATGGAGGAGGTCATCCAGCGGAGATGAAGGCTGGTTGACCCAAGAGCTGGAGCCGGGCAATCTGGTCAGTATATGTGACTGAGCCCAGCTAAGTCCTCTACATAAACTCTTCTTCTTCTTCTTCTTTTTTTTTTTAAGCATTGTATTTTTGAGAGAGTGCATGCAGGGGTGGGAAAGAGGTGGGGGGAGGGGGACAGAGGATCCGAAGCGGGCTCTTCACTGACAGCTGTGAGCCCAACATGGGGCTTGAACTCACGAGCTGTGAGATCATGACTTGAGCTGAAGTCAAACGCTCAACCGACTGAGCCATCCAGGCGCCCCCTCTATACAAACTCTTAAGAGGAAATAAGATCTCAGTGGCGTCTTGAAGAAATTGAAAGGGTTTGCCAAGCAGGACATGAACCAAGGGCACAGAAAGCCAAAGGAACTGCATGGGCTTCGAATCAGATACTTATTTTAGGGTGTTTTCCTTAATACTGAGAGGCATTTTGTGAGCCAGGGCATGTCCCTCAACATCACTTGTGTTTTTGTTTCATCAGCTCATTTCCCCTCATTTTTTTTTTTTTTTTTTTTGTGGCACCATCCCTGCAGGTAACATGGCTCCTGACATCTGTGCATTGGAAAGGTGAAAAGCCAGCAGGATGTCACTACAGGAGCCTCCAGGACTGGTACTGTCCTCGTCTTATAATACTGTGATATTCTCCTTCTGGTTGTTTGGCCACCCTCAGTGCCTGCTCCTTTGAGGATGTTGCCTGTGATTCCTGTGTCCCCTCAACCCGTTAGCCTTCACCAAAGTCATGCATTGAGTGTTTTGATGATTGACAAAAACGGTTTTGCCCTCTTCCTAAGTAATTCCTCCTCTGGGAATTTTTTTCCCCTTCCCCCGTGGTGGAGCTGAGCTCATCCAATCAATATGTAAATTCATTCTGTTTGTTCTCCCGGATGCCAAGCTAGTCTTCCTTTGTTAATTAGAGGTTAGATTTCACGTCGCCTTCAAAGCCGAGCAGCTCTCTGTTTTAAAGACTTGTGATTCTATTCTCACAGCACTTACAGCCAAGAATTCTGAGCCAACCTCAGCCAGTTGTACGGTAACAAAGATAAGGGCTGCTGAGGTCTCTCAAAGACCACAGAGTACACAGTGGAATGAACTTTCCAGATTGTGCTCTTCCCTCCCATGGATCTCTGAATCTTCTGCACTGACTTGAACGACAGGGAGAGGATGTTGACTTCCCTGCGAAGACTTTCTCGGTCCTTTATTGGGTTGGGACTCGATCACATTTTTTTATACACGACGCATGTAAGAGAAGGGGCCACATGACATGCTCGAGGTGTCACATCTTGTGCCAAGTAAGCAAGTCGTGACCTTGGGCTAGATGTTTCACCCTCCTTCTCAGTTTCCTCGTCAGTAACATGGGGACAAAAATAGGACCTCCCTCAGAGGATCAATCAGCCTAGAATAGCCGTGTCTACCTGAAAAATCCAGATTGTTCTCTGGGATTTGCTCACAGACTTCCTGGAAAGTCACTGGCTTCTCTGCTCTTTGTGGAGACCTTGCTGACTGCGAGTCTAGCCCAGGGCGGTGGACCTACTAACCAGTCAGTACGGATTGCTTCCGTGATGGATTTGTATTTGGGTATGAAACCAGCCAGCCACACACAGGGTTTTTGAAACCGTTCTCATCTTTTTCACTCACGTCTGGGAAATCTTGCACACTTCCGCATTCGCATTTTGGCTCAAACGTTTAAAAAATGCAGATTAAAAGTACGCTCAAGTCAGGTCGTGCGGCTTCCTGACTAATTTTCTACTGAGATTAAGGAAGATTTTAGTAGCATGGTAGCTATCAGATTTGGGCTCACCAACTCCATTTAGTTAGGTCTTTGAAATTTTTTAAATTTATTTTACATTTATTTATTTTTGAGAAACAGTGAGACAAAGCGTGAGCGGGGGAGGGGCAGAGAGAGAAGGAGACACAGAATCAGAAGCAGGCTCCAGGCTCTGAGCGAGGGGTCAGCACAGAGCCTGATGTGGGGCTCGAACCCACGAACCGTGAGATCATGAGCTGAGACAAAGTCAGACGCTCAACCGACTGAGCCACCCGGGTGCCCCTAGTTAGGTCTTTAAAAAATGACCCCTATTTTCATATTTTGTGTATGTATGTGTGGTGTCTTTCACTCTAAGGATTGGAGGATATAATAAGGAAATTATTGTTAATTTAATTTAACAATAATTAATTTAATAATAATTATTGTTAATTGCAAAATCAACTACCTCGTGTAAAAAGCAGGCTATACTCAGCACTTTTATTCCTAGGTGCCTTAGTACGCATCCATTAGACAGCCTAAAAAATGAAAAGGTCCCATAACTTACAAAGAGAAAGCCAAAGTGTTATTAATTTTTGGCTTGGTTCAAGAACCTGACTCATTTTATAACCTTGTTACTGTATCTATTACCACCTGGAATAATATTTTCTGGCTCAGAAGGCCAATAGTTAAGTTCCATAGTAATCAATTCAAACATCCCCTTTAAAGAAACATTGACCTGTTTGGTTTTGACTGATTGAAAATCGCTCTAAGAACTCTTCTTTTTCTTGTCTTTTCTTTTTTTTTTCTTTCTTTTTTGAGAGAAAGAGAGAGCACGTGAGCAAGGGAGAGGGGCAAAGGGACAGAGACAGAGACAGAGACAGGGAGAGAGAGAATCTCAAGCAAGCTCCACACTCAGCATGAAGCCTGAGGAGGGGCTCCATCCCATGACCCCAGGATTACCACCTGATCCGAAATCAGGAGTCAAACACTCAACCCACTGAGCCACCCAGGAGCCCTCCCTAAGAATTCTTAAAATCGCGATCCTGTACTTCATTTCCTCAGCTGTTTTCCCAGCCCTAATTCAGACTTTGGCAGTCTGGTAGGTGAGCCATTGCAATGATCTGCTAAGAAATCCTCGTGTTTACCTTTCAAATTAGAGTTGCCTGATAGAGAAGGAGAGAGAGAGAATCCCAAGCAGGCTCTATACTGTCCGTGCACAGAATCTGAAGCAGGCTCCAGGCTCCGAGCTGTCAGCACAGAGCCTGATGCGGGGCTCAAACCCACGAACCGCGAGATCATGACCTGAGCTGGAGTTGGACGCTTAGCTGACTGAGCCACCCAGGCACCCCTTAAAAATTTTGTTTTGACTAGAGTAGAGCCGGCTGATAGAATCGCATGGTTTTTAGGATTAAATTGGCAGTAAAGGAGAGATTGAAAATAGAGTTGGGGGGGCGGGGGAGGGCTGCTAGCAGAAAGATCCTGGAAAAGAGAGAAAGGACAGGATCTGTAAGAGAGGCAAAAGGATTTAGTATATTTAGGATAAGAAGCAATTTGTTTTCCATCTTCACAAGAAGGAATAAACGGTTGGGGGCAGATGTTGTAAAGCTGGTTTAGAAAATTCACAAAGCGGGACGCCGGGGTAGCTCTGTCGGTTAAGCATCCAACTTCAACTCAGGTCATCATGTCGTGGCTCATGAGTTGGAGCCCCACTTGCGAGTCTGCTTCAGATCCTCTGTCTCCTTCTCTGTCTGAGCCACTCCCCCCGCCCAGCTCATGCTCTTTTTTCTCTCAAAAATAAACATTTTTTTAATGTTTATTTATTTTTGAGAGAGAGACAGAGCACGAGCGGAGGAGGGGCAGAGAGAGAGGGAGACACAGAATCCGAAGAAGGCTTCAGGCTCTGAGCTGTCTGCACAGAGCCGGACATGGGGCTTGAACCCACGAACTGTGAGATCATGACCTGAGCCGAAGTCAGATGCTCAACTGACTGAGCCACTCAGGTGCCCCCAAAATAAATAAACTTTTTTGGAAAAAGAAAAAGTAAAAAGACAGAAGGAAGCTTTATTAAAAAAGAGAAGAAAAGAAAAGAAAAGGAAAGAAGAAAGAAAAGAAAAGGAAAGAAAAGGAAAGAAAAAGAAGAAAAGAAAAGAGAAAAGAAAAGAAAACTCACGGAGCTCTTGTCTGGTATTATCCATTTTCCCTGTGATTTTCAGAGAGTGAGGGGAGATCAGAATGTCAGGGATGGAGAAACATGGAAGGTTAAACTATCCCTTCCCCTCTGGGAAGACACAACCGGATGAATAGTCAGGAGGTATTACGGTCCCGATTGTCAAACCGACCTTAGTGAACATCCCTCACACGTGCATCCCTTACACTAGAGCCTAGTGGTGGGACGGAAGGAAAGGTGGATGGTAGGGTTGTGCTAAAATTCAAACGTGATTGATTGCTTACATCGTGTTCACCACCCTTCTCCCTTCTTCCTTCCTGATAGACCCCTGTTTTTGTTTAGGTCCCCAAAGTCCTCAGATAAGACATGTTCTTCAAGGGATGCTGGCCTGTCCAGCATCTAGGGAGACTGGCCCTGATTTGTGTTAAGCCAACCATAATGGTCCCTTTTTACCAATGACTGATTCGCATAAGGTTGTGAGCATGTCATACAAGCCCAGGCGATGAGAGGGATTCCACAGACAAGGAAACGTTTTCTTGCTTCCAGAAAGAGATAGAAGGAAGAGATGGTCTATTTTCTACCTTGGGATGCTGACCTGCCTGCCGGGGATGGTTGGTGAACTAGTCTAAAGTCAAGGTGACATGTAAGGATGCAGGGTTGAAAGACAGAACTGGGCGCTTGAACTAGTGGTCTTCTTGTTCCGTGACATAATTACCTTATTGCTTCTGTCAGTTTGGGTAGGTGTGGTGCCCTTTGCATCCGAAAACCTTTTACCTGATGCGCTAAGTAAACACATGGGAAAGACAGAGGCACAAAAGGCACTGAGGATATTGGTTAGATCCAGCTTGAGGTGATTGACCCTCCAGTTTAAGACAGAGAAGGAAGGAGGGGCCCCTGGGTGGCTCAGTCGGTTGAGCGGCCGACTTCAGCTCAGGTCACGATCTTGCGGTCCGTGAATTCGAGCCCCGCATCAGCCCAGAGCCTGGAACCTACTTCCAATTCTGTGTCTCCCTCTCTCTCTGCCCCTCCCCCGTTCATGCTATGTCTCTCTCTGTCTCAAAAATAAATAAATGTTAAAAAAAAAAAATTTTAAAGACAGAGAAGGAAGGAAATGAGAGGAGAGGGTGATTTGGAGAGAAAGTGGAGGGCTCTTGGCCTGTAAATCACAAAGAGTTCAAAGAAATAATGTCTGGAGTGTAGCTGAGTGAGCAAAAAGAAGAAACTGGAGACAGGAAAAGAACGGCACTTACTCTCATTCTTTGGGATTTTCCTACCGTTGTCATTTTTAGGATCTATTTGGCTCTCTATTTCAGAAACGGTGAGTATGTCTCCAAAGGAAGTAACATAGACTCCTGTCAGCAGAAGTGGGAGAGGCAAGAGTATCTGGGCACTTTTTATATATTTTAGAAATAAAGAAGGAAATGGTATGTTTCGGAGAACATTTGTGGGAGATTCGCTTTTCATAGGGAACTGCAAATTGTGTTTTCTCCCAGCCAGGCTCCGTGCCAACTGGAGAAGATGGTAATTAGCAAGGCCCACTGTTGTCTATTCTTATGCATCTAATAACCCAAGCTTCATACACAGAAGCTACAAAACAGAGTAGTCACTGTGAAGCGGAACATTTTTATGTAGGGCATTTACTTTTAATGGAAAAGTTTGTGCTATGACATTCGTCGTAGAGCTGCCTGACGATCCTGTCTTCCCCAGTTCCTTCACTGATGCCACTGTTATTCTTCTGGAAGAAGCGTCCAATGTTTTATTCATGCTTTAGGTGAAATGAGGAATACTGAGTTCAGAGGGAAGTTGTGTTTCTGACGCAGGTCCTGTCGCTGTACCTTGCGACACGGCCGCCTTTTCTGTCTTCCCACTGCTGTTTGGCTGCCTCCTTATCATCGGCACGTCTCGCACCCTCTTTCTTCGTCTGGACTTTTCTGAGTTGTAAGATGAGTAAAGAGGACTAGTAATTTTCCATAGACAAAAGCATTCAGTGCAGTCTCTTGGAGAGACTTGGAATCTTTCCTAACATTGTGAAGACATTTTGGCTTTCTTCTTTTTAAAATTTCTTTTTAATGTTTCTTCATTTTTTGAGAGACAGAGACCGAGCATGAGCAGGGGAGGGGCACAGAGAGAAAGGGAGACACAGAATCTGAAGCAGGAGAGAGACAGAGAGAGAGAGAGAGAGAGAGAGAGAGGCTATATCAAATGGAACAGTCTAGGCTATGCTGCAGTAACAAATAACCCCCACAATAATAGATCTATTTCTCTATCAATGACCCTTGAATAGAAAGTCTCTACTGATCGTAGTCACTCAAAGACCCTCAATGATGGGAATTCTATCAACAACATGTGTTTTCATGATCACCCCGGTTGGGGAAGAGAATGAGGTATATCATGGCCTGGCTCTTTTCAATGGCCAGATAAATCCTCATGATCATGTCTAACTTCAAAGGAAATAAAATCACGCAATTCTACACGTGCTCAGAAGACAGAGAACCAGAAATATTTAACGAGCAGAACTAGTAACCTCTATAGAAGGAATGCAACGCAATGAAGAAAATCCAGGAAAAAGAAAAATAGGTAAGAACAAATTGTCTTCCATTGCCAAATCCAAATAGGATAGAGTGGGTGGTTTAAATAACAGACATTCATTTTCTCACAATTCTGGAGTCTAGGAAGTCCAAGTTCAAGGTGTGGGTCAATTTGGTTCCTGATGAGAGCTGTCTTTCTGGCTTGCAGATGGCCAGCCACTTCTTGCTGTGTTTTCTCATGACCTTCTGTCAGTGCGTGCATGAGGTGGGAGAGAGGGGAGACCTTGAGGGGTCTGGAATCTCTTCTTATATGGACACTAATCCTATCAGAATAGAGCTCCTACCTTAATGACTTTATTTAATCTTACACCGTATATGAAAATCAACTCAAAATGGATTAAAGACTTGAGCTTAAGACCTGAAACGTTAAAGCTTTTAGAAAAATACATAGAGGATTAATCATGATTTTGGTCTTAGTAATGATTTTTTTTTTTTTTTTTTTTTGAATTGACACCAAAAGCAAAGGCAGAGGTCAAAAATAGCAAAACTTAACAAACTCAAAACCTTCTGCAGGAGCAAAGTAAACCATCAACAAAATGAAAAGGCAAACTGTGGTTTGGAAGAAAATATTTGCCAACCACCTATGTAATAAAGGGTTACTATCCAAAATATACAAGAATCTCAAACAACTCAATAGCGAACAAAAACAAAAAACACTAACCTAATTAAAACTGGGCAGAAGATCTGAATAGACATTTTCCCAAAGACATACTATGTACCATGGCTAACAGGTACACAAAAAGGTGTTCAACATCACTAATCATCAGAGAGATGCAAATCAAAACCACAATGAGGTAACAGCATGCACCGGTGAGGATGTTTGTTGTTAAAAAGATAAGAATAACAAATGCTGGCAAGATTGTGGAGGAAAGGGAACCCTTATACATTATGGGTCAAATAATTATGTTGTGTATTCTAAATACATTATAATTTTATTTGCCAATTATATGTCAAAGAGTTGAATGAGGGGAGAGAGAGAGAGGAAGAGGGAGAGAGAGAGGGAGGGAGAGAGGGAGAGAGAATGAATTCAAGACTAAAGGGGAAGCTTGAAGGGAAACTGATTTCCCAGATGTAATATCAGCCTTGGAGGTAAGCCCTAAAGTCTAGGGCTTGGAATTTAATGCTCACCGGGGAACAGAAGACAAGGCTTAAAGGTAGAACTGTGACCTGACTGAATCCATCTATGAAAAAAGGACAGAAAATCTTTACCTATCAGACTGGAGAAGTGAGAAGGAAACTAGCTGTCCACACGGCTGGCGAGGTGAGCACTTTGCCGTAACAAATGGAAAGTTTGATTCTGCACTATGGACTGATATTACTACCCTCTTAGTTCAGGATCTTAAGCAGAGAAATTGACTTAAAAATTGGTCTTACTCAGAGGATCTCTGGGTCCCCAACAGAGTGATGTGTAAATTACTCTAAGGGACGTAGCCCAGTTACCTCAGGAAGTCACGGTGAAATCTTATCATCCAAAGGCAATACTGGTTAATATGTTGCCAACAGAACCACTAGATTTTTCTACATACACGTCTCGTTTTCTACATAGTTGCAATCCTAATATTTTGTATAAACAGAAAGCAAGATTTTCCGCAAAGGAACATAAATCATTGAAGGTAACTGAGTTACTGCAGTAAGTGTTTCCCCCCCAGTTGCTGCCCTCCTTTCTGACATAGGAAATGTTTTGTTTCTCCTCTATGCCTCAAACATTTGGCTATCTCCCGCCACCAAAAGGGGAGAAGAAGAATTCAAAGCAAGAGATGAATTTAGAGGACGACAGAGAGAGAAAATACGGCTCCATATGAACCCCCCAGCGATGCCATTGTTCCCAACATGGTGTTAACCAGTATAAAGTTGTTTCCATTCCATTGATTCCTACAGGTATTTCTTGCAGCAAAGGGCCTTCTCATCAACTCACCACCCTCCACGTCTGTGCTTCTTGAGTCCCTGCTTCATGTCTAATTGGACGAGAAGATGGATTGTTTCTCTAGGGTATCTTGCGGGAACTTGTCAAAGAGCTTATACATCTGGAGGTTGTTTGGAAAAGTTGTGCATCAACACTTCTCTTCTTCGTGTGCGGAAGGCGTAATGAAGGCAGGATGAAAGGGCAGAGGAAACAGTTTGCTATTAAGTAAGTTGAGTTTCTTTTCAGAAGTGTGAACTGCTAATCCTCTGTCACTAGGCACAGCCTTTCCTTGGGCAGGACGGACAACTTTCCTCCCCGGACAAGAGCTACCTCTGCCTTGTTTCTGGATGTGGATGGGTGGGCAGAGGCCAGACATCCATCTCTCTCTTCCTCTCTCTCTCTCTCTTTCTCCCATGGGCTCTAACCCATTGGGGGCAGGCCCAAGGAGCCAAGTAAGGATTAAAACGCAGGATCTACTTTTTTTTTTTTAATTTTTTTTTTAATGTTTTATTTATTTTTGAGACAGGGAGAGACAGAGCATGAACAGGGGAGGGTCAGAGAGAGGGAGACACAGAATCTGAAACAGGCTCCAGGCTCTGAGCGGTCAGCACAGAGCCCGACGCGGGGCTCGAACTCACGAACCTCGAGATCATGACCTGAGCATAAGTCGGCCGCTTAACCGACTGAGCCACCCAGGCGCCCCAGGATCTACTTTTTTAATGATAAAGTTGGTGTGAAGGATTTCACAGAACCCCTTCTGTCTGAAAATTAGGGTTCCGGACTCACAGGACTCTCATCTCTCTACCCAGTTGGCAAAAGAGAAATGTGGCTAGAACGTGCCGACTGCTGGGTGGGGCCCACTAAGTCTGCTTACTTTGCGGTGGGTCTACCGTCCTGGTGCTCAGTATTTCCCATTCTCCATCTCTTCCTTAGCACCCAGAAGACTATGTGCCCTCAGCCTCTCTGAAGTTGGGCAGGATGATATGACTAACTCTGGCCAATGGGTTGTCGCAGGAACTGAGATGTGTCACTTCTGGGCTGAGGCAGGAAAGGTACAGTTGTCTACGCTGTCTGTGCGATCCAGCTTCAGACTCAAATCCCACACAAGACAGTTCGGCCCAACCACTGGCCATCCCAAAGGATTTACCTGGGCAGGCTTCATGGTGGTGGCAGAAGCTGCCTTCCTTTTACGTGAACTTTGGGGCACACACATCTAGGGCACTGCTGTCCCTGGAGGAAGTTGTATTTGAGGAATAAAGCCCTCCCTCCCCCGGCCCCCAGCTGGCCTGCTCTGAGGCAGATCTGTGTCCCCAGCCTAGGCATCTCCTTTTGAAGGCCTCCTCAAAGAGGTCATAACTTGAAGACACTTTTCTGTACTCTGACTCCATACTTCTCCCCTTCTAGTCCTTCCCTTTCCTTTTCCCAGCCGGAGTCCAAAAGACCACAGTGGTCTTTCCTTCAAGGATTTTCTTCCCCCCATCTCCCCACCCCCAACCTGTGATGTCTGTCACGTGTCTCTATGATGCGGTCCTGGAATGGTGGGGGTCCGGTGTTGATGGCCAGGAAAGAATTCTTGAGACATCTTTGGTGCAAAAAGGTGATTTTATTGTACAGCACGGGGACAGGACCCGTGGGCAAAAAGAGCTGCCTTGGGGCTGTGAAGAGTCACTGGTCAAATACTAAGGAGCTAGAGGAGGTAAGGACACAGGGAGGCCTCCAGAGGGACTTTGATATGCTAATGAGGACTCCTAAAATACCTGAGGCCTTGCTGTTGTCAAGCTAACTTTGTTCCCCTCTGGTAAGGCATGAACACTAAGACAGGAGGGAGTTCCTGGAGAAATGTTTTAGCCTGTATTTGCCTCAAGTATTTGCAAATGGGCTGCAGGTTACAAAGAAATTTAATTTTACCTGCCATTTCCTTCTTGCCCTTGTTCCCCACATCACCATGGAGGGGAGGGTGATGTTGGGGCTCCAGGAAACTGAGTCTATAGGTTTCTGGAGATTAGGCTGGTGATAAGATTGCCTTTTTTCTTGTAATTTACTAAGATTTTTGCAAACTGATGGCCAACTCTCCACCTGCTGGACTGTGATCTGTATCAGTTAACCATTTGTTTTTCCCCTTTCCTTTGTTTTTGGGCAGCCTGGAATGCCTGAGAAATAGCACCCCCCCCCCCCCCCCCACCGCCCGCAGGGGGCCGGGGTGTGGTTAGCTCCTGCTTTGTCCTCTGCTTGCCTTATGCCTCCCCCATCACCCAGCCTGGTGCTGCTCCCTGGGGAAAAGTGGAAGCCAGCAGCACCCTTTCCTGTCTGGCCCCTTGCTTGTAGCCTCACAGTGAGTGAACAAAGTCTTAATTGTTCCTTTCAGTTTGGCTTATTGTCTTTTATTTTAAAACCTCTGTTAACTGGAACACCCCAGGGCATGGAATATTCTGTTTACTAAACTTTAATTTACTACCAAAATCTTTCTCAAGTACCTGTGGATAAAAGCATGCACCCACTTCTCTGCTTTAGTTTTAATATAGGTAATCATTCAAATTAAATCTTTCCTTGATGATTCAGAGCTTTATCTTAAAGTACTCATTTTTTTCCCCCTTGAACAGCCATATAAATGTAGGTGTAGAAAACCAAGATGAATAAATACTAACTGCTAGAACAGAGTCCCTGAAACCCATTTTAAAGAAGTCTGTAATAACATCTTTAGCTGTTACTTTTCTTTAAAAATAACATTTCAGAAACAAAAGTTTTCTAAATTACACATTTTTAGAAGACTTGAGATTAAAAAAAAAAAAATCCAAAATGGAGCCCCCTAGAGGTCTGGGTGTGGGGCAACCTTTACTTTTTTTTTTTTTTCTACCCGTCCCCTCCCATCCCTTCCCCTCTTCACCCTACCTCTTCCCTTCCTTCTTTCTTAAACGTATAGTTACATTTTAACTTCTTACTTGGAGATTTTGGTAAGCCTGTTTTCACAGAGCTACAACTTTTAGTATATGTCTAGTGTATTTCTCTTGTTAATTATTGCACTGGCTTTTCTTTTTTTACTGGTCACTGTAGGTTTCCTTTGGACACCTGCAGGGCTGGTTGAGTTGAAGTGCAGAAAGTGTTCTGTAAACTCTGATTGATCCTCAAGAAGTTTCCTTGGGGCGTTGCCTCTGGAACTCCTACAAAGAAAGATTAAGATTTCAGAAATTGACAGATGTTTTCATTGTCAAGAAGAAACTCTGACTCTATTTAATAGATTCCAAAGTTTATGGAAAATTTATTCTTTCAACTCTAAATCTTTGGCATTTCATAAAACAAAGAAACCAAATTTTGTTGTTGTTGTTGTTAAACATGCAACTTTTACACGTCTTAAAAACATAGACTATATGGAATATTAGCGGTGGGAGGGATATCATTGGAGTGACTCACTAGTGGGGACACGTGAGGAATCCGAAGAAAGAGAAATGAGGCCCAAAGGGGTTAAGCAAATTAGTCTCGGCACTATTTAGAAATCTGGTTTTCAGGAGAGAAATCAGCTAATGGCCCCATGCGCAGGACACATACATAGTCCTCGTCTAGCGAACTCCAGCGTCAGTGCCACCGCTCACCAGGTAGGACAGTTTAGAGCATGGATTCTCGGGCTACGTTGCGGGGTTAAAATGCAATCCCATCACGTGCTATGTGTACATGTCCTGATCCGACAAATGGGAATAATAGCTCCATCAGCCCCAGAAGCTTTTGGCAAGGACCGAGTGAGCAGTTTGAAAGTTTCTGGCACTCAGTAAGTAGCGGCTGAGTCTTGACTGTTAGTGTTGGGGCAGTCATGCAGGAGCTTATCCAGCTAGAGGGACGTTTTCTATGTTGTAGGCGCTGTGGTAGTTCCTGAATATTCAACGGAGGAACTCGACGCAGGGCCATCCTTGGAGAAGCTAACAGTCCAGCAGTGTGGGCTCTCAGCACTGGCACGGGAGCCTGATCTTTTTACATCGGGCTTCATTTAAAAAAAATTTTTTTAAATGTTTATTTATTTATTTATTTATTTTTTAAATTTTTAACATTTATTTATTTTTGAGACAGAGAGAGACAGAGCATGAACAGGGGAGGGGTAGAGAGAGAGGGAGACACAGAATCTGAAACAGGCTCCAGGCTCTGAGCAGTCAGCACAGAGCCCGACGCGGGGCTCAAACTCAGACGGTGAGATCATGACCTGAGCCGAAGTTGGACGCTTAACCAACCGAGCCACCCAGGCGCCCCAAATGTTTATTTATTTTTGAGAGAGACAGAGTGTGAACAGGGAAGGGGCAGAGAGAGACAGAGAGACAGAATCCGAAGCAGGTTCCAGGCTCCGAGCTGTCAGCACAGAGCCCAATGCGGGGCTCGGACTCACGTAACCAAATTGCAAGATCATGACCTGAGCTGAAGTCAGAGGCTTAACCAGCTGAGCCACCCGGCACCCCTGGCGTCATTTCTTTTAAAAACAACTATAAAGAAAAGCGTTAAATTGGCAAACGTCTGTTTTAGTAATGAACCGTATTTTTCTGTGTGTCTGATGAGATGGTTGAAATTGTGTGTCTGATTTTGAGAAAATCACCTAAAAACTCAGGGCACATACTGACTTGAGAAAGCTCCTATTTCTAAGGACACGGCCTATTTTGCATGCTAAAATGCAAAGGAGAGTGAGGGCCTGGCTTTTTTTTTTTTTTTTTTTTAAAGATCTATCCCTTTTTTGTGAAAAGCTGAAATGGGCTTAATTCCGGGTTGTCATATTCAGTTAGGAAATGTGCCATGGAACAGAGAAGAGCTTATCCAGGCCTTACAGCCTGAGGTCCTCGCAGACAGTAGGCTCCCCTACCTCCCCACAAGGTTTGGTACTAGCAGGTCATGTGACTCCAGGCAGGCCAATCAGGGCTGACGGGATTCAGTTCTGGGAGTTGGTTTGTATTCTCAGAAAAGCCCTGGGTCTGTGGGGCTGAAAGATGGACCCTAGTAAATGTGAGCTGAGCCGTAAATGAAAGCGCGCTCGAACCCTTGGGACTGTTCCGTTCTGAGTCAACATATTCCCTCTCTATAAATGTATTAGGATTGGGTTTGATGTTTTTTGTAACCACCTTTGGCAGACTCCCTGAACTTAATAGGTTTAAACAATGCTTTAATGGTAAACATCTAGTGGCTTGGATATAGAAACCTGCCCATTTGCAAACAGACTCACTTGCAAACAGCTGGACAGACTGCCTTATCCAGAGAAGAATTTGAATCCTTGGCTTCGACTTGAGATGAGGAGAATAAATAAAACTGTTTCCATTATTAGGCCTACTGCACCCAAAATCTGAGTAGTGCTGAAGGCACAGCAAGAAATTAAACGTGGAAGTATATGATATGACACGATACAATACTCTTTGACGGAAGCAGCATGCGAAGGCTATTATGGACTGGCATAATGGAGTCTGGAGACACCTCGCCTGATGTACATTTGCAAAACGCCTAACAGATGCCATATGATTTAAAAAATTACACATGTATATGGTAATGAACTAGACTGTAAATGCTAACATATCTTTTCTCCAACCTGAAACTGTTTGGCCTGAAGTAGAACATGAAGCAGTGAGCTCAAAGTTCTATGCTACTTTGACCCTTCCTTCAGACCGCTTGGGCTGTTGAGGATCTCAAACTTTGGGCTCCTGTGAGGAACAAAGATGGATTCAAGAGGTCGGTCAACTCGCGCCACCACATTTCTGCTATTTTAGGCATATCATTTGCAAGGCTCGTTTGCTAGTGAAAGAACCCTCAGTTGAGACCAATGGTCATTTTTACCTGCCAGTCTTGGTAACCTTATTTGGCTCAAAAGTAATAGAGTCAATGCTCAAAAAATGTTGGACAAGAATATTTTGGGGTTGCCCGGGTGGTTCAGTCAGTTGAGCGTCCGACTTCAGCTCAGGTCATGATCTCACGGTCTGTGAGTTTGGGCCCCGCATCGGGCTCTGTGCTGATGGCTCAGAACCCAGAGCCTGCTTCCGATTCTGTGTCTCCCTCTCTCTCTGCTCCTCCCCCGCTCATGCTCTCTCTCTTTCAAAAATAAATAAACATTAAAAAAATTTTTTTTAAAGAATATTTTAACAAGTTCTTTAAAAGATTTTTTTCTTCTGCTTAGTGTGACTTGGGGAATAATAGATGTTTTTGTTACCATATGTATGTTTGCAACATGTTTTGACATTTCAGTTCATTCTAGGATCCCAGAACCCATCTGGTAATAATAGTTAGGCTCACTTATCTTTCTATTTATGTGTGTCATTTTCCTTTGTGGGTGTCAAATCCCATTTGTTTCAGCCATTGAAAGAGAGCAAAGCATTGGTGACCATGAAAAGCAGCCTGAAGCTATTTTAAACAGTGTCGTTTTATTACTGTGTTATCGTCAAGGTAAACAGAATGCAACAGGTACAATAGTATTCGAAAGCATCTCATAAGATTAACTTCTTGGTGCAACACATTGAATTGAACTCTTTTCATAAAGGGCAAAAAAGAAACAAATGTGTTTGCAATTAAGTTTTTGTATCAGACCTTTAAAATCCATATTTATATATAAAAGAGCTATCAGTTTGTAAACCGAGAAACTGTCAAGTAAAATGGAAGTAGATAGTATGTTTTTCTTGTTAATAAATGGTTTCAGATATGGGGCCAAGATATTCTGTTAGTCAAAGTGACTAATTTTTTTTTCTAGTTGTTTAGAGTGGCTCTCTCAGTCTTCATTTCCCCCTCCTTCTATTTAGAGAAGTTAGAAAGATGAAAACATGACATTACTCTGACTCTCTTGCAGCTAGAGTCCTGAATGGAGAATAGATTTAGTCACTTGATGGAGTTTTGTGAGGTCTGAAAGAGGGGACGATGGGACACGTCATCCTTCAGCACAGGGTACAGGGACAGTGACATCTAACAGAAATGAACCTTAGCAATGGCTGCATTCCACATCCCACCCTGGTCACTGGCTTTGAAATGAGCAGCGGAAGTGATGGCTGTGGCAACTGCTAACCTCTGCATCACATTTACAATGATAGAACCTTAGAGCCAAACTTCTCCAGTCTTTAAACTATTTTTTTTAAGCACTTAATCTTTTTAAGTATGTAATTTCTGTCTTTTGCACTGAATCTTGACTTGATAACAAGCATCAGGTCATGTCCATAACCTGGGCATAATTCAATGCAATATCCTTAATTTGTCCTTTCTGTATAAATGTAAATGTATAAATGTAAATCGTTGAGAATGCTTGCCTGTGTGTTTGGAACCGATGATCTTTGATTTCAGTCCCCCCACAAATACTTCCTAAATTCTTATTCTTCGTCAAATATTGTTTTAGTGGTTGGAAATGCAGTGGTGAACAAGATTATCGCCTTTGACCATGTATGGTTCATAGTCTCGTGGGAGGGCCCAATGAGCAAGTAATTACAACTGTGATAACAGTAATAGCTAACGTTTACAACAATTACCCCAAGGAGATTCTGATGCAGGTGGGCTTAAAAGAACTCTGAACTTGGACTTAATTAATATGCTCCATATAATCGCTAATCTCAGGCAAGAGTGGACATAGAACCAGAAGGCACTAAATAGCATCCTCCAGCATACCTCCATTGCTGGAGGTAAAGGATTTCTTTGATGATCATATCCCAGCCTCTGCTTTCAAAATTCTCTCCCCACAGTTTTAAGCAGCCATTGTCTTCCTCACTGGCGAAATGTTACTTTTAACTTGAAGAGTAAAATGTTTTGTTTTTGAAAATACATGTTTGCATAATATTTGCAAACAGAAACCAACATTTGGTCTGACCAAAATGGAATTTTACAGTTGATTCTCTTATTAAATGTTAGTAAAGTGTAATGCATTATTTTATTTTCTTTTTTTAAGTTTTTATTTTAATTCCAGTTAGTTAACATACAGTGTGATATCAATTTCAGGTGCATGATATACTGATTCAATAGTTCCATACATCATAATGTATGATTTTAAACAAAAATATATAGAGGTTCTGCTATTTACCTCCAAGTGCAAATTGATTCCTTCATATACACTGTTGGATGTGTCCACCTATCATTGGAAACCCATGGCTTAGAGTGCAATCTCTGCTGGCTTTCATCCATTCAGAATACCCCCTTCTTAATAATCTTAATTTCTTACCTCTAAGAACCACTGTTATCTCAACATTTATTCATTCAACAAATATCTATTAAGACCCTACTCTATGCCAGGAGTAATTCTGGGCTCTGAAGATATGTCAGTGAACAAAACAAAATTCCTGCCCTCCTGGAGCTTGTGTGGTGTGTGTAGAGGGGGAAACAGACCATAAATACCTAAACAAGCAAATATGTAATATATCAGGTGAGTGTAGGTAACTGCAGAGGAAAATAAGCAGGGGAAAGAGGAAGGGAATGCTGAATGCAGAAGGTGCTGCAGCCACAGGTATGGGCTCTTAAGATCCAAGCGTATGCATTTCTTCCCAAGTCCGTGTTCAGTGATGTCAGGTTGGCAACTAGGTCTTGGCCAGAGCTGCGGTGTTTACAGCAATGAAATTAACAAATGCTGGAAATCAGGACTTTTTTTTTAAGAGAGTCAATAGTGAAACATGTACCCGCACGTTATTGGGTGAGAGTGAGGGGTTCTATGCTCTACAGGGTGATTGGAGAACGCCTCCCTGGGCAGAGAAGTGAAGGAAGAAGTGAGCCATACGGTCATCAGAGGTCAAGAAGAACAGCCTTCTCAGACGGGGTGGGGGGGGGGGGACACAATGAGACCTTTGACATGTAATTGGAGAAAGCAAGCAAGCCAGTAGAACCATAACAGTGTGATCCCGAGGACAAGTGAACATGCGGTGGGCGTGGAGAGAGGATAGCTACATGGAGGCGGGGCTATGTGGAGCCCTGCAGGTCAGGGTAAGGAGCAGCAATTGGCTAATGCTGAGTAGCAGAATCTTCTTTTAAAAGGACATCTGCTTTTTAGTTTGTAGCCGTCCCCCACCCATGGCTGTTTCACCAAGCCCTCCTGCTTCCCTGGTGTGAGCTTTCTACCTGCCCTCCCTCTCTAGGTATGTGTATTTCACACCCAATTCCACAGCGTTCGCTTCTCTATATACTATAGCACATGTTTTATGTTGCCTCGTCTTATATTTTATTTTTTAAATCCGTGCAAAGGGTTTCCATGGTCACATCTCACCTAGTAGAAGAACCTGGCAGTAGTGTAATTCTTTTTCTCCCTTCCTGATCCGGGTGCTCTTGCTACAGTTTACTTTTACGTGTATTGTAAACTCCGCGCTATGTTGCTAATGTTTTTCCTTAAACATCAATGATCTTTTAAGGAGATTTAAATAATGAGAAGATATATGTGGTGCATTTATTCATGTAGTTACTATTTCTGGGCTTTTTATTCTTTTGTGTAGATTCATCCTCTACATTTCCATCTGGTGTCACTTTCCTTCTGCCTGAAGGACTTCCTTTAACAGTTCTTGTAATGGGGACCTGCCCATGGAAAGTTATTTCAGCTTTTGTAGGTGTGAAAAAAGAAACCTTTATTTTGCCTTTGCTATTTCTTGTCTTAAAGTGGCTGAGTTTCATCAGGTGCTCTGGTATGAGTAGTCTGTTGGATTTAAAAAAAACTATTGCATGGGGCGCCTGGGTGGCTCAGTCGGTTAAGCGTCCGACTTCAGCTCAGGTCACGATCTCGCGGTCCGTGAGTTCGAGCCCCGCGTCGGGCTCTGGGCGGATGGCTCAGAGCCTGGAGCCTGCTTCCGATTCTGTCTCCCTCTCTCTCTGCCCCTCCCCCGTTCATGCTCTGTCTCTCTCTGTCCCAAAAATAAATAAATGTCAAAAAATAAAAAATAAAAAAAAATGTTGCAGAATATCCATAACAAAACTTCCAGTTTTAACCATTTTTAAGTGTATGATGAAGTTGTATGAGGTACAGTCACATAGTTATTAAACTATTACCACTGTTTCTAGAACTTTTTCATCTTCCCTAACGGAAACTCTCTACCCATTAGGCAACAAGTCCCCATTCTCTCTTCCCAGCAGCCCCTGATAAGCTACATTCTACTTTCTGTCTCCCTGAATTTGTCTGTTCTAGATATTTCATATAGGTGGAATCGAGAACGGTTTGTCCATTTGTGTCTGGCTTATGTCTTTAAGGTTCATCCGGGATGTAACATGTGTCAGAACTCTGATGTGGGAGGACGTGTGTGTGTGTGTGTGTGTGTGTGTATGAGGTACCGTCTTAGTTCATTCAGGCTGCTATGCCAAAATACCATAAACTGGGTGGCTTATTAACCACAGACATTTATTTCTTACAGTTCTGAGGTCTGGAAGCCCAGATCAAGGCCACAGCAGATGTGGAGTCTGGTAAGGGCTTGCGTCCTCGTTCACGGATGCCCTCTTCTTCCGCATCCTCACATGGTGGCAGGGGTGGAGTTCTCTGTGATAAAGTCGTTAATTCCATTCATGACTGGTCCACTCTCTTGATCCCATCACCTCCTAAAGGCCCCATTTCCAAACACCGTCATTGGGAGCGAAGTTTTACTACATGAATTGTGTGTGTGTGTGTGGAGGGGGAGGGACACAAATACTTGGTCTACAGCATTCTATCCCCAGTCCCCTGAATTCTTGTCTTTTTCACATGAAAAATACATTCATTCTATTCCAATAACCACCAAAGTCTAAACTTATTCAAACATCAACTCAAAAGTCTGTTCAATCCAAATTCTTAAAAAAAAAAATTTTTTTTTAATGTTTATTCAATTTTGAGACAGAGAGACACAGAGCTCGAGTGGGGGAGGGGCAGAGTGAGGGAGACACAGAATCCGAAGCAGGCTCCAGGCTCTGAGCTGTCAGCAAGGAGCCCGACACGGGGCTCAAACTCACAAGCTGTGAGATCATGGCCTGAGCTGAAGTCGGACACCCAACCGACTGAGCCACCCAGGCGCCCCTTGAGATCATCTTTCTTGACTTTATGCTCCAGTTTCTGGATCCACTAGGGGTGTGGCCCTGCATCCACAGTTCTCCCAGCTGGAAATCTCAGGGGGGCAGGAGAGGAGGTTCTGCCCATCTATCCTCTTGACCTAATTACCTCCCGAAGCACCCGCCTCCAAATACCATCACATTAGAGATTAGATTTCAAAACATGAATGGGACGGCAGGCATGGTGGGGGTGTGGGTGGGGAGCACAGAATTTCAGTCTATAGCAGGTGCATCTTCTAAGGAGACTTCCTGCTTTCAGATTTTATGTTTTCATCAATGAATTATTAAGACTGAAATTAAGGAAGATCATTCACAAGACCATGCTGCCTGTGTCTTTGAACGTTATTCTTGAAGTACGAAGATGTGCGATCATGTCAGTAAGTGCTACCAAGTGTCACATGTGAAACAGATTGATTACCTAGTGAGAACACATGAGCAGCACAAACAATCTAGACAGTTTGGCATGAAAGAGTGGATACATCAATTTCCCATTCCTGTCTTACCAGAGGAGACAGTTGGAAGGAGATACACAACTCTTCAGGATCGAAGGCAAGCAGCAGCTGAGAGCTCAATGCCAGAAAAAAGCTTTGTCCCATCACTGTCCTGGCTGGCCAGGAAGTTAGCTTCAAGCTGAATTTACTCCCAGGCCCTCACCATGCCACCCAGCCGTGGGCGTAGGCTCTCTAGAGCTGGCGAAACAGAATGATGTAGAGCCTCCCAAGTTGGACAGTTTGGGCTCAGGCTCTGGCTTCATCACTCACTGCCTTTGTGGCCTAGAACTGGATACTCACTTCTCTAAGCCTCAATGTTCTCAACTGTGTAATGGGGTGATATTAATATTTTCCACAAAGAGTGATTAGGAGGACTAAGTGAGGCAATCGAATAAAGGGCTTACCATAGTGCCTGGCATGTGCAAAGAGCTAAAAAAATATTAGTTGTGAATCAGGAGTGATATTTGAAATGTTCTCAGTGGGAGGGCATGAATCGAGACCAATCTGAATTGTCACTGCCTAGTGGTCCCTTCTGTGCTGCATATCATTCCATCCTGGATGGTGAGCAGGACTAGGGGTGCTAGGGGTGTGGGCGAGGCAGAGAACCTTTGAGAGACTCAAGGGAGACACTGTTAACCAACCGGTATGGAAGTGTTAAAATACTTTAGGGGCACCTGGGTGGCTCAGTCGGTCGAGCTTCAGACTTCGGCTCAGGCCCTGATCTCGCGGTCCGTGAGTTCAAACCCCTCATCGGGCTCTGTGCTGACAGCTCAGAGCCTGGAGCCCGTTTCAGATTCTGTGTCTCCCTCTCTCTCTGCCCCTCCCCCACTCCTGCTCTGTCTCTCTCTCTCTCTCTCTCTCTGGAAAAAATAAATAAACTTTACGTTAAAAAAATACTTTAATAACTTGCATGGCCATACCCCTGAGTACCAGGCCTGGTTGTTATTCTGGTGATTATACTTGCAGAGGAGTATTCTTCCGGAGGCATGAATTTGCTCATCACATTAAATAACTTCTTTATGCTGCTGACTCACAAATTTACATCTCCAGCCCTCTTCTGCTCTACTGCCTGCTTGACGTCTCCACTTGGATGTCTTACGGGCATATCAGACTTCACATTTCCAAACCAGACTTCTTTTTTTTTTAAATTTTTTTTTTTAACGTTTTATTTATTTTTGAGACAGGGAGAGACAGAGCATGAACGGGGGAGGGGCAGAGAGAGAGGGAGACACAGAATCGGAAGCAGGCTCCAGGCTCTGAGCCATCAGCCCAGAGCCCGACGCGGGGCTCAACTCACGGACCGCGAGATCGTGACCTGAGCCGAAGTCGGCGGCTTAACCGACTGAGCCACCCAGGCACCCCTCCAAACCAGACTTCTTGATCTCCCGTGCAGAAACCCTGCTCCTCTCCTTTTCCATCTCAAGCCATGGTGCCAGGGACCTCGTATGTCTCTGATGTCACGATGCCTCCACATAAAAGGGGCTCAGGAAGGGAATAAATGGATATGTGCTGGCTCACAATAAATGACAGCACTCAGAGGTGAAGTGTGGAGTTCTGTACGGCAGAGTGAATCAAGTTCAGTGGAACTAGACAGAGCTAGACTCATTCGTTGGCAGTGGCCTTGAGCAAGCCACCGAACGTTCACCACCCGTCCTTTCCCTGCCTAACGGGAAGAATAAAACGGTAGGATGACGGTGTGCATTCAAGGCAATACATACAAAGGGACCGACACACAGTCTCCGTTTGCTATTGGCACATGATCGATTTCCTGAGTCATCCAAATAAAAGGCCAGGAAACTCCAGGATACTCCGCTGGCCGGGAAGTGAGGACTCTTCTCTGTTCCGTCTCTTCCTCATTCATAAACTCACGTCTGACCTCAAATCTCTCACATTGTACTTAATTCACCTGTGCTTGCTCGGAGCCTCCTTCCTCTAGCGTGGAGGCCTCAAGAACTGTAAGAAATAAATGTCATAGCTGTCTCCAGGGTCTTAATTTCCTCACCTTTGAAGTGGAACAGACAGCAGTTTCCGCTTATCAGGCTGAGATGTTTGGAGAGTTAAAAAACATTACTTGAAACTTGGAAATCAACAAAACGCATTTGTTATGGAATGAACGTTTTCATCCGCCCTTCCCAAACTCATGTGTTGAATGAAGCCTTAACCCCCAATGTGATGGTATCTAGAGCTGGGGCCTTGGTGAGGTAAATTGGGGGTAGATGCAGTCAAGAAGGTGGAGGCCTCATGTTGGGATGAGTGCCCTTGAAAGTAGAGATGCCAGAGAACTTTCTCTCTCCCTGAATGCACAAAGAGAGCCCCTGTGAACAAGGTGGTAGCTACCTACAAGTCAAGAAAGCAGAGGAGGCCTTGAAACGAAACCTGCCTTGTTGTCACCTTGATCTTGGACCTGCGGCCTCGAGAACTGTAAGAAATAAATGTCAGTGGTTTAAGTCAAATGTCTATAGCTGACTTTGTCTCTTTTCTTTCACTCAGCATTACCAAGCGGTCTTTCCGTGGACAGTTACGTGTTTCTACGAGGCCCACCCATCCTGGGGCTTATCTGATTTTCCAGGGGGTTATGTCTTGTTTGACTTCCTGTTTAACATTTATTAGGCACTTTCACAACTCTGTAAAGGTAGAAACTAGCTTAAATCAGAAAACTGACAGCAGTGAAAATTACGTTGGTTTGGGGGCACAGCCAATAATTCTTATCCACAGATCAGGCCACCCTAATGGTTGCAGTTTGTTGACTAGTAGGACACTTACCAGTTTTGCAGATGCGTTTCAGCTCGGCGCGGACGGTCTGGCTTGAATTCCCTTTTGAGCCAGTCTTAACGTTTTACCTGATCAATCAATTAATTAATTAATGAGTTGGCTGGAATATTTGGCATGTGCTCGTTTTGTGTCTGTATGAGAAGCATGTCTTAAATTTCTTTTTGGAAATTACGCCGTAATAGTATTAATGAGTTGCTGTTTCGAGAACGGTGTATCTCTAGCTGGACTATGTTGCCGCATTGATATGCATTGTAAGAAAGGGCACTTGTAACAGCCAAGATCCCTTCCTGAAGGGGTTCTACCTTTCTATTTCACGGCTTAGTGTCTCTCACGTACCTCCGTAGCCATTCTAGAGATTTTATGTTGAGTCGCGCAGAATGAAAAGGTAGGTCATTAAGGCATGTTCTCTAATAGGCAATAATGTGGATCAGTTGATTTTTGACTTTTGAAAAATCACCTTTGCATCAATGGTTGTTTTTTTTTTTTTTTTTTTTTCTGGAGAGATGAATTTAGATTTGAATTAGATGGAGTGTACTAAAATAGGGCATTCTGTTCACTGCCAATCTGCTAAAATGCTTACCAGATAAAATGTCGCCAGAGTAATTTGTGGTTGTTAAATTTTTTATTTATCTAGTCCCACAAATTAATGGAAACAAATCAAATGTCAGCCACCCTTCAGGCACCTCATTCCATCCCAGTCAAACTATGAGATGCCTGTCGGGATAAATTGTAGAGAAAAGTAGTGCTTGGTGACGTGATAAATTATGATGATTTTAGATGTTGTTTCCCACCCCCCCCCCCATTCTTTATAAGCAAACTGAATTTATAGGTTCCTGCTGTGTGTCAGAAAAGAAACAAATCTGTGAAGTTCAGGCAGAGAAGTTAATTCCTTAGTGCTGAATTTCGGGTCTAGGTTATAAAAAGTCTCTGGAGTCGAGGTGTTGTCAGAGGGTAATTTATTAATCCTGCGTAAATAGTCCTCTTTACACAAATATAACTGTATAGACTTCTGGTGATTAATAGTAAATTAGCTACTCTCACGCCCAGGCTATTCTGAACCAGCACATGAACATCATAACTGTCGGTGAGCAGAGGCATTACCAGAGTGATAGGCACATACTTTCAGTTAAGAACCGTAGAGCAGTGGGAACCCATTCCCTGAAATATTGTTTCCCATGTAATCTTAGTCATGATCTTCACCTTTATGGAGTTTACATTTTATTTATTTATTTATTTATTTATTTATGAGAGAGAGAGTGTGTGTGCAAGCTGGGCGAAAGGCAGAGAGAGAGGAGGGAGAGAGAGAATACCAACCAGGCTCTGTGGACCTGGGGCTCAGACCCAGGAACCATGAAATCATGACCGGAGCCAAAGTCAAGAGGGGGACGTTCAACCAACTGAGCTACCCAGGTGCCCCGGAGGTGACATTTTAGAAGAAGATACAATCATTCAACAAATGATTTAAATTTTTAGGGATGGTCTGGATAGGTTGTCCAGAAGGCTAAGGAATATGACCTAGTGTCTCAGGCTCAGTGCTTCTTATATTTTTCTGTCATAGTCTATTCCTTTGTCTGTTTTCTTTTGCTCAATTACCCACACTTATTATCCAATGCCTTATTATTTATCCAATGCCTACTTCATGATTAGCACTGGGCTGCCTGGGAATTATGCGTGTCTTGATCTTTGATGACTAATTAAAAAAAAAAAAAAGGCCATAACAAGGATGTCTACACTAGGAGAAACAACAAGTGACTGGGAGACACAATGACTATAGCAGACATGTATCAGTTATGGTGCAAAAGTCCACCAATTCCATGTGTTATTTGCAGCTAAGAAAGGGAAGAACCACTCTGTGCTTATGTGATACAGAAGAGATTCATGGACGAGCGAGGGCATGAGCCAGCAAAGAAGCATGGAGAGAAGGTAACTCCTAGAGCCATCCAGGGGTTCAACAACAATTTTATTGCTTTTCTTTTCTTTTTTTTTTTTAACATTTTATTTCATGAACACTGTTCGCATGCCTGTTATGTGCCAGGAGTTGGTCTAAGTGCTTTAGAAATGCTAACTTCATTTAGTCCTTATAATAACCCCATGAAATAAGTATTTTGCCCATTTTATAGACGAGGAGATCCAAAGCACAGAGAGGCTGGAAAGCCTGGTTAGGTCACGTGTCTGCAAGTGGCAAGTCCGAATTTATACCCAGAAGTTAAAACTGGGTAGTAGGGCTCCACTGATGTGCTTTTAACCCCTACACCCTCCTGTCTCCCCAACCTCAACCAAGGTGCAGCATTTGGAAAGGCAACCAATCTGGCTACGAGGAATCATCTAAATTGCGAGTGGGTTGAGTGAATGGGCATCTAAATTCACATATCAGGTGGCCACTTTGGTGTGCAAGCTGGGGCTTGTGCTGAGAACGGGAACTTGGAGTCACAGATTCAGAAGTGAGTCATCTGCCAAGAGGCTGTAGGCAAAGCAAGGGGTATCTTGTATTGAGAGCAAGTCCTAACTATTCTCAATGGGGACACTTGTTGAATTCTACCTATTTGATCGTCCTTAGCCAGAAAGGAGCTTTCTCCTGGTCTCCTAGTGGCATGCCACTAAGTTAAGGGTTGCGAGTCAAAGTGACGAAGAATGCAAAGTTATTTGCAGTTGTGACACATACCCAGGTCTCCGCTGCTTTTGTACATCGGAAGTCATCAACACAACACCCACCGCTGGGGAGAGGATCAGAAAAGCCTCTATTTTGGATATGTCTCATTTTGCTTTGGGGGGCAGAGCTTTCAGCTGTTGAAGGAAATGACTTTAGAAATGGCTTTTTCAAACCAACTGCGAGTCAGATTGTTACAGAGTGTGGAGCTGCGGCTATCGTTATTCCGATTAACAATTCAAAACCTGATTTTGAATTATTCATGGTGTTTAAATAACGATCAACATGAACAAAAGTGATGTGAAACTGTGGCAATTAGAAAAGCTTACTTAAGGCTTGTAGACAAACATCCTTAATTAAGTAATATTGCCTGCTGGAGACGGCATTTCTGGGAACCAAAGAGGAACTGGAGAAATGGAAGTCCAAGGGGGCCCCCAAAAGTGTGTTTTGGCGGGGGGTCGGGGGGTGGTGTTAGAGTAACCTCATGATCTTAGAGTGCTTGAGGAGGCACCAAGCAGGCCACGTAGTAGCAGCTCTTTGCCACTGCCTTAGGAGAGTCTAGATAGTTTTAAAAAAAGGAAAGAAACAATGTAGAATATGACACATTCAGCTGTCCGTTTCTTGCTACAAGACTGACAGGAATAGTGGTGTTGACACAGAAATAATCAAGTAGCAGAAGTCATCACCTGGTGGCAGGAAAACTAGGCTAAGGAAGGGCAGGATTGGAGCCTCAAGCCAGCTCAGGGGTGGGGCGTCTGAACCCCAGGGAAATCCTGAAGACTCCTGGTTATGTTTCATATGCTGTTCCTACATTTGCTCTCGGAACCCTATTCTCAAATCCGCAAAGACGAGGAAGAGGTTTAAGGTCTCATCCCCCCTGCTTTGCGAAGTATGGCTCCTTCCCAAACCTACTGGCCACTTATTTAGGAATTCTCTCAAATGGTAAGGATGTTTGGCTGCTGGGTGGCCAACCTTTTCCCCAGCACCCTCCTCTCGGGAGAGAAACAGGTATCCTCAAGAAGTAGAGTGCATACCAGATACTCATGGTTGGGGAAGCATGGCCCGTGTAGCTACCAGGGCATCTTTGACAAAACTCTATAGGATTGATGTCTAACAGATCATGTATTACAACAATAATGCCATAAAATGAGAAATTAATAAGAAAAGGATATGAAAATAAATCACATATATAAGGAGACTGAATATCTGGGTACTAAAAAAGGAAGTCATAATGGAATCAAAAGGAAGTCATGAGGAAATGAAGAAACACCTGGATTTAAATGATGATGAAAACATTAATGTCAAATTTGTCAGGCACATCCACAGAAGTACTGAGGGAGAAATATTTAACTTGAAATACATTTATCAGGAAATATGAAATATTTAATATTTAATATGAAATATTTAAAAATAAATGAGCTAAGCATTATGGCATTGAAAAAAAGAATACCAGAGCAAATAAATAAAAAAGGAAAAGCAGCAGGGAAAATACATTAGATGTCAACGTAATGAGGATAAAGAATAATCAAGAAGATAAATGCAAAATTGCTTCTCTGGAAACATTAATTCAAAGGAGGCCTTTGGCAAGAAAGATGAAGGAAAAAAGGGAAAACATTAAAAAAAAAAAAGGTTAAAATGCAGAAGAAAAAGAAAGAGAAGCAACTACAGACACAACAGAGATTTAAAAATAATAAAAGACTGGGTTGGGGCCCCTGGGTGGCTCAGTCGGTTAAGCATCTGACTTCAGTTCAGGTCATGATCTCACAGTATGTGGGTTCATTGCATTGGGCTCTGTGCTGACAGCTCAGAGCCTGGAGCCTGCTTCAGATTCTGTGTCTCCCTCTCTCTCTGCCCCTCCCCTGCTAGCACTCTGTCTCTCTGCCTTTCAAAAAGGAATAAAATTGTTAAAAAAAAAAATTAAAAGACTGGGGGCAGCTGGATTGCTCAGTCAGTTGAGCCTCTGACTTCGACTCAGGTCATGATCTCATGGTTCATGAGTTCTAGCCCCACACTGAGCTCTTTGCTGTCAGCACAGAGCCCACTTTGGATCTTTGTCCCCCTCTCTTCGTCCCTCCCCTGCTTGCGTGCTGTCTCTCAAAAATAAATAAACCTTTAAAAAATGATACTAAACACTGATGTGCTATTTACATTTACGTTTAATTCATTTGGTAAACCGGATGTAGTCAATGAATTCCTAGGGAAAAAAAAAATCAAATGCTAAAATTGCTATAGGAAGAAATAGAGAAATTAGTGCACTCATAACCATTAAAGAAACTCTTCCTAGGGTCCCGCCCACCCCCTGTCTCCAATTCGGGCGCAGAATGCTTCATGGAAGTGCCACACACTTATAAAGAGCACTAGACTCCTAGTTTATGGAAGTTCGTCCAGAAAATAATAAGACAAGGGCAATCCAGCCTATTTTTATGAGACCTGTCCAATTTTGATTTCAAAATCAGATTAGAAAAATGTGCAAAATAGGTTCATTTCTCAATAAAATATAGCTTAACCAAATCTAATAGTGTATTTGATTATTTAATTTATTTATTTAAATTCAAGTTAGTTAACATACAGTATGGTATTGTTTTCAGGAGTAGAACCCGATTCATCACTTCCATATAACATCCAGTGCTCTTCCCATCAAGTGCCCTCCTCAGTGTCCATCACCCATTTAGCCTATCCTCCCGCCCACCTCCCCTCCAGCAACCCTCAGTTTGTCCTCTGTATTTGAGTCTCTTATGGTGTGCCTCCCTCTCTGTTTTTATCTTACTTTTTCCATCCCTTCCCCCATGTTCATTTGTCGTGTTTCTTAAATGCCACATGAGTGAAATCATATGATATTTGTCTTTCTCTGACTGACTTATTTCTCTTAGCATAATACCCTCCAGTTCCATCCATGTTGTTGCAAATGGCAAGATTTCATTCTTTTTGATCGCCCAGTAGTATCCAAAATCTATAAAGAACTCATCAAACTCAACACCCAAAACATAAATTATCTAGGGAACAAATGGTCAGAAGACATGAATAGACAGTTTTCCAAAGAAGCCATCCAGATGGCTAACAGACACACGAAAAGATGCTCAACATCACTCATCATCAGGGAAATACACATCAAAACCACAATAAGATACCACCTCACACCCATCAGAATGTCTAATAATGTATTTTAAAGACCCCACACAATTAACTAGGGATTTCTCCCCAAAGGCAAAGAAGATAAAACATAAAAATATCTAACAATGAAATAGTCTACATTGATAAACTAAAGCAGAAAAATCGTATAAGTATTGCAATATATACACAAAAAAACATTTCATGAGATTTAAAATTTATTTGTGAGAAACATTCCTCACAAACTAGAAATCATATAAGAATTTCCTTAACTTGATCAAAGTTATATTCCAAACACCTACGACAAATATTATATCTATTAGAGAAACTATAAGATATCATGTCTAAGACCAGAAAAAAGACAGAGATCTTTATGCCAGCACTTCTGTTTTCAGAACTGGAGGTCCTGGCCCAGGTAAAAGTGATGTAAGGATTTAGGAAAACAAGTAGAACTATTGTTATTTGCGAGTGATATTACCTCTAATCTAAACCAATCCAACAATATCGACATACAAACTCTTTGAACTAACAAAGGGATTCAGTAAGTGTAAGGATATAAAATTAAATCCCAGCAATAGAATTTCTCTATACTAGTACCAAATATAATGAAAAATTAAGATATCATTTATAATTGCAACAAAAACCCATGATGTTTTTAGGGATTAACTTGTGCAAGAAGACATACACTTTATACCTCTCAGTACATTGAACGTTATATAAATAAGTGAAGAGACATTTATGTGGATGTAATGAGTTAAACTCTCAAAAAATTAGTCTTTAAATTTGATCAACATCATTCAACATTCAAGTTGGACTTTAAAAAGAACTTGATAAATCTCTAAACTTTATTTGGGAAAAGGAAGATCCAAAAATATCTAACTTTAAAAACATTGCAAGTGGGAGTCGGTCCAGATAACAACAATGAGACCTTTGGGTGTCAACCTATGAAGAGAGAATCACAGTGATACTCCTAAGGGTTAGATCAACCCAAACCCTACAGCTTTGTTGTAATCCCCCCCAGGACTTGAGGAGGGACAGCCTCGCCATCCAGTGGGGCTGGATGGAGCCAGACTGGAAAGGCAAGTGGGATCAGAGGGTTCTATGACCCCAGGAAACCCTGGAAGACCTTCCATCAGCCTTTGGCTTTGGGGTCCCCGGGTTATGTCCATTGTTCCTGATCTGCAGAGTTTGGGAGTGTCCCCAAATTGGAGCTTCTTACTCCAATCCCTGCCTATGACATCAGCTTTGGCCACCCTGATGAGATTTTCTTTGCACACAACTAGACCCCCCGCTAAAAGACTTTCTCACAATGTTTCCTCTTGTGCCAAACCCTTTCATTCATTTCATCAACATTTCCCAGTGCCTATGTGTCAGGAACTGTGTTTCCCCACAGAGGGGAGTCAGGCTACTGTTAAGTCTTTCCCAGCTGAGATGGATGTGGCACAATTTGAGTCTTCAGGCAACCTGGAGCGACCTACACTATACCTGATATTTCCAGAGTTAGATGGAGCGTGAGAGGAGTGATCCAGAGTCTGGAGAAAGAAGACAAGAAACATCTGAGTGATAGCCATGTTGCTTCTGTTCTTGGTGATTTGCTCAATGAGGCTTGCCAGCCTTGTGAGGTGTTATTAGCCTCATTTGAAAAATGAGCACTCCAAAGGATAGAGAGCTTTGAGAATTTTCCCAGGGGCACACTTCTAGTAAATAGCATAAAGATAACTTTAACTTGGGGCGCCTGGGTGGCTCGGTTGGTTAAGCAACCTACTGTTGGTTTTAGCTCAGGTCATGATCTCACTGTTCTTGGGTTCAAGCCCCTGAATGGGGCTCTGCAATGACATCATGGAACCTGCTTGGGATTCCTTCTCTCCCTCTCTGTCTCTCTCTCTCTCTCTCTCTGCTCCTCCCTCTCCCCTCAAAAAATAAATAAACATTAAAAATTACAAAAAATAGTTTTAACTCTACTCTTCTGATCCCAAAGCCCATTATATTTCTAATACTAGGTCGTCCACAAATTGTTCGTTCTCTGTCTTGGACAACTGCTGGAGGGAGGTAGGAGACATCCTAGAGACAGAATGGTGGACCAGCTGTGTCTGCAGGCAGTGTGGGCTGAGTGTGACCAGGAGTGTGCCCAGCCTCTTAGATGAGCAAAGCTAATCAGAGCTGTGATGGTTCTAATCCAGGTAGGGAGAAGTTTCTTCTTAGGAGCTGAAGAGCAGTCTCCAGTGCAGAGTCCTCAGGCTATGGGGAAGCAGAGGAATAAACTAGCCCAGGGGGGAGGGACTTGCGATTCTGAGATGGGTGGGTGAAGGTCAAAAACGATAAAACGTGAGGTTGGCCAGGGGTGGCGGTCTATCTAAGGCTCCTTCGTGAATCCTCTACTATGAAGCGTTGGAGCCACCTGCAGAGTTTAACCACTTAAGCCTCACCCTTGCACCCTGACCACAGACAGGGTTTTACCCCAGCACTTGGTTCTGCTTCCTTGGTTCTCAACAGAACACCAGATTTTCTGGAATCATGCTGCCAGCTGTGATGTAGGTTTTAGGCACTGGGAGCTGCTCAACCATGGCTGACACATTGTCTTCAGAGGTGTGCTCCTCACTTAGGCCTTCAGCCATGGTGTGGTATCTGTCTAGCATCTTCTAGGGCTCTCCATCTCTTCCTGACCCTGGCCCCAACAGTTCAACTTCCATAAAGTGAAAAGTCTGGCCCAAACAAACCAACCAACAAACAAGTACCGTAAAACCTCGGATCGTGAGGAACTTGTTTCACAAGTGTTCCGCAAGACGAGCAAACATTTCTAATAAATTTCAGCTTGATAAACAAGTGACGTCTTGCAGTACGAGTACATCACATATGAATGTCACATGATCACGACTGAGCCAGTGGTTCTTGAAGTTCGCTTTGAGACACAAGTGCTTTGGATTGCAAGCAGGTTACCGGAATGAATTATGCTCGCAAACCAAGGGTTTACTGTAACAACAACCTCCCCCACAAACGTTAAAAGTATATGCTAGCCCTTACAGAAATCAAAATAGCATACAAAACCATTGCAAAATAGAGTGTGGCATATGTTCAAGAACAGGTATATAAATATATAGATCAATGAAGAACTCAGAGACAGTTCTGTCAATGTATAGAACTTCATATACAATAAATGAGATGCCACAAATCCATAGGGTATTGACAGTGGGTTTAATAGGTGAGAGTGGAAAAAGTGGCTCACGATGGAGAAAAATAAAACTGGGTTTTTACTAATGCCACAATTAAAGGTCAATTTCAAAGGAATTAAAGACCTAAATATAAGTAGTAAAATAGTAAGAGTAAAAAAAATGTAAAATATCTTTGTGACACAGAAGTAAGGAAAATCTTATTACTTTTTTTTTTAATGTTTATTCTTGAGAGAAAGGGAGAGACAGAGCATGAGCAGGGGAGGGGCAGAGCGAGAGAGGGACACAGAATCCGAAGCAGGCTCCATGCTCTGAGTTGTCAGCACAGAGCCCAACGCGGGGCTTGAACTCACGAGCTGTGAGATCATGACCTGAGCTGAAGTCAGACGCTTAACCGACTGAGCCACCCAGGTGCCCCAGGAAAACCTTTTGAAATACAACCTTGAATGAACACTTTCAGGTAAAATATGATGAATTTCATGACATCCGCATTAAGGATTTCTGTTCAATAAAGGATGCCATAGACAAAGTTAATAGATGGCACGATGGGAGAAGGTAGTTAGAGCATCTAAGTCTGATAATAAGGAGATTCTGCAAAAGAGTAACCACAAAAGAAAAATAGGCAAGAGATATAAACAGACAATGCAACCAGAAGAGGAAATCCTAAAAGCCATCAAGCCTATGGAGGGTTGCTCAAATTTGTCAGCAATTGGATAAACACAAATTAAGTGAATGAGCTATCCCTATATACATACTAGTTTGGTAAGAAGTGGGAGGCTGGGAAATGCCAAAGAGTTGGCCAGGATGGGAATTCGAGAATAGAAGATCTCTCAAGAGCCTCTGGAGAGCAATCTGGCACTTAGAAAAACAAGAATATGCACAGATGTAAGGGGTCATGCACAGGGAGGTCTTCTGCACCATTGTTTACAATGGTGGAGTTGGAAGCAATCAGAAGGTCTGTCCCTGGGTCAGTGACCGGGAAAGGTGTGGGCTTTCATACTGTGCACGTTAGATGTACCTTAGCGACCAAACTAGAGAGGCATAGTGATGAATGACGAAAGGCGTAAGAAATGAGAGGAGGCATCTGCCACAATTTACATAAATTAAAAACACAGGCACCTAGAACAACAAAGCCCATTTTGGGAGAATACAAACAAGCCAAAAAGATACACATTAAGCATGTTAGCATGCTTGCCTAGGGGGAGGTGGTTACGAGTTGGGGAATGAGAACGGGAGCATGGGGATAAACGGGAATGTTTTCAAACTTGCCTTCCAGGACAGGCAAGCTACTTAATTGGGTTTGGAGGGAGGATCATTTGATGCGATGCTCTCAGGCTGTCAATTAGGAAACAACAGGCGAGGTGTTTGGATGCGTCAGATCCCTGGGCTCGTCGTCTCCGAGGCTGGAAATAGAATCCAGAGCTGGAGAGGCTGCCTCCTGCAGATGGGGTCAGAGGTGCTGGATGCTGGGCTTCTAATTGGACACACTGTGTCAGAGAGCAGAGCGGAGGCTTCCAACACAAGGCACAGGATGCCCGTGGAGCCTCTGTGACGCATTTGAGAGAAAAAGCGAGAAGCGAGAAAGCGGCAGTGACACCCTTGCATCCTGTGATTAAGCCCTGGGGGCTGGCCATCAGTGCTGTTCTTTTACAGTTACAGCTGTGTCAACTGTCACCCCGACTGTGTTCCTAGATGCCCTTGGGCGTCAACGGATGTTATTTCCAAAAACACTCTGCAATGTCCTAAGGGCGTGCTGAGAACACAGACGCCTTCTTTGGGACAAAGATTAAAAGTAAGCTCCTCTTACCGACAACCGGGCTGCATTATAAACTTCAAAGTTGCTAAGAGACTGCGTCTGAAATGTTCTCAGCACAAAAAAGAAATGATAATTGTGGGACTTGATAGGGGTGTGGGTTCCGGCTGTGACGGTGATCACATGACAATGCATCAGCGTGGCAAATAAGTTTACACTTTAAACTTAATGTTCTGTGTCAATATCACAGTAAATAAATTAGGAAGTAAGTAAGTAAATAAATAAATAAGTAAAAGCCCATACACCCACACACAAAGCTCGCTCCCGACCACTTACAACTGTCTGCCTGCCAAGGTGGAGCCCCCATTTCTGGCTCCTTCGTTCATGTTCACGTATAGTTTTGCCCTTCTTACGTGGCCTAGGTGGTTGAGACCCTCGGGTGAAGCAAGTGGCCTATTCAGGGCAGGGAGGACCAAAATGCTGATTCACCAGTCCGTCTGAGCATGTCTCTCCAAGCCCCCAGACCCCCTGCCCCTGCACACATTATTGATGCCTATGGCATACATGCTAGTGACCCAGACTTAATTGGCATTGAACTTATCTCTCCAGCTGAGGGGCTCTGAAGCTGGTCCTGCTGGTACTCCCTTGGAATCCTCTGTGTTAGGGGGGCCCTGGGTCCCTGCCCGGATCATGCTCGTCTCTGTCCACCTGGTTGTTATGGCGACGTTTCTGCCTCACTCTTCCTGTGTGGTTCTGCTAGTCCTAACGGGACTGGGAAAATTTGTGCTTTTTTAGAGCATCTCTCAAGAGCTAGGTATAGGGCTAAACAGGTAAGCCCAGAAAGATATGGAACTTTCTTTCAGGGAGCTCACAATCTAGTGTGGCGGGGGGTGGGGGGGTTGGGGGGGCACATAAAACAGTCACAGAAATGACTGAGGGAAGTCTGGTGATCCTGTGTTGAAGGATACTGGGGATTTGTTTTAACCAGTTACGGCAGAATGACAGATTCAGAAAAGACTGTTACGAAGGAAGAAGTTTTTTCCCCCCGGTTTTATTGAGAGATCATTGACATACAGCGCTGTAAAAGTTTAAGGTGGACAGCACGATGATCTGACTTATAGATATCGTGAAATTATTACCACAATAAGTTTAGTTAACACCCATCATCTTATATAGATCCAAAAAAAAAAAATAGAAAAAAAAGATTTTTTTTGAAAAATCTAAGAAGGTTATGTTTACAGAGCCTCAGAAACAGGAGATACCACACACCACACGGGGCCACATGGAGAAGGATCAGGGTCAGGGAGGAGGCAGAAAGCGAGAGGGAGCAGGCATGGCCCAGACCCTTTACTGGGGTCTTGGTGGGAAGGAGTGGGCAAGGCAGGGCTGGCATTCTGGGTAACTTTAGATAGTCTGAATAACTTCAGTGGACTCTCGATGGTAGGTCCCTAATTGTCCAGTACCTGGCCCTGGGCTGATTTAGTGTAGGGGGAATATAGACTTGGTGTGTGAAAATTTGGTCAGAGACGTAGTGGGGTGTGGGCTCTGGGCTGGTTGGTTTCTGTACCAAAGGCAGGCTTCCGAGGGGAGTCATTTGCTTTCTTCGGGAAAAAGCCAGCCTTGCAAGAGCCAAGGCCGGGACCAAGGCCTCAAATGGCAGAGCATCAAGAATACAGAAAATAAGAAAATATTGTCGATTCAGTAAGCAATTACGTTCTCTGAGAGTCTGTAACAAAGGACCCTGCTTTAACCTTGTCAGGGACGGCTTCCGCGAGGACATGATGAGTACGGCGAAGGCTACAGACTGAATGGAAATGAATTGGGAGGGGTTAGGAGCCACATTTCACATTTTGGAAGTGGCATGTGCCAAGGTCCTGGGGTGGCAGAAAGCGCTAAGTGACTGAGGAACAGAGACGTATGACTGGAGTGGGAGGAGGTGGAACTTGGGAGATGAGCAGAGGCAGGCTCTACAAGGATTGTGAGCAGTGCTAGGGATTGGGATATTAATTTGAGAGGAGCAGCTGGCCCTTGGAGGACTGTAAGTAGGGCGTGGTCAAGAACCCACATCCACCTGCTTGGCTGGTCTCTCACACGTCAACTGGATATGAGCAGAACTCTCCTCTGGGTGGGTGGGTCCTGTTGCTATCCTCCAGTGGCTAGGATCACCATCAGTGCCACCACCTTCATGATTGGGAGGGTCCCTGCTCCCCTACCTTCCCCAGCAGGTGGAACTTCCTCCGACAGACAGCTGGACAGCCGTGCCTGCGATGGCTCACTGCTTTAGTCGCATAGCCTGGGCGGGTTCCTCGGTGTCCATCCTCCAGCTCTCGTCTTCCTCTCTTGTCCATACAGCTGCCAGTCCAGTGAAGGAAGGGGCCTTCTAGTGGGGTTTCCTTTAGCTAAATTTTGCAAAAAGTTGAAAGATTTGATGAAAAGTGGCCCTTCTGCCAGCAAGCACTCTCTCCTCCTAATGAATGGGAGATTGGTATGCGGAGGGGCACAGAGATGAAGTCAGGCTGGCTTCTTCCCATTAAAAATGCAGGAAAAACAAGTCAGCAAGGCTGTAGTGCAAGGAGATGCAAAACCCAATTTGGAGCAGTTAGGTGTAAGTTCCAGGTGACCAATTGGGAAGTTGTCGGAGAATTAGTCCCACAGTGGTCTTGGGATTAGTGTCTCCTCCTTAGAGTCCTGTGTTTAAAATACAGAAGGAACTTACAGAATGAGTAGTCACAGGGATGCAAGGTAAAGCATAGGGAAAACAGCGGTATTGTCGTAGCGCTGTGCGGTGACAGATTTATGGTGAGAATAGCATACCATGTGGGTGTGTCCAATCACTACGTTGTACACCTAAACTAATGTAACATAGTGAGTCATCTAAACTTCACTCAGACAAGAAATGCCAAGGGGTGCCTGGGTGGATCAGTTGGTTAAGTGTCTGACTCTTGATGGCAGCTTGGGTTATGATCTCATGGTTTGTGGGATCGAGTCCTGAGTCAGGCTCTGTGCTGTTGGCACGGAGCCTGCTTGGGATTCCCTCTCTCCCTCTCTTCCTGCACCTCCCCTGTTCTCTCTCTCTCTGTCTCTCAAAATAAATAAATAAATATTTAAAAAAAATACCAAAAAAAAAAATACAGCAGGTACTTGATCTTCTGCTTCTGGTTCACTTGCCTTCCCAACTTGATTTGTTTTGTTTCCTTTGACTCTTCCCTGGGTAGCTTTAGAGGACTTGCTTCGGTCCAAACTTGGAAGAGAAAACCAAAATGAACCAGTGGGCAAGAGCGGGAGGCAGTCAGGCAGTGGGGGAATGCACTCTGAAGTAGCTTGGGGGGACAAGGGGGGGCAGATCACAGAGTAGCCTCAGGAACTGCCCTGCTCCCCGGCCTGGAGGGATCCAGGAGAGGTTGGGGTGCAGGGAGGCTGTCGGCCCGCTCTGCTAGTTTAAGTATCCGGAAGTTTAAACCCGAGTCTCGGCAGTGGAAGGAACGTGGGACTTGGAGACCAACAACCCGTGTTTGGATCTCTGTTCAGCCACATTCTAGCTGCAGGGCTTTGGGCAAAACAACTCAGATTTTCCCTTTCGTTGTCTGCAAAATGAGAAGATTGATCTAAATGACTTCGTTTGCAGGAGATGGGGGTGGATTCCGATCCGTAGAGCTACCTTCGCAGGATGTGTGAAGAAAGGGTCTCTTTAAACTGATGCTCCCACCCTCAGCTTCAACGGAAAGCTCTTCATTAAAGGCTCTAGCTTGAGGCAGTTAACGTTCTCATTAAAATGCAAATTCATTCTCCACGCAGCTGCCCTGGTAGTTTTCCTTGTGTTGTCATCTATTTCCTTTCTCTACTTAGAAAGTGTGACGGTAATAAAACCCAAATTCCTTAACCTGGCATTTCAAAGCACACTCTATCAAGACCCCAGCCTTACTCTAGCACTATCCAGCAGGCAATGTGGGGGCGTGGTCGGGAGGCAGGTGCTGCGGGGGCGTGGTGAATAGGCTGGCCCTGTGGGGGCGTGGTCAGCAGGGATGGGCTGTGGGGAAGTGAGAAGGCTGACAGTGTGGGGGCGTGGTTGGGAGGCAGGTGCTGTGGGGGCGTGGCTAAGAGGGGAAACTGGTCTGGGGTCATCTCAGCTTGGCTTAATCCAAACGCGAGCTTGGCAAAATTATGAGGTATTTTGCGCCTTCAGTTTCCTTCTCTGTCAAGAGAATAACAAGGGTACCTATCTCGTGAGAGTATTACAAGGATAAGTATTATAATTTGTTCAAAACACTTAACCCCGTGACTGGAACAAAGTCAACATTTAGTAAATGTTCACTGTTTTTGTGGCAAACCGCTATCCGTTTTCTCCAACAGATCTATTTCCTCCCCACTCTGCACGTTGTTCATTTCATCCACTCAGTAGAACATGTTCGTACATCACCTTTTTTTTCTACCTGAAATCTTTCTTCAAGGTCCTGTTCAAATGCCACCGTATCCAGGAAGCCTTTCTTGAACTTTTGGGAGAATTAATTACCCTCACTACCTCTTGGCTCTTTCCTTGTGCCTCTCTTGAGAATGTATTTTATTCTGTTTTATCCGACAATGATTTATGCATGTACCTCTTTCACCCCACCTCCATGCAACCACCTTCATTCCCAGCCACCAGCCTGTGAGTGCTAAGAGGGCAGAGAAGACAGCTCATTCCTCCTTGAATAATTCAATTAGTTCAATAAACATTTGATGAATGAGCAAATGACGGGATGAATGCATGAGTGGAAGGTTACTCAAATGGCGCTTTCTGTCATTATTACAGATTGGTTCTATCAGAGAGCAGGACTTCAAGAAACTTGAGTTTCAATATGGTTGGTGCTCATGGGATGTAAGGCTTGAGGTTTGAGATGCAGTCATGGAGAGGCAGGACTGTGTGGGGCCAAAGAAGGTGTCGGGTCCCCAGACAAGTGCTACTTTCTTTTTAAATTAAAAAGAAAACTAAAAAGCTCTGTGGCCTTGGTCTGAGTTGATGGTGACACGTAATTACATGAGAGATGATGAATAGACAAGAACAAATGCTGTAAATCTGAACGTAGCAAAGCCCATATCCATCTTGCTGGATTTTGCACCTCTAGGTAAAACCCCCTGAATTGATAGTGGCTCTTGAAGGAGGGAATTGCTTCTCTCAAAGATTAATGGAGTGATGTGGGAGGCCGAGGCAGAACATATCCTGTAAGACCCAATTATACAAAACTGGGTTCCAGCAATCCCAAAATTAGCTTTAGATTTGTTTAGTGAGGATTCTACTTATTTAAAAGATGATCACCAAAGTCTCAGGTTTGACTTCACTTCACTGATCACATTTTCAAGTGGGATGGAAAAGTGGGATTATTCAGGTGAAACTGTAATCTCAGGACCAATAGGGGGTTGAGAGTTCCTATAACTGTCCAGCACGATCACCAGGTGCTCCACTAGCCCTGGGGCAGCAAAGACAAAAGTGGAGGACACTTTCTGGGGAGTCTGTGGAAAGCTTTCCATTGCCATGGCCTCTGGGAAATGACCATCAGTGCCACCAGCAATGGGATGCTGTTGACATTTTATCCCTTTTACTTTCTATGTTTCTCTCATGCTCCATTCCAGTAGTTTCTGTCATCTTCTCAGGGTTCTCTTTAATCAAAACTAGCAGGCCCATCCCAAGTCTCCAGAAACCGCGGGCCTCCCTCACAAGTTTTCTGACCTTGAACTTAATGATTGCTCTAGGTTCTACTCATAAGTCTTTAGCTACTTAGAGTCTCTCTCGTGTCCAGTTCCTTGGCATTCATGATTGATTTAGGATAATTTGTGGGAGTGGGGAGGGGCTTCCTTTTATCTAGCCCTATGTTGAACTACTACGTCCAAATGCATCCATATCTCCAGATTCTGGAACTGGGGCAAGCAGGGCCAGATCTGGTATCCAGCCCAGGATACCAGGAGGCCAAGTCCTCAACCCCAATCACCCCGTTGCCTTGGAAATGGGGTCAGTCTGTTTGTTTTCTTTTTCTCCCTTAAGGAGGAGCGAGTTGCTATAGAAAATTGTTAAGATCTCGTAATGTACCAGGCACTTTACATTTATTACAACTTTCCATTTAATCCTTGTAAGGGTAGGAAATACTACTAAGAGGTACAGTCACAAATCATACCCAGGTAATCTGACCACAGGCCATTTGTGTTTATCTATGATACTCCCTGAGATTCAGCTTCCTCACCAACAAAATGGTGATAATATAAGTTTGAATCACAGAACATTGTCTATTTTCAATATTTTCAATATAAAAATGACAGTTTCAGATAGTTCAACATGTAATATTCCCTGTCTTATAAGTTAGTTGTAAAGATAGTCTTTGTCAAATGTCTGACACATAGCAAACTTAATTAACATTGGCTGTTTTAATTGTACTTTTTGCTTCATTTCTTACTTTAACTGTGTGTGTGTGTGTGTGTGTGTGTGTGTGTGTGTGTGGTTTTCTGATCCCTGTGTTATAGCTATAGTAGTGTGTCTAACACTTGGCAGATAGTAAACCCTCAATAAATACCTATTGAATTGAATGGGATTTAACGGAACTTGTAAAGAAAAACAAAACAAAATGTGTACTGTATTCTATGAATTCCAGAGTGGATGTCATTTGTAACCAATAATTGTATCCATCCCATCTGTGCTCTCCTTTTGGTTTTTTTATTGGTTTCAGGGAGTAGAATTTAGTGATTCGTCACTTACATACAACACCCAGTGCTCAGCACAGCAAGTGCCTCCTTAATGCCCATCACCCATCTAGCCCAACCCCCTGCACACCTCCCCTCCAGCAACCCTCAGTTTGTTCTCTGTATATAAGAGTCTCTTATGTCTTCCTCCCTCTCTTTTTATTTTACTTTATTTTTCCTTCCCTTCCCCTATGTTCATCTGTTTTATTTCTTAAATTCCACATATGAGTGAAATTGTATGACATTTGTCTTTCTCTGACTGACTGATTTCACTTAGCATAATACACTCTAGCTCCATCCATGTTGTTTCAAATGGCAAAATTTCATTCTTTTTGGTTGCCAAGTAATATTCCATCGTATATATAAACCAGATCTTCTTTATCCATTCATCAGTGGATGGACATTTGGGCTCTTTCCATACTTTGGCTATTGTTGATAGTGCTGCTAGAAACATTGGGGTGCATGTGCCCCTTTGAATCAGCATTCTTGTATCCTCTGGATAAATACCTAGTAGTGCAATTGCTGGGTCATACAGTAGATCTATTTTTAATCTTTTGAGAGGAACCTCCATACTGTTTTCCAGAGTGGCTGCACCAGTTTGCATTCCCATCAACAGTGCAAAAGGGTTCCTCTTTCCATTTGAGCCCTCCTTATTGGTGTATGGTTAATAGGTCCTACTTTAACTTTTCTCATTGAAGACTTCTGAAAAGTGGTTGTCTTGTTGTCCTGTTGTGGCTACTTGATAAAAGCTACAAGCTCTTAATTTCAACACCCAAAGACTAGGATATCCTGACAATAGAGAAAATCTTGGCTTTTAACAAGTGTCTTTCTTGTTTTAAAAATAGGTCTTTGTTTTTTATTTTTTAACGTTTATTTATTTTTTAGAGCTAGAGAGAGACAGAACACAAGCGGGGGAGGGGGGGCGGTGAGGGGCAGAGAGAGAAGGAGACACAGAAGCTGAAGCAGGCTCCAGGCTCTGAGCTGTCAGCACAGAGCCCAAGCCGGGGCTCTGACCCACAAACCATGAGATCATGACCTGAGCCGAAGTCAAATGCTTAACTGACTGAGCCACCCAGGTGCCCGTAGACCCATTCTTTTGCTAGGCTTAGTGTCTTTGGGTTCGGGAGACACAGCTAACCTCTGGAGCATGCAGTGTCTTCTGGCGGAACACAGGTGTGGCAAAAGAGGCTCTGGACCTTGAGATGAGGTTTCAGAACATCCGTGCATCTCATGTGACTTAAGTCATGCACCACGCGTGGGACCAACTTGGGTTTTGGACAGCTGAAGAAAGCGGCGTATAAAATCTCCGCTGCCTGGGAGGTTAAGATGACACAAATTCTATTCTTCTCTTGGCTGCTTCCATCCATCGTTGGCAGCCACGTTCAAAGTTTCCCGGCTACCTGGAATCATCTGCATCCCCCCTGTGCAGAATTAATCAAGATCTCCTCCACTGCCCCTTGAGTACACATTTATGACAGCCCATTGCATTTAGGTTTGTATAGATGGTTTTCCAAAAGCCATTTCTCCCACTAGACACTATGCAGGCAGCCCTCGAATCTTAATCATGTTGTAACACTGATGCCTAATGCAATGCTTGGCACAAAGAAAATAGCCAATAAATGCTTGTTAATAATAGCACTGTGCTTACTGTTCTGATTGAATCTCACAAAACCCAGACCTACTATGATGATTTCTATTTTATGGACGAGGAAGCAAAAGCAGAGAGAGTAGCCTGATCAGGACTCACAGCTAGTGAGGGGCAGAGGCAGATTCGAACCTGGGCAGTCTGGAGCCAGAACGTGCCCATTAACTGCCTCCCTCTCCTTTTAATAGATGGAGGCTTCTTGACTTGTGGCTAAAATGAAGAGTAATGAAGCATGGTTCAGAAGGAAGGAATTTACTGTTGTAGGAGGAAAACAGGATTTCCTCTCCTGGGCTTGTGACTGGTATTGTTCAAAGACCCCACACCCTACTTCAGCTGATGGGTACTGGTGAGACACGCGGGCAATTGAGAGATTTCAGAGTTGAGGTCAGAGGGGGAAAATGCCCAAAAGGGACTCTGAAGAGTCTCATTCACCCAGAACACTAATTGGCTCAGCAGCCGAGAGGGCCGGGAGCCTTCGGGGTTTGCTTGCGAGGCCCCCTGGCTGCTCTGACCCGCGGCTGCCGGTTGCTTCAGCAGCATCTGGACACCCAAGCGTCGTGACATTTCAGCCTTGTTCCTGAGGCTCATTAGGACAGAGCCGGGGGATGCATGTAATGAATGGCTGCGCCTCCGTGAATGTCTAATGTGCAAATTGCTTCCCCCGCGCGCCCTCGTGCAGGGCTGTGCGGGGAGACTGATGATTAAACCGTGAACCTGGCCCCGGGGCTAGGGCGGCGGCGGCGCGCGCCTGAAATGAGGTGTTCTCTTCCATTCATGTCTGCTGCGGATCCGCCCGAACCTCTGCGCCCCAGCGGACCATGACTCACGTCTTATTCCCTGTAGCCGCGTGTGTTTTGACTTTCAATTCATCCGTCTGACGCCACGCCGGGCTGAAGTCAAGGCAGCTTGGGGCAGAAGCAGCTTCCCAGAAGAAACGCCACCTCCGCCGGCTGGAGAGCGGAACTTGGTGCCAGCAGCTACGCAGACTCTTGCCTCCGCTCTTTCTCATTCCAGTGGCGGGGATGGGGGGCGGGGGGCGATGCCTTGCCTGGCAGGGGCTTCTCGAAAGCAAGTCTAATCACGTGGGAATAAAGGAAATGATCTTTTAGCTGGGTTACAGTTTCAAAGTTCAGCTATTGCTAGCCCGGTGTCAGTGAATTCCCAGGGATTGGGAGGTGGATGATAATCAGGCAGGATATCTCTGCAGAGGGCCGCAAACTTTCCAGAGCATTTCTACGACTGTTACATAATTGGGCCCTTGCAGCAACTCTCTAAGGCTCTTATCCCAGGTAATATCACGTCTTTTGGCAAATTAAGAAACAGGGGCTCGGAGGGGCGCGTGGGTGGCTCAGTCGGTTGGGCATCCGACTTTCGCTCAGGTCATGATCTCAGGGTTCCTGAGTTCCAGCCCCGGCGAAGGTCTCAGTGCTGACAGCTCAGAGCCTGGAGTCTGCTTGGGATTTGGTGTCTCCCTCTTTCTCTGCCCCTCCCCTGCTAGCTCCCTTGCTTGCGCGTGCAAATATATAAACATTAAACATAAATAAACATTTAAAAATAAATATGATTTATTTCTCTCTCTCTCTCTCTCAAAATAAACATAAAAAACAAAACAAAACAAAACAGGGGCTCAGAAAGGTTGAGTAATTTGCCTGTGGTCACACAGCCAGACAGGAGCCTAGTGTTATACCTTCCACCATATTTAACTCCTGCCTGTTGAATTTGTTCTGAGGCTAACTTTACTGCGGAACTAAAACATCTTTAAAATTTAAATGATTTTTGGGTTTTTTTTTTCGGTTATTGAATATAGCATTTTTGGAGATGGGAAGAAGGGAGGGGGATGTGACTTATACAACTAATAGTCCTGGACCCCAAAATGAAAATTAAGCCCCACTCAAGGTTGAACTACAATGTAACACAAAATTTCCAAAAAAAATTAGTCCTTTGAAGAATTTTCTTGTTACCTTTAAGGATTACTTCTACTCCTATTTTCTTAATATTTTTCTATACTGAGTCTTTTGTTAAGCTTAAATGAAAGGAAGTTTGTATCACTGCCTCAACTTAAAAATTTTATCACCTCCATAAATAGGCAACCCAAACCATAAATTCAATAAACTATAGAGATGTTAATAAATTTCTGTTTAGATCCTGCAGCCTATAAAAAGCTCTGAGCCTAAGGCCAAAAAAAAAAAAAAAAAAAAAAGATTTTCAAGTGTCAGAAAACTGTTCAAAACATACTAGCCCCAAACTGAAAATTTCATCTTTATATAACCAGGAGAATGGAACAAAGAATAAATTTCAGACTGTACAATTCAGTTATACTTTTGCCATGTCTATGCCTGACATAAAATCACTTTCAATGGTGCTGTGGTTACGCATTCTGTACTTTGAGAAACAGATGTATCTGGTTGACTCTTTTGATAATGGGAGCCCCCAGGGGAATGCAAGACAAAATCCTCATTGCCAACTTATCTCACTATTCTTCCCCAGGTAAGACTATGACTATTATTCAAGTTGTAGTAATATTTTAAACCACTTGATCTCAATATTTGTATCAGTCATTTTGGGCTAAGTGAGGTACAGTAACAAACAATCCCCCCAAATCAATTGCTTAAAACAACTTTATTTCTTGCTCACTCTGCAAGCCACTGAAAGATCTGGAAGGCAACACTCCACATTGCAGTCAGTCACTAAGGGACCAGGCTGTGTGGGCAGTCACTATCCCAAACCTTGCCTGTCACTGTGGTGAGGGAGAGCGAACTCTGTGGTATGTCCACTCTAAGCTCATGGTCTAGAACTTGTCACATGGTACCACCCAATCAGGAGTCCAAGAGGTGTAGTTATATCATATGGCCAGAAGAGGAGAAAATCAGAAATATTTAGTAACAGTACTAAGAGTTACAACAAAATTTTAAGATTACATACGCATTTGAGCATCTGTTTATGGCTCTGGAGCTGTCTGATAAAAGGAATACTATAATATACACTTAAACAGTTGTGTTCAATTTCATGGGATTCAATGGACTTCACCTTAAAACTCTATGCTCTAATAAAAGGACTAACTGCATGCAGTGGGGGTAGGGATTGATCAAGGAAGGCTTCGCTAAGGAGACAAATCAACTAAATTTTTTTCAAAGAGTCAAAATGGTGGAGAAGAGTGGTAGACCATTTTCAGGGCAACGAGAATGATGTGTGCCTTTGAGAGAGCAGGACACACACAAGAAAGAAAAAAAAGAGAGAAAGAAAGAAAAAAAGAAAGAAAGAAAGAAAGAAAGAAAGAAAGAAAGAAAGGATTAAAGATGGGTCTGATGACAGTAAGTATACCTTCTGGTAGAGAAGTTTACATAACTGAAGCTGAAAAACCAGGAAGTTAGGACTGGAGAGGTATGGGAGAGCATTGAGGAAAAAAAAAATCAGTGAAAGATCTCAAACTGTGGAAAGTTAATCGAGTCGGTACCAGTTGAGCAGAGGAAACTCATAATGGAAAAATGTTGAAAGATAATTTGCTATTATATTTTTAAGCATCAAGCCCTGTGGTTTCCATTTAGTAGGCAATTAATATAAATTGACTTTTATTTTTTTAAGTCAAACACTCCAGTTATTCAATCAATAGTATTTTCTGAGTGCTGGCTCAGAATAGAAATAGAAACTATTTCCCTTAAGTTACCAACTTCCTGGAGGAAAAATGTATATGAGAAAGGAGATTAGTGATAAACACTGGAGAGGTTGGAAAGAGATTCTGAGAAAGACCAAACATAAGGGGATGTGAAGAGGCTGTGGAAATAGACAAATAAGAAAGAAGTAACTGGGAGAATTAGCAATGGATAGGGAAGAAGGGGGTGGAGGGAGTACAGGAATGAGCTAAGGAATTATGATTCTGTGGTTGGAACTGTGGGTCAGAGATTATTATTGATCATGTGAGGACATATAGGAGGAGATAAGAGATTGGGAAGGAATTGGGTCAGCTTGGGTCTTGATATGTTTCTTTGTAGATGTGAGTACTTTTAAGATTGGTTTGGATGGCTTTGGGGTATAGAGTGAAAGAAACAAAACAAGATCCCTGACCTCATGTCCTCAAAGAGATTATAATCAACTGGGAAGAGAACAGTCTAAGAATCTTACAAATAAATACTACATTACAACTGCAATAAGTTCTAACCAGGAAAGATACATGGCCCATGAGAGAATATTCTGGAGAGAATTTGCCATGTCAAAGAAGTCAGAGAAGCTTCTCCAGAAGAAAGGGTAACTGAGCTTCCTTGGAAGTAAGAGGTTGGATGGGAGAAGCAGTGGGGTTGGGGAGATTTCCTAGGGGGAGAGAGAGAGGAAAAAGGATGTTTGCTCTGAGTTAGATGCTGTTTGGAGTCTTGAATTAGGACAAAGATGTGCTTTGGGGATGGGGGACCAGAATGAGGACTCATGAAGAAAATTCAGTCAAGCGGTTTCACTTGGGAAAAACACGGGGGCGGGGGGAGGGGGGTGGGGAGGCACAGTTCTCATCATAGGGAAGAGGACTGAGACCAGCTCTATGGAGCCCTGGAATTCTAGCATCCATGGTCAAGCCTACAAAAGTTCATATGTCAGGCCAGTACAAGGGAAACAACCCCAAATTTAATAATAAAGTTGTTCAAAGATGGAACAAGTGAAATCATAAGGTAATGAGTTGCTTGCCATTGGAGGTATTTAAGTATATGCTGGAAAGTTGTTGTTATAAATGTGACGGAATAAATGAAAGTAATAGACTAGGTCAGAGTAGATGCGCCTTTCCAATCATAATAACCTATAAGCTAGTTTGTACTCCCATAAACTCAACTGTATTTATTCAAGATTCAATTTAAAATGAAATCTTTTTAAGCTGAGAAAAAGATGTTCTTTACAAATGTCAGCAGCATTTTCATAATAAGAGTAAATAATGGACTGGTGAGCAAGTCTCTAGAAAAGCTGTAGGAAAGGTCAAATGTATTTACATTTAAATCTAGCTTTATGTTTAATGAGAAGTTGGGATATGAGGAAAGTTTAAAGATGTAAGAAATGGAAAAATTAGTGTTTCATTATGCCATCTAAGAAAGGTATGGAAATAACCATATCTTTTGAAGGAGACAGAGAATCAAATTTACTGTAGTATTGATAGGACTTCTCTTAACTAATCATATTTTTAGTATTCTTCTTTATATCAGATGTGATTTATGAAATGGCCCTGGAGTCACTGCTTCTAGTCCCAAGCCCCTTGGGCAGCAATAATGGGGATATTTCATTTCCTCATGTTTAAAGCTACTGAAGCAACTTTTCCAAATACTCACAAAGGACAACTGGTACAGATGCATTTCATTCTGCTAATGTCTGCTTATGGGACTCGAAGTAGTTTAGAGTACTCCGAAAGGGGCTGGTTAAAACCAAACTGGAACTTTATCAATCATGTCTCTCTTTGTTGTTTTTTACTTCAGTTTTCCCCCTACACCCCCCACTTTCAGGGTTCTTACCTCTAGACTACAGTCTTTGTTCTGGCTTTTGAGGATTCTCGGGGTTCACTGTATAGTCTTTTTCTCAGGCTTGCTTTCTTATGCTGTAATTCTCTGTTTATCAAAACTTAGGATCCATCAGAATCACATAGAGGGGTAATAGGACCTCAATCACTAGGATCCATCCCCAACGTTTCTGATTTGATAGATCTGAGTGGGGTCTGAGAATTTGCGTTGCTATTCTCCAGGTGATGGCTGATGTTGTTGATCTGGAACCACAGAGAGAATCACGGCACTGTCGCTGTAAATCCCCCTACCTGTAGCATATCCTCCTTTCTTCAGTGTCAAAGTCGTAGATGATTTGATTTGTGTGCTAATTCCCAGACTCCATACTGAAAGTTCAAGAAAAAAAAAAATTGCCTGATTTGTGGGATACAGCCTCAGTGGCTTTCTTTGGGGGAGGAGATTTTAGGTTGGGGAGCCTGTTTTCAATTCCCGACTTCATATTACACATGGGAGTGCCCTGCCTCCAGAAGTGATATACTCGTTTTACCAAAATAGCACTCTGAACTCCCAAAAAAGACTACGTGAACTGTGAAAGTCATCTGGTGAATCAGTGGGAGCCCTGAAGACAAAATGCTAAACTTGACCATAATGATGCTAAACTTTGACCTTGAAGACTCTCATGCAACTCCTTGGGCTTCTGGTTAAAAGGAGGCATAAAAATGTGTACTTGGGTGATTTCCAAACAGAAAATTTCCTTGTTAAAATGTTTGCATGTATGCACTCAAAATGTTGATTCACAAAACAATTATGCCAGGAGAATCTGAAAGATTGAGACATCCAGTGTTGTTTTAAACAAAGTAATTAACTTCTAGGGCACAAACTTCTTTTCCCAAAATCCACTGAGGGAGCAGATGCTCAGACATGCATGGCATTAGATTAAGGAAATGGTACTTTCTTTTCCTCCAATCACCAGATGGTTCTAGAATCCAAAGGCAATGGAAAAGAAAGCCTAAATTTATTTAAGTGGCTGTCATTGAGGATTTATGGGAAAGATCATATTTTAGTACCTGGTAGGCAAATGCAAAAATAATTTCACAGCCAAATCTCATTTCACAAAGAGAAGAGGCACAGTGTCCAAGGGTTAGAAGAGGCCTTAAATGTTACGTAGTTTATCTAGGGCCACCAATCATGTGGTACCTTGATAAGAAGGAGAGGCAGAAGGAGAAGGAGAAGGAGGAGAAGAGGAGGAAGAGGAGGGGGAAGGAGGGGGAAGAGGAAGAGGAAGAGGAAGGAGAGGAAGAAGAAGAAGAAGAAGAAGAAGAAGAAGAAGAAGAACTACCATCCCCCAAAACAAAGAATAAACAAATACTAGAATTATAAATGGCTCATTTTTCTTACGTGCAACTTCAAGTTTTAACTCAAATACCAGGAAAATGTTTTGCAAAATAAGGGAAACAGTAGAAAAATATAGTGAAAGAAAATCTCCTTAAAAAAAATATCAGCATAAGTTGTTAGCAGGGCCTGGAGCTCACATGAATCAGGCAGTTCATTTGCCTAACCACACTCTGAGAGGATGAAAACTTTCCAGAATGGAGCTTTGATAGTAGGAATGAGCACATCTTAACTCAATTCAAGACAGCATCATTTGGGCCAGCCATTCAGTCTAAGGCAATGGGGTCAGTGTGAGGGTACAGTGGTAGAAAACAGAGTTCCTGCCTCCCAGAACTAGTGAATTTTGTCTGAGAAACTAGATAGTTACAGTATTAAGCACACCCAGTTTCTGATTTATATGTTCTCTGAAAGCAATTTGGCAGGCTCTGCCTTTGCAAGGGAAGTAGAAAAACATTTCATTCTTCTTTGATAGTGAGCTTTTTTTTTTTTTAAAAAAAAATTCATCTTATGACAGGAACATTTATTAATAAAGAAAGTATACTATAACTAGAGGAAGAAGCGTAAATAAATTTTGGAACCAGGGAGGCAAAGAGTAAACAGGAGTATAAAGAAGGAGGAGTAAACAGAAGAGAAGGGAGGCAGACATGTGAGGAATGAGCAATGAGAAACAGCCCAGACCTTCAGACGGGACTCCGCCAGGAGTCTTATCTTCCAAGGGAGAGAACAATGAGGGGATTAAGAGATGGGGGAGAAGGAGATGACACAAAGAGGAGACAGAAGACACATTGGCTTCTCTATCTTAGTTGCTTTCATACAAATTGAAACAAAATGGGAAGTGTAATGGAGTGGAGGAGAGATACATTTCGAATTGAGGGATAACTAAGAGTGCTTGTACAAATGACAAACTCAGAGTCTGGTCTAAATGAAATATGAAATTGAGTAACAAAGAATGAAATGGCTAAGATTTAAGAAAATCTGATCATAAAAACAAATTAGCCCATTCTGATTACTTAGATTTGAATTGTGAATGATTGGCTTTATCTTCACAGCACATGCAAGGATGCGAGCTAATTTAGTGAGAACTATTACCGTACATGGTACATAATTATTTTGAAAATGGTCCAGATATAAAGCTTTGTTTCTCGGAGGCAATGATAGTTGGCAATTTGGACCTAACAGAAGATTAAAATTTTGTAAGGAACCTTTAGAATGATTTTATCTCAGGCTTAGTAATAGAAAGATTTATCGGTTATCTGTAATATATTGTACATGCTCTAAAAGACTTCACATCAACAGCAACACTGCTTTCTCTCTACATATTACCTTTTAACTTCTTCAAATAGATCTCTATTTGAGCAAATAGTTTCCTTTAGAACAACAACTACTGGCAAAAAATTTGATGTTTTCTAGAGATATGCTAAATATTAAAAAATCGAAAAATTGAAAAATCTATAGAACACAGCCTGCTGGTGCATAGGATTTTCCAAATTCAATAACTACTCTCTTGTTTAAAAGACATTATAATATGCCACATAGCATCAATGAAGTGATCTAATGTTGACTCTTGGTTTCCATTTTTGCTGCCCCAGATGGGAGTCTGGGCCTAGGCCATCTGGACAGTGACCACAAAAAGCAATTGGGACAACCCCTAAGGACTTTTGTCAAAGTGACTACATTCTAGACTTGGATCTTTAAGGGTTGGATTCCTGCCATATTCATTTCTCTATCCTGATAACCTGGCAGAGTGCCGAAATCATAGTCTTTATTATGGAAATGCCTTTGGAAAGAACTAGGTTCAAATCACACCTCTACCAGTTATGAATGAGGAAACAGTGGCCAACTTATTTATTTCTGAATTTCAGTTTCATCATCTGCAAAATGGAGATAAAAACAACTATCTTTCACAGTTGTCATGAGCATCAAATCAGGTTGTAGAATTCCAAGTACAGTGCTTGGAACATCCTGGAACTCTATACATGATATGTATTTATCATAGTATCATATAGAGGCAGGAACTCAGTTACCCACATATGGCTCATTACTCTACCCACACTTGTAGCTGATGAAGCCAATCCTTCCCAGCAGCTGCCTTCTGACATCTCAATTCTACTTGGAGTTTTTGAATGAAGGTTTATATGGATATTGGGTGATTAACCTCAGGAAAGAGATTGACTTTGGGATCTTAGTTTCCGGTCCTTACCAAAAGAGTTCAATTCCATATTTATGTACTAGCTTGGTCAAGAGTGACTTCCTTGAGAGCTGTTGAGACATATGTTGAACTAATTCAACCCTTTAAGAGTAAGCTTGCAGAATTTTCTGGGGCAATATTGATACTGGTTAGTTCAGCTGGGCACGCAGAGCTACTAGAAAGCAAATTAGGTCAAACTCAGAGTGGCTTAAATATTTGTCAAGGTTAAAGAAAATGTTTTTATGTGTAAAGCTAACAAAAACATCAGCAAAAGAGCTGATATCATTGAGACGGTAGTTGAGAAATGGGATTTTCAACCCTTTCTCTTAAACCTAGCGCTTGACCTTGCTCTAAAAACTCATTATGAAGCATAAAACTATTGGATGAATTGGCCGTAAGATTCCCATCTGAGCTGTATGACTTCCATGTCAATCCACAGATGATAGTGCTTCTGGTCAGTTAGAAAAATCAAATATTTTCAATAGGAGAGCAAGGAAGGAAAATCAAGGGTTATTTTTCCCAAGGTTTTTTTTCCTAATATTTTAAATGATTCCTGTCTCCTTGAGGATTTCAAGAGTTCTGTGGTTTATCTAACATAGTTAGAAATCACTTTAATAAAACCTGATAATGAAATATCTTAGTAAAGTCTTCTTTTCCCAGGAGGTTTCTTACCCATGAGTTTTCCCCTTGAATTTCTAGAAGGAATGACACAGCTGTCCACAGTGCTTCCCAAACACCGCTGGCTAACCTCTTTCTTGGTGCTTTCCAATTTATATCAAAATAATCTGTTTGTCTGTCATCCCCACTAGGCTAAATAGACTAAAGAATCCTCAAAAGCATATATATATATATATATATATATATATATATATATATGGCCATATATATGATGTGATAAAAAGCTATCATATATATATATATATATGTGTGTGTGTGTGTATATATATATATATATATATATATATGGTATCATATAAAAGCTAACACATGTATATAATTCATCTATGTATCTGGCACTTAATAGGCATTACAAATTATTGAATGGATACATCTGTGGCTGATTATTCATTGAACAGAGCTATAAAGGCATCTCTTATATGGCAAGATTCTTTTCATACTTAAAGTATATTTCAAAACATACAGTTTTTAAAAACTCACATCTTTAATAAAATAGTTAAAAATTTAGACTTATATAAATTATTAAAATATATAATCATATTATCTGGCAAAGCAGAGCAATGGTCATGAATTACAAATACGAGAGGTTGGGAGTTAATCGGTATACTATTCCCTGGATTAGTCATGTGTATGGAAGGTATTCAATTCCTCTGATTCCATAGAAAAGGAAAAAATATTTATAGCTCAACTTGCTTTCAATTGCAAATGAATTCCCATTACATACGTATCACATTTTTCTCTAACAGTAAAAGAATCCGTTTTTCACTTAATGGAAGTTTTTTCATTAACACTCAACTTCTGAGCTTCTCTTTTTGAGACAGGTATTGTAAAAGATAATGACAGATTCATAGAAAATTATTGGGTACTAGACCTGAAATCTTATGACTACCCACTTCAAAACTATATTGAAGCTCTAAAACAAAATTCCAACTCATTAGAACTTTAAAGTTTACTCTCAAACAGAAACCAAAAAAAAAAAAAAGAAAAAGAAAAAGAAAACTTTCCTTTTTATTCAAATAAATGTGAATTTAAAAATAATGCTGCTTGTGGTCGTGATACAAAATACGACTTTTCATTATAATAATGTGCCTTCCATTCCTTTCAGAGTATACCAGGGAACTTAGGTAATGTAATTTCCTTGTAGGCAATGAAGAAAAAACGTCCTTGTGTGTAAAACTTTTTAAAATAACGACAAAAACAACAGCAACAGGAAACACTTATCACAAGATATTAGAACATAGATGAGATTACGTTTCAATTAGCCGTCTGACAGATTTCGTTCTTTCTAAGGGAAATTGTGCAGAGCCAGTCTCAAAAATTTTGATGAAAGAAAACTGCAATTTTTGCCACAAAAAGACAGGTGGCGTAAGCATGCAGCATTTTTTCCCCCCTTAAATATATAAAGTGATTATTTTCTCTCGGGTTCTTTGAAAAAACTCGCCTGTGCTCCGGTTTGTGGCTGAGCCGGGTGACGTCAGTGTGGCAGTGCGGAGTCAGGCGCGGCGGCTCCCTATAAGCCGAGGAGCTGTCCGGGTGCTGAAACGGCCCGAGCAGCTCACCAGGCGGACTGGGAAGGACATGCTGTGGACCTTCTCTGCCATATAAAAAAGGGGTAAGGCTGCTTTTCCTTCGATTTACTGGAAAGTTCTAAACTGCGTGTTCTTTCCTTAAATCCTAGCTGAGAATAAAAAGACCTTTTGGCAACCTTTTATCTATAGAATAACTGAATAGCAACCTGCTGCTCTTCAACCAATACAAGGACATATATTTATATATAGATAAATCTATATTTACATATAGAATTGAATCTATGATGTATACCATTTGCTGTTGGATATTTATAACCATTATGCTATTTAGATAACCATATGTAAGAAGTGTGAAAAAGTTAAGGATTTTAGTGTCAATACCCATATTAATGTAAAGTTAACTAAGCCTGATATTTTGTTTCTTTCCTTAATGTATTGTTTGTTCTCTTAAGAACTAGATACAAAGCCAGAGATATAATTTATATGTTTAATATTCTTAGCATTAGGTTTCCAATCATTCAAGGGCTGTTAAACACATTAGTCATAGAGGCAACCAATTTTGGAACTAGTTTTTCTTATTTTCTTTGACATTTACCTTACAAGAGCTCAAAATGAATAAATTGTCTAAAATTATTTTCTGAATTGATACCCTCTGAAAGGGCTTACGTTGTTATTCCCCAGTTTTAGTCCCAGGAGAGTAAAATTAGAATTATCCTGAGTACAGGCTTTTCCTTTTATTCAGGGTGCAATATTATCTTGGGGTATAGGTTGGATGTGACCACGAATTATAGAGAGATGATAATTTCGAATTTCCATGAGGAAAACATTCATAACTGTGTAAGATATTTTTACTATGTTTGAATGAAAGAGGTGGTACAATATTTTACTGTAAATTTTTAATGGGACTAGTGTTTCTTTTTTCTCTGTCCTAATTAGTAGGATTGCTCAAATTAGATATATCCATCTGTATTTGTCAATGCTCCAGTCTAATTTCAATAGAAAAGACGTTTTAGCTTACAAAGCTTTAGTTCAAATTGTACATAGGATATTAGAGCTGTCACCATCTTTAGTAAATAGAAGAGCTGCTACCTGGGAAAGAAATCCCTCGAGTCTTACGCAAAGGCAATAACTGTGTCATCCGAACTGAACCTTATAAATGACCAAAGAATAGCATGTGTTAGGCTGTGGTTTGAATAACTGCACGATGTATTCTTCCCCAATTCCACAGCAAAGCCCATCTCCGAGATAACGATTTCAAAGACAAGCACATAACTCATATGTTAAGAATACTTCAGGATACTGGTTTCAAAGAAAATAAGTTCATTAAGATTCTTAAGACTGCTATTTCAAATGCCAATGTTGGAAATAGATCATCAAAGCTAAATTAATCCTGAAATAATACAAAGAAGAAATTAGAATGTACTTTTATTTGAATCTAAGAATTTACACTTCTTTAAATTTTACAGTTTCTTATAGGAAACATTAATTCATAGTGAACATTTGAAGAGTTTTCTCTGACATGACTTTAAAGGTTTTTTTTTCTTTCAGTAAATTAAGTAGTCTGATTAATGGGAAACATTTTAATAAATATGCATTTATGGTAAAGAAATTTCTCTAATTACAACCATTGGTAGGTCTAAAAACTGAAAGTATTACTTAAAAACCAAAATGCTCTAGTGAAAAGTGATATTTTCTACAATTGATGTCTAAGCTAACAGAAAATTGTGCTCATAAAACTTAGCTTATATATCACAAAATCATGATGCAAGTAAGATATTATGAACAAACATGTGATCTTTCCTTACATTTATTTGCGACAAAATTGCAAATATTAAAATAGTTTTTCAATGTTAGCAATGTTAATGTAAAACATGTAAAAAATATGTTTTTTGCTAATTCATATGGTGAGATTATGAAGCATTGGAGAAAAAAATGAATGAAGATTTTTAAGTAGGAAGAATTCAACATATTGTCTGTGTTTATCTAAATGGGGAGTTACATAGTGGTTATTTTAAGATTTTCTAACAGTATGAGTCATTTAAGATTTCACAGGTCCACACCAAAATAGACACAGACATAAGTCAAGCTGAATCTGAACACTCACAAATTCAGAAATAGACTGGTTAAGAAAACTTATGTTCTCTCTGAAGCATCTGTTATTATTTACTATGTATTCTTAAAGGCTGATGAAAAATATAACCATGATTGCATTTTGCAAGACAGTCATGAACAAAATTATTAGAAGACATATGGAACACAGGCATTTTAAAAGTTTACTTTCTTAGTGTGTTTACACAGGAAGAAACTTCACTAGGTTAGCCTGCTAGCTGGGACCAGAGAAGATCCATATTCTGGAGATTATTAAGGTATAGAACTTTAAAAATTGACAGTTGGGTTTAGTGTCAGTGTAAGAACAAGTTATTTCTGAAAAATATATGTAAATAGGATTCATCCATAAGGAAATTCAGTATGATCGATGTTAAGATGCCATATTACTTCATCATATATAATGTCACTGCTGTGGTGTTTCTACAACAAAATTAGATGGACAGTTCAAGAACTAACCCACATGGTTTCTTGATACAACCTTAAGGAAATCATTCAGTGTGTATGTGTGTTTGTGTGTGTGTGTGTGTGTGTGTGTGTGTGAGTGTGTGTGTGTACATGTGTACATACATACATACATCATGTTTTAAATTAAGGCAACTAATTCTTTTGGCCAATGATTTTGGTAGGAATGCTATACAAGGGAACTAAAAGTCACCTTGGAAATTTTTTATTAATGCATACTTTAAAAACATACTTTAATGCATTATTAATGCATACTTTAAAGACAATGCATACTTTAAGAAAAACAAACTACATGTTTTGCAAATTAAAAAAACAAAACCTCATATCAGTCTTTTTGTTATTATATTAACCAAGTGAATGCCGTGCAAAATTGATGTAGCTGGGTCACAGTTTCAATGGATTCCTGCAGTTAGCTTGTGAGGGGTTGTATAGGAAATATGTATGGCTTTTAAAAAGAGTCATCCTAAGTTTAATGTGAAACAATCTCTGCCATGTGTTCTCCCTCAATGGTCAGTTACCGCTTTTGCTATAGTGACTTCTAGTTTTCCATTTGTGTTAATTCATATTTTCTATGCTTTAGGGACATCTTTCAAACATGGCAGAAACTAAGACTCACCGGCTTGGAGCAGCTCTGTCTCTGATCCCTTTAATTTTCCTCATCTCTGGAGATGAAGCAGCTTCATTTCAGCGAAACCAGCTGCTTCAGAAGGAACCAGACCTCAGACTGGAGAATGCCCAAAAGTTTCCCAGTCCTGAAATGATCAGAGCTTTGGAATACATAGAAAAACTCCGACAACAAGCTCACAAAGAAGAAAACAGCCCAGACTACAATCCCTACCAAGGTATCTCTGTTCCTCTTCAGAAGAAAGAAAATGGTGATGAAAGTCGCTTGCCAGAAAGTACAAGGGATTCTCTGAGTGAAGATGAGTGGATGAGGATAATACTTGAAGCTTTGAGACAGGCCGAAAATGAGCCTCAGTCTGCACCAAAAGAAAAGCCCTATGCTTTGAATTCAGAAAAGAACTTTCCAATGGACATGCCTGACGATTACGAGACTCAACCATGGCCAGAGAGGAAGCTTAAGCACATGCGATTCCCTCCTATGTATGAAGAGAATTCCAGGGATAACCCCTTTAAACGCACAAATGAAATAGTGGAGGAACAATATACTCCTCAAAGTCTTGCCACACTAGAATCTGTGTTCCAAGAGCTAGGGAAACTGACAGGACCAAACAGCCAGAAGCGTGAGAGAGTTGACGAGGAGCAAAAACTTTATACAGATGATGAAGATAGTATCTACAAGGCCAATAACATTGCCTATGAAGATGTGGTTGGGGGAGAAGATTGGAACCCAGTAGAAGAAAAAATAGAGAGCCAAACCCAGGAAGAGGTAAGAGACAGCAAGGAGAATATAGAAAAAAATGATCCAATCAATGAAGAAATGAAGCGTTCAGGGCAGCTGGGCCTCGAGGATGAAGATCTCCGGAAAGAGAGTAAAGACCAACTCTCAGATGATGTCTCCAAAGTAATTGCCTATCTGAGAAGGTTAGTGAATGCTGCAGGCAGCGGGAGGGCACAGAATGGGCAAGGCGGGGAAAGAGCAACCAGGCTTTTTGAGAAACCACTTGATTCTCAGTCTATTTATCAGCTGATTGAAATCTCAAGGAATTTACAGATACCCCCTGAAGACTTAATTGACATGCTCAAAACTGGAGAGAAGCCAAATGGATCGGTGGAACCCGAGCAGGAGGTTGAACTTCCTGTTGACCTAGATGACATCTCAGAGGTTGACGGAGACCGTCCAGATGCTTTCCCAAACAAAATGCTCTCCAAGAATGGTTATTCCAAAACGCCCGGTCGTGCTGTGGCACAGGCCCTACCAGAGGGGCTAACTGTTGAGGACATTTTAAGTCTTTTAGGGATGGAAAATGCAGCAAACCAAAAGCCTCCATATGTTTCCAGTCAGTATAACCGAGAGAAAGTTCTGCCCAGGCTCCCCTACGGTCCTGGAAGATCTGGAGCGAACCAGCTTCCCAAAGGTGCGTGGATGCCAGATGTTGAGAATAGACAAATGGCATATGAAAACCTGAGCGACAAGGATCAAGAATTAGGAGAGTACTTGGCCAGGATGCTAGTGAAATACCCTGAGATCATGAATTCAAACCAGGTGAAGCGAGTTCCAAGTCAAGTCTCCCCTGAAGATAACCAACAGGAAGAGGACCAAATTGAGCAGGCCATCAAAGAGCAGTTGAATCAAGGTAGCTCTCAGGAGACTGAAAGACTGGCATCGGTAAGCAAAAGGCTCCCTGTGGGGCCCCCAAAGAATGATGATACCCCAAACAGACAGTACTTGGATGAAGATCTGTTAATGAAAGTGCTGGAATACCTCAACCAAGAAAAGGTAGAAAAGGGAAGGGAGCATATTGCTAAGAGAGCAATGGAAAATATGTAAGAGTTTTCATCAATTGCCCTACTTTCTTCCTCGAACCCCAAGAAAACCCCAACATTTCTCTTTAGTGTGTTGACTTCTATCCTGTTAACACTGTAATATCTTTAAATGATATAAAGGCCGATGATTCCATTTCACTGGGGTATCTGCTTCACTTATTCTGAGTTGTTCTCTTGTGTATGGATATGTGTCAATGTTATGACTTCTGGATAAAAATTAATCATATCCCTTAATCAAGAAAGATATGTGTGATAGTGTTTAATAGTGTATTTAATGGCCGTGGCCTTGTTGATGCTCACATATTATAAAGAGTGTCCTATAATTCTCTGGAAAGTTTTTAATAATTATTGAATTATTTTGTTACTGTCTGTAGTGTTTTGTGAAGTATTGGATCAAAAAAATAAAGCATTATAAATATATAGTTTTATTCATAAGGCCTTTTCTATTGTGTGTTTTATTGTTGATTAATAAATGTTATTTCTCGACAACTGTGGACTATTCATTCTGGAAAGCCAGAGACAGCGACTATGGAGCACAAAGAGAAACTCCTTACCTTCCACTGCCAACCCAGGTAAGAAATAAGAGCAAATGTATTATTATGCTGCATGCTTATAGAATGCAAATCCTCCAACAGCCCAGAGCTTACTGCTTTGCTTGCCTATGGCTTTTCTCATATATATGACTTATGGAATAAGCCTTTTACTGTCATAGTTATACCTTGTACCCCTGATTTATAAATAAATAAATACACTTAAGTCTTCCAGACCCATAACCAGCATTGAAAAACAAACACAAACAAACAAACAAACAAACACACCGTGTTCAGGCCAATCAGAAATAACTACAGACTTGGAAGCAACTTACCTATTTCCAAATCACTCTGGTCCTCAGAAGACAAGGCTGATGCCTCTTTTGTATGATTTGAGAAGGGCTAAAGGACCCCGGGACTGTCAGGTAAGTGAATGGGCACAGTAACAGTGGAAAACATCAGCTGCCCTCTCTTTTGCGCTGGTTCTTGAGAAAATCCTGAGTGGGCTAGGCAGAGTCTACTTGTTACAATGTGTATCACGTTGGGAGAGTGTATCAGCATTCAGCCTGCTAACAGATCAACAGGGAATCAACACCAATAGCAAAAACAGCAACCACAAGAAAATATATACGGCCACAAAATAGTCATAGTTGTAAAAGAAACAAGGAAATAAGTAATTACTATTTACTGAATGTTTATAATGCACCAGGCCCCAAACACTTGACCTCATTTAGTCTGTACTGTAACGTTGTCAAGGGTCTCTTATTATCCTTCTTTTTACATCAGGGAAGGCAAAACTCAGAAAGGTTAAATAACTTTCCCAAAGACACTTGGTTTGATGAGTTACCAAAGCCTGGTTTCTTCACCACTTCACTACTTTGCCTCTATGGGAAGTGCCCTATCAGCTGAGTTGGGACTTTGGAGGCGGGATGGTGAGAGGCTCATGAGGATCTAGTATCAGTTATTTCCAAGTGAGGGCACTTGTGGTGTGGTGGTGTGTGTGTGTGTGTGTGTGTGTGTGTGTGCACGCGCGTGCCAGGTGTAGGGAGGGGAGGCAACCCTTGAATGGTCAGAAGGCAATGAGAAGGCCTGTATACCTTAGGGAAAACACAGAATGTAGGTTTTTCTTCTTTACAATTTTGTCCAGATGTCCTTTCCTTTCCTTTCCTTTCCTTTCCTTTCCTTTCCTTTCCTTTCCTTTCCTTTCCTTTCCTTTCCTTTCCTTTCCTTTCCTTTCCTTTCCTTTCCTTTCCTTTCCTTCCCTTCCCTTCCCTTCCCTTCCTTTCCCTTTCCTTCCCTTCCCTTCCCTTCCTTTCCCTTTCCTTTCCTTTCCCTTCCTTTTTTCTGTTTTCTTTTTTTTTCCTTTTCTTCTTCTTCTTCTTTCTTCTTCTTCTTCTTCTTCTTCTTCTTCTTCTTGTTCTTCTTCTTCTTCAGAGAAAGAATTGAGAGACAGAGAGGCAGAGGGAGAAGGAGAAAGACTCTGAAGCAGGCTCCATGCGGGGCTCAATATCATGACTGTGTGATTGTGACCTGAGCCAAAATCTGGAGTCAGATGCTTAACTGACTGAGGCCATCCAGGTGCCCCCCAGACTCTTTTCTAATGATCACACAAATTTGTGTAATTCTGGAATCCGTTAAGTGGAAGAGACCTTTGTGGTGAATTGTCTCTACAGTGTTTCTAATTAATAATTAGTTAGTACTCAATTCTCTACCCCACATCTTTCAAAATAGAGAGTTACAAACTTAGCAGACAGTATTATGGGGGAGATCCAGGATATTTGGGTAGTTTAAGGTCTAGGTACAGTCTATACGTCATGCTTGGCGGATGTCCACATATATCTTCTGCCCTTTGTATATTTTCTTCAACTTCTTGTTTCATGCAACAAGCCACTCTTGGCATCCTAAATCAACCCTGTGACTATTCCCAGGCCAGCCTTAAGCAGGAATGAGAACTTGGCACATGTCTCCACCCAACAGAAATGCCCTCACTGTGATGTTTGGACATTCTACCCAGAGGTTAGGAATTGAGCCCAAGTTAACTGAGATGATAACAGCTGATGAGTCTCCCGGCTGGGATTTATACACAAATCAGGGGGGATGTCAAACCCTGTACTCATTTTGCTACAACATGGTACTTCTTTCTTAAAGTCTCAGACTTGAAATTCCGTGATTCTCTAAGGATGACGTTGCAGGCGTCAGGAGTGGCCATTGGGGAGCTACTTGAATTTTGGATGTCTAGTCTTTGCCTGACTTCTCTCCAACACCAGCCAGCAAGCATCTCTGCCTTTTTGCAGCACCATCGTATCCCCAGCTACTGAGTCATCAGACTAATTTCTGATCCAAAGATTTTTTTTTTGTAAGTGCTTTAGGTCATTGCTCACTAGCATAAGAAAGAAAGCTCTAAGTACCATTTAAGGATGTAAATGACAAATCAGTTGGAAGCAGAGTAACACAACCCCTTTCCCTGCCTAGAAGCTTCCTTCAGCAGAAGTCAGGGAGTAGCTTGAACCCTCCAAAGAGATGCCCTCTGCAGGCTCCCACTGCAAGGAGGAAAAAACTGCCTGGGCACTAAGACTGCACCCCTGATAGAAGTTCATATCTCCCTCAGGAGTCAGATAGGAGCTTAGCAATCTCTATGCTCTTGCCAAGATCTCCACTACCAACCTTAGCACTCAAGGTTGCTCCACCCTACCCCACCTTGGGGACAATCAGGACTAATGTGACTGTGCCTTTTATGACAAAACTTCCAAGTCATTCCTCATTTCCCACGCTCAAACCCCACTATACCTTGTATATCACCTTTTTTGGATCCCAGTTCCTACTCTTTCCCATATTCTACAACATTTTTTATTATGTCCTTTTTTAAAAAAATTTATTTTTGAGAGAGAGAAAAAGTCTGAGCAGGGGAGGGGCAGAAAGAGAGGGAGACAGAAGATCCCAAGCAGGCTCCACACTGTCAGCACAGAGCCCGATGGGGGCTTGAACTCACAAACCGATGAGATCATGACTTGGACCAAAATCAAGAGTTGGAGGCTTAACCAACTAAGCCCCTATTATGTTGTTTGATACTCAAGGTGAGTCATCAGCAAAATCCCCTGCATCCTCAACCTCTTCTCTGAGTATTCTCTTTGTTTCCTTGCTCTAAAGGAAGCTTACCCCTCCTTTGAAGTTGCCACTGTCCCTGAAACTCTTCCTTGTTCCTTTTTGTTGCTTATGGAGCAATTATTTTTCAACTTTTTTTGAGGGGGGGTGTATATTATTAGTGAAAATAATCTTAGATGCAAGTGAACGTAAAACCAATTCAAACGAGATGTAGTAAAAACATGAATTAAAGAGAGGGTCACAAAATCCCAGTAAAGGTCATGCTAAAATGTGGGGACATCCAGAATAGCCAGAATAATGGCCTTTTAAAAAAGGAAATATATTTGACACATAGCACTGTTTAAAGTCAAGGTGTACCACATATTGATTTTGTACTTTGAAAAAAAATTTTTTAATGTTTATTTATTTTTGAGAGAGAGAGAGAGAGAGAGAGAGAGAGAGACAGAGTGAGAGCAGGGGAGGGGCAGAGAGAGAGGGAGACCCAGAATCCGAAGCAGGCTCCAGGTTCTGAGCTGTCGGCACAGAGCCCGACGCGGGGCTTAAACTCGTGAACCACGAGAGATCATGACCTGAGCAGAAGTTGGACGCTTGACCGACTGAGCTACCCAGACACCCCTGAGTTAGTATTTTGGATGTTAAGTCTCACTAAGGACCCACCCCTTACTCCCTGCTTTTGGGTTCATCAGGTGCTCTGTGTCATTTCCCCTCACTCATCAAAGACAGTAACTCCTGCTTACTTCCCTCTGTTCAGCCCTGCTCCCTCATAATACTTGTCAATTTCAATATCCCTGAAGATGATCTTTCCAGCCCTTTCCAGGCACCATCCCCCATCAGCTGTTTACTTGCCTGTCTTTTTCTTACCAATAACTGTGACCTACCTTAAATCTAAATCCTAAAAATTTCACTCTATATTTCCAGCGCACTTCCTGTAGTAGCTTAGTTCCCATAACCGCCCACACCACCCAAGAAATGTTATCTGTGGATCCTCCCATCTTTCCACACTCTCCCATCCCTTTTATTCTTCACCACCACCCACTTTGCCAATCTTAATTTTCGTGGCTCATCATTATACTTCTCAAATCATTCTTACCTGCCTCCGGTCTCTCACGTTTCATTGTAAATTCTTTGTTAGTCCAGGAATTCTAGTTAAGTCCAACCCTTTACCAGCTCTTACCTTCTTGCCCACAACTGAACACAGCAGGAGAAAGACACACAACCACGCTGACTGATTTCACTTTAAATTCATGCCTACTGCCCTTAAATGGTCCACAACGCTGTGCTGGAATTCGAACATACCTAGGCTCTTTCCTCTTAGACAATAATTTCATACTTTCCCTCTGTCCAAAAATATTCAACCCTTTCTCCACACTCCATATGCACATGGTTATCTAGTTTCCTGTTTCACTGAGGAAAATGAAGCCATCTGAAGAGGTCTACAGACTCCGTTTTTACCACCTGCCTCCCTCTGTGGCGATACATTCCCTGCTTTCCTGTTCTTGTGGGTAACTAAGTCTTTATTAACCTTTCCATTTGTGCACTCAGTTCTGCCCTCTTGCTTACTTGAGAAACTGGCTTCAGAAATTCTCCCCTTTTTTGTGCATCCCCTTTGTCCTCTCTACTGAATGATCTTCATCAGCATACAAATAGATCGCAATTTCTTTCATCTGCAAAGCCAACAAAACAAATAAAGAAGCAGACAAAAACCTCTCCTGACCCCGCATTCCCTTACACCTGCTGCTTCATGTCTGTTCTTCGCTTTACAGAAAAACGCTTTCAAGAGTTGTGTGCCCTTAGCCAAATTCTCTTCTCACATCTCAACCCCTTTCAGCTAGGTTTTTGCCCCAACATCTCCACAGAAATGGCTCCTGTTGAGATCAGCAATGACTTTCATGTTGCCAAGTGTGTTGATCAATTCCAAGTCCTTATCTAACTTGTTCTAGCAGCATTCGGCACTGTTAAACACCTTCTTTTCTTGGTGTCCAGGCCACTGTGCATGCGTGGCTCTCCTTCTACTTCATTGGTTACTCTTTCTCTCATCCTTGACTGTCCCTTTTTTAATCTCTTCACCCTCCGAACATTGGAGGCCCAGCCATCAGACCTTGGAACCCTTCTCTTTCCTGTCTGCACTCATTCCTTAGGTGCAGTATGTCCAGCCCGTTACGTTACTCTGAACTCCACACTCATTAGTTCAACTGTCTAGACGATATCCGCATTGGATGTCCAATAGGTATCTTATATGTAATTGGGACCTGGTTTCCCACTCCTTGACAAATTTCCAGCTCCTTTCACAGACTTTTCTGTCTGACTTCATACCAAAACCCATGGTTTAGTCCTTGACTCTTCTCTTTCTAAGTCATTCATGAACTGGCATCCAATCCTGTTGTCTCAACTTCAAAACATATCCACTCTGTCTTCTTACCACCTCACTATTACCAACATGCTACGAACCATGATCATCTCTCACCTGGGTTATTGGAATATCCTCCTATTGGTTTTCCCTGCTTCCACACTCCTTTCACTGCAATCTAAATACAGCAACCAACAGGAGCCAATTATAATCCAGATCAGACGATACTCAAGAGTGAGAGCTAAAGTTACTGCGATGATCTACAGGCATCTATACGGTCTGGGTCTGAACCCATTTCCTAGTACTCTCCCTATTATGCCCTCCCTTCCACCTGCACCGGCCTCCTCACAGTTCCTTGAATAGGCCAAGCATACGCCCCCTCCCCCCAAGACTTTTGCATTTACTGTTTCCTCTTTCAGAAGTGCTATTTCCCCTAAATAACTGCCTAAGTTTCTCCCTTACCTTTTTCAAGTCTGTTGTGCCAATATTTACTTCTCAATGCCACTCTTCCTCGAATGTCAACTCCTACACGCTTTTCCTGTCTCCATTCCTTGCTTGACCCTTTCTCTTTACCACTCACTACAGCTAGCATTCTTAATTACAGTGTTATCTTACATACTGCCCACTCCTCCACCGCTAGAAGGTGATCTCCTTGAGGGCAGCTATTGTTTGTTTCTCCATTCTTGCACCTCTAGCTCCCTAGATTCGTAACTGGAACACAGGAAGTGCAGAAAAACTAGTTATCGATGCAATTAATGATTTGGGAATGTGGGCCAAAAGTCTTGAACAGTAAAACAAGGTAAATCCTTGTTGAAAGAATAGAGAAACCTCAATTCTATTGCATCAATACAGATTCAAGGCCCATTTAAAATGTTTATAGAATGAAATTCATGAAATAAAATTCCTGATCCAGATTTCAATATCCTCTTCTACCAAGCCTTTTATCTTTGCCTGAAGGGAACGTAGCAGGGGTCTGGAAGCTCAGTTACCTTTGTGACTTAGGAAGGGATGGATAGAAGTTGTCAGCTTGTGACAAGTGGGTCCAGTTTTTTTTTTTTTCTAACTTAAGCATTATCGGAAGGGCCTATGCCATGATTAGGCAATCCTCTAAGATGGCGTAGTTTTCCAGCACTACAAAATTATAGCGATTTTGGTATTTTTATCAATATAGGTGAAAATTATAGTTATTGTACCCCATAGAAGAGAAAGATTACTGTTATTAGAAATGCTATGGAGATTAGTCACACGCTGGCCTAAGCTATGCCAGCATGAATGCATAGCTACCACAGCTAATGGTATTTATGCTGTGACTATTATTTCTTGATGGTTGGAAGGCTAGGACGCCCCATGGGTTTTGCTCAGGGAACTTCTGAAGGTTGAGAAGAACCAGGGATTGAAAAGCCAGTGGAGTTTTCCTGGAGAGCTGAAGCCTTTTGATTTGGAACAAAGATGGCAATTTGTCTGCAAGCGTTCAGACAGTATCTGCCTTCTAGAGGGTTTATTGAAACAATCTTCGGCAAGTTTTTCTGGATGGCTAAACCCACATGTGTATTTATAGTTAATTTTCATATCATTTACATATGCCTATATCCACTCTGTCTACTGTTCTCAGCACATTTGCAAGTAAAAAATGCATTGTTGATACTTTTGAGGTTTGTCCTTTGTCAGACTCTTTTTTTTCCCCCTTGAAGTCCTCTCTTTAATCATCATCACTGACGTGACTTCTGGACATCACTGGGAAAGAGTGGGTGGTGGGGTGGAAGGACTGGATGAAGAATGGGCTACAGAATCTGTGCTTAAGACATAATTATGGAATAGCCCCTTGCTTCTTCCTGTTACTCCAATACATATTTATATCTTGATGCTTTTTCTTCCTCAGTCTGATGGACTCTTCCAATATCGTAGTCCTTCTTCAAGGTTTAATGGACATGGTGCCGCCTCCATGAAGAGTTTACTGATTATTCCTCTTCCTCGGTTCTCACGGTGATTTTCTCTTACCTTCACTGCAATGTTTATTTCTCTTGTTGGCCACATAGCCACGGTTAGTCATGTTGACCTGTCTGCCTCATCTGTTGAATTGTAAGCTCTGAAGTTAGGAAACTGCTCTGAATATCCTCTCAATATCCTCTACAGTGCCCAACCTCTGGCTCTTTCCAGGGAACTACTCAGTAGACACGTGGTGGATACATGAGCAGATGTTATTAAGCACACTTTCTTCTTTGTTGTCTTGTGCTTTATGAAGTCTCCCCAGGTGTTCCTGTACCCCCCAGCTCACTTAATAGAAAGGAGTGACATGAGTTGTCTGCTGTGCATCCCACATGGTCATCTGAGGGGACTCTTTGACCTTGATGTTTTCAGCACATCTGAAATCTCAGAATGCTGCCACGGGTGATGCTTTAAAGAGGATCTTATTTAACATTTGGCCTAAATTGAGGTTGAGCCCAATCCTAGATTCCCACATGGGCATCTCTTTTTAGCTGACATTTTTCTAACCCTGACATCTAGAGACACTCAAGAGCTTGCTATGTTAAACAACTAAATTTTCACACATGTATTACAGGGTGAGTTTGGACCACCACACAATACTCTAGCTTTTCTAATGTTGACTGGTGTATCAATTCCAAGCTTAAACACCATTCAACTTTCAATTCTAGAAAGTCCTCTGACCTACCTAATGCATTGGAACATTTTCTTGGAAGAGGCTTTCAGGATAATACACAAAATAAAACTGAAGAAAATTCTGGCCTTGCTCTTTTATTTGGCCGGGCACTTAATCTACCTGGATCTGAGGTAGGGATTATGCTTACCTTTAGGGCTATTGCAAGGATTTATCGGTAAAATGTGTGAAAATCGGTAAAGCGGTTTACAGTGCCCAGAACAAAATAGTTTCTAGATATAAGGCAGAACTTCCCAATCAATTAATCAACAACTATTATTAACTGTTTGCATTGTTGCAACCTAGTATCAGACATTATGTAGAAAGAGGGATATAAGGGATGTGCGTAATGTATTTCTACAAAAATAGACCATGTTGTGAAAGCACTTTCCCTCCATTTACAAACAGGATTATGTCCCATGCTGCAGCTATTTTAGGAAAGTGCTTTGTGATGAAGCAACAAATTCTGATTCCATCTGTCATGGGTTCCAATTTAACTGGGGCCATTTCACGGGAATTGAAATGTTCAGAAGTCTGTAGGTGGCATAAACCAACACTTCAGGTTTATTTTAAGCTTAAAATCCCAATCCATGCTAATGTTCAGGGAAAACTGATGATATCAAGTTCCAATTTCATATGATTGTCCTTTCTACACACTGCCCCAAATCCCATCTTTTTTTCTTTTGGAATGAATTTTCAAAGAGATGATAAAGACTTCAATTTTCCTTTTATTTGTTCTCTACATTCCGATGATGCGATGATAAATTAACCGCTATAGGCTTTACATGAATATCTAACAAACACAACGTTTTTAAAATGTAATATAGATTTTAAAAGAAGCAACAGAATCATTCCTTCCCGGTCTTTCCATTCGTAGGCACTGTGCAGTGAACTGACTAAAAAATAAATAAGGCAGAAACCCATCTCCTCTCTCCCTTAGTGATAATCCCACAGTCTCAATTCAGTCTGAACCAACAGGTTGCTATGGCAGCAGGAGAGTCAGGGTTACGGCACTGAACGCTTCTGCAATGTGAAATCAGCACAGTACACGAGGTACTCCAAAATTCATGAGACTGGGGGAAGCAATTTTGTGCTTTAAACTCCAGGCTTTCTGCATCTTTAAGAAAATGAAAATAAGAAGGTGGAGGTGCCAATCTGAGCCTCTGTGGTGGCTTTGCAGCCTTTCCAAAGTTTTAGATGAAGCAAGCACGATCTGTGCTTTTTATTTATTGAGCTTGAGATTTGATTCTGATAAGACTCGTTGTTAAAGGAAAGTTACAGGTACACAAAAATGAAGAAGCGTTTCTAATTTTGCGTTCTGCATTTCTATTCATTTCCAGTGAGAGCTAATCTAAAGGTTTAATTAAAAAAAATATAAATGTTCGGGTATACTCAGGCTGTATTATATAACTGGAAACCTTGAAGCACAGAATTCAGTACCATAGAAAATATTCTCTTTGGAGTCTATCCTCCTTATGTGAAAAATACCTTTTTAATAGGATATGTGTAAATATTTGTGATATATGATATATATGTGATAATGTATGTGAATGCATATTATATACATGTACATAATATATGTTCATTAAAAAGGCATTGTTCACATAATGAATAGACGCATGGGATGCACTCCCCATATGTTAGTCTTACAAGTATCCATATGTAAATATACATAAGCATACTGATAATTTATTCTCCATATTTAAAATCTTAATAAGTTGAATGATTGCTGCTATCACCTACTATGCCCTCTCCCTTCTTTCTTCATATGGAATGATTCTCTCCCCTTTACCTGGCTGAAACAGTAACCTGCATCCTATGGATGAAGCTGTGACTATAAATTAAAGAAACATAGCTGCAAAGAGAGAGGTAAGCCAGCAGATCAGCTTGATTTCATAATTTCACAGTTTCTTCTTATTTGCCGTGACCTTCGAGTATTTGGGAACGAGGGGTGCATTAGGGCGGGAGATGTGTGGTGTATAGTCCATTCTGAAACCACATACCGCCATGGAGATGCTCCAATAGGGATTTTAGGGGAGGAAGGATGTTGCACCATGATGTTTCATACCTCGGCGACCTGTCAGATACCATTGCTTCCATCTGGATGGCCCTCCGTCTTGTCTTTCGGTCAAGCTTTTGCTCAATCTCTGAGATGCAACTTTGTGAAAGCTTTTCAGATATTGCTTTATCTTATGTCCCTCCCTGTACACTCTGCCTTCACCATCCTCCCAGAGTTAGTCTTTTTCTCCTTTGTGGTGACTATTCCTTCAACAGTACCTGCCACCTGCTGTCATAATTATCTGCTTATGAGTAACTCTGTGATAAAATACTGAATCTCTTGAGCACAGGGAACAGGGAGCAGTAGTGAAAAACTATGTATTTTTCGGCTTTTGAATGCTCAGCATCCCGCTTCCTCTTTCCTCTGGTCACATCCCACACGTTGCTTTGGGGACTGTTTCTCCACATATCCTGTATATGTGTTGGGCCTAGTAACTGTGGCACCTCCCCACTTGCAACCACAAAGCCATGTGGAGTTTGATCAATCATGGTACCCCATCCTCTTGATTTTGTGATGGCTCAGGGACAGGCATGTGATCCCAGCCAGGCTAATTAGAGCTTTTCCCCTAAGAATTTATTGGACTGCCAGGCCCAAGGCCATGAAGGACACGACAGACAGAGGAATGTGTCCCAAAGGAGCTGAGATGAGATGTAATGTACCAGGGCCATTTATTAATTTCTGACAAACTTAGAGAGATCACACTGTGAGTTAGACCAGCCTGGAAAACCAGCAGGGCAAATGGCCTTCGGTTGGACAAGTGACATCATCCCACAATGCCAGTAGAGTGCTCCAGAAAGCAGACCCTGAGATGGAAGCAGGGGTGTAAAATGTTTCTTGGGTGCTATGTCTTAAAGTAAAAGGAAGCGTTGGTCTGCACTCTTGAGAGCTTCCTGGGTAAAATCTGAAACTGATCTTGGTACATGGAGGGCAAGGAGAGACTGAAGGAAGAGGCTGATCACTCCAGACTGGCAGATGGCAGGTTTGATAAGCAAGGAAACTTACATCCGAGGCTTGTCCTGGGCAGTTGCAAGATGAGTAGGTCCCTACATCTGCCTGCCAGAATCGTAAAGGATTCTATAGAGGCCTTGACTCTGTTCAGTCACATTCACTCTGGATGGTCTCAATAACACCTTCCGCTCTCAAGGCCATGTCCTGGGAACAGCTCCCACTGAGGCAACTGTGGGAAAAGCATACATCCTAAGGGCAGGGGAGGGAGGGAGGAGCCTCTGATCACTGAGTACACTTGACCTCTCAACTACCTCCTCCAACAGGGCGGAAACAGGATGGGCAGGGGAATCTGTGAGACTGAGATATAGACATGGAAGTCACTGCTGGTCCAGTGAGACACTCCAGAGCAAGGCTTGTCTGTTAGCTTAGTCCTGCATGGGCAGCAATGGCCAGCACCCTATACCTTCTTGCTCTTGCACTGGCAGGAGGCCACCACAAGAAGACCATGGCTAGGTTATCATAACAGTCCCTTGCTCAGACATTGGTCGAAGCCACCCAAGAACAGCATGACGCCAGCTTGAAAGTTGAGGCAGACTCTGAAGGAGCTAATTGTTGGAGGCTCTCAGCTGATCTCTGACACCAGGGCAGAATTGTGTCTTGAAGCAGGATTTGAGAGATGCACCTCCACCTCTGCAACATGGAGACCGGAGGGAGATGATGACATCGCTTCGGAGGACCCCAATTCTTTCCTGGGTTTCCTAGAGCACTTGGGCCTATCCCTACCTCTTGCCTTATAGACCAGACACTACTTTAAGGAGAAACTCTGGGGAGATGGGAGAATATCTCAATGATCCCGTAGTTGTAACACATTGAAGGCTATTTCCTGAAAAGCCTTTATTTTTTTTAGTTTGTTTGTTTATGTATGTATGTATGCATGTAGATGACACGCACATGCGGGTGGGGGAGAGATAGGAAGAGAGGGAGAGAGAGAGAGAGAATCCCAAACATCAGCGCAGAGCCCAATACGGGGCTTGATCTCATGAACCGTGCGGTCGAGACCTGGGCTGAAATCAAGAGTTGGACACTTAACCAACTGAGCGACCCACGCCTATGTATGCATGTATTCAGGCACGTGTATCCAGATGCCAGGGGCAGGGGAGAGACTGAAGAGCCTTAAATGATTGTATTGGACATTAGTCTAATTTGTTTTTCTTGTAATCCGGCGATCAGGGTTCAGGAGGATGAGTGGGATAGTTATAGGCAAAATAAAGATTTTATATGTAAATGCAAGTTAAATTTTGTGACCCTGCCATTACTGTGATCACTGTTGGAATTATAATGTGTTGCCTGCAAATGGCTACAAAAAAAGAGCACTTTTTAAACACGTTTTTTATTTTTTTGGCCATGAGTTTGTGCAAAGTACTTCCAGGAGATGGCTATTTTTAAGATTTTACTTGTCGGTTTTTTTTGTTTGTTTTTTTGTTTTTGTTTTTCGTTTTTTTTTTTTGCTGGTTGCAAGTGTTGTGGGAAAGAGGAAAAAAAATGTTACTCCCTATTGCTTTCTTCTCATAATATGTTTCTTCCCATGCATATGTATTGTAAATCAAGAACCAAGTGTGAGAAAGAGAATGGGGTCTTTGCAGTAACAGCCTATTGGATGGTGACTCTCACCTGAGAATTTCAGAGCAATGCAATTGATTGATTGCACGGCACAGATCGTGGCTCACGTATTCTTATTGGATGTCAGGACACAGCAACGCTTCGACAGCCTGGGTGTCGACTCTCTGTCACGACTGCAGCCACCCCAAGCTCAGGAGTCATGTGACTACCTCGAACTGCAGGAGAAATCATAGCCGGTTATTACAGCCAAAGCCAGGAGAATGGGAACTCTGCTTACTGTTTTATTCATTCATTCATTCTACCTTGTTCTGCTCCCATCTATTCATTCATCCATTTGCATTTTGCTATTGAAATCATTCCATTCGTTACCAGTTGTTCGTTAAATGTAGGGCACTGTTAGGATGACAAAGATAAGGAAACACAAACTTTTTCCTTGAAGAGGCTCATGATCTAGTTTGGGCAACTGCCTTATACAAGTGCTTGTTTGGGGAAAAAATGTGAAATAAGAGAAATGAGGCATGTAGGGGATAGTCTGTGAAAGTTTTAATTTGTCTGCTTCACGAAGTCAATCCAGAAACTTGATATGAATGAACAAGGCAACGAGACACACACATCAAATCAAATCAAAGTAAAACGAAAACAGAGCGGGTGCAAAGTAGAACTAATTTACAGACACATCTGTAAAGGCCTAGCAAACTTTTATTCAGACTGTCCAGTGTTTGGTGGCCTCCCCCACCTTCATGCCTCAAGCCTCTCCCTTTACCCTCTTTGAGGATCCTGGGGCAATATAAAAACATCCTGAGAGTTGCACTCTTGAAATAATGAGCTGTCCTGTTAGCCCAGAGGCTGGCCCTGGTTTCTGCTGGAGGATGATGCTGGGAGTAGGGTTTATGGCAAGTCTGAGATGCTTCCTGTGGGCCTCATCTCTCCCTGTGTCCTGTCCAGCCAGCCCTGCTCATACTTTGGTGTGCACGTAGAGCCTGGAGAACTTGGTGAAATGCAGATTCTGGGTCAGTAGATCTGGGGTGGGGCCTGAGGTAACAAGCCCCCAGGTGAGGCCGATATGGCTGGTCTAGTCTGAGACCTACAGTTTGAATAGCAAGGCCCAGCAACTTACTATTTCTGGGTGGGGTCGGGGAGAGCGCAGAGGGGCCCCTGCAACCCTGTTACTCCCGCCGGCCCTGTATCAGCCTGAGACAATTGAGACATAAATGGATTTTCTTTGGCATCACTAGATTCTTTTTATTTTTTGCCCTTTCTCTTTCTGGGCTCCCTTTGTGTCTTCCACTGGTGCCCAGTATCTTCTACACTCACCTTTATCTTTCTCTAAGAACAACGGGTGAGCAATCAGAAGACCCGAGTCCATATCCTGGTTTGCAATTGTGTACGTCGGGCACTTTACGCCCAATCTCAGTTTCCTCATCTGTAAGAGCAATCAGGGACCAGGTGGTTTATAGACTTACCCACTTCAGCACAAGCATTTATATGTCTTATGAATGTCTCGTCTATGAAGACACTGTTGTCATTTTATGCTGCTGTATCCTTTCCTCCCCGGGAGGGTCGCACTGGATTTACACTTATCTCTGATGGTGGAATGAAAGATTTAAATCCCTGATGATGGATGGCTTTACCGCCAAATATGTAGTGGGTGGGAATAGATGCCCTTCTTAATGCCTCTGAATGTTTGGTGTAAAAGCTGCCTCTTTCTCCAAAGGGTACAACTGGTGGTTTTGGATGGGAGTAAGAAAAGAGGAAACAATTATACTGTTTTCTTTTTTTCAGGAATAACATCATTCAGGCTTCTTTAAGAGTGATAGGGGGATGGTGTGTGAAAGTGCCAAGGTCCAATGGCACATATCCAGCGTTCTGGAATGACATCCTGACCTTATGGGAATTTTATCTACTAATTGTAAAAGGAATAGGTGACTCATGAAATCTTTGATAGGTCATGGGGCATTGGGAGCATAGTGTTTTCAGTTATAAAGTTCATGGAATTAGAGGCACCTGGGCAGCTCAGTTGGTTAAGCATCTGACCCCTTTTTTTTTTTTAATGGTTTTATTTATTTTTGAGACAGAGAGAGACAGAGCATGAGCAGGGGAGGGGCAGAGAGAGAGGGAGACGCAGAATCGGAAGCAGGCTCCAGGCTCCGAGCTGTCAGCACAGAGCCCGATGCGGGGCTCAAGCTCACAGACTGTGAGATCGTGACCCGAGCCAAAGTTGGACGCTCAACCGACTGAGCCACCCCGGCGCCCCAGCATCCCACTCTTGATGTCAGCTCATGTCAGGATCCCAGGGTTGCGAGACTGAACTCAGCATCGGGCTCTGTGCTGAGCACGAGCCTGCTTGCGATTCTCTCTCTTCCTCCGCCTTTCTCCCGCCCATGCACATGTGCACTTTCTCTCTCTAAAATAAGATAAAAAATAAACTGATAGAGTTCACCGTATTAATTAATCCAACCACCCACTCTGTGACTTAAACATGGTCTCTGTCCCCAGTCTTCTTTACCTCATTCTGATGAGCAACTTCCTGGGATCAATGGGAACAAAGAATTCTACCAGAGATGAGAAGGGTGAGAACATGGGGCTATGTAATCTGAAGAAATATTGATTTAAAAAGGAAATAAAGAAGGAAGAATTTTTTTTCCATTCTTTCCCCTATGGTGCGTATATAGTGCCTCCACAAGACATGACTGAGAGCTGCCTCTAGGACAATGACCGTGCCTTATATGTGTCTTTGAACATATTAGATCCTTAAGCATTTTATACGCAGTTAAGGATTAATAGAGTACCTTGATGACAAGGGCTTATAACCTATGCAGCCTAAGTGGTAGCCATCAAAGAGAAAGCAGCTATAGATGCTGGGACAGAGAGCCTAAGTGTGAAAGCCACAAGTGCTTCTGGTGGCTTCCATGGCACTTACTACCTAGTTCTGCTTCCTGCCACTGGTGCCCCCCGTCTATGATCTACGTGAACAGATCCAGAGCTGTGGATGGATGACAGGGGCTCAAAATGGAAGACCCTATGTCTCTGCTTACTGAGAGCAGTTCAGGTTTGAGCCTATTGTCCTGGTGACTTGTCTGTTTAACATTTTCTTGAATTTTTCATTTTTTAATGAAACGTTGCAATTAGAAGTTACATTTAAATAAATGGGGATGGGGTTCAGTAGATGTCTGCTCTATACTTCCAATTTCTGTCGTGTTTGCAGAGTTTTGAGATCCCTGCGCAGAAAACAGGGTTTTTCAACACATAGTTGCAAGACAATTAGCAGTAATTCATTTCTCTTTCCCATCCCTTTCTGGATGCGAGGTAACAATTACTTTCCTTTCAAAGACAGCACGGAGGATGCTTGTGGACAAGCCAAGGACACGCACACAAGAGTTTAGGGGAAGCTAATCTTTCTTCCCAGTTTCAGATGGTTGTGAAGGCAGCATTTGAAACTGTTGCCCTTGCTAGCTTTAGTCGTGCTACCCCGTGATGCCACGACCTTGGTTGTGACTCAGAAAGTTGCCCAAACTGCCACATGGTGGGATTTGGGGTCAGTGGGAAACCAGAAATTGGAGGTTCGGTGAATATGAACTATGTGTGGGAATAGAGACTGTTATTCTGTCATAGAGTGTTTAGAAAGTTATCGGAACATTCTTGCTATGAGTTATTGCTTATAATTTATTTATGTTGCAAGTCAACAGCTGCTCATTTTGTCTATTGATGTGTTTTAAGCTTTCCCAATAAATCTTTAAAACAGAAATAAGCTGAAGAATGGTAAGAGTAAAATGCTTAATGATAAATTAATCGTTAAACTTCCATTTCTCAAGAAAATTGACGATGAACTTTTACTTTGCTCAAAATGTTGCCCACGTTTGTCATCCATCATGAGAACTCTAGTAATAAAACTGACCACATGAAAAGCAGAAGACAAAAATCTTCTGAAGTAACATCAGCTACTATGTCAAAATTCAGTAATTGTTTTGTGGAAATTGTGCCCAGAGACAATGGTTTCATATGTGTCTGTAGACGACTTAGTTACATATCATGACTTTTCATTTAGATCAAGCTACTACATTTCTAAATTAATTTCACTGAGTTTTCATTCCGAGTCATAGTTGTTAATGTGTGAGTTCCATGAACTGAAGGACCTTGTAAACAAACTATGCCAGTTTAATACCCATGTTATTAGGCATTTTGATAGAAAATTAGTTAACTAATTAATTTAATTCCAGTATTTTTTGTCATTTCTGATGCTTTGTTCCCCTCCTAATGCCCATGAGTATTTAAGCCTTCAAAAAACACAGTTCACTCATTGTTGTTTTAGTGGGATTTTTAGGAAGGAACAGAGAGAAACAGATCAGTTTCCAGAGCAAGGAAGTGCAGCTCCAGAAGTGGCACAGCGTCATATCTGTGTCATTCTGTTGGTCAAAGCAAGGCATGGAGTCAACCCAGGTTCAAGGGGTGAAGAAAGAGACTCCATAGGTGATGGAAAGGGCTGCAAAGTCACATTGTAAAGGGACCTAGATAAAAAGAAGACAATAATTGTGGCCACAATTTTGCCTCTTGAAAGTTACACCCAGAAATGTTACAGATTCTGTGTCCCATGTCTTTAATTAATAATCCCCTTTCCATTCCCAGATAAGGAAAGTCTGATCAATCTCTCCCTTTAATAGACTCGTAGCTATCTTCTTTACCTCCAATTGGACCCACTTCTACCCATCCTCTCTAATGTGAATTATACCTAATCTGAATATATCACTCCATTGTTTAAAAGTTTTTAATGGCTCCTCATAATCTTGGAGATAAAGTTGTTCATAATCTATGAGATATCTTGGCATTGTAGCGTGGTTCACAGTCTTGTGCCTGTCTCTGTTTCCAAGCTTGTTTTCTGCCACTCTCCAAAATGCTTTTTTAGTCTACAGTGGATTCTCCTACCTGCAATTCTCCAAATATGCTATAATTTCTCAATCTACTGAGACTTTACAAATACCACCCTATTGCCTTGCAGAAAAAAAAAATCCTTTATTATCCCCAACTCCTCACTCCCTTAACTTTTCTGTTTGGCAAACACTTACCCTTCAAGGTCTAGCCCATGTGTCATTTCCTCCAGGAAGCCTTCCTTATACCCCAGACTGTGAGGACCCTTTTCTATGTGCTCAATAATCCTCTAAATAATTGTATGGTAGCAGTTATCACACTGTACCACAATTAAGATACAATTTCTAACTTGCCTGCTATGCTATGAGATCATGGAGGGAAGGAACCACATCTCAGACATCTGATTATTCAGTTCTTTTTATAGTGTCTAGCCTGCAGAGTATTTTTTGTTATTTTTTTCCATAGAGAAATGAAATTAGAATATATGTAATTACACAAAAGGTAGAACATTTAAATTATCTCTGCTTTGAAGTATATCAACTCTCTCTCCTGTAATTAATCATTGCTTCTAGAAATTCACTTAAGATGTATCAAACAAGGTAATAATGCAATCTTTCAACAAAGAAGATTATTGCTTGTACTTGTAAATGGAGCAGATGCTTGACTATTAGTTCAAGTTTAAGTCTACAACATTTAAAATTCAGGTCAGTGCTTTAATTTGTGCACCGGAAGATTTCTGCTATGGAATAAAAAGTGGGCTCTCTAAAGATATTTTTGGTGGTAGGGTGAGGGGGGTGGCAATTCTTTCATAAGAACAAAAAGTGTTACAGACGTGTTTTTAAAATTTTAATATTAAATCATGTAATACTTGAAAAAATAGAAGAATTCATCATCCAGACTTAATTGATTATGTCATTTTGTTATACGTACATCTTAACTCCTTTATGCAGAAAATGTTACAAAAATACCTTACCATCTCCCCCATTCTATTCCTCTCATTTCCCCCTAGATAAAATAATTTATTTATTTGTTTGTTTAAAGATAATTATTGAATTCCTACCATTTATCATCAGGTACTCTTCTAGGTGTGTAAATGTCCTCATGAAATATACAGTCTAATTTCTGATTGTAAGCTCCACTCATCAAAGCAGTGTATGCCATATCAATGTGTGTATCTCTATAGTTACCATATGTACGTGTATTAATAAGTGATTTTAATTATTTTAAATTAATATTTTAAATTATTTTAATTTAATTAAATTAATAAATAACATCATTTATTATTAATATATGGACTTAGCATAAATTATATTAAATGACATGATGTAAATGATATGCTATCAGAATGTCCTTTCTAATTTTCTTCTGATAATTATGTTCTATGATTTTCCTTGTTCATCTACTTAGTTCATTCATTTTATAGTATTTCATCATATATTTAGACTACATATAATTTATCCACTCCCTTCCTGGTGGATAGTAAGGTTGTTTGCAGTGTTTTGATATCACAAATAGTACATGTGCATATTTGAATGTGCCTCTGTGCATATAAGTACATTTCTCCTGGAAAGCAACATAAACATGAAGTTGCTGGGTCAAAGGTCATGTACAATTGGAACAATATACATTATTATTACAATGTATGACTACTCCATTTCCCTAATCACCATCAATACCCTAGTGATTTTCACCCCAATGTCATGGGTGACTGGGAAATACTTTCCTTCTTTAGCAATGCCTTAATTTTCTCTTCTGAGAAAATTATAGATATTTTTCAGTCTCTTACAGGATCACTTTCTTTCTCATATTGATTTGTAAGATTTATTTTATTTTAAAAATAAATTGGGGCACCTGGATGGCTCAATGGGTTAAGCATCCATCTTGGGCCTAGGTCATGATCTCCCTGTTCCCGAGTTTGAGCTCCCCATTGGATTCTGTGCTGACAGCTCAGAGCCTGGAGCCTGTTTCAGATTCTGTGTCTCCCCCTCTCTGTCTCTCCCCCACTCGTTCTCTCTCTCTCTTTCAAAATTAAGTAAACATTAAAAAATTTTTAAAAATAAATGAAGGATATTCATCTTTGGTGGTTATAAACTTTTAACCTTTCAAGTTATGCTTTATCTCTAACTTTCCTTATGATGTCTTATATTGTGCATAACGTTTTTAATTTTTAAGGTAGTTTAATTTTAGCATTTTTCTTCTTTATGTTTTGTACATTTTACTTCTTCTTTATGAACTGTTTAAAAACACCAGTCATAAAAATTTGCTACATTTTTTCTATTTTCTCCTGAAAGTATAAAATCTTTGTTGCTTACATTTAGGTTTTCAGTTCATCTGGATTTTTTTTTTTTTTAATGATGGGTTAGACAGGAATCTAACATTATCCTTTCAATTTAGATATCTACTTATGCCAACATGCTTCCTTGACAAATCCATCTATTCTCCTGTGCCTTGCGATAACACATCAGATGTTCTTGGGTTCCTCTTTCCCCTCCGTGATCCCAGGTTCTAGGTGGTTCAAACTTGAGTCGTTATATTTGTGTTTTAAATATGATAGAACTGCCTCTATTCTGACTGTAACTCGGGACTTTGTTTTTTAGAGATTTGGGTAAACATAGTTGAAATCCTCTGTGTCTTAACTTGAGTATGTTTTGCGTCCTCTTGATTTCTTCTCTTTCATTCACACAGGCCCATTTAATTTCTTCTCTTGTCAGTTTGGTACAAAATTCTATCCCCAAGCCTTGTCCCTTGTACCTTGTTGGTATTTTTAATAATGGCTTGAGATGTTGAATGGAGAGATCATCCTATCAGTGGCACAGCACCCTGCCTGCAGGTGAGTCTACTTATTCCCTTGTCTTCTGATAATACATTTATATTCTATTCCCCTTCAAAGCCCCTGACTTGTGACACACAGTTTTGGGACAAGTTGAACAGTTCTACCTGCTTCCCTCTCAGATACTTCCTTTAGAATTCTGGTGAATAGCATTTTAAAAAATAATCTCATTAGATATATAAAATAGCAAACTATTTTTTTAGGTTATTAATTTGCTTCTCGGAAATTGCTTTTCAACTCAAAGCAATTGGTTTACAAGTTTTTTTTTTTGATACTGTTTGAATGGAATGATCAATATTCAATGGTTGTGTTAGTTTTATATTGCTGCATAACAAATTACCACAAATTTAGCATAATAAACAACACATGTTTATTACATCACACTTACTATGCATCAGAAGTCCTGGCATAACATAGCTGGGTTTTCTGTTCAGGTCTCACAGACTGAAATCAAAGTGTCAGCCAGAGCTCAAGGATCATCTAGAGCTTGGAGGCCTCTTCTGAGCTCATTCGAATTGTTTTCAGAATGGAATTCTTTGTGGCTATAGAAGGAAACTCCTTGTTTTCTCACTGGCTATTGGTTATTGACTGGCTATTGTTCTGGGCTTCTAGATGTTGCCCTTAGGCTCTACCTATGTGGCTACTCACAACACAGCTGTTTGCCTTCTTCCTGGTCAATGGTAACATATTTTTTGAAACTTCATTTTCTTTCCTTTTTTTAAAAATATAATTTATTGTCAAGTTGGCTAACATACAGTATCTACAGTGTGCTCTTGGTTTTGGGGGTAGATTCCCGTGATTCATCGCTTACATACAACACCCAGTGCTCATCCTAACAAGTGCTCTCCTCAATGACCATCACCCATTCTTTTAATGAGCATACCTGATTAGTGAAACCCAGCCAGAATAACCTGCTTTTGGCAACTTAAAGTCCATTTATTAGTAAACTAATCACAGGGGTGATATCTTATAATATTTCACTATACCACTTACATTCAAGGGGAGGGGATTATACAGGGTGGGAACTGCAAGGTGGGGGGACCCTTGGAGGCCATCTTGAAATTTCATATACCACAGTAGGCTGGCATTCTAAATCCGGTTCCCCAATATTTGAATACTTGAGTAAAGTTTATTCTACCTGGCAGGGTTTTTGAGGAAAGCCCAATAGATAGAACCCTTCCTTCTCACTTCATTAAAAAAAAAAAAAAAAAAAAAATTGAGGAAATAAACAAAAGAGCCAACATAAGCAGAAACAAAATGTCTCTTTACTGCTGATAAAATTAATGATAAGAATGTAGTTTGGGGACAGAACCAAATGAGCTCACCCCATTTAGACGTTGGGATTACTTGTCCACAGGCAAGTTTTAATCTATAAGGAAATCATTGCTTCAGCTGATGTAGGGTGGAGGAAGAAAGAGAAAGAAACCAAATCCCCATGCTTTTGATAAATCAACTCCATCCAAGACCAATGGGTATTGCTCACTGGTGAGTAACCTGATCCACTTCCGGAGGGTAAGTTTTGGGACAGAGGCTTAAAGGGTATAAGAAAAATTCCTCCTCATGGAAATCAGAGGACAGAAGAGAAAAGTTGCTCTTTAATACTTATGTCTGCTTTAAGTTTGTTTCTAAGGGTCAGATTTTCCCAAACAGAATAATTTAAAAATAACAATAAATGTCTTTTCCCTTCCCACTAGAACATCAGAAGCACTGATCGAGTGAGACAAAGAAAGTTATTTGGGATGAGTTAACCTCAAAGGGCATAGAAATCTCACATAGGAATGAACAATGTAAAGACCTGATGACATCAATCCAAGAGGCACTGAAGCACAACCAGGATTTCTTCGGATGTGCATGAGGTACTTTTTGGGGTCACATGTGAACCCCAAGGGGCCAACTAGCTCATCCCATGGAGCTCAAGGTAGAGGAATCTAGTAGGGTTTCTTTCTCATTGCTCTCCCGTCTCTGAGCAGGAAGCACAATCTCTTTTCTTTTTGTAGAAATTTAGTTCCCTAGTGCAAAATGATTTTAACTTATCACCAAACTGAATTAAAATGACACTGGCAAAAAAGTGATGTATTTTGCTCTACTTCAGGCTGTCAACCAGAGGAAAATTAGATTTCTTTGGACTTAGAGGAAAGAGGGATAATACTTCTACAAGTCTTGTCTTACTCATTTCACCCTCCTGCTAATTTTCAGTTTCTTTATTGGTTAAATAGAAAAAAAATATCCTGGCAATGCGACAGGTTTATTAAAGGGGCAAACAGAGTTCATAAATATGAAAGTGCTTTATAAAAAAAATTCATATAATTATAGTTTTTTTCTTTACATGATGACAATCCAAATTTCCAAAATCTTTCATAAAGTGTTGATGTGTGAAAGGAATGTCAATTCTATACAACATTGATTTAGACTATTTTTAACTTTCATCTGACAAGGTATGAACATTTCTCTTGAGTTGTGGAATGCATTGAACAGATTCTCTAGTTCTCAAACTAAAGTGTAATTCAGACTTTTACATGTCTTTGTAACTTCCTTCCTTCAGTTTTGCTGATGTAAGACACAGTTACCTACCAGCCACGTTCTCCTGCCTTCAACAGATTTTTTATTGTAAGTTCAAGTTTGTGCACAAAGTAATGGAAAAATAAAGACAGTTTGGACGTGAGGACTCCCAGAAGACTCATGCCTTTTAGATAAGAAAGGAAATCTATTTGCAAAACCCCTATTGCTATTGATGTCAGTATTCACCTTTGTAGTTCAGGGTTAAGTGTTTTCCATTCTATTATCCGTCTCTCAAATTTTGAAAATTTAATTCAAGTCCCTTAAAGAATGAGTTTGTTTGGATTCTGCCTTTTCTTTGGCGTCATTTGAATTCTTGAGTCATGACTCAGGTGATTTCCAGAATGTCAACAGAGTTCAATAATCTTTGATTAAACTAATTCCTCCTGGAGATTTCAGAAAATCAAGGATTGGCTGGGAATAGTATTCACAAAGCAAATGCTCTGTGCCGTTTACAGAAGAGCCTCAAGAAGAGAGAAGAACAAATGGTATTCAGGGCTTCATGGTTTCCTCCACTTTTGACATGAGAAAAGAAGATGCATGTAATTCATCAGTCTAAGCAAGACCACAGACCTAAATGCTTTACCTGCCCACATGACCGTCAAAGCAGCTAGTAGAAAAATAAATTAACAGTCAATTGGAAACTGTAATTAAAACATTGGATATTGACTACAAAACACACATGCAGATATAAAAAATAATTTTTGAAAGCTGCATTAAGTCGGCTGTTAAGCCAAAAAAGTCATGTAAAATCAAGCTCTTGAATATCTGTTTTGCTAATGATTTTCAAGCTAACCTTACAAGTTTGTCTCAGTTTGTTCCCTTTTCTTGATTTATGAGTGAAGACTTCAGGGCCGTATGCTAATGTTGTTAGCAAAGTGTTTTCCCGAGCAAGATTTATTTTGCGCAGCATACATTCAGCCAGCGTTTATTAAGTACCTGTTGTAGATGAGGTACCAGACAAAAAGTTTTATGATGATTTCCATGTGAAAATGTACAGAGGCTTTTTAAAAACAGCTTTGGTAGAAGGCACAACATCACTTTATCAATATCAAATCCTGAAATGGTATAAAGAATTGTATGCTAACTTTCAGCTTCCAGAACAATCTTCAGGTGGTACCCCCAATATGTCAGAATGAACAACTACCTCCCAAAGCAGAATACCTAGAATATTTAGAATCATTCAAACAGAATTCCTGTTAGCAGAGGTCATTCAGACTCACCCATCAAGGCCAGGCCATCCTTTCAATCACTCAATTGTTGATTAGCTCAGCAAATAAAAATGGAGGCTGGGTACTTGGCTTGGAATTTCTGGTTGCAAGAGAGACAAGGTGACTCCAACAGAGCCCCTGTTTTCAGGCAGTCAGGTAGGTAGGCATTTGTAAAGCCTTTAGAATGCAATCTGGTAAGTGGTACAGCAGGGGTGGGTGTAAGGTATTGCAGAGGTGCCCTGCCTAGAAGGATGTAGACCCTAGTCTTGGGTCACTTCCTGAGGAACATCTAAGTAATAATAAGGAATATCGAAGTCAAGTCAATAGTGGTGTACTCCAGATGATGGGGAGAAAGGGAAAAGTGTAGCTGCAAGAGAGAGTAACAAAATCCTACACTAAGAGAGAGTATGTATGACACATTCAGACACTGTAAGAAATTCAGGGTGCATGGGACGTGGTTTGGTGAGGCATGTACGGTAGTGGTGAGAAATGAAGTGGAACTGTTGAATGGTTCAAGGTAGAATGAAGGGTCCTTATGAGCACGCTAAGCTCTTTGACTTTTATCTTGCAGGCATCAGAGAGCAACACTCTGAATATTGAGGCTGATCAGCTCTTTCATGCCCAGTGCTGTCTAGTGCTAGAAACTCCAATAAAGTGGAAGATCTGTGGCCCCCATAAAACCTGTAAGTTAGCTGGAACGATAGGAGAAACAAGCAAAATTATTCACCGAGTTTTAGGCCAAAGAAGTGGTCTGACCACCCAGGGTTGATTGCATTGTGGGTGAGAGCCAAAAAAAGGCAGGTAAGTCGGACTGGTGGGACATATATATTTAGAGAGTTACAGCTAATTGATTTCCATGTGATTAATTCTGTTTACTTTTCTTCAAGCCTGAGAACTTAGTATCCTCCAAATATTTTGGTCTGTATAAAACATCGTACAAAGTTGTCTGTCTCTCCTTTAATGTTGCTCATTCCAAACTGCCTTCTCTAACTAGTCTAACCAGCTTGGACTATGTAGTGTTAAAACATCTATTTAGTGTTTTATTTTTTTCATTTGTTTTGTTTTAAGTTCCCATTTTCTTTTCGTAGAGGGGTGTGCAGATCACTTAGTTGAAAAGTAATTGAATTTGGGTTGCATTCACCTGGAAGGGACCAGGTGAAGGACACCGGGTTTAGGAGACCCCATGGTATGAAAACAGCTGTTACGATTCTCATTATGGCCATTTTTTTTTACCCTGATTCACCACATCTCAATACTATTTTTAAGTCTTTGATTCAACAGAAGCTGTTTTCTGATCAAATTAGCCCTCATTCCTCACTGTGTGACTACTTAATAAAATAGAATACAAGGTAAGTAATTAATCAAAGCTGTAGTGGGTGCCTGGAATGCCCCGAGCCATGGTCTCAATGTAGAGACAGTCCTTCCAGTAAGAAGGTTATCTCATATGGGGGGTGTATGCTCTTACATCCTTAAATTATTCTGTGCTATTCAAGTAAAAACCACTAAATTGCCTTCTTTGCAATTACTCAAAAAAAAAAAAAAGTTCCATTAGAGGACATTTCCATAAGCCCTGATTCAACTGCACAGTTTCTTTGTAATCTATTATTTTTGAGGAGGACCTGAGGCATAAGTAAGTCGCATTTAAAAGACTCTCCATCGTTTGAGTTTTATCTACATTGGGTACTTTGGCTTCCTGCAATCAGTCTGAGTAGTAACCTATTGTTTCATTTATGTTCTTTTCTTCATGTACAATTTCTTCATCTTTCTCTAGGAAATGTCAATATCAAATTCTGTTTGATCCATGAAAAGTTTTCTTTCACTTGCAAGAGGAAATGGTCTGAAATTACTGAAATCATTGAATGTAACTCTAATGAAATCTTGAGTTCATAAAGAGACCTTCCTAGGAAAGGTTATTATGGCCAGACCACTTATTAATTTATCTTCTCAGCATTACAAGTCAAATAATTATATGTTGGCAAGAAAACTCACTTTGTATAAATTATTCAATATTCCTGATTCTAAATCAGGGATGGAAATGTACATATTAGAAGTATAGAGACCTAAGACTCAGCCCTTTCCCTTTCCAGTTCTGGGTGATAATTTGTGCTCACAAAGAACTGAAAGCCCAGTAGGAACCTTGATAAATGGCCAAGCAAGTCTCTTTTCTTCACCAAAGTGCAGGGTCTCTGGTTGGATTAAAAAAGGTGGAGTGTCTTCCTTCCTGACTTCCATCTCAAATTGAAGACAGCCAGACAAATGGGGCAGAGACAGCCCCATTTATTCACCAGTTTATGGTGATTTATTATTTACTCACCAGTTTATGGGCAGAGAGGAAAAGAGGAGAAAGGGGGAGACAGAGAGAGACAGAGAGACAGAGAGAAAGGGAGAGGCAGGGGATTGGAAATGAATAGCAGGCTTTTTCTAGAAGGCAGATGGAAAGGAGCAGAATCTGCTCTTGTGTCTTGGATTCCCTCTAAACAATCCCATGAGTTACTCTTCCTCCCACACATGGGAGGCAGTGAGTAATTGACAAACACAGATGATGGAAATGTCCCCTTCAACATGCCACCTGCAGAGAGAAGAGAGGAAGCTCCATAATCTTTAAATGGAGGTCTAGCCATTTATGGCCCATGTTAAAAGAATCAAAGAATCAATTTCACTCCTCTGGACCCTGTGGATTTTCCTTCTTTTTGCAGGCATGGCAGAGCAAAGGAACAATCCCAAATACCCTCGCACTTAAGCAAAAGATGTATTACTTTTGCCCCAAAGAATGGATATTATAAACAAATACCATATGTATCATCAACCTGGTTTTGTCAAACCTGATTCTGAATTTCATTTGAACAGAATATAATTTTTTTTTTTTTTTTTTTTTTTTTTTACTTTCTAAGGGGCGAATCTTATACAGCATCAATATATTGCTGGGGAAGATTGTGGAATGTGATGATCCTAGAATTCTCCAATTTTCTGTCGCTTCTCACTCTGACTTGAGGAAGGCAAGCAGGTGAGAATTCCAGAATGGAAGAAGTAACGATAATTCAAGGGAAACATTACCTAGGTGGCCTAGACAAAGTCTATGGTAGCATGAGATGGAGAGAAAGGAGTTGAAAGCTAATTGTGGTCACACTAAATAATAGGTTTGGATTCAACCACAGGCAGAGAATGCGACTGCCTACAAACATGATTTTAGGACTTTTGTAAAAGACCTCTGTGCTCCTTAAATGCTACCTCCATCTAGTCACTGATGTTCTATTAGCAACAAAAAGAGCTACGAAGACTTAGATGGTACTTATTTTACGTTAGGTTACATTCTAGCATAAAATGCTATATATATATTTTCAATTATCATAACCTTGTATAAAGTTGTGGTTATTCCCATTTTATGTATGAGGCAACTGAGAAACACAGCTGGTAAGGGGCAGAACCAAAATATGAACCCATAAGACTGGTCCATTGTCTTAAGTCTTCACCACCTTGATGTACTTTAAATGGAAATTTCCCCAGGGCAGAGAGCTCATGGTCTGAAATTCACACCAAGAAGTAAACAACTTACCTCAACTTCTTCCCAAAGAGAAGATCCACATCTTGTAGTTCACTTTCTGGTCTTTCCTAACATCTGTTATGATTTCTTCTTGGAGCCATAAATTATCTAGAAGTGTGTTTTAAAAGTTCTAAATATCAAAGTTTTTAAAAAGTAATCATTAAAAAAATTAGATTTCAAACTTTATTGCCTTGCAATGAAACTGCAGTTCTTGGGCTTTATTGGGACTTACGTTGTAGTTGAGAATTTTATTGAGATTTTTATTCTCTAATTGTTTATGCAGGATTCCGTGCATGTTTGTTAGATCAAGCTTGTCAATCATGTCATGTTAATTGATTATTACGAACAACAATATACATATTAATGCCTATAATTTTGGAAGATACGTTAAGTAGCTATTTTTGTTTGTTAGCCAGAGGAACTCAGAAATTTAATTCTTCTCCTTTCATGCATAAAGATGAAATATTCTGATACTCTGATAGAATCATTATCCTAAAACAATACATATGAGTTGTTTTTGTCATATCAGCATGGAATTATTTTCATTTATCCTGCTTGAGACTTGGAATATTCTGAATCTGATAATTCATTGTTTTCATCAATTCTGATAATTGTAAACCATTGTCTCTTTAAATATATCTTTCCCTTATTTCTTCATGTGTCAAACTCCAAGTAGATAGACATATGTTAACATTTTTCTTTTTTCCCTTCTTGTCTATTAATAGTCAAGGTTGTAAACTCAGAGTCTAAAGGTCTAGGTACCAATTCCAGCTTTGCCACTTTCTGCTAGTGTGGCTTTGAACAGGGTATTTCATTCATTTTTGTCTCAATTCCACCATCTGTAAAATGGGAACAAAAAGTATTTAACTTACAAGGTTGCTAAGAAGAGAAGGCATTAATACAGTTAGAGCATTTTGTGTAATACCTGAACATAAGGAGTGCCATGTAAGTATTTTCTATTATTGACTCTGCACTTTGACATAGGTAAATTCATCAATTTTATCTTCCAGTTCACTAATTTTCTCTTGAGCTATATCCCCTCTGCCGTTTCAATTGTTAAATGAATTTTTAATTGCAATTATTATATTTTTAATTTAAACACTTTCCCCTTTTTCAAGTATGCCTGATTTTGGGAGGATAATCATGTTCCTTCTCATGTTTTACACGTCATTTTTATTTTTTAGACATTTGAAACACACTTAGATTCTATATATAATCATACCAATATCATATTCTTGGGGGATTATATTCTGCTGCTTTTTTTTCTTTGATTACTCTCACACATGGCAACGTCATATTTCTTCTTTTTTGTTTTAATTTTGGATTGAGAGCTCATGGGCAGTGTGAATTCATCCAAGGATATCATGCAAGTCTGACTATGGGGGGAGGTATCCTTAAAGAGTGAATATATTTGTTTCATCCAAAGTAAAAAGTGGCTTGGAGATTTTCAAGCCACGCAAAGAGAATGAATCTTAACACCAAATCCATTTGAGGGCAACCCACAAAGGGGCCTTCCCTGTCCAGTTAACAGCTAGAGCAGGGCAGACACATTTTTTAATGGTAGGCAGGTGGGTTTTTCTTCAGTTTGGGAAGGGTTTCTGTAATGGTTAGAAGTCCCTATTCCAGCTGTCTGCTTCAAAGAACTCTCATTTGGGAGCTCTCAATTAAAAGGTACCTAATGGACCACACTGCCAAAAATAGGAGCTGGTTCTACCATCTCAGAGGAGCACCAAAAAGGGGAAACAGGATTCAGAAAGAAAGACTGGAAGGGCTGAACATAAGTAGCAACTTTTTTGCTGAGTCTCAGCTGATCCTGGTGGCCTAAGAATTCAACAGCTCTGACCTCCAAGCACAGGAAGCACAGGTAAGGGACCACCCAGCTCATCTAGTGTTTCATAATCAAATATTAGGTATAATTATAGGTTCTTTGGGTGGCAGAACACAACACAAAGATGCTCAGAAGCAGAATTTTTTGCTCTTTGCAGGTCTAAACAAGACAAGGCTGTCACACAATGCGTTGTCCCTGGAGACAGGGTAACAGTGAACTAGAACTGTAGGAGGCACCTTGTATGGGGAAGTGAGGAGGAGTTAGCTAGGTTTCACAAGGGCTTTTTAGGGATTTTGTATTTCAGTAATGCTACAGAGTGAAAGAAGGAGCCATCCCTCAGGTATCTGGGGGCCTCTGGCAGTTGGGTATGTGAATTTTGCGGTCCAGGAGTGTTAGGACCTAATAAGGGGACTAATTGGGTCAGGAGCTTGGTAAACTGTCCAGGAAGAGGAATTGACAGTCTTTAGACATGACTTCAAAACTGGGTCAAGACAAGCACATGTGGAATATTATATTCCATCTGAGAAAGCTGGGAAGAGCAGAGGTGTCATCTAAGCCTCGTCTCAAGGCCTGGAGACTGTTAGACAAGGACATTCCAGGCAGGATGATAGCATGGAAAAGGCACAGAGGGATAAGAGGAATGGCATGTTACAGGAATATCAAACAGCTCACTGAAAGCATATGGGGAAGGAAAGGGAAACCGAGACTGTAGGTATCCACAGGAGTCGTATCATAAAATGCCTTATGATCAGGAGTTTACATTTTACACTCAGTGAGAACCCAACTTTTCAGACTAGAGCAGGAGATTCCCAAGTGTGCTATGGAAACTGGCCACCAAAGGAAAAATCTGACACCTATATCAGGGCATGAATGTTGGGTGAAGATTTGGGAAAAGAAAGCATTTAAAGATATTAAAACAAACCCAGGTATAAATGGATAAAGGCCTAGGGGAAAAAAAAATGCATGCAAGGAATTTCACAATTTCATTAATTTCTCATTGTGTTAGGAGATCCCCCTTTCAGGGCTTGTGTTGCTTTTCTGCCACCAGGACTCTCCGCTGCCCTGTTATGTCTTTGTATTGTCACCAGATTTGTGTCCACTGAGAAATTCATCAGTGTATCTGTGGTCTTGAAGTGTTACTTCTTTTAATGACCAAGGGCTGACTGGTTGTGAGAACCTCAGTGCAGGCTACTGCTTCCTGAAACTCTGAAATCCCTGGCCTGTGTCTCATTCATGTTTCCTTATTTCCTGTGAGTCTTTTGGCCGTGCATCATTGACATTTTATGTCATGCCATTTCAATTAATGGAACAACTGACATCTTCCTTTAGCACCTTGAGATCAACTTTAAATCAAACAGCCCACACGGGCAATCTAATGTGACAGGGCCCCTAGGGATGAGGGTCTCTGGTGGCTGTTGTATAAACACTCAGCAAATAAATAATAATGGGGAATAATTACCTTGGGAGCTGCTAGGATTCATGGCTCTTTAAAAGCTCTGCACAAGGGCCTGCGTAGGAGGCTTTAAAAGCTCTGCACAAGGGCCTGCGTAGGAGGTGACATGATGAAGTGGAAAAAAACTGGAGCAGATAGATCAGGTTTTGAATCCTGGCTCCTTGCTTAACTGATGTACGGTCCTCAGGGAAATTAATTACATAAACCACCCAAACTTTACTTTCTTCATCTGTAAAATAGAGATATCATGAATCTCTTGTAACATTGAAATGAAGAATAAATGATAAAATATATAAGAAAGCACCTGGATCATGTTAGTTTTTTAATTAAAAAACTCATTGCGGGATACTCTCTTAGGTAGTTGCATTTCTTTGAGGGATGTTACTTATTTTTCTAGGCCAATGGATGCTCTGTAAAACTTTAAGGTAGAACTAAAAAATCCATAAGGTCTCTTTGGGCATACATGTACACACACACACACACACACACACACACACACACTTACAATTAGATGGCTAATGGCTACATCATTTTTAGTATAGAAGCCTTTATTTTTCATGATTTGAAATACCACCAATTATAAATTATCATATGTATATGTGTTTATTTCTAGATTCTCTGTCTTGAGGACTTGACCTATTTATTTTTGAGTAAAAATTATATTTACAAAATAATCACAGTCTTACAATTTTCTTTGGTATCTATTAAGCTAGTGACTATATGCTTTTATCATTCCTTAACAAAAAATTTTTGGCCACTTCTGTGCATTTTTCTCTTCTAGATGAATTTGAGAATATGCTTATTAAGTTCCAAAACTTGCTTATAAACATGATGTATCTCCTCAGAACATCTTTCTTACTCTTTATAAAAGTATTGTACATATTTACTGGGATATTTTTCTAGGTGTTTCCTAGGTTCTGTTACAATTATGATTGTGATCTTTTTGTTCTGTTACATATTCTGATTATTGCTAATTCTAATGAAAAGCAATTAATTCTGCCCACTTTTAAAACTTTCTTATTAGCTCTTATAGGCTTTTTTTGTTTTATTAGATTCTCTAAGGTCTTCTAGGTAGACAATCATATCATCTAAAACAATGAGAATTTATTTATTTTTTTATTTTTTTATTTATACAACTAATCCCTTAGAAATACAAGCAATTATCAGGGAATATTATGAAAAATTATATGCCTACAAACTGGACAACCTGGAAGAAATGGACAAATTCCTAAGCACCCACACACTTCCAAAACTCAAACAGGAAGAAATAGAAAACTTGAACAGACCCATAACCAGTGAAGAAATTGAATCAGTTATCAAGAATCTCCCAACAAATAAGAGTCCAGGACCAGGTGGCTTCCCAGGGGAATTCTACCAGACATTTAAAGCAGAGATAATACCTATCCTTCTCAAGCTGTTCCAAAAAATAGAAAGGGAAGGAAAACTTCCAGACTCATTCTATGAAGCCAGCATTACTTTGATTCCCAAACCAGACAGAGGCCCAGCAAAAAAAGAGAACTACAGGCCAATATCCCTGATGAATATCGATGCAAAAATTCTCAACAAGATACTAGCAAATTGAATTCAACAACATATAAAAAGAATTACTCACCATGATAAAGTGGGATTCATTCCTGGGCTGCAGGGCTGTTTCAACATTCATAAATCAATCAATGTGATACATCACATTAATAAAAGAAAAGATAAGAACCATATGATCCTGTCAATAGATGCAGAAAAAGCATTTGACAAAATTCAGCATCCTTTATTAATAAAAACCCTCGAGAAAGTCGAGCTAGAAGGAACATACTTAAACATCATAAAAGCCATTTATGAAAAGCCCACAGCTAATATCATCCTCAATGGGGAAGAACTGAGAGCTTTCCCGCTGAGATCAGGAACACAACAGGGATGTCCACTCTCACCACTGTTGTTTAACACAGTGTTGGAAGTTCTAGCATCAGCAATCAGACAACAAAAGGAAATCAAAGGGATCAAAATTGGCAAAGATGAAGTCAAGCTTTCACTTTTTGCAGATGACATGATACTATACATGGAAAACTCGATAGACTCCACGAAACGTCTGTTAGAACTGATACATGAATTCAGCAAAGTCGCAGGATATAAAATTAATGTACAGACAGTTCCCTTCTTATACACTAATAATGAAGCAAAAGAAAGACAAATAAAGAAACTGATCCCGTTCACAATCGCACCAAGAAGCATAAAATACCTAGGAATAAATCTAACCAAAGATGTGAAAGATTTGTATGCTGAAAACTATAGAAAGCTTATGAAGGAAATTGAAGAAGATACAAAGAAACATAAAAACATTCCGTGCTCATGGATTGGAAGAATAAGTATTGTTAAAATATCAATACTACCCAAAGCAATCTACACATTCAATGCAATCCCCAATCAAAATTGCACCAGCATTCTTCTTGAAGCTAGAACAAGCAATCCTAAAATTTGTATGGAACCACAAAAGATCCCGAATAGCCAAAGTAATATTGAAGAAGAAAACCAAAGTGGGAGGCATCACAATCCCAAACTTTAGCTTCTACTGCAAAGTGGTAATCATCAAGACAGCATGTATGGGCACAAAAACAGACACATAGACCAATGGAATAGAGTAGAGACTCCAGAATTGGACCCACAAAAGTATGGCCAACTAATCTTTGACAAAACAGGAAATAATATCAATGGAAAAAAGACAGTCTCTTTAACAAATGGTGCTGGGAGAACTGGACAGCAACATGCAGAAGAATGAAACTAGACCACTTTCTTACACCATTTACAAAAATAAACTCAAAATGGATAAAAGACCTGAATGTGAGACAGGAAACCATCAAAACCCTAGAGGAGAAAGCAGGACAAAACCTCTCTGACCTCAGCCGCAGCAATTTCTTATATGACACGTCTCCAAAGGCAAGGGAATTAAAAGCAAAAATGAACTACTGGGGCCTTACCAAGGTAAAAAGCATCTGCACTGCAAAGGAAACAACCAACAAAACTAAAAGGCAACCGACGGAATGGGAAAAGATATTTGCAAATGACATATCAGACAAAGGGCTAGTATCCAAAATCTATAAAGAACTCATCAAACTCCACACCCGTAAAACAAATAATCCAGTGATGAAATGGGCAGAAGACATGAATAGACACTTCTCTAAAGAAGACATCCAGATGGCTAACAAGGCATATGAAAAGATGCTCAACATCACTCCTCATCAGGGAAATACAAATCAAAACCACACTGAGATACCACCTCATGTCAGTCAGAGTGGCTAAAATGAACAAATCAGGAGATTATAGATCCTGGCAAGGATGTGGAGAAACGGGAACCCTCTTGCACTGGTGGTGGGAAAGCAAACTGGTGCAGCCGCTCTGGAAAACAGTGTGGAGATTCCTCAAAAAATTAAAAATAGATCTACCCTATGACCCAGCAATAGCACTGATAGGAATTTATCCAAGGGATACAGGAGTGCTGATGCATAGGGGCACTTGTACCCCAATGTTGATAGCAGCACTTTCAACAATAGCCAAATTATGGAAAGAGCCTAAATGTCCATCAACTGATAAATGGATAAAGAAATTGTGGTTTGTATACACAATGGAATACTAGTTGGCAATGAGAAAGAATGAAATCTGGCCATTTGTAGCAACGTGGATGGAACTGGAGAGTGTTATGCTAAGTGAAATAAGTCATACAGAGAAGGACAGACTCCATATGTTTTCACTTCTATGTGGATCCTGAGAAACTTAACAGAAGACCATGGGGGAGGGGAAGGAAAAAAAAAGTTAGAGAGGGAGGGAGCCAAACCATAAGAGACTCTTAAAAACTGAGAATAAACTGAGGGTTGATGGGGGGTGGGAGGGCGGGGAGGGTGGGTGATGGGCATTGAGGAGGGCACCTGTTGGGATGAGCCCTGGGTGTTGTATGGAAACCAATTTGACAATAAATTTCATATTAAAAATAAAGAAAATAATAAAATAATGAGGTTTTATTTATTTATTTATTTTTATATTAAATATAATTTATTGTCAAATTGGTTTCCATACAACACCCAGGGCTCATCCCAACAGATGCCCTCTTCAATGCCCATCATCCACTTTCCCCTCTCCCCCACCCCCCATCAACCCTCAGTTTGTTCTCAGTTTTTAAAAGTCTCTTATGGTTGGCCTCCCTCCCTCTCTGTAACTTCCCCCCATCTCCCCTCTGGTCTTCTGTTATTTCTCAGGATCCACATAAGAGTGAAAACATATGGTATCTGCATTTCTCTGCTTGACTTATTTCACTAAAATAATGAGATTTTGATTTCATTGTTTCCAAAATGAATATTTACCTTTTATTTTTTTCTCATCTTTTTCATTGGCCAGGATTGCCAGTAAAATGTCAAAAAAACAATGGTGATGGTGGACGTTTTGATGAGCATGCTTCAAATATTTTACCATTAGGCAAAACGTTTGCTCTCAATTTCTGTTGGGCAACATTTATAGAATAGATAAGTTTCTTTTTATTCCTCACTTGCTAACATTATTTTTAAAAACATAAACAAGTTGAATTATATCAAATGCTAAATAGAATCTATTAAGATCTATTAAAATGATTAAGGTCTCCTTAATTTATTAATGAATGCAATTAGTTTCTTAATTCCACCTCCCCCCCCCCCCCCATTTCATTTTAGTGTCAGGGCTATAGCAATTTTATTTAATGATTTGGAAAATATTCTATCAATTTTTTTATGTTGTAGAACAGAATATGGAAATTTATATAGCACAAATATTATGTTTTCTGTGAAGACTTGCAAAAATCTGCTTATGAAATTATGAGACTCATGCCTTTAAAAATTTCGTAGTCGTCTTTTTGATGAGTGAGCGTGGGGTGGGCTGAAGACGACTCCCCCACCCTCCAGGTGGGAAGTGTGTGGCATTCCTCAGGCTCTCCTGGCTGCCCAAGGACAAAGGAAATGAAAAAAACAAATGGTTAACTGATAGAGATCGCAGTTCTATGGGACGTGGGTCTCCATCAGTTTACAAATATCTTAGTGAATTACGAGAAAAAGGCAAATTTATCAATTGCCTAATCTCCAGAAAACTACAGACTCCATTTCCTGGAGCCCCAGTATCACCCCTCCAGAGTGATGTGGGGAACAAAGGCAAGAAGGAAATGGCAGATAAAATTAAATTTCTTTATAACCTGCAGCCCCTTGACAAACACTTGAGGCAACTACAGAGTAGAACATTTCTCCAGGAACCCCCTAAACAACCTTAGCTGGACAATTGCAAGGCCTCTTTAGCATATCAAAGTCCCTCTGGAGGCCTTGCCTTTGACTTTACCTCCCTAACTTCATAGTATGTTTGGAGCCACTCTTCACGACCCCAGCGCAGCTCTCTCTGCCCACAGTTCCGCGCTTTAATGACATCACCTTTTTGTACCCAAGACATCTTCGAGAATTCTTTGTTGGTCATCGGCTTCGGACTACCCCGCCATCACCCCAAAACCTCATCAGTTTGACCGACTGGCTTTTCATCTCTCTAGTGTCTAATCATCTACCCATGTTTTCTACCTCTTGTTAAGTTAAATATATATTTTTTTATACTTTCTGAGAAAAGCCTCCTTTTCATGTAGATTTTCAAAAGTTTTGGCATAACTCTGTATCCCGTTTTGTCTTATGATTTGAGAAATCTGACCTCTAACTCTACTGTAGATAGGGTCTCTGAGAACTTAGGTTATTCTGTGATTCTGTTGGGAAAACTCCCTTTTCCTGGTAAACCTCTTCTAAAGCTGCATGGGGTCCTTCAAATGCGAACCACCCCATTAGAATGGGGTCTCTCCCGCAAGAATGCAGATTCATAAGAGCAGGGACATAGGTCTGCCTGGCACATAGTATACACTCATTAATATTTATTGCTTGAGCAAATTTTGAGGTAAATATTGCAAATCAGTATCAACTGTCCCATCTTCTTCTGACAACTTTTCTGCCTTTTTGGAGCCTCCGTGACTGTATTTTTATATTTCTTTTGTCATGGGATTTGGAAAAGAGGAACTTGAGTTTGAACTTGAGTTTGAACTTGAACTGGCCGTCTGTGGCCACCATGCAGCAGCTGTGACGTAGCCCACAGCGAACTCTTGCAGGTGCTATTAATACCCAGCAGGGAGATGCACTGTTCCCTCAGGCAAGATTTGTCTTTTCTTTTTCATTGTGTTCCTCCCCTCTCCACAATTCTCACATAGTCACATGGAAACAAGATAACTCCACTGAAAGATTTGTTTAACATTCCTTCTCTACTTAAACCCCTATGTATAGTCCCTGATCATCTCGGCATTTCTTTGTGATCTTTCTCTCCTTGTAAGTAGTACTCTGGCTTTTTTGTCCCCCTCCCTCCCTCCCCCCCATTCCCATTATCTCCCATTCATTTCTTCAAATGCCATGCTTCCTGTACCGTATGATCAGATCTGGATCCCAAATTGAAAAGTGCATCTTATTGGATGGACAGGCCTCCTCTGTAGTCTGTTCTGAGCACTAAGGAAGAAAATGAAACTTCCTGAATTTAGAGGAAGCTACAGGCTACATTATTCAAAAGGAAACAAACAACCAAGGAAGTAAGCGAGCAAACATACCAAAACCCAATTCACAAAAATATAACTGGTTAAGGAATTTAGGCACACCGTGTGTGAGCTTTCTTTATGAAATTCTTACAACTTTCTGTACATTTGAAATGACATCACAATAAAAACTTGCTAAACACGAGCCAGAAAAAATTGTCCAAGCATGTGCATACAGGGAAACTCCAGAGGGTATCAGTTATATGGAAGGACTTTTCTTCTTCATTTCCTCAACTTCTTTTCCTGGCACTTATAACCAGCTGGTACATGGTAAAATGCAGCTGAGTCCCAGGCTTCAGAAGTGGAGGGAGTTAGGTATAACCATTTGGGAAGATATTAGGCAAACACAGAAAACTTCTTTGGGATAACAAAGTTAATATTCTCCGACACTCTCCTTTTTGACCTCAGAAATCTTTCCCTCCATTAAAAGATATGTTCAGGGGCACCTGGGTGGCTCATTTGGTTAAACATCTAACTCTTGATTTCAGCTCAGGTCATGATCTCAGCGTTCATCAATTCGAGCCCCACGTTGGGCTCTGAGCTGACAGCATGGAGCCTGCTTGGGATTCTCTCTCTCCCCCCTTCTCTCTGCCCCTCCCCCCACTCATGCATGTGTGCACTCTCTCTCTCTCTCTCTCTCAAAATAAATTAATAAACTTGAAAAGATGATAGGTTCTGTGACAATGCTAATCACCAACGAGAACCATCTGAAATGAGAGAATGCACTCTTTTTTCCTCGAATTGTTATTTTTGTATTAAAGCTCCCTCGGTGGCAGAATTAATTCCCAACTGTTCCTGCTTAGTTTTCCTCATTGCAAAGCTGAGAAGTCAGGGATAATGGCTCCATGTGAGGTGTTACAGCCCGTAAGAGCTCTTCAGTGACAAAAGTGATGACAGAGGCTATAGGGGACATACTATAAACTCAGGTGCTTCAAGGAGAAGACAGAGGCATCCACCTGCCAGGACACTCAAAATGGGCTATATAAGTTGACCGTAGGGTCTGGGAGGATGCTTAGATATGAAGAGTAAGCTTACCCTAGGGCTTTAGGACAAAAGAGGAAAAGAAGGGAGAGTGTAGTGGCCACTGGGGGCCTGATTTGGCCAGCTGGCTTGTATGAAGCCACTGGAAAGGGGCAGCAGACACAGCCGTGCCAGCCTTAGGGGTCCAACAAGAAAAAGAAGTGAGGCACAGGGACTGTAGCTACAGTTCCCAAATGAGCAAAGTGCTGCCCTTCTCTGAGGCTGAGCCCGGGCCCTCCAGTCCCTCTGTCACATTCTGAGCTGAAAACAACCCCGGAAGCCAAGCCACGTTCAGGTCCCAGCTTGTGCCTTCTCATCAGATTCCACGGAAACTGCAGAATGTCGGGCGCAGGCTCAGTATTGTTTAGAAGATTCCTTCTCAGAGGAAATTGGGCTCCAGAAGAAAGTTTTATAGAAAACCTAACTATTCTTTGAAGCCAGCCTAAACGCTGAGGTTCTGCTGGGAGCTTTTCATTTTGACCTTTGAAGAAGACAGTCCACTGGCAATGAAGAGCTTTCTTTTTTTTTTTTTTTTTTTTTTTTTTTCAGGGGAAAAGTAATCTGATAAACAGGACCCGAGATGAAGAAGAAAAAGATCAGCTGAGTGCGTATCACTTGCAGAAGCAACAAAACGAAACACAGAAGCAAGCACTTAGCAGCTTTTCTTTCTACAGTTTTGGAAGCTGGTTGCTCTAGTGTATACCTCATCTGTGTGAATCTAAACACGATTCACTTGGAGTATTTCCCCCTCCCCCATATCATTTTTTTTTAGGTTTATTTATTTATTTTGAGAGAGAGAGAGGGAGCGGGGCAGGGAGAGATGGAGAGAATCTCAAGCAGATTCTGTGCTGTCAATGAGGAGTCAGCTGCGGGACTCGAATTTGAACCGTGAGATCATGACCCGAGCAGAGATTAGGAGACAGACGCTTGACCAACTGAGCCACCCAGGCGCCCCTCCCCTAATCTAATCTTTGTGAAGGAATGATCAATATATTAAATTGAATTGAGTAGCCGAACAGTTCCTCTGCTCTGAGGACACTGTAAGTTCTGCAACGGCGGGGTCTCGTGTGCCTGCTTCACCGCCGTATCGTCAGCTCTCAGTACAGGAGGGGGGTACGCAGCTCGATAAATCTGTGCTGATGAGTACTGTGCTCTGAGGACCCCACTGAAGCTCTTCTCTCCAGGCCAGAGTCAGAGACGGGGAGTCCCCTGCTGCTCTCCTGAGGAGTGGAACTCAGCAAGCACGTTTTCATACATCAGCTCAGACTCAGAAAGTCTCATTATAACATAGTCTATCGTATCTTTGAAGTTTCTCTGCATTTCATCAGCTCAGAGTGGATTAAACATTTAAAAATACTGACAGGTTGTGTGTGTGTTTCTGCGGGTGAGTGCTTAAAATCTATCCTTTCATATCCTCGGTCAGATTTTGTGTTCTGACCTTCCCTTACTGATTTGTGAAAGCTCTTTGTATATTAAAGAATAAGCTCTTTGTCCTGTGTCCAAAAGGAACAGAGACTACATTTTATTCATGTATCCCCAGGCAGGGACAAGGTGCTGCATAAATATTTGTTGAATGAATGAATGGATTAATATGTCCTGCAAATATTTTTCACGGGGAGATTTCCATGTATAATTCTCTTCATTCGCATCATGAAACCAGGGCCATAGGGCTACTGGCGGTAGAAAAATAGAGGTCAAGACTGCGTACGTCCTAATCAGCAATCATTATCAATACGCATAAGACAAAAATGGACTTCCTGCTTACTTTTATTAACAATAGGGGCACCTGGGTGGCTTAGTTGGTTAAGCGTCCGACTCTTGATTTCTGCTCAGATCAGGATCTCAGGTTTGAGGGTTCCAGCCCTGCGTTGGGCTCTGCACTATCAGAGCCTGCTTGGGATTCTCTCTCTCTCTCTCTCTGCCTCTCCCCTGATCAGGCTCTCTCTCTCTCCCTCAAAAGTAAATGAAAAAACTTTGAAAAAAAAAATTAACTGGCCTATGACTATACTATATGTTTTTGATCATCTGACCCACTTTGAAAAGGCTTGGAGGTATTTTCTTTTGATCAAATATAGAGCACAGTTAGCCACAGCTCGCACTTACTGAGCGTATGTCCTATGCCAGTCACAGGGCTGAATAAGCGTACAACAAAGAACCTTTACTTGGGGGCTTCCCTTATCAGTAACCTTACCTTCTTGTTCCTCTTTCATCTTTAGGTCCCAGAGAAGTGGGCAAGTTGAATGCCACTTTCAGGAGAAGGATATGACATTGCGATGTCCCTCCCAGACAAAGAAGTAAAGAACCTGAGCGCAGACGACACTGTTTGAAGATGACGTGTGCTTTGCGAGATCTCCCTGGACCCATGTTCCCAGGAGGGCCACAGTGAGAAGGCTGTTCCAAAAGGGCTTTGATCACATTCTCTTTTTGAACCCCTGGGAGGAGACTGCTATGTGGCTGGTTCCCTACATGTTCAAGGGAACGATGGCTTAACGAGGAAGTATAGTGCCAGACGGACGAGCCAGCTGTCTTGAGTCACATGCACAACTCCAGCAGTGTTTGTAGGGGACCCAGAAGTTCCTACAAATCCTCAGATTGCTGGCGGTAAGAAGAACGATGAAGGATTTCCTAGGGGTACAGTTGCAGGGGCAGAGAAAAATGGGAGTCACAAGCAGGTGTCACAGCAAACTGAACACTGAAGCATGGCCCAGTACACCAGGCAAATCTCGACTGACCCAGAGAAATAGATCACAAATACATGAGCTGCAGACTTGCACAGTGAGCTATTGTAGGAGAACTGTGCCCAACCAAGGGCCCTGTCACTTGTGCCTCCACAGAGCTCAGGCCTGGGCAAGAGCAGACCAGCTACTCTGCAGTGTGGAAAGATCAGTGAATACCGGAGCTTAGTACCTGGCCTTGGCGCCTGGGTGGCTCAGTCAGTAGGTTAAGGGGCTGACTTTGGCTCAGCTCGCGATCTCGAGGTCCGTGGGTTCGAGACCCACATTGGGCTCTGTGCTGACAGCTCAGAGCCTGGAGCCTGCTTTGGATTCTGGGTCTCCCTCTTGCTCTCTTCCCCCTCCCCAGCTCTCTCTCTCTCTCTCTCTCTCTCTCAAATGAATAAACATTAAAAAAAAAAAAAAAAGAAATCCATCTTGCAGAGGAGGAGTAGTGGGGAGGATTGGACAAATCATGTTCCCCTGAAATCTGCTGTGCTACCCAAAAGATTGCAAGCTGGAAAGAACTGAGAGCTTTTCCATAGTACAGGTTAGTATTTTATTGTTTTCTAGTTTCCCCCACCTATTCACGGTGAGTGGGGGGATGGCGATTCTTAAAGAAGAAGATTTCAATCAGTTATAGAAATAAGAGCCAACTTTCCCCCAGCATATGGACATACGCTTATTTGAGACCCGGATACTGATCCCTGATAAGGAGTATCTCACTGAATTCTTGCAAAAAAAGCCCGTGGGCTGGGTGTTTTACAAATGAAGATTCTGACGTTTGGAGAGATTGAGTGTTTTTGCTACGGCCACTCGGCCAGCCAAAGAGCTAAATCCCCGTTCAAGCAAACACTGGTAGACCCTTCATCCCTATAGCATTTTGTGAGCTGTTAGGTGAAGTTTCTGCCACAGCAGGGAATCATTTTCTTAAGGCCTGAGGAGCTTTGGGGGTTAGCACGGAGCAAGCACCTCAGTCTGTTGGGCTCAGAGGGAGTGTTTTGAGCCTGAGCTCCACTGCGGACCAACTGCTTCTGGCCAGGCGTCAGAGCGGGAACGCGTGGGATACACCGCACAGGTTGGCCGGGCTCCTACCTGGGTGAAGGCGATGCAGATGGTCCTACTGAGGCTGCAACGCCTGCCGGGGAGATGCTCCATAGGTTGTGCACGTTCTAGGATGAGTCAGCCCGTGATTGCTGACACCGATGTGTGTGCGGTTGCTGCCTCGGAGGCCTGGTGTGTGAGTCAGACGGTATTGAAATTAGAAGAGTGTTGGCCTTGTTTCCTGAGATTTTAGAAACGGAATAATAAGTTTTTGAACTTGGTCTGTGGTCAGAACCACTTTGGGGAAAAAAAACAACAACTATAAGCCAGAATGAAAACTTAGGACTAATACCTCTCTACACATTATGAAGGTAACAGAATTGAGTAGCTAATTATACTGTAACTGGCTATTAGTCTTTATGAAGGTGAATGCAATTAGCTTAACCTAATTTTAAATCTCACTTTCCCTTCCCCAAGCACATGTTTGCTACTCACAGCCTCAAAATGCTCCTTGGTAAGCTAAGGAGGTCCTCAAGCCTGCAGGTGATCATAAGTCATCAGTGGCAAAACAGGTGGGTCCATTCAGCCTGCTGATATTTTGTGAACGTTTTCACTCTTTTTGATTTTATTTTATTTTTTGAATATGTAAAGCACTCATGAAATTCAAAAGAATTCATTAAGAAAGGTATCAAGATATCAAAAGTATCAAGAAAGGTATACCCATAGAATTTTTATTCAAAAGTATCAAGAAAGGTATACCCATAGAATTTTTATTTCCATGCCTACCCCTCCCACCCTGTTCCCACTCACCCCCACAGGTAGCCATTTTCATTTGTTTGATCAGTTAAAAAAACAAATATATATATATATATATATATATATATATACCCAAAAGTAGCGTGAAAATAAATAAATGAATAAACAAATAAGTAAACATTAATTTCAAAAATTTTTTAATTTTTTAAGTTTATTTATTTATTTTGAGAATGAGAGTCTGCACTGTCAATGCAGAGCCTGATGCAGGACTCGAACTCATGAATCATGAGATCATGACCTGAGCTGAAATCAAGAGTCAGTTGCTTAGCTGACTGAGCCACCCAGTTGCCCCTAAAATTAAAAAAAAAAAAAAAATTATGTTTATTTTCAAGAGAGACAGAGGGAGAGAGAGAGAGAGAGAGAGAGAACATGAGTGGGGGAGAGAGAGAGGGAGACACAGAATCCGAAGCAGGCTCCAGACTCTGAGCCCACGCGGGGCTCGAACCCACGGACCGCGAGATCATGACCTGAGCCGAAGTCAGATGCTTAACCAACTGAGATGCCCAGGCACACTGCCCCTAAATTTTTTTTAATTAAAAAAATTAGCATGGAAACATCCCAGGTGTCCATCGACAGATGAATGAGTAAAGAAAATGTGGCATATACCTCCAATGGAAGGTCGCTCGGTCTTAAAAAAGAAGGAAATACTCCCATGCGTGACAATATGGATGAACCTGGAGGACATTACACTGAGTGAAATAAGCCAGTTACAGAAGGACAAATACTGCATGATTCCACTTATAAGAAGTATCTGAAATAAACCCGTAGAAGCAGAGACTTCAATAGCGATTGCCAGGGGCTAGGTGGTTGGGGACATGGGGAATTGTTATTCAATGGGTAAAAAGGTAAAGTTATGCTAGATGCATGAACTCTAGAGATATGTGCACAACATAGTACCCATAGTTAACAATGTGGTATTGTGCATTTTGAAATTTGTTAAGAGGATAGATCTCAAGTTAAGTGTTCTTGCCACAAATAGAATAAAAATGCATGGACACAAAGAAACTTTGGGAGGTGTTGGATATGGCTGTTACTTTGATTGTGGTGATGGTATAGCAAAGGTGTTTGCATATATCCAAACTCTTTAAATTATACACATGAAATATGTGCAGTTCTTTGTATATCAATTATACCTCAATAAAGTTATCTAAAAAAAAAACCCCAAAGTAGCATATTATGCCATATACATGATTTTGTCTCTTGCCCTTTTAACTTTACAATATACATTGGAATCCACCCCATTGCTATTTATAAAGTTCTTCCTCATTTTTTTTTTCTTGACTATTTGGATTGTTTTCATTCTTTTGCAGCTATAAATGATACCTCAGTGAATAACCTTGTGGACGTGTTGTTTATGGAGGTATGCCTTCAGGTAGATTCCTGGAACTGGGATGGCTAGATCATAGGGTGAAAGCATGTGATTTTGTGAGATATTGCCGACTGGTTTAGGTCGTTTTATACAACCACCAACAAAGTATGACCCTAGTGTCTGTCACCCCACAGCCTTGTAACAGGGTGTTTCTCAAGCTTGTGATTTCTGTCAGTCTGAGACTAGACATGGTGTCTTAGAGTTGTAGTATGCATTTCTTTTATTATAAGCGAACTTGGGGAAATTTTCTTCCTTACATGTCAATTTGTGTGTCTTTTTGCTTAATTTCTGTCCATTTTTGTATCAGGTTTTTGGTGTTTCCTTTTTTTCTAATTCTTTAAAAAATTTTTTTTAATGTTCGTTTATTTTTCAGAGAGAGGGAGAGACAGAGTGCGAGTGGGGGAGGATCAGAGAGAGAGGGAGTCACAGAATCTGAAGAAGGGTCCAGGCTCTGAGCTGTCAGCACAGAGCCCGACATGGGGCTCAAACTCACAAACTGCGAGATCATGACCTGAGCAGAAGTCAGGCACTTAATTGACTGAGCCACCCAGGAGCTCCCCCCGCTTTTTTTTCTAATTCTTAAGAGTTACTTATAAATTAAGAAGGTTACCCCTTTTGTCTATGTGGCACATATTTTCTCCCAGTTTGTAAATAGTCTATTTTTCTGATAGCATTTTTCTATGCAAAAAGTTTTACTTTAAATTTCTGTAGTTACATTTATCTGTTTTTCTTTCTTTCTTTCTTTCTTTCTTTCTTTCTTTCTTTCTTTCTTTCTTTCTTTCTTTCTTTCTAATTTGGGCTTTCTGTTCTGTTTGGTTCGAGTCCCAGGACCATTCTATTGTAAAACTGTGTTTAAATCTGAAAAAAAAATTGTCCCCTCTCATTGCTCTTCATTTTTAAGGTTTTCCTAAATTTTCTTGAATGGTTAAAATGTAGACTTTAGAATTAACTTATTTAGTTCCAGAAAAAAAAAATACTTAGTTTTGTATTGAGATCTCGTTAAATGTATATATTATCTTGGGGAAACTTATGTTAAATGGGTTTGTTCAAGAATAAGAATGTCTTTCTGTTGTTCCAATTAACTTCCTTTTGTTTGAAGAGTGTTTTAAAGCCTTTCTAAATATTTGGATTTAAAAAATTTTTTTTGTCAAGTTTTTCTTCTTTCTTCCTTCCTTTCTTCCTTCCTTCCTTTCTCTCTCTCTCTTTCTTTCTTTCTTTCTTTCTTTCTTTCTTTCTTTCTTTCTTTTATTTTTCTGTTGTAAATAAGGTTTGCTCTCCCGCTGTATGTTCTAGCTGGTTATTGTTTCCATATATGAAGGTTATTAATTTTTTTATACTTTTATATCTTCCTAGGTTACTGAATTCTTTACTGCTTTTATTAGTTTTAGCATGGATTCTCTTGGTTTTTTCCAGGACACTATTTCATCATCTGCAGCAAAGAAACAATGTTATCTCTTCTTTTGCAATTCCAGTACTTTCAATTGCTTATATCGTGTTTATTTTACTTTACTTTATTTTTTATTTGAGCTTCTCGTGATGAGGCATAGGCTTCTAGTCTGCTTCAATCTCCTCCATTCCTATTATTAAACTTCATTGACTTCACTCATTTATGTTGCTAGCCTGGCTCCTGAAAGCATTAAAATACATGACCCCTGTCCACAGTCAACAACCTTGACATAACATGAGCTGCCCTTATAGCACCATTGTGCATTTCTTCTATCCACTGCAGGGTTAGGTGGGTCAGGATGATGGGGGTGGGTCAGCCCCGTCAATTGGATTAGTCTTGGGGAAACCAACTGTTCACTGTATCCTTTAGGGGCGGATACTCCAGAAGAGTAGAGAAGGAATCCAAAATTAAGCTGGAGAGATTGGCAGCAAATGCCAAGTCCAAAGGAGCAAGAACAAGACAGTAAATTAGAGACAGTCAGGAGTAAGTACTTAAACGAGGTTGGATCAAAATAGGAGCAGACCAGAATTGTACAGAATGATTTCATTACTTATGCATAGGTATTAGGGTTTTACCTTTACAAGCCAGTGGATGCCTGGGCGTATGGGCTTATAGGGTGGATTAAAAGTCTCAAGCTCAAAATGGGTAATGGTCATCGCTGCAAAATTTTTAATATTAAGTTATAAATAGGTTCTAGGATATTTTTGCTATGTTATTTTCTGAGAACAACAGCATAGCATCTGCCCCCTAGATCAGCACCATCTGTGATTTTCTGCAATGAAGGAAATGTTTTATCACGTGTGCTGTCCCATTAGGTAGCCACTAGCCACATGTGGTTATTGAACACTGACTATGTGGCTCGTGCAAATGGGGACACTGGATCATTAACTGTATTTAATTTTAGTTAATCTAAATTTAAATAGACATTGTGGCTAGTGATTACTGTATTGGACAGAGTGTAACTCTAGAACTTTATATTCTAAAAAGACAAAGGGTAAAATTCATGGCCTGTGACTTCGGCTCGTGTCAGCCACTTGCAGCATGCATTAAACACTAGTATGACCTTGTGACGTCTCGTTTGTAACAGATTTGTAATAAAATGGAATAATAATATAATGCAATAATAGTTTTTAATAACATATATTTTATAAAACTCTTCCAGTTTGTTTATACTGCAATAACATGCCTCTATAAATTATGATAATCCACAGTCCGTAGCAAGGAAATTAGTTTGGAAAAATAATGAACTAACTTTCCCAAAGTCATGGAAATTATTAGTTTCAAATGTATGGCCTGAATCAAGGTCTTTTGATTCCAGGTTTAATCTTTACTCTGTTACACAAAGGTGAACTTTTCATATGTACAAGGGAGTGATTTAAAGTGTGTTAGTCTGATAATGTTAAACATACGCTTGCCATATAACCTGGACATTCCATCTCTAGATATTTACCCAAGAGATATTAAACCATATATTCGTATAAAAACCTGTGCATAAATGTTTATAGAGACTCTATTCACAATTGCCCCAAACTGGACCTAACCCAAGTGACCTTCAGCTACTTAAAGGAAAAACAAATTGTGGCATGTACCCGTAATGGAATACTATTTGGCAACAAAAAGACCCATTGACCCACACCACCGCATGGAGAAGTCTCAAATGAATTATGCTAAGTGAAATAAGCCAGACTCCAAAAGTCACGTGCTCTATAATTGCATTTATTGGATACTCCGGAAAAGCCCAAACTAGTGACACAGAACAGATCGGTGATTGCCAGAGACTACAAAATGGCAGGAGAAAATTGAGAGGGCTAGTGGAAATGTTCTATAGCTTTATTATGAGAATGGTTGTGTGACTGTATACACTTGTCAAACTCTTAGAAATTTTCACTAAAGTAAGTGAATTGTATTGTATTAAAATATGCTGCAATAAACCTCCTGTGTGTAAGGTATGTTAACATTCTATCGTAGGCTGGTGGGAAAAGGAGAATAAGATTTGATTAGAGATGGTCAAGACTTAAACAACTGGTCTGGGGTGACCGGTGGGTCCAGCTATGAGACCTTCAAGACAGTGATGACACCCAGCTGGAACCTTCTCAGTGGGTAATAGGAATGCCTACACCTCTTGCTTAAAATAGGACACAGCCAGGCTCATGAACCAGAAGAATAGGGCTTGATGTGAAGGAAGCCTCACCATATGTCAAGATCCAGCCCGAATCATGAGACCGAGGTAGGACACACTCACTACTACCCTTTGGACAATCTGGACTTGCTTCTGTTCTTGCTGTACGTCGAGCTTGTTTCTACCTTGGGGCCCATGAGCTGGCTTTTCCTTCCGCTTGGAGACACATGAATAGACCTTCACTGATCGAGTTACCTAATTGGCCCCCACTGCTCTCCTTTCACATCACTTAGTTTGATTCTTCATAGCACCTGTTAATACCCGATATTGTTTGCTTATTTGTTCGTGTCTGATGTATGTATGTAGGAACGGACGGATGGAGAGGTGGATGGATGGATGGATTTATTATATTTACTGGAGGGCAAGCTTCATGAAAAGTGGGATTCACTCTCCGTGTCATTCACTACTGCGCCCTCAGCCTGTCAGCTGAATGCCTGACATTGGTTGGGGCTCAAGGAATAATTGTTGAAAGCATAGATGGATTGTCTCAGAAACCGGATGGGACTGAGTTAGCTCGTCGCAGGTAATTATGCCTGAAGCTCGCAGGGCTGAGCAGGAAGACTGACAAGCTCCAATAATTGTAATTCCAGCTGGTGTGTGATTACAGATGGAGGTGAGCATCTTTAGACTGGCATCTTCAATTTGGTTTCCTGTGCTGAAAATCCAGCATGATGACAAAAGGCTGGCGTGGCACTTGCTGCCGTCGCCTCCTTGTGTATTTTACCAGTGCTCATTTCCCCAGCGTTTCACACGCGGGAGTTGTGTTGTGTCCAGGACCGAGGGTGTTTTGCAGAGGTGCTTCTGTCCTTTCTCGTTTGTTCCTTTTCCTGCTGGTGCTCGTCTTGGTTGCTAAGACAGTTTCCATGGCAAAGGCCCACCAGCTAAGAGAGGATTACACGCGGTAAATATTTTAAACAGATGAACTTGACAGCCGAGCAGCTGCTTTTCACCAAACAGAAGGCAGGAGCGTACTGGGATCAGACTGGCAATTAGAGTCACATTCTAAACCTTTGCTATGGATGCATGACTGGCTTTGAGGCTTTGGCCACCGGCAATCGTGGTGAGAAAAATATCTGAAGTCTGTCCACAGTGTATGTGCACTTAAGAATATTCTAGCTTACTGAAAGGAATAGAGGAGCTATTTTATAAAATGGAAGCTTGGCAGACATTTTGCAATAACAGGATGATGTAAAAGCAGCTGGAGTCCTCCTGTGAGGTGCGTGAAAAGTGGGCTTCCTGTTAGACTTTAGATGTGAAGAAAAAAAGGCTGTTGTGAGGAAGAAATACGGAAAGGCTTGGCTTGGCTTGATGGTGTATCACGTGGACCAAAGGGTAAGTTGTTTCCACCAGGCACAGGGACCTTAAAGAGTTTTCAGTCAGATGGTTATCGTACATTCTCTAGAACCATGGACATACCTGCCTATTTTTCTCTATAAAGTAGAAATTTCAATGTTTGCCTGCCAATTCCACATATTTTTTTCCTGATGCTGGAAGCCATTCAGGCATTGGCCAGACAACCTTTTTCTTGTACAGAAAGAGAAGCTAGTCTCAATTAACATTCGAGAACTTGCAACTTGATAGTCAAGCACTCAACTAATGATACCCTTAACTGTGGCTCATACCTTCTAAGCCAGCTCTCACCTTCTCTCCAATGTTTTGCTGTCTTCTTCACAGTATTGAGATAAGAGTTGCTTTCTTTGTGTCTTAGATTTTCTTTTGGAATCTTCTAGTAATTTCTGGGATGTCCAGTCATTCTCATTTATCTTTATTCCAAAGAGTTATCCTTTAAATTCAAGAGTGTTATACTTTAAATTCAATTGTATGAGTACATAAAGAGAAACTACTTAAACTCAAGAGTTCTCCAGCTCATGGCAAGGATCGTATGTTTCCACTTCTCCCTTATTCATTTCCAATCAACAAATATTTTCTGATCACCCACCATGTGCAAAACAACCATGGTAGATGTTACAGAAGGACATCTACGATGATTTACAATGTACTCGCATTCCAACAAGTTTTGAAAAATACTTCCAGCATTCGGTATACCGTTTAATCCTTCTAACATCTCTGCATTCCCCCGAGTTCACTGAAGCCTTCTCCAGCATCAGGTTATGCCACAGAATGCCTTGCATTCCTGAATAAGGGTCAACTTGGATTTTGACCAGGGTATCCGAGGAAGTTTAGAATCATAGTTTCTTTCTGTCATGCTTCTGATGTTTTCTTCCTGATGCTGGGTTTAAATGAATTCTAGGACATCCACACTACGAAAGAAAATATAGCTATTTGGAATGAAAATGCAAATGTATATTTAGTGACTTGTAATGTGTACCATGTTTTATTGTTGAGAGAAGTAAAGTTACAAAATCTATTTCAGGGTGATTCCATTTGTTACAAGAATATATAAATAGATGTACGCACAGTCATATGCATAAATGTACACACATGTAGTAAAAGAAGTCTAGAATATTATAGATGAAATGTTCATAACGGTCATCACTGATAGATAGCATCACAGAAGACTAAGACTTTTCTTGACATTTTCTCCAAAGAAATTTCTGTAATGAACTTGGATTTTTGTGTAATGGAGGCATAAGCAGGAAATCAGCTTAAAGATATGGGAACATATAGGGATTTGAGAGGGACAATGTCACGGTGAATCTTCTCCTACACATATCTGAGTCCTCTTTAAGACCTTATCCCTAGAGGAAATAAAGATACTAGCATTTCAAAACTTGGCTCTCTTTAATGAAACAATAATATGTCCAGTCTTTGCCAGTCATTACCTTTTCTCTCTAAAACCAACTTTCAAAATTCAAAGAATACCCACAGTTCTCTCATACTGAAACCTATGCAGGAAAAAAAAAATAGCAGAGTGTGAAATGGATAAGACAAGGAAATCCCTCTGAAGCTCTTTTTGCGAAGTTTTGTTAAGAGTGTCTGCCATGCCCTGTCTTGCTCACAGCTGGGTCTACTGTTCTAGTAAATGCCAGCAATTACGCCAGTTTTCTGCAGTATCCCCAGGTTGCCAGAGGACTTTGAAAGCTGGAAAGGACTCACCAGCTACAACAATGGTGTTCACAGTAGCAAGGTTTATTTTCCCCCAAGACGATAGTCCCGGGTTTGCATACATTTGCTCTTTTCAATGAACCATGTACTCTAAATGTCACCTTGCTTCCATTCAGCCTGGCCTGTGTTCTGACCGTCCAGGGGCCTCCAGGAACAGCGGGCAGATTGATGGCTTGCTGAAACCTCCCTCATTATCTTCCACTGTAAATTCCTTTCATGAGTAATCTCTTGCGCCCTGGATGCAGAGATCCTTTGTGTGTGTGCTGTGAAATAAAATCTCAGAGAATGTGTGAGCTAATTTCTAATACTCGCCCCCACCATTATCCCCGACAATGTGACCTCAGAGCTCATTGTTTATTTAATTAGCAAAGCTCAGTTTAAATGGCACTAATTGGGGAAGAATGAAAAGTAAAGGATGTTAGCAGATTTAAGCAAAGAAAAAGGGGTGTGTGTGTGTGTGTGTGTGTGTGTGTTTGTGTGTTGCTGTGTCAGAAAAGAACAGTTTTGAAAAATTAGTACTGGAAAGTGTATATTATTATCTTGTAAGAGATTGCCTTCATTATCCTTTACCTTAAAAATGAAAGAAAATTGCTTCTTTTCTATAATTCTTACCCAAAAGATGCTCCAAAGACCCATACTTATTTTTTCAAAACTGTAAACATACAGGTTATAATCACCTTTTAAAAAATTTTTTTAAGTGTTTATTTTTGAGAGAGAGAGAGAGAGAGAGAGAGAGAGCGTACGAGCAGGAGAGGGGCAGAGGGAGAGGGAGACACAGAATCAGAAGCAGGATCCAGGCTCTGAGCTGTCAGCACAGAGTCCGACTCGGGACTCCAACTCATAAACCGTGAGATCATGACCTGACCCAAGTCAGACGCTTATCCAACTGAGCCACCCAGATGCCCCTATAATCACCTTCTTGATAGTCACTACTATTTAAATTGAATTTGACATACTCTTCTCCTTAATTTTGCAAAAATCTTGAGCTCATACCAGATCTTTTTCCTATAAATGATATCTTATTTTATTTATTTATTTATTTGCAGTCACAGCTGAGGAACTCTGCATTCAAAACACCTTGAAGAAGGCTCTGGGCTCCACCATTATTGTTGCCTTGATCTCCTGATCGGCTTCTGCCCTTCTGCCAGGATAGGCCATAGTGTAGTCTGAGGCTGTTTTACTGGGTCATGGTCCTTTGGGGAAGAGTACTGACCATCACGGCAAAGGCATCGATCCGGGGCCAGGAAGGCTGTGGATGCTTTGGCTTTCCCGCCCTTTCTCCATGGATGGTTTCTGTCCCTCTCACAAGGATAATAAACAGGAGTTGAATAAGCAGTGTGACACATCCATGCAGTAGGACACTATTCAGCAATTAAAAGGAATAAAAGACTGGTACCTGCTACAACATGGATGAACTGACTTTATGTTAAGTGAAAAAGGCCAGAAACAACAGACCCATGGCATATAATTACATTTACATAAAATGTCTAGAAAAAAGTCTCTAGAGATAAGAAGTAGATTAGTGCTCTCCTGGGGCTGCACTGGGAAAGTGGGGGGGGGGGGGTCCACAAATGGGCACAAGGGATCACCGCGGGTTATGGAACTGTTCTAGAATTGGATTATCACGATGGCTGCACAAGTCTGCAGGCTTACTAAAATCACCGAATTGTACACTGAAGATGAATGAATTTTAGAGTATATAAATTATACCGCTAATAAATGTGTTTTGAGAAATTAGAAATAAATTTCAAGTGGTACAAAAATAGGAAAACCTGGAGCCCATCCTGTTTGAGGAAAGTTCCACAGGGAAGGTGCTTGGGATGGGCCATTGAGACCAGCTTTGCTCTGGCTGGGGGGGACACACTCCCAGATCTTGCTGCCTCTTGCTGAATGGTGTTTATTTCTCATATTGGCTTTAGGAGAAAATCAGTATACGTTATCCCAAGATGCTGGGTGCTCAAGATACAGGCATTGGACGTCTTTGATTTGGTTCTTGTACTTAAGGAGGCCTGTCGGGTGGGAGGGTCAGGTGTGTAAACATTCTGTGAAGACCAGCTAGCACGCAGGCATTCTGAAAGGCTTCTTGGAGGAGGTGATGTCTGAGCTGAGAGTCAATGAAAGGTAGCAAAGGTGGCGAAGGCAGAGAGAGACGTAGAAGAGAGACATGGTTCTGTTTGCTTTGCATGTTACTCTCTACCGCTTTCACTCCCTGGCCCCAGCTATCCCCACCCCCCCCCCCCCCCCCCCCCCCCGCCAAACCTCCTGTCAAGGTTGGGTCATAATTCAAGGTTGACGATGAGGGAGAACCAAGCTCCCCGCACAGCGTTTGATTCAAGCATAGGTATAGGGCTCCAGCACTGGTCACAGTGCCTACTGAAATGTGATATAATTGGTTCTTTTTTTTGGCCTCCGAAGGTCATAATCGAGCAGTTTTGTGGGTAGCAGCACACATATTCTTCTCTGCATTAAGAAAGCCCATCTGTGGAATGATGTTTACTGACAGACAGAAGCAGAACAGAGGCATGTAACAATATAAACGAAAGGGGGATTAGTTGGTGACATCGTTCAAACTCTGGCACAGCCACACCTTAAGCACTAAACACCACTCCCCTCCACCTTTTTTGAAAAAACCTTGTTTACTTTGGGTTGAGTTTCCCCATAATCTGGGAGTTTTAACTAATATAAAGGGCTTATAATTGGGAAGAGCGCCTGGTACGTAAACCTGTAGGCCCAAATGGGTGTGGGCTTTTTAGGAAAGGGTGATGTGCAGGTTGACAAGAGGTAGCATGGCAATGGCTTCAACTGGGGTGATGGATGTAAGGTACTCCAGGATGCCCCATCCCTCTTGTTCTGTTTAACCACCTCTGAAGCCTTCCACTTCCACTATAAGGTACCTTGCAGACCTGAGTCATTGAGGAGGAGAAGGACCTCATTGCCCTGGGAAGCAGCGGGAAGGATATATGATCCTCTCTTGCCTAAGACATGGCTCTTCATGGTGATGACGCACTGTCCGTGGCAGAAACAGCATTCTGTCCTCCCTGTGATATTTAGATATGTTCTCTCTCCTTCACAAGCAGGATCTAAGAAAGAGCTGACAGAGACTGTCTTCTCCACAAACAAGTTGAAAGAAGTGAAATTTTCTTCTTCGTGACTGGTCTTGGAAAGCTCATGGCAGAAATCAAAGACTTGTCTTTTGCCCTTGAAATCAACCCCAAAGCAGAAGGCATGGCATATTTCCAACGACATCATATGGAACCTAGGAAACCCTAGAGCAAGGTGGTGATAAAGTAGCTCTTCAGGTCAGCCAAGTGGGGGGACATTCACTCCTTTTATAATCCGAGGGTACAGATATCTTCTCTGTTTTCTGGATTGGCCCTCAGTGGGGTTCCAGGGAGTGCTTTGGATTTGGTGTGGAGATACGTGCCTCTCAACCTGGGTTCTGCCGTATGACATTCCCCTTTCTTAGTTAAACCGGTGATGGCAGCTTTATTATAGATTAGTGAAGTGTTGACTAAGAAATGGATCATCACATGCCGTCACAGCAGATTTCTGTTATTGCACTGGGATCGGCCAACATTTGCACTGTGGGCTGCCTTCATCAGAATCACCAATATCCTTATTAAACTATAGATTCCTTGGCTTTTTTCCAAGAACGACTGCAGGGTGTTCAACATGATTTATAAGAAATATGTATTTCGTCATTCAGATTTCTTATGTATATTTGGTCTTCATCTACTGTTCCTGGCTCACAGCTCCCCAAACCCTTGGAACTGTCTGAAGGACAAGAGTGATGAAAGCACCTTTTGTCATAATTTTTAGTCTCTCCTCAGTTCCCGAAATCACTTCAGTGCCGCAAAGACACGCAATGCGTGTCTTGCTCTTTGCGACAAGCCCCTTTCCACCACAACTGGCTTTATGTTACTGAGGTGACTTTTGGAAGGTACCTAAGCACAAGGTCTGATTGCAGGAAAAGCAGCTCTGAGGAGAGGGTTGGGACTTTCAGTTCCACACCCCTGACTTGGGAAGGGAAGAGGGGCTGGAGGTTGAAGCAGTCACCAATGGCCAACGATTTAATCAACCATACCTGTGTGATGAGGTCTCTATAAAAACCCCAAAGTATTGGGTTTGGAGAGCTCTCAGGCTGGTGAACAGGTTGAGGTGCTGGGAGAGTGGCACCCTGGAGAGGGCATGGGAGCTCTGCACCCCTTCCCTGTACCTTGCCCTATGGATCTCTTCCATCTGGCTGGTCCTGAGTTACATCCTTCTATAATAAACTGGTGATCTAGTAAGTCAATGTTTCTCTGAATTCTGTGAGCTGCTTTAGCAAATTCATCAAACCCAAAGAGGGGATCCTGGAACCTCCAATCTGGAGCCAGTCAGTCACAAGCAGGGGTGATAATCTGGTATCTGATGTTGGAAGGGCACGATCGTGTATGACCGAGCCCTTTACTCGTGGAATCTGAGGCTGTCTCTGTGTAGATAGCGTCAGAATTGAGTTGACCTGTAGGACACCCATGTGGTGTCAGAACATTGCCTAGTGGAGTAGGACCTCCCCCGCAAACACACATCAGAGTTGGTGACCAGATTCTTTAAGATGTATCTTGAAATTACGGATTGTAAACAAACTCTCCAGGTGAATCTTACGCACCTTAATAATTGAGAGCAACCAGCTGAGAGCCTGATATGGGCTCACGATTCAGGATATAGGGCTCAAGAGATGTTTTCTGAATAAAAATCTCTTCCGTTCACTCACAAAGGGGACTCTGGCACCACATACCCTTTAATCTGAAACGCACAAGAAGTAGAGGAAATTCAGAAACACCTGTAGAAAATTCAGCAACACTTTTACTTTTCATATTTAAATTTTTTTTTTAACGTTTATTTATTTTTGAGACAGAGAGAGACAGAGCATGAACGGGGGAGGGTCAGAGAGAGGGAGACACAGAATCTGAAGCAGGCTCCAGGCTCTGAGCTGTCAGCACAGAGCCCAACGTGGGGCTTGAACTCACAAACCATGAGATCATGACCTGAGCCGAAGTCGGTTGCTCAACCGACTGAGCCACCCAGGCGCCCCAACACTTTTACTTTTCAAATAAGATGAAGGGACTTGATTGTTCAGTAAAGCTCAGTCATTGCTGGGGGCCAGCTGGTGTGGCTTTTAAAAATGCGCCTGGCTTTTGCCAGTTGGAGAACCATGCAGGTAGCTAGGATACGACTGTTCTAATACTTCATCTTCAAACCTTGGATACGTGTGGACGTTTCTGAAATGAAATTTGTTACCCTCAACACAAATGCTTCACTTTGTTTCTCCTTTTCCTATCAGGGCACGCAGATATGCAAAATCCGGGAACCAGAAAAACAAAAGTACTGAAATGTTATGTAATTCTGGCCCTCTTATAATGAAGCAGATTCACGGTACTTTCTGTCCATCAAATGAATGAAGCTCTTTCCATCAAGGTGGTATGTAAACAACAATTATTTTCAGCCTCTCAGATAGACACGTACAAGGCAAGGAAACAAACAGGTCTCCTCTCCATGCAGCAGCAGCCAAAGTCTGATAATGAAAAAGGCAACCGAATGGCTGTCGACACTGCCTTTTCCCCTGAGTTTGCCTGATTTTATATATATATATATATATATATATATATATATATTTGTGAATGACTAATGGGGAGGCAGCTGCTGCAGCAAATAGAATTCAAACCCCCATTAATATTGGTGACTCATCCGCTGGATTCTTTCCCCGTATCTGAAAATGTCAGGAAATTAAAAAGGCATCGTGGCATCTCCGGGAGACAAGTCCCAAGTCAGAGCTGTAACCACTTCTAAATATTCCTGGCCTCATTTGGAAATTGGATACCACCTGGGACGTGGCCTGGTTTGTAGTCCCATCCATGGGGGCAGGACAGACTATCAATCTCCCTGAGTAAAGCACTCGGCTCGTCCTTCAGCAGAGCCGGAATTTTGAAGCTGGCGATGTCGCTTGTAATTAAATGGAGCGAATAGGGAACTACACGTATCCTGGGCTTGGCTTCCTTAAGAGCTGAAAGAAAGAGGGGAACAGGCAGTGGTTGAAGCTCCATGGGCCTCTTGTTTGACTAAATATATTTCTCTTACACTCTGTATAAGACATGGGTAGAGATGGATATTTAGAAACATCTGGATGATTCCATTTTGAGTTTTAGTCTTTCCCTGAAAATTCAGCACCAACAATCAGCTTCCCAGTCACTTGAAACAAACCCTATAATCTGATTTTAATTCAACTGGATTTTTCAGCCTATTCTACAGGGGCCAGTCACTTGGTGTGTATGATGAGCAAAAATATATCTTTGGAAAATGAAATTTCAAAGCCTTATTGCAAAACTGGAACGATAGTATCTAGAATAGCAACGTGGCTTATGTGGTTGTCAGGTTCTTTGTTAAGGTGACTCTTGGCAATAATTCATTCAAATAAACTTGACATGAATCACTAAAGGGAGTTCCTGTTCAGAAGAGGGTAAAACATATGGATATAAACATCTGTGCCGGGGCTGTGGGAATCAGGGAAGGCTTGGGAAAGTTTCTAGCATGTGGGCCATACTGTTGATGAGGGAGCAAAAAGCAAGCTGAGGGTAAAGTACAAGCTAACATCCTGCAACCCACCCCTGCCCCCAAGAGGGATATGTACGACATTCCTCAGGTCTCCCTGGCGGCCCAAGAACAAAGGAAGGGGAAAAACAAATGGTTAACTGTTAGGGATCACAGTCCTGCAGGACTTGAATCTCCACCAACTCCATCAGTTTGCAATTGTCTTGATGATTTACAAGAAAAAAGCAATCTTCAGAAACCTATAGACTCAATTTCCTGGGACCCTGACATCACCCCCCTCCCCCGCCGACCTCCATAGGATAGAAAATCTTATATAATCAGTCACTACTTACAATCCCAGTGCAGCTCTTTCTCCCCACAAGTCCTGTCCCCATGCTATGATAAAAACACCTTTTTGAACCAAAAACATCTCAAGAATTCTTTCTTGGCCACTGGCTCCTGAACTCCGCTTCAAATCACATCACTTTGATGAAGAGATAGAATGGGTGCTTGTGGGGGGTGCTGAGGAAATCTCTCTTGGGGAGAGTGCAGGGGAGAGGCTTAGGTTTCAGAAACTGATCAGGCTGAAGGTTTGGAATGTAGTGGGGAAATGTAATTGGAATGGTGAATCATGGAAAGCCTTGAAAGCTAGAAGGAATGGTTTGTATGCCATTTTGCCATCAATGAAAGGTCAATGAAAGTTACTACTCATCAGGGATATAAGGATTCTTTTATTAGTTCATTTATTTGACCATTACTTATAGAGTTCCTACTATGTGCATTAATTATAGGTACTGTTGATACAGCAGTAAAAAAAATGAAGTGCTTATTATCTCGGATTTGGGGAGAGAGTACAGGAGACAGATAAGCAAATAGAAAATACAATACAGCAGAGGAAAGAAGTGTGCCCTTTTATTTTATTTTTTTAGCTTTTTAAAATTTATTTTGAGAGAGAGAGAGGAGAGAGAGAAAATGAGCATGAGAGGGGCAGAGAGAGAGGGGGAGAGAAAAAAATCTCAAGTGGGCTTCACAATTAGCACACGGAGACCAACACGGGGCTTGACCATGACCGTGAGATCATGACCTGAGCCAGAATCAAGAGTCAGACACTTAACCAATTGAGCCACCCAAGCACCTCGGAAGTGTGGTATTTTAGATAGCACCGTGGTCAGGGGAGGCCTTTTGGAGTTGACATCACTTGATAAAACACCTGAAATCTAGGTGAGTGTATCATATAGGTCCTGGAGAGGTTAACTCCAGCCAATGGCATTTCAGTGATGCCAGGAAAGCCAATGGCATTTCAGTGATGCCAGGAAATGCTAGGCCCTGAGGCAGGAGCTCATGCTTGAGGAAGAGCAAGGAAATCAGTATGGCTAGAATAGAATGAACGGGAATAAATAGAAGGAAGAATAAATGAGGTCCAAGACTGTTAGGACTCAGATCTCCTACAGTCATTTAGTGGACCTCGGCTTTACTCTAAGAGATGGGAAATTGGAGAGTTTGAGTACAAAAGCCATTATGTCTGAGCTATGTTTCTAAAATATTCCTCTGGCTTGTCTCTTGAGAATAGATTTTAGAAAGACAAAGATAGGATTAAAAAGACAAAGAATAGGAGACGATTGTTATAATCCAGGAAAGAGGTGATGTGAGTTCAACCTGGGTAGCAGTGATGAAGGTGGTCAGCAGTAATCAGACAGCAGTGAAGGTGGATCCAACAAGATTTACCGATAGATTGGATGGAGAAAGTGACAGAAAGAGAAGTATCAATAATTACTCCAAAGCTTTGCCTTGAATAATAACTAAATGGGTGACATAAATGAATTGAGGAAAGGTATGCCAAGATAGGTTTGGGGGGGACCGAGAATTTAGCCTGAGCATATTGGGTACAAGAAGAAGACTATTAGACACCCAAGTGGGGACATGGAGTAGAAGGTAGAGCATCTGGATCAGGAGTCCAGGGTAGAGGTGAAGGCTGTGTGTACACATTTAGGAATTACCAGTGTATTCGTAACATTTCAAACATGAGTCTGGAAAGCTCACCTGCGGATTTGAGAGATGTAGAAGTTTCCGAAACCAAGCTGACAATATTTCAAAGTTTAAAGGCTGAGGAAATGAGGGTTATCCACTAGTGGATATTGAAAAGGAGAAATGTTTACGTAGGAGAGGAACCAAAAATAAGGTGAATTCTTTGAACAAAGCATCATTTTTTTCATTATCGCCTCTTTAAGAAGTGGGCCTAAAGTCACATAGCTTGTGAGTGGCAGTGCCCATGCTCTTGACCACGTACTATTCTGCACAGAGTGGAAACACACAAAAGCATTTTGCTTCGTAACCAGGTTTTTAAGCTCCGTAGTCAAAAGCTACGTTTGATGCGCGAGTCTGCTCCACTACTGCTGAAAAGGAAGCAGCTCAACAACTCAACAATCCTGAAGGAGGGAAGAACTCACCTTCAGGATTTTAATGTTAAATCTGGGACTTTATTCTTTTATTTTTATTTTAATCCCAGTATAGTTAACATACAGTATTATATTTCAGGTGCACAATATAACGATTCAACAGTTCTATACGTTACTTAGCGATCATCATGATAAGTGTACTCTTAATCCCCTTCACTTATTTCACCCATTCCCCGCCCCCACTTCCCCTCTGGTAACTAGTTTGTTCTCTATAGTTAAGAGTCTGGTTTTTGGTTTATCTCTTTTTTCTTTGTTCATTTGTTTTGTTCTTTTAAATTCCACATATGAGTGAAATTATATGGTATTTGTCTTTCTCTGACATTTCACTTAGCATTATACTCTCTAGATCCAATCATGTTGCTGCAAATGGCAGGATTTATTCTTTTTCATGGGTTGGTAATATTCCATTGTGTATATATTTCACTTCTTTATCCATTCATCTAATGATGGAAACTTGGGCTGATTTCACAATTTGGCTATTGTAAATAATGCTACAATAGATATAGGGATACATATATCCTTTTGAAGTCATGCTTTCATATTCTTTGAGTAGAATCCCAGTAGTAGAATTCCTGGATCATCTGGTTGTTCTATTTTTAAGTTTTTTGAGGAACTTCCATACAGTTTTCCAAAGTGGCTGTACCAGTTTACATTCCCACCAACAGTGCACAACATTTTGCCCCACATCCTTGCCAACACTTTTCATTTCTTGTGTTTTTGATTATAGCCCTTCTGACAGGTGTGAGGTGATATCTCATTGTGGATTTGCATTTCCATGATGATTGGTGACGTTAAACATCTTTTCATATGTCCATCGTCCATTTGTATGTCTTCTTTGGAGAAATGTCTGTTCATTCCATCTGCCCATTTAATAAGTTCTTTATACATTTTGGAAACTAACCCTTTATTAGATACGTCATTTGCAAATATCTTCCCTCATTCAGTAGGTTGTATTTTAGTTTTGTTGACTGTTTCCTTTGCTGTGCAGCTTTTTTTTTATAGTCTCAGTAGTTTATTTTTGCTTTTTTGTTTCCCTTGCCTCAGGGTACATATCTAGAAAAATGTTGCATGGCTGATGTCAGAGAAATTACTGCCTTTGCTCTTTTCTAGGTTTTATGGTTTCGGGTCTCACATTTAGGCCCTTAATCCATTTTGAGTTTATTTTTTGTGTATGGTGTAAAGAAGTGGTCCAGTTTCATTCTTTTGCATGTTGCTGTCTAGTTTTCCCATGACCATTTGTTAAAAGACTGTCTTTTTCCCATTGAATAGTCGTTCCGGCTTTGTCAAAGATTAATTGACCATGTTATTTTGGGTTTGTTTCTGGATTTTCTATTCTTTTCCATTGATCTCTGTGTCCATTTTTGTGCCAGTACTGTACCATTTTGATTACTATAAGATCCTTTGAACTTACTGAATTCATTTATCAGTTTTAACAGAGTTTGGTAGAGTCTTTAGGGGTTCCTATATATAGTATCATGTGATTTGCAAGTAGTGAAAGTTTTATTTCTTCCTTACCATTTTGCATATCTTTTATTCTTTTTCTTGTCTGATTGCTGTGGCTAGGACTTCCAGTACTATGTTGAATAAAAGTGGTGACAGTGGACATCCTCGTTTTGTTCCTGATCTTAGAGGAAAAGTAGATGGTATGGTTTTCTTAAATGCTTATTTATTTATTTTGAGAGAGAGAGAGAGTGAGAGTGAGCATAAGTGGAGGATAGGCAGAGAGAGAGAGAAGGAGAGAGAAAATCCCAAGTAGGCTCCATGCTGTCACTGCAGAGCACTGTCAGTGTAGAGCCTGATGTGAGGTTCTGTCTCACAAAACATGAGATTATGACCTGAGCCAAAATCAAGGGTTGGATGCCCAAGTGACTGAGCCACTCATGTGCTCCACAGATGGTGTGTTTTGATGAGAGAAATCATGATCTGTCTTAGGGCACCATTTTGCCCAGAATGGAGTTCTGATGCTTTTTAAAAAAACTTGTTTAACGTTTATTTATTTTTGAGGTGGGGGGAAGGGCAGAGAGAGAGAGAGGGAAACACAGAATCGGAAGCAGACTCCAAACTCTGAGCTGTCAGAACAGAACCCCATGCGGGGCTCGGCTCCCATGAGATTATGACCTGAGCTGAAGTCAGTCGCTTAACTGACTGAGCCACCCGGGTTCTTCTGGGGTTCTGCTGCTTTGAAACACAGCATTTTATTTTTTCATTTGGAAGTACATTACCATATCATGCACCTGATGCTTAAAGGTAAATGTATAAGAATTCATAATCTTTTTCACACCTGGTGAAAGCCAGATCATTCAACATTGTTTTACTTTCTGATAACCATGACAAAGAAGGTAGAATATGTTGCCTTAAAAACTATGTTTCCCTGATAAATCCATTATAGCTCTCCCACCTGAAGTTCTCCAAACCATTTTGGGAACTCTTAGGGAATTTTAAACCAGAAGAAACTGCTAAGAAAAGGGATTCCATATCTTGAATGGAGGGTATTATTTGATGACATTTAGGGTACACAAAATGAGCATAGTGTACTTGTGTTTCAATTTAAGCTCTACTCTTAGAGCTAAAAGATCAGACCTTATATCACAGCTGGGCTCGGACTTAGCAAATTAGCTCAACAACTTTTGAGTCTTAATTCCTGAAATCAGAAATTACCATAAGGATTTCTGCCATTCCTACCTCTTGGATGGTATGAATAATACAGTGACAGAATTTGTTTTGTTTATAAATTTATAAGTTGCTTGGTCAGCTTGATCATCCAGGCTTGCTCACGTGTCCGTGGTCAGCTGTTACAGGTGTAGGAGAGCCTCAGTTGGACAACTCAGCTCTGTTCTCTGTGTTATTTCATCTTCCTTACTCAGGCAAAGGTAGAGATCAAGAAAGAAAGAGAGAAGGCAAAATCTTTGGAAGCCTTGGCTCAGAACTGAGCCCTTATCACTTCTTCCATATTCAGTTGGCCATATAAAGTTAAAAGGCAGCCCAGATTCTCCAACCATGTTATATTGATGATCTGAACCCTAACCTTCACTCTAACTCTATCCCTTCCTGGGCACGATCACTTCTGTGTCTGGTTGTATTCTATGTCGCTTCCATCTGTCAAAATTCAAACTCAAATATGGCTCCTCTCCTTCTGCTACATCACTTTCCCTTCCTTATTCCTTTCATATCTCCATAGCCACTTTCTCCTTCCCACACCCCTCCCACTCCTCCTGTGGTAGAGGAATAGGAGAGAACTCTTGTTTGGAGGAACTTCAAAGTCATCTGGCAATGAGCATGGGAACAGGGAGAAGTGAGGATTGGGGCCATTTTGTTTTTGCGAACAATCTACTACAGATAATAATTGAATAGTAAGGCCCATTTTACCTAACGATTTGTGACCACTCTTTTTCTTATGATCTCTATGTATTGAGAAAACACATTTCCCATGATTTGATTCCAGTTTCTTGCCCTTTTCACATGTGGAAACCAAGCAGAAAAGACTTTGACTCTATAAAGTTACTATTTGGTGCTTTTTGTCACTTCTAATTGAAATGGTGCTGCATTTAAAAAACTTGTGAAGTGTGGGGTGCCTGGGTAGTTCAGTTGGTTAAGTGTCTGACTTTGGCTCAGGTCACGATCTCATGGTTCGTGAGTTTGAGCCCCGCATCTGGCTCTGTGCTGACAGCTCAGAGCCTGGAGCCTGCTTTGGATCCTTTGTCTCCCTCTCTCACTCTGCCCCTCCCCCACTCACGCTCTGTTTCCCTCTCTCAAAAAATGAATAAATATGAAAAAAAATTTTTTTAAATTGTGAAGTGTGAGATGACACGGGAAAAAAATTTAAATTGCATTGGGAACTACATAGGACACACTTCATGGTTGCAATATAAACACAGTGAAGACTGTATACTTTATTTTTTCTCTTTCTGGGAATGCCATTATTATTTCCATTTCGTTGTTGTCAAAGTAATTGAAAATGCTCACTTCCATATTCCTCCATAGTAAACATACTGAGTGGGAAATTTCAAATTTAGGCCTCTCTCCTGTCTGATAACATGATTTGTATTACAAGTCGTTGGTAGTGAGTGAACTGTTTGGACTATTAAACCAGAAAGTCACAGAATATATGTATCTGTCAGATAAGATTTAACTCCCAACTTTTTTCCAAAAGAGCTCCTAGTTATTTCTAATGAAAAAAAGTATATATTGTAAGTCTTTTCAGTAACTACAGAAACATAAAGAGGAGGCAAAAGTGAAAATAGAAAAAAATCTGAACGAATGGAAATACTGTTAAATTAGCTTTAAATTAGGCTTTATTCTGCATAATTAGAAAGAAACAATTGAAAGTACAAGTTTTTTTCTAGAGCAGTGATCTTACGCGAAGGTTGCTAACACAATAATGTCACAGGTAATTTGTATTAATGACAGTTAAAGTGGTTGAATTATTTTTTAAAATATAGACAGAATGGATTTACTTGTACTCACCTACATTTATGAATAGGAAAGACAGGTGTGAAATGTATAGAAGTTTCTCGTATATCCCATTCCCCCACACATCCATAGCCTAATCCATTATCAATGTCCCTCCCCAGAGCAGCGCATTTGTTAAAATTGATGAATCTACATTAACACAAATTACCCGTTGTTTAACTAAGGTTCACTCTTTGTGTTGTATATACTGTGGGTTTGGACAAATTCATAATGACACGAACCTACCATTATCATATCATACAGAGTAGTTTCACTGTCCTAAAAATCCCCTGTGAGCCATATATCTATCTCTCCCCAACCCCAACCCCTGGCAACCACTAACTTCTGGCTCCATAGTTTTGCCTTTTTCAAAATGTGGTATAGTTGGGATTATACAGTGCGTGGCCTTTTCAGATTGGTTTCTTTAACTTAGTAATAGCATTTACGATCCCTCCATATCTTTTCATGACTTGACAGCTCATTTCTTTTTAGTACTGAATAATATTTCATTAGCTAGCTGTACATTAGTTTATTCACCCGCCACTCACTTAGTTGCTTCCAAGTTTTGGCAATTATTTAGAAAAATGCTATAAACATCTGTGGGCGGATTTTTGCATGGACCTAAGTTTTCGACTTCCTAGGGTAAATAACAAAGAGCACAATTTTTGGATTGTATGGTAAAAGTATGTTTAGTTTTGTGACAAACCACCCAACTCTCATCCAAAGTGACTGTACCACTTTGCGTTCCCACCAATAGTGGATGAGAGTTCCTGATGCTCCACATTCTCCCCAGCGTTTGGTGTTGTCACTGTTCTGAATTCTGGCCATTCCGACAGGTGTGCGGTGATAATCGCATTGTGGCTTTAACTTACATTTCCCTGATGACATGTGAGGTGGAGCATCTGTTCGTAGGCTTGTTTGCCATCTGTATATCTTCTGTGGTGTGGTGTCTTTTAGAGTCTTTGGCCCATTCTTGAATTTCACCGTTTGCTTTCTTATTGGTGAGTTTTAAGAGTTCTTCGTATATTTTGGACAACGGTCCTTATCGGATGTGTCTTTTGCAAATATTTTCTCCCAGCCAATGGCTTGTTTTTCATTTTCTGGACAGTATCTTTCACAGAGGAGAAGATTTTAAATTTAATGAAGTCCAGTTTATCAATTGTCACTTGCGTGGCCTGAGCCTTTTTGTTGTTCTGTCGAAAAAGCTATTGCCAAACCCAAGGTCGTCTAGATTTTCTCCTATATGATCTTCTTGGAGTTTTATACTTTTGCATTTTACATTTAGGTCTTTTATCCATTTTGAGTTAATTTTTATGAGGGGGGTAAGGTCTGTGCCTAGATTCATTTTTTTGAAAATCCAGTTTTTTGCATAAAAATGTTCCAGCACCATTTGTTGAAAAGACTCTTCGCTTCATTGTATTGTCGTTAGCCTTTAGTCAAAGATCAGTTGACTATACTTAGGTGGGTTTGTTTCTGGGCTCTGTATTCTATTTTATTGATCTGTCTTTTTGACAGATTGTCTCTTCTTTTGCTAATACCACATTGTCTTCATAGTAAATCTTGAAGTCGGGTAGTGTCAGTCCTCAGACTTTATTCTCCTTCAATATTGTGTAGATTATCCTGGGTCTTCTCCCTCTCCATATAAACTTTTGAATCCATTTTTCAATATCTAGAAAATAACTTTCTGGGATTTTTATTAGGATTGAATTAAATTTATAGATCAAATTAGGAATTACTGATATTATGACAATATTGAGTTTTCCTATCCATGAACATCGATTATCTATTTATTTAGCATTTTTTTTTAAATTAATGTTTATTTTTGAAAGAGACAGAGTGAGAGCAAGTGGGGAGGCAGGGACAGAAAGAGAGGGAGACATAGAATCCTAAGCAGGCTCCAGGCTCCAAGCTGTAGGCACAGAGATCCTGACCTGAGCTGAAGTCGGACACTCAACCGACTGAGCCACCCAGGCACCCCTATTTAGTTTTTTGATTTCTCTCATCAGAGTTTTACAGGTTGCCTCATATATATTTTAAATATATTTTGTTAGGTATGCATACAAGTATTTCATTTTTTGGGGGGGGGGGATGACAATATAAATTGTATTGCATTATTTATTTCAAATTCCACTTATTCATTGCTGTTATATAGGAAAGTGACTGACTTTTGTATATTAACCTTGTATTCTCCAAACTTGGTATACTTATTAATTCCAGAAGTTTTTTGTTTTTTTTTGTTTTTGGTGATTCTTTCAGGTTTTCTATATAGATGATCATGTTATCTGTGGATAAAGTCCATTTTATTTCTTTCTTCTCAATCTATTACGTTTTATTTCCTTTTCTTATTAATTAGTTAGGACTTTCATAACAACGTTGAAAAGCAGCAGTGGGTGGGAACATCCTTGTTTTCTTATCTTAGTGGGAAAGGTTGAGTTTCTCATCACAAAGTATGATGTTTACTATAGTTTTTATAGGTATTCTTTGTCACATGAGAAATTCCTCTCTTTCTCATTTTACTGAGAGTTTTTTTCTCATGAATGGTATTAGATTTTATTAAGTATTCTCTCTGCATCTATTGGTATAATCATGTGATTTTTCTTTTTTTAATCTGTTGATATGATAAATTACATTAATTTATTTTTGAATGTTCAACCACCTTTGCATACCTGAAATGAATCCCACCTGATCATGGTTTATCATTCTTTTTAACACATTGTTGGATCTGATTTGCTCAACTTTTTTGGAGGATTTTTGCATCTATGTTAATGAGAAATAGTGGTTCGTACATTTCAAAAAAAAAAAATATTTTTGTCTGGTTTTGGTATTCGGCTCAGGTGGTAGGGTGAGGGACTTGGAGATTTCTCTTTCCCTAAGTCAGTTAGGCTCTGATAAAACCCCAGTTGTTTGGGCTCTGGTTTAATATTTTCTCCCGACGGCAGACCTGGGTAAAGAACAGAATGATCTAGTATATTTCAAAATTGTTCCTTTTTCTCTACCCCTGCTGAAAGCAGAAAAAGATCTTTCTCCAGTATTTACTGTGAGAACCTGGTAGAGATCCAGATGACAGATTTCACAGAATGTGCGATCCTCCCGAAGACCGGGTCCCCCTGGAGTTTTTATCTACTGGACTTATCCACACTCAGCCTCCAACAATTCATCAATTATAGTTTGGTTTTTTTTCCTCCCAGGACTGGTTCCTGTGGAGGCTTCAGCTAACCGGTTTCTGTTCCAGTAAGTTGTGATTCTTTGTATTTGACTGTGAGTCGCTCCAATTTCGGAGGCAGTGCTTTACTCTACGAACCATGTCTCTTACAGATGTAAGAAGAGTCGTTGATTTTTCAGTTTGTTCATTTACTTGTTGTTAAAACAGAGTCGCTACTTCCAAGCTTTTTATACGCCAGACCAGACACCGGGAAATATAAGACACCTTTCGAAAGAGGTTGCTGTTCTTGATTTCATCTGAACCTCACAAATCCATAAGCGTTTTAGGGAGGTATTTTTTTTTTCTTAGTTTCCTTAATGATAAATAAGAACCCAAAGAGATAGAAAACCCGGCAGAAGGCAATGCTGTCTCAGGAATGAAAACCAGTTGATTATGGCTCAGGAAATTCCTGGACTGCTCTGAATAGCCTGAATTTACCTAAGTGGAGACCGGAACCCTTCACATGAGGTTCTTTTGCTTGGACTGACCCCGCCCTAGGGTGGACGCATCTGCACACCCATGTTAAATTGTTAGCCATAAGCTTTTTCTGTCGGCAGCAGCTGGTCGTGGCAAGTTGTCATGGCCCAAGTTAGCTCTCTGCCAAGTACTCTGAGCCATTTGTATAAGTGCCAGTAGAGATGTCCTGAGGATATGCCAGGGGTGGACTGGAAGAGATAAGATCGTTCCCCAAATGTTAAGTCCTGCCAGAGTAACTGCTCTAGGAGCTGACTAATAATTAAAAGGAACACTTTTTTTTATGTCGCAAGTATCTAGAGCTCATTACTGAAATGTCATTAGCCTGAAAGAGACTAGAGTACAAAGAATTACGGTTCCTCTATCTTGTTTTTCTAATGATTCACAAGTCAGATAATTATTGAATTTAAAGCATTTTTAAAGCTTCAAATGAAAAACTTCGTTTAAAGCAATAGAAAGCAGGTGGTGATCGTGTACAAGAGAATGAACTCAGATACACACAGGTGTATATTTTTTCGTTCTACAGATTAGATGAAACTTGATTGTGTCTGTGAGATCCTTTTAAAACGACACATCTTTAACATCACGGTGTAACACCAAGATTTCAGAGGCAATAAAGCTACTCTTTGTCTTGGAAATAATGCTGCCTTCTACGTACTCAGGAAGTTAATTCCATGACAAACTAGAGTGCAATGTTCTTAACTGGCATCAAGATTTTCCTGGGGAAAATGAATGAGATTAATAAACGTGTTTGTAAAGGTAATCAATGATGCCAGAGTGTAATAATTCTGAGACCGTCAATGATCACATCTGTTTTCGGGTGGTTTAAGGGATAATCTTTGGCTTTACCCTGTTTGAATTTAAATTCTTAATTACTTTGTGAGATCAGAAAACTATTTCACCTTTTCTTCTTCCAAGTGTTTATCTTAATGTGTATCTTAAACGACTGTTGTGGGAATTAATGAGATTTTATAGAGATCATAGAAGTAAATGTCTCACCATAACACTAGGCATGTAGTAAGCTCTTAACAACTTATAGTGTAAAAATGCAGTCAGGGGCTCAGTCGGTTGAGCGTCTGACTTCGGCTCAGGTCATGATCTCAGGGCTCATGAATTCAAGCCCGGCGTCAGACTCTGTGCTGACAGCTCAGAGCCTGGAGCCTTCGGATTCTGTGTCTCCCTCTATCTCTGCCCCTCCCCGACTTGTACTCTGTCTACCTCTCTCTCAAAAATAAATAAACAAAAAATTTTTTAAATGCAATCAAATGGTGTGAAAGATATAGGTGTCTTACTGAGATAGTCTAATTATCACTTGCATAATTTTTAATATGTTTATTGAAATGCAAGATATTCAGGGCTATCATCAAAAATAGAAGATGTAAATGCTGGCAAGGATGTAGGGAAAAGGGAACCCTTGTGTACTGTTTGCTAGGACTGTAGATTGGTAACAGTCACTATGCAAAACAATACAGAGGTCACTCAAACATTTAACAATAAAACTACCATATGATTCAGAAATTCCACATCTGGGTATATATCGAAAGGAAATTAAAGCACTATGTTGCAGAGTTATCCGCACCCCCGTGTTCACCGCAGCATTATTTATAATAGCCAAGACATGGAAACAACCGAAGAGGCCATCAACAGATCAAAGAGTACGGTTGTGAGATAATACACACACACATACATACATGCGCACAATGGAATATTATTCAGCCACGCAAAAGAAGGAAATCTTGTCATTTATGATGACATGGGCATATCTTGAGGGCATTATGCTACGTGAAATAAGTCAGACAGAGAAAGACAAATACTGTATGATCTCACTTATATGTGGAATCTTAAACAAACCCCCCCCCCCAAAAAACAAAACAAAACAAAACAAAACCCGAAGTCTTAGAAAAAGAGGTCAGATTTGTGGTTACCAAAAGTAGGAAGTAGGGGGAAGGGGAATTAGAGAAAAGGGACCGAAAGATACAAACTTTCAGTTATAAGATACTAGGGATGTGATATATGACGTGGTAGCTATAGTTAACATTGTTCTACGGTATATTTGAAAGTTGTTAACGTGCTAGATCTTAAAAGTTTTCAATACAAGGGAAAAAGTTTTTTTCCTTTCTTTTTTTTTTTTTGTATCTCTATGAGATGATGGGTACTAACTAAACTTACTGTGATAATCATCTCACAATACACGTAAGGGAAATCAGTATGCATTATACCTTAAGCTTATACAAAACTATCTGTCAATTATATCTCAATAAACTGGGAAAAATAAAATAAAATAGGAAGAAGAGAAGCTGCAAACAAACAAAAAAGAAAGACAAGATATTCAAAAATATGATGGTACTTAAGCTTAGAGATTCTATGATACTATTAACACCAGCATATGTTTCACTTTTGGGTACCTTCCATGGTGCCTTCCTGAATTATCAATTAATGGCAGCAAATACAAATGACAAGGTCAGATATGGCAATTACTTTTCTCTCACTCTCTTTCTCTCCCAGTCTCTTTCTGATGACAGATGGCATCCAATGTTCTAGGTCTGCATGAACAAAATGCACTATGTCCAAACTTTGAGCAGTTAAAAGCTAAATCTAAAAAGAAGTGATTAAGCAGCTGGGCTTGGAATTTCAAGTGCAAACAGGAATTTCTAAGACTTGGCAATCATCAATGCCTCAGTATCGTGACTTTTTTTTAGAGTGTTATTTTTGTTTTTTGTTTTTGTTTTTGTTGGTTGGTTGGTGTATGGGGACAAAACGTGTTTCAACCTACCAGTCTATACCAAGACTTCCTCCCCTTGGCCTCCCACTGCTGGGTCCCCTCTGTCCCATGTCAGAGGTGGTATTTTAAATGATCACAAGGCAGTTAACAAAGGCATCTGATGTCTGCCTGATTTACTGTTCTGTAAGCGGTAAATGTTTAGCAAAAAGAAAGCTGGTACAATCTTTTGAGAAAAGCAATCTCAGATATGGAAGCCAGGAGTCCTGGTTTATGCTGGCTTTGCCATTCATGATTTTTGAAACTCTACCTTTGTGATTTCCCATCATTGAATAGTAATAACTGAAGTTTTCTTCCTGAGGAACATTTCTTATCACAAATTAGCCATGAGATGTGAGGTGAGTTTCTTTGCTAGTAAAATTGAGACTCCCGACCGTGGGTGGGGTGGTTCGTCTCCAGACCTCTCTCTACCTTGTGACGGACACAAGAAGTCACCGGGTAGGAAACTTCATATCCTAAGACTTCAGGGTTCAGCAGACTTCATTAAGAGACAGGACCAGTATGAGCTGAGGAGGTCAGGTGTATGGACCACTGGGAGGACTAACAGTTCTGTCACTCCGAGAGTGTGCTGGCATTTTCAACCTGGTTGCTGCTTGTTCATACTATCTATGAACACTCTTGGATAGCGTTGGCTGTTGAATTAACTTTCTGAACAATCTCAGATCAGATGACAGCTGAACATGAAAGGATTTTTAGGATAAACAAGGTATAAGCAATTCGTACTTCATTAATTGTCTAGACTGGCAATATGCAACCATGTAGTAAGTTGAATCGCTTATCTGCTGGTGGCCTGAAATTGATTATCATTTCATTTAAAAAAAAAATCCCCCATTCATAACATATGTAAACTCACTAACTAAATCTCACAAAGGTAGGCTATGTATGTTTTAAATAAACTGGATCCACCACAATCTAATCCCTATGTCTATATACTTCCTAAAGCAAAGCAATTCTTCCCCACAAGTATTGAGATGGATTAACAGATCCCATGCTCGTGAACCTACTTTGCCAAGATCTTACCCTCTTAATAATTTTTGAATGCATGAAGAAATCCCCATGTAGAACACTACTATTAAGAAATGCCAGTCTTATAAACCAAAGGCAATAGATCATAGCTTCTCTGTATGCACTTGCTAGGATTCAAGGGATTGAATTTTTAGCTGTTGTAACTTTAATACTGGCCATTGCTGATAGAATCACCCATTAGGTTCTGGAAGTGTTCCTTTATGTGAATATAGCCAGTGAACCATTCTGAAATCCAAAAATTATATAGATTTTTAAAAACTAGCTACCTTGACAATACATGCTTGGGATTGACTTGGGCTGAGACTGAGAGCAAATTTTTAATTACCTACAAGTTACTGAGCATTGTAGCTATTTAAGATTTTGTAAATTTTCACTTGGTTTGTTTTCAACAATGCTGCTTACCATTAATTAGCTGGTATCTGTTAGCTAGAGTCTGTACAGATATCCACATTACCAATCACCCTTACAGATGGGATACTTCAGAATATTGAGTCATCGTGTGTTATACAATCCTGATGACATTTTAGGTACCTAGGGTAGCTTTTCTGGACTGAGCTGAGCAAATAGTTGTCTTCAGCTGAAATGAAGGTGGGATTCCTTCATTCCTAGCTGCCTGTCTGTTAGCAGACAAGCTCTCACATCTTTTGTGAGATAACCCCCTTTTCTCCTAAAGATTTATATTCTGTCTGTCATTCTATCTGCCTGTACTAGACCAAAGGAGAGATCAACCCAGCCAGATATTGGCAGATGGATTTGAAGGCCCACCTTCCATTTCTGATGATAACACCGCCCGTGTAATCTGGAATGAATATCTCTTCGTCTTCATCATCTGGGCATCTTCTTTTTTCTAAGGCAATGAACTAAGTATAGCTGGCCAGCATGGACTGAAGGAAATCAGACACCAGTGAACAATCTAGGCAGGCTCAGCATATCCTGAGAAGGGAAAGGACCAAATTTTTAATGCAGAGAGAAATCTTAGTCATAATCTTGTTAACTTCCTCGCACTGAGTCCCAGAGAGTCTGATGATAGGTCTAAGGCTCAAGGTGAATCAGTGTGACAGTCAAGATTGGAATCTATATCCCAATTTCCTCAGCTATGACGCAGGGATGACAATAGCCCAGCTCACTGAGGGGGTCATGATGTGTATGTTTTATCTGCAGCACTTTTGCCTGTGGGACATTTTGTCAAATATTTCAATCCAACTGTCTGGTTCTCTTGGTAAGAGATTATACCTAAGTACATAACGTGTACCTTCCTAATCACGATTATCTGAGCCTCAAATCTCACACCTGTGAGAGATGGCTAATTTGCATAATCTCATGTGATTTGAGAGGATGAAGTAGCCTGATATGAAAACCACTGTAGACTGAAATTTTCAAATACTGGTTGGTGTTATTATCTCTGAGTTCTTGTCTCAGGGTAACTTCAGATATCTTCAAGAGAACATCACTCACATGAATTAAATTTGGGATATAATCAAGGGATTAGATTAGTTAGCAGAAATAATTAACCTAAAAATATACCTTCCTTGAATGGGGAAAGAGAGGTTGTTGGGGAAAGAGTACGGTTGAAACAAAACAATACCGATGTTAAGCCATTTTGTAGCTAAAGCCTTCCCTGAGCAGTCCTGTTGAAGTGCTTGGATATATCTCATTCTCCATGGGCCACCATGACTTAAAATTTAGTTGCTACAGATTGCCAGGAAACTATTCTCAGAAACAGAATCAGATGCCTGAATGCTAAAGTAAGATAAGCAAAAATAAAGTTAAAATGTAAAGTGATTGTCCAAAAACTGTTCATTTCAATTTTTTTTAACTTTTATTCATTTTTGAGAGACAGAGACACAGCGCAAGTGGGGGAGGGGCAGAGAGAGAGAGAGAGAGAGAGAGAGAGAGAGATACATAGAATCCGAAGCAGGGCCCAGGCTCCGAGCTGTCAGCACAGAGCCTGACGTGGGGCTCGAACTCACAAACCGTGAGATCATGACCTAAGCCAAAATCTGACACTTAACAGACTGAGCCACCCAGGTGCCCCCCCCAAATTCTTGATTTTAAAATAATTTCATATATAAATAGAATTAAGGTAATTGATTGCTAATGTACATAACATGAGATTCAAAATATACAATGGTATGTTCTTTTTATATTTGTAAGATAACAAAACTCAGATAATATCTATTTAAGTTACTGATTGGCAAAATGTGCTTTGAAAAAGCTGGACATGGTTTGTTGTGCTTGTTTCTTGCAAAGAAGCTGAAGGGAAGGAGCCTGACGATAGCAAAGATTTGGGAACTTGTCCAGGTCTAAGGCAACAGTCTTTGGGATATTTGCTTCAATATGGAATTAATTGGCTCTGATGGATAATTTTAATCCCTGTTTCCAAAGACAGTATCAATAGTTCCAGTCACGCTTCCTGTATAAGCCTCCTGATTGTTATAACCACAGAGGCACCATACATAAATGCTTTCTGGAATGACGACAGATATAAACAAACCAAAAGATCAAGGAGTATTTACTTTTCTTGATCATTGCACTCACTCTACATATAGTTTCCATTACTCCCTTCAAAATTATATTCAGTGAAATTACAAATGCCTTCCATTATGAACGCATTTATTGAATTCTGATTAGTTCAGGATAACAAGCTAAATTTAAAAAGTAGCATTGTGGAGACTGTTGATAATCGTAATCAAATTTGGCCCCGATAGTAACTCCTTAGAAAGTGAGGTAGTAATTGAACCAATTGAAATAATGAACTATCTTCCTCTGATTAGTAGATGTGAAGGAAAGAAAGGAGAGCTGACAAAACCAGTGATTATAGTGGCCTTAGATTAGGTTGGTGCTCTAATCCTTTACCCAAATGAAATCTATTGACCAGCCTGCACTTTCTTTAAAAATCACAGCATGAACTAAAGACAAGAGATGAGTCACAGTCCTGTGTGGTGTTGAACAAACTGGCTTAAGTCATGATTCATGAGACTTTAGCTTTGGGAATTGCAAATTCTTTTCTTCTTATTCAAAAATTAAAGGGAAGGAAACGGATTCTTAATTGTGATTCTAAGGAACAATAAAAAGTGCTTTTATATTTATGTTGTCTTCTGAATGATATTAAATAAATGATTAGATTTTATATCCTACTGACTTTAAATCTAAAAGAGATAATTTTATAGTAGTTCTAGCCCTGAGCCAGAAATTAAAAGTTCAGAAAGACTTACTTACTCAACTTTTTAGAATAACTGCTGTTCTTGAAAAGCCTATGGATACAAGTGCTAAGGCATCATTAAGTATAAAAAATATTTAGGCCAAGAGATGACAGTAGTAATACAAAGAAGAAACCAGGACAGTTGAAAACAGTGCTCAGATAATGATGCCTCATTAGTACATTGAAACAGTCAGATTTTTAAATAATGGTCTAAAACAGAAACTGGGCCACTTGATTCACACTGGGGCAAGGGTTATAAAGACAAGGCTCTTCCATAAGACAAACATTTTCAGGACAAAAATCTTGGCTTTATTTTCTTGTATTATAAACAACAACAACAACAAAAAATGGGTGTCACAGTGCCACAATAGGAGAACAAATTTGATTTCTGAGGCTGCCAGGATTAAACTTAAAGTAGGTTTTAAATGAAATCAACAAAGGCCTTCCATATATATGGAGAGAATTTGACATTCTTTGCCCAACATCTAATTCTGATAGTATTTTAATTTCTCCTTGGAGAGCTACCTCTCCCTCATTCTGTGGCTTTTTGTGGGAGCATAATTCCTTCTGCACGCCTTAAGCTATTTTGCTGAGAGGTGTGTAACATTCCTTCCCTCCTCCTTGTGTTTCAGTGAAGTGGGTGTATGACAACCTTGACTGAATGGGTGCTTTCCTCCAGGATTTCAAATCTTGAGAGTGTGAACCAAGGGCAGAAAAAAATGATTGGGTAGAATTATTTATGGTGACAACCATGGCAAAATTGCCACATAGATTTTTCTCTGAGACATTTGTATGTTTCCGGGTCCTAGCCCAGTTGTGTCCCCTTACAATTTGGTCCTTCTATTTTCATCAATTTTGTGAGACTCTGAATTCTTCCCGATTAGTTCCCTTTGCTTAACAGTCCAATTCTGTTTCTTGCGCTGTGAAACCACAATGGTTCCACCGTGGAAGTTAAATATAGCCAAGTTGCAAGGTTAAACATAAATGCAATGAGCTTCGAGTTTCCCTGCAGAGTAGGGGTTACTGTATTTTGGAAGCTTATGGAGATATTTTAAGAATGAAAGCGCTTCTGGGGCACCTGGGGGGCTCAATCGGGTAAGCGTCCAACTTCAGCTCAGGTCATGATCTCACGGTTTGTGAGTTCGAGCCCCCTGTCGGGTTCTCTGCTGTCAGCGTGGAGCCGGCTTCAGATCCTCTGTCTCCCTCTCTCTCTGCCCCTACTCTGCTCTCTCTCGAAAATAAATAAACGTTAAAAAAAAAGTGAAAGCACTGTGAAAGGAGATGCATAGTATTAGTTTTCATATAACTTTGATCCCTGATAGCACTTCTTATCAGGGGATGAATGGTTCCTGAAAAATTTGACACCACCTGATATACGATACAGCCTTGTCTGGACAGGGTGAGAATAGAAACCTACCTTTGTATCCCAAGAAGTTTACAGAAGAGCTTTGTGGTCTTGGTTTTGTTGTTAGCTAGGAGCTCCTACTGATCCTTTCCATACCTCTTTATTTAAATACGACATAAAAGTAGTCAAAGATGGGCAGAATGAATCAATAGTATATATCCAAAATTGGCAAAAGTCTAGAAATCATGCAGTTCAGCCTCTTTCCTTCTATAACATTTCCTGATCAGTTGCACTGTTGACGGGACACCTTTAGATATTGAATGTTCACTTCCCCACAAGGATGGCTGCATTTATTAGAATCTTTCTTTTGACTTTGAGTCCAAATATAGTTTCCTTTAATGGTGTGTATTTGTTGATTATAAAATTGATCTATAGAGAGGTAGAAAAGTTTACTGCAAATATTTGCCCATGAACCCTCATATCCTTTTTTCTTTCTATATTTATATCACTAAATAAAGATTAAAAATGGGGCAACACAGATGACATAAAAAAAAAAAACTCAGGATGCCACTAAAACATGATTGAAAGAAATAAACAAATTCAATAAGGTAGTAGGATATAAGATCAACATACAAAAACCAGTTGTGTTTCTATATTGTAGCAGTAAACAATCCAAAAAGTAAATAAAGAAAACATTTCCATTTAAAATATTATTAAAAAGTTTTTAAATACTAAGCATACATGTAAGAAAAGGGCAAATCTTGTACACTGAAAATTATAAGAGATTGTTGAAGTAAATGAAAAAATATCTAATTACGTCTATGTGGTCTTTTGGCATCTCATTTTATGGATCAGAAGGCCTAATGCTGTTAAGATGACAATATTCCCCTAAATGAGCTAAAAATTCAACACAATCACAATCAAACTGCTAGCTGACTTTTTATAGAAATTGACAAGCTGATCCCAAAATTCATTTAAAAATGCAAGGGTTGATAGATAGCCAAAACAATATTGAAAAAAAGAAGAATAAAATTGAAAGACTCACACTTCCTGATACAAAAATGTACTATAAAGCTGTACTATCAAGATAGTGTGGTATTGGCATAAAGATAGATGTATAAATCAATGGAATAAAATTGGAAGTCCAGAAATAATCTCTTATATTTATGGTCCATTGATTTTCAACAGGAGTGCCAAGACAATTGTAAATGGCTATCCACATGCAAAAGAAAGAAGTTGGACACCTTAAACTACACACAAAAATGATATCAAAATGGATCATGGGCCTACATATAAAATTTAAGAGAATAAGAGTTTTAGAAGAAAACATAGAATTCAATCTTCATCACCGTATATTAGGCAATGGTTTCTTAAATGTGGGAGCAAAAGCCTGTGTGAAAAAAGCAAAAATAGATATATTGGACATATCAAAATTAAAACGTTTTGTGCTGCAAATGATAGAGTCAGGAAAATGAAAAGACAGTTATTCAATGGAAGAAAATATTTGCAAATCATATATCTGATAATAAACTTACATCTAGAATATTTAAAGAACTCTTACAACTCAACCATAAAAGCACAGATAATCCAATTTCAAAAATGAGAAAAGGATTTGAATGCCCATTTCTCCAAAGATGATATACAAGTGGCCAGTGAGCACATGAAAAGTACTTATAAGCCATCAGGGAAATGTAAATCAAAACACAATGAGTTATCACTTCACACCCATTAGGATGGCTATCATCAAAAAAATGTTTAATAACAAGCATTAGAGAGAGAGAAGGGAAATCGGAACCCTCATATACAGCTTGTGGGAGTGTAAATTGGTACCACTGCTTTGGAGAACAGTTTAGCAGGTCCTTCAGATCTTAAACATGGAGTTACCATATAACTCGACAATTCCATTCCTAAATAGGTATCCAAGAGAAGTAAAAACACATGTCGGTACAAAAACTTGTACGTGGATGTTCACAGTGGTGTTATTTTCATAGCCAGAAGGTGAAACAACCCAATGCCCACAACTGACAAATGGATAAATAAATAAAATGTGATGTATTCATATGATGAAATATTATTTGGCCATGAGAAAGAATGAAGATATTTGTACAGGAACATTCACAGGCAACATTCATTGTAGCCCAAAGGGTGGAAGCAACCCAATGTCCATCAAGAGAAGAATGGATAAGCAATATATATGTATATATATATGTGTGTATATATATATGTATGTATATACGTATGTATATGTATATATGTATATATGTATACGTATGTATATGTATATACGTATGTATATATACGTGTATATATATATGTATATATATATATACACGTATATATATACACGTATATATATACAGTATACATAGTGGGATATTATTCATCATTAAAAAGAAATAAAATTCTGACATATACTACAACATGGATGAACTTTGAAAACATGCTAAGTAAATTAGCCCACATAGTATATGATTCCATTGATACGAAACGTCCAGACTAGCTACCACTATGGAGACAGAAAGTAGATTAATGTTTTTCTGGAGGAGTTGGAAGGGGAATGGGGAGTCTTTTTGTCATGATGAAAATGTTCCAAGATTTGATATTGGAGGTGAAGAACTCTGTCAATATACCAAAAACCAATTGAGTCATGGCTTTAAATGTGTGAGTTTTATGGTATGTGAATTATATCTCAATAAAGCTATTTAAAAATGTATTAAAGGGGAGCTTGGGTGGCTCAGTCTGTTAAAGGGCTGACTTCGGCTCAGGTCATGATCTCACAATTTGTGAGTTCAAGCTCCAAATGGAGCCTGCTTCGGATTCTGTGTCTCCCTCTCTCTCTCTCCCCCTCCCCAGCTTGTGCTCCCTCTCTCTCTCTCTCTCTCTCTCTCTCAAAAACAAATAAATAAACATTAAAATAAAAATAAAAATGTATTAAAAAAAAACAAATGAGGCTACACCAAGAACAGATCTTTGGATAGGCTAAATATAGAAAAGGAGTATCTCCATCACCCTGTGTGATTCCTTTGCAGCGTTGACCGTATTTTGGAATTACTGTGCTCGTTTTCATTTAATTGCTTGTCTTTTTCACTAGCCTCTGAATTCCTTGAGCATGGGGATTAACTTCTGTCCTGTTTACCATTGTATTCTCAGCATTAAATATAGTGACTGGCACTTACAGATATCTAATAAAGATTTGTTATGGTTGGTAAGCTAACTGAAACTTACTTTTAAGCTGAAACTAATCCATTAAACAAGTCATACAGGAATGTTTTCCAAATGGTTAAGAATCCAATTTGCCAATATGAATTTTTCTGTGTTGCTCATGAAAATATTTTGAGAGACCACATCAACAGCCATGTAGAAATCTAGTTACTTGCTATCCACAGTATTGCACTGCAACATTAATAAAGTGGAATGAGCTGAGTTGGCATAATGTTCTTAATGAGCCTGAAACAACCTAAGAGTTTCACATGATGGGAACGAGTTTATCAAGAGTTCAATAGGCTAAGACTGCATGGAGAAAAAAAAAAAAGTTTTACACATAATTCCTATGCCAATAATTCCCATAGCACTGACATCCTAACAATGACAGTATTATCTTAAATATATGCAGTATTCTTCTGTTTATAAGGATCTTTCACATGTGTCTTCATTTGGCCAAAATTCAAGTGAATAGAAATCCACCCAGAAACTTATACAAGAGCCTGTGGCTCTCCTGCTAGTAAAGAGTCTAAAGATTCTTATCACTGTGCATTAAGAAGAAGAAGAAGAAGAAGAAGAAGAAGAAGAAGAAGGGGAGGAGGAGGAGGAGGAGGAGGAAGAAGAAGAAGAAGAAGAAGAAGAAGAAGAAGAAGAAGAAGAAGAAGAAGAAGAAGGAGAAGAAGAAGGCGGCTATCTAATGTCAGGGTTAGGGACTTGTAGTGACTGCCTATCGTTTGAACTCCTCAGGGTTACTATAGACTCTGGAGGGAAATTCCATGCTTCACTCACCCAGAAACATCCTCTTTGTTGTTTTATACTTTAATGGATTCTGTGTATGGCAACCTTTGATATAGATCATCTGTACAGGATCCTCTTCTCTCAAAGTATTTTTTAGGATTTGTGTCCTATTCACCATCCTCCACTACAAAGATATCTCCCAGTGGTTCCCTTTTACCTCCTATAACCCATGGTTGACTCACCATTATGATGGCTCCAGTCTCCCAGTGGCAGAACTTCTAATTTCTTTGTGTGACCCTACTTTGGAGTCATTTAACCATCCATGGAATGATGTCAAATAATTAATCTCCTAATTGAACAATGATTGCCTTTTAGCCAAGTCAGTACTTAAAATTTTTCTCTTTATATTTAATATGAATATTGATAATAATTAGTAAATGGGAATGAGACGTGGAGAGCAAGTGGATACTAAGCAGAGATAGATTTTTTTCTCTGCTAATATTAGTTAGGAGAAAGCTAATCAAACTGGAGAAAAAATTGGAATATATTTACATCTCTTAATGAGGAGAAATTTTTACTTCCCGCTTTAGCAACTTGTCGATAACTCAATCTTCAGGCATATTATTGCTTTTGCAATTGATACAAACATTAAAATATTGTCATTTGGAATAAATAAGTACATGAAATGATTAACTGACCCCAACTCTTAAGTGTCACCGGCCAAATGTTACCATTCGATTGACTCGGTAGATGTTTTCTTATGCCAGTGGCTTGACAGGTATAGACGTGTTTGTAAGAAGCTCCATAGAAACCTCCACATTGTCGTAAAACAATAAGGGTTTGCTAAATTATTCATTTCTATATAAATAAATGTTCAAGATATGTAGCTGACACAGACTTTGTACTTGTTCCTTCATAATTATTTCAAAAATTAAAGAAGTGCTTTGGGTTTCTTGGGAAGTAAAGGTGGGGCTCAGAATCACATCTCTTCTCTAGTGTGTTGTTTAGATGGTTACAGCCCAACTTGTGTTTGGGACAAAAGAGATAAGAAGAGTTAGAAAGACTTCTTGATCATAAACTTAAGCTGTATAAAGAATAAAGCTTTAATTCAACCTAGATCTTCTCCAAACATATTAATAGCCAAGTTTCCCCTTGCTGCCCTTGCCAAATGCTGATGGTAAAGACAGCAATCAATGAAAACTCTCGCTGAACAGAATTATGTGTTGGGTAACATTTGTTGTTAAAAATTTCACTGTTCTCTGCATCATTCCTGCAGTTGTGAAATTGCTTGGTTTTATGGAATCCTTATTTCTTTGCATGGCATTTGACTGTACTAGCCCTCCAATAGTCTATTTCTGCTTCGTGGTATTGATAATTCTTTATTTCTAGAGAAAATGTTATCAAGGATAACATTTCTTTAAGTTGCTCTGTGACCTCCAAGTACTAAAAGGTGTCTGATCATTTTAGGGCTTGATTTTGGTATGTTGCTGTTTCTTTTCCTGAGTTGGTTATTATATAGTACTTAGGACATTGTTCACTATTTTCTTTCATAGCAAATAAAACAATGACATAAGTTGTAGAAATGAACCCTGGATTTGCATCAGAAAGGCAGAACTTGAATTCTACCTCTGGCACTTACTAATTGTGTGGACTTGAAAAATCCACTTATATTCTCTGTGTTCTGGTTTCTTCATCTAGTCCATAGGTCCTGCCTGAAAGAGAGGGTTTTATTGGAACTCAAATGCAGTCATGAAAGATACAAGTCTGGAAACTAGAAAACACATACTAATATTATATGGCTTTATTATTATGAACAGGTTGCCTTTCAAAGTTTCGTTTTTCAGTTAGTTGTTTGGAACACAGAAGACAGTATTTCACTACACAGGGAGATTCTCAAATTTGCTCAGATTGGGGATCACTTGGAAGGCATGGTGTTTTTGCAAAATACCATGAAATACTGATATGTTTAATTCCACCATGGGGCATAGTAACATCAAACTAATGAGAAATATGAATTAAGTATATATATGTAATTTAATTTAAAAATTTTTTTAATGTTTATTCATTTTTGAGAGAGAGAGACAGAGACAGAGACAGAGACAGAGACAGAGACATAGCATGAGCAAGGGAGGGGCAGAGAGAGAGGGAGACACAGAATCTGAAGCAGGCTCCAGGCTTTGAGCTGTCAGCATGGAGCCCGATGCAGGGCTCAAACTCACAGACTGTGAGGTCGTGACCTGAGCCGAAATCAGATGCCAACTGACTGAGCCACCCAGGCACCCCTTATGTATGTAATTTCAAATTACAATCAAGAGCATGTGTCCATGAAAATACTTTTTCCATTTATATATCATGTGTTCTTTGTCCAGTCATCATTGATGCCTTGCCATTTGCTAGGCTTAATTGCAGAGAAGAAAGATTTGCAAAGATTTAAGAAATATTAGTGGAAAAATTTTAAATTGGGAATATATTCCAAGTATATGGATTCTACTCTGCCTTCTCTCCTCCCTCCCTGCCCTCCACCCCATCTGTCCACACCATTATAATTAAGACGGAACCAAATTGTGAATCATCAGTATGTGGGAGAAGAGATTGAGAACCACCAACATAAAGGGTGATTCTGAACCCAGGTTAGCCTGTCTATTTAATCCATAAAGTGGCCTGTTCTAACAGTAGTAGCAGAACAGGTCATTTATAAGCCGAGTGTTTTCAGATTAGAAAATGCTGTTTTTTGAATTGATGAAGAGAGTAAATTCTAATCATCTTTATGGGTGCTTTTAGGATTAAAGAAAAGCAGCTTATAAAGTTTTTTCTTACATAATAATGAAAAACACTGAGACTGAAAGCTCCAAGAAATCTTCTACTGTTGGGCTCGTTAAAAAGAAACATTTTTACTATTTCAGTGAAGAATTGATAAATGTAAAAATTACAGTTTCTCTTTCTTTTTTGCCCACTACCTCATCTAACACTTAAAAACATATAGTATTACCTGAAATCTCTTGGCCATTCGGTTAACTAATTCACTGAAATAGAAGAATCAGACTCAAAGGCATGGCCGTGATTTAGAACAATTTAATAATTAGCTTCTATCTTCTATTGACACATACCAATTAATTACTAAATCATAAACGTAAGAAGTCAATTTGGTTTTCCTGGGATTGTTTCAGTTTCCATGGCTTATGCATGAATTTTTCATCAAGCTCTACCTTCTCATGACACAAACATCCATCATGGCACAAAGCATCAAATGTAAAAGGCCATAAAACTCGGGGACTGAATTCTGATCCCAACACTGCCCCACTGGACAAGTAAGTCTACATCTGTGGACATTGACTTCCTTGTCTTTAAAATAAGAGGATGGGATTTAGGGACTCTATCATACTGAGCAAGACCTATGCCCCATCTTACATAAGCATTGGGGCCTTGAGCCTGGAAGAACTTATGTCTCCTCATATCTATTGTCCTCAAAGGCTGGGGCGCATGTCAAGATGTCTCATCTTCCCTAAATAATCTGTAGCCATGTGCCATTCATGAATTTCTCTAATCATAGAAGACACTAGGCATTTGTGTCTTTAGTGCAAAATGATCAATTATACTGGCAATGTCAAATTTGCCAAAAACCCAGCTCTTATCAGGTGGTGCTGAAAGAGGGACAATAATGAAGGTGGTAACCCAGTCATGGGCAAATGTAGTCATGGGACTCTGTTCAGGTGAAGGATACAGGTGTCATGTGTTGCCCTATCCCCCGTCAACCAACTTAGGAGCCGTCAGGAAGGAGACTGGCTCCTGTGATATTCTGCAGATGGCAACCAAAGGGAATTAAGAAAAGCAGGTTTTAAAATGTGAACGTGATATTGTAAGAAACCAAGGGTGGGTGACTGAATTATTGTTTGAAAGTCTTCATGCATTCTCTGCATTAGAATTATATATCCATGCCTTTTGCCATGGGACTCCCAGTACAACCCACTAGTTTGAGTCTATTTTCCCATCCAGTGATGTTGGGACTGGATTTTGTGATTGACTTTAATCAGTAGAGTGTGAGTAGAAGTGACAGTGCCAGCTCCAGGCTGAGCCCTGCACTCTGTGATTTGTCACAAGAATTGTCATTGATCCAAGAAGAATGGAGAATCATGTGTAGTAGATGTGAACCCAACCTCTAGTTTTTGATCAAGCCCAAATGACCTAAAGGCCAATGCAAAGCTGCACCAAGTAACCACAAATCCCCAAACAAGGAAAATAAATGCTCAAAGCTGATAAGCCCTGCATTTTGAGGTGGTTCGCTATCTAGTCTTATTGTGGCCACAGCTGACCAAAACATTTAGGAAATGTTATTTAATGTGTTAAAAGGTAGAATCAATAAATTAGGTAACAAGCCTACCCACCCTCCTTTTCTTTCTTCTTCCCCATCTCCCTTTTCCCTTTTACCATCCCCTCCTCCCTTCTCTGTCTCCTTTCTTTTCTTCCACAAATGTTTACCGAAAGCCAACTTAGTTTTCCGAACTGTGCTGGAATGACAAAGAAGGTCTGATTCCTGCCTTTAGGAAACTGGACAGATAGAATACACGTTATGAAGAAGGGCAATGTGATTGAGAGGCGTGCACCTGAGAAGTTAACTTAGTCTGCGGAATTCCGAGGGCACGAGAGTTCAAGATGAGCGGCAAGCAGCATAGAGGGTGGAGAGAGGAAATTTCCAGGAGATACAGAGGCATGCCTGAAGATCCTGAACTAGGGAAAACTAGGTTTTAAAAACAAAATGAACATTATCTTCCTCCAAACAATAAAAATGGAGTACAGCAAAAGGCAGATATTAAGAGGGAAAGTAATGCCAGATGCAGGGAGGTAGACATCTTTGTTGTTCTATTTTTAAGTTTGTGAGGAAACGCCATACTGTTTTCCACAGTGGTTGTACCAGTTTGCATTCCCATCACCAGTGCACAATGTTTTTCTCTACATCCTCGCCAGGACATGTTGTTTCTTGTGTTTTTGATTATAGCCATTCTGACAGGTGTGAGGTGGTATCTTACTGTGGTTTTGATTTGCATTTCCATGATGATTGGTGATGTCGAGCATCTTTTCACGTGTCTGTTCGCCATCTGTATGTCTTCTTTGGAGAAATGTCTGTTCATATCTTCTGCCCATTTAATAAATTCTTTATATATTGTGAATACTAACCCTTTATTGGATATGTCATTTGCATTCTCCCATTCAGTAGGTTGTCTTTAAGTTTTGTTGATTGTTTCCTTTGCCATACAAGTGCTTTTTAATTTGGGGCAGCCCCACTAGGTTATTTTTGCTTTTTTGTTCCCCTTGCTGCAGGGTACATATCTAGAAAAATGTTGCTATGGCTGATGTCAGACAATTTACTGCCTGTGCTTTCTTCTAGGATTTTTATGGTTTCAGGTCTCACATTTAGGCCCTTAATCCATTTTGAGTTTATTTTTGTGTATAGTATAAAAAAGTGGTCCCGTTTCATTCTTTTGCATGTTGCTGTCCAGTTTCCCCAACACCATTGGTTGAAGAGACTATCTTTTCCCCATGGATTAGTTTTTCCTCAACTGTTGAAGATTAAGTGACCATATAATTTTGGGTTTATTTCCGGATTTTCTATTCTTTTCCATTGATCTCTGTGTCCATTTTTGTGCCATTTTGTGTCATACTGTTTTGATTACTATAGCTTTGTAGTGCATCTTGAAATCTGGGATTGTGATGCTTCCAGTTTTGTTCTTCTCTTTCAAGATTGCTTTGGCTATTTGGGGTCTATTGTGGTTCTGTACAAATTTTAGGATTGGTTGTTCTAGTTCTGTGAAAAATGCTGTTGGTTGGTCTTTTGATAGAGATTGCATTATATATGTAGATTGCTTCGGGTAGTATGGACATTTTAATATTTGTTCTTCCAATCCATGAGCATAGAATATTTTTCCATTCATTTGTGTTATTTTCTATTTCTTTCATCAATGTTTCATAGATTTTGGAGTACAGGTTTTTCATCTCCTTGGTTAAGTTTATTTCTAGGAATTTTATTATTTTTGGTGCAGTTGTAAATGGGATTGTTTTCTTAATTTCTCTTTCTGCTACTGTTATTAGTTTTAGAAATGCAACAACTTTCTATATACTGATTTTGTCTCCCGTGTCTTACTGAATTCATTTGTCAGTTCTAGCGATTTTTTGGTGGAGTCTAGGGTTTTCTATATATAGTATGTCATCTGTGAATACTGAAAGTCTTACTTCTTCCTTACCAATCTGGCTGCCTTTCATTTCTTTTTCTTGCCTGATTGCCATGGCTAGGACTTCTAGTACTATGTTGGATAAAGTGGTGAGAGTGGCCATCCTTGTTTTGTTCCTGATCTTAAGGGAAAAGCTTTTGGTTTTTCACCATTGAGTATGATGTTAGCTGTGGGTTTTTCATATAAGACTTTATTATGTTGAGATATGTTTCCTTAAAACTTACTTTGTCGAGTGTTTTTTTCTATCATGAATAAAGGTTGTACTTTGTCAAATGCTTTTTTTGCATCTATTGAAATGATCATATGGTTTTTATCCTTCTCTTGTAAATGTGATGTATCACACTGATTGATTTGCAGATATTGAACCACCTTGCATCCTAGGAACAAATCTCACTTGATTGTGGTGAATGATTTTTTAAATTAATTGTTGGATTTAGTTTGCTATTTTGTTGAGAATTTTTGCATATAGCTTCATCAGAGATATTGGCCTGTAGTTCTCTTTTTTTTGTACTGCTTTTATCTGGTTTTGGTATCAGGGTGATGCTGGTGTCATAGAATAAATTTGGAAGCCTTCTTCTTCTTCTTCTTCTTCTTCTTCTTCTTCTTCTTCTTCTCCTTCTTCTCCTTCTTCTCCTCCTCCTCCTTGTTCTCCTTCTCCTACTCCTCCTCCTCCTTCTTCTTCTTCTTCTTCCTCCTCCTCCTCTTCTTCTTCCTCTTCTTCCTCTCCTTGGAATAGTTTGAGAATAATGGATATTAACTCTTCTTTAAAAGTTTGGTGGAATTTACCTATGAAGCCATCTGGTCCTGGCAAAATTCCTTTTTTTAAAGAGAGAATTTAATAGATAATATTTGAGACTGGAAAAAACCACCCTAAGTAGTTTTGTAATTGATTTGAAACTCTTGAGATTCAGACCAGAAGAAATAGCTAAAAGAGGTGATAATGAATGCCAACAGAGAGAAATAGAGAGAGATGAGGTGAAGGATACTTTTTTTTAAAGTCATAAACCAAGTAGTATATGACTTCTGAAATTATGTGCATGTATTACTTTTATTTTAAAAACATACATTAAAAAATAAAAACATACATAAAAAAAGACAAAAGCAATTGTCAGCCTTCTGATAGGCACAGCATTCCTTTACTGGAATATTCTGGTAGAGCACAAGTTTGTAATTGAAACACTCTGACAACTTATGTTTTAACTATTAATTGCTTCAGTGCAGGGATCAACTTCTATTTCAGAAGGACAAGTATGACAACCAGTGAATAGGAATCTTCCTTAAAAGCAGTCAAGGGGCATCTGGGTGGCTCAGTTGATTAAGCTTCTGACTTCAGCCCAGGTTATTATCTCACGGCATGAGTTCAAGCCCCGCATCAGGCTCTGTGCTGACAGCTTAGAGTATAGATCCTGCTTCAGAGTCTGTGTCTCCCTCTCTCTCTGCCCCTCTCCAGATTGCACTCTGTGGCTCTCTCTCTCTCTCTCAAAAATAAATAAAAATTAAAAAAAACGGTCAAAATACCTGCCAGAGACCAACTGCTGTCAGTCAAACACTAGAGCTTACATGTCTCCTTTGGTCAGGTCCAATATTCTCTTCTTCTTTTCTACCCATGTACTTGTGAATTTAGTCCAACTGTTCCTTCACTGCCACATCCACTTCTCCACATGGGTCCCACCACTGCTCCACTGCTGTTGTGACACATGGAAAGCTTCTCCAGCTTCTTGTCTCCCTGCTGTCTCTTATTAAACAAACAAACTCTTTTTGGTATTTTGAGCTCTTTATATCTTCCTTCTATAGGAAGTCAGGGAAATAACTGGGTTGTAAGCATCTCACAGAGGAACTTCTAGCCCAAATTGTCTTGGTGTTCATTAAACAGTAACAGAACAAGGCTGGTTTCTTCTCCTACCATTTTCTAGGTTCAATTCTGAGAAGGTCCTAAGCTGTGTGCCCTGGAAACCCTTGAGCAGATCTGCACCAATCTCTTTTTATTTTGTTATGTTTTGTTATGAAACAAATGAATTCTTATTATTCAACACACACCACGTTATTCATGTGGTTCCAAGTGAGCTAGTTTCCTGACTAGCATATGAACACAATGAATACTCTCCTATCTTAAGGTCTTTTCTACTTGGATTGCTCTTCTCATGGATAGCCATATGGTGCAATGCTTCCCTTCCCTCAGATCTTTTCTCAGCCATCACCTTGCCCATGAGGGCCTTCCTGACCATGCTATTAAAAGTTACAACCCTCAGAGCACCTGGGTGGCTCAGTTGGCCAAAGGTCTGATGCTTGATTTCAGCTCAGGTGATGATCTCATGGTTGGTGAGATGGAGTCTTGCCTCGGGCTCTACACTGATAGCACGGAGCCTGCCTGGGATTCTCTCTCTCTCCTTGTCCCTCACGCGCATGCTCCCTCCCTCTTTCAATCTAAATAAACAAACATTTAAAAAACTAAAACTAAACATTATAACCCTCTCTAAACACTTCCTACACCCCACCCTGCTTTACCTGTCTTCATGCCGTGTACCGCCATTTAAAATACTTTACTTATTTGTTTATTGACTGTCTTTCTTTTCTAGAAGGAAAACTCATGACAGCAGGAAATACTGTTTTGTATCCCAAGTGCCTAGAACAGATTCTAGTGTATGTACTTGATAAATATTTTTGAATGATAAAATAATATTAATTAACAATATATCTTAAACTCACATCCAGGGAACAGTGCAACTTTTTAAGCACTTCCCAACAAATAAAAACCGTGCATATGAGAAATACTTTAGATATATTCAAAATATTAATATTTTTAATCTTAGGTCCAAATATTGGATGCTGCAAGAGGAAACATGCTTCTTTTCTATTTTATTTATTTATTTTAAATGTTTACTTATTTTTGAGACAGAGAGCGCAAGCAAGGGAGGGGCAGAGAGAGCTGGGGGCAGAGGATCCAAAGTGGGCTCTGCACTGACAGAGGTGAGCCGGACGCGGGGTTCGAACTCATCAACTGTGAGATCATGACCTGAGCTGAGGTCAGATGCTTAACCGACTGAGCCACCCAGGTACCCCTGCTTATTTTCCAATATAATAGTGGGCATTTAATAAATATTTATTGGAGGACACTGTGAAAGACAGAGAGCATATTTCAAAGTAAAAATATAATCCTAAATTGTCCCCCAAAGATTCACACACTTCATTATAAGCAATGAATTTTGGAAATGGAACGGGAAGGTGTTTAGGATTGGTAGAAGGGAGTGATTTAGTTTGTTTTGTGTTTTACAAAGAACTCTCCCTTGTGGAAATGGGGAAGATGGGTAGGAAAGACTGGGCCACGCTGGCCAGGCCCATGAGGTAATCGTGGTGGTGCAGGTGGGAGGTGATGGGGATCTGCACTGAAACACTGCTACTGAGACAAAGAACAGGGTGTAGACGCCTGAATATTCCGTGAGTCAAACACTTGTGCATTCCTGGTGGGATTGTGAAATAATACAGCAACTTTAGAATAAACTGTTTGACAGTTCCTCAAAATGTTAATCACAGAGTTAGCATATGATCCAGAAATTCCACTCCTAGGCATCTACCCAACAGAATTGAAAGCACATGTTCATACAAAAACTGGTACACGAATGTTATTCATAATAGCCCTAAAGTGGAAACAACCCAAATGTCCATCAACTGATGAATAAATAAACAAACCGTGGAATATCCAAACAAGGAATATTATTTGGCATAAAAAGAATGAAGTCCAGATACATGCTACAATATGGTTGAACTTTGAATACATTAGGCTAAGTAGAAGAAGCCAGCTACCAACGACCACACTCTGTATGATTCATTTATATAAAACAGATAGAATTGGCAAATCTAGGGAGACAGAAACTAGATTAAAGGCAATCAGACATCATGGGGAGGATGCTGAGAGAGTAACTGCTAATGAGCATGGAGTTTCCTTCTGGGGTAATAAAAATGTTCTGGAAAGAGCGTGGAAATGATTGTGCAACTCTATGAATGTATTTTGAAAAATTACCGAATTGTACACTTTAAAAGGATAATTTTACAGTATATGAATTATATCTCAATAAAGCTGTTATTTGTCTTTTAAGTGAACTATTCAGCCAGTAAAATGGACAGACTTTGGTGGCATAATGAGTATGGGAGATGAAAGTGAGGGTAGAGAAGAACAGCCTGGAATCTCTCAGGTTGCAAAAGTGAGGAGAGGTTGAAGATCTTTTCCCGAAGTAACATTAGGAGAAAAGGGGGACTAGGCAGGGAGATGCCAAGAAGCAGATAGGTAGCTGGATGAAGGATACCCCGGGTAACTAAACCTATGAATGGAGTGAAGAGTGGAGTCTTCTTTGTTTTATTAAACGAATTTAAAAAATCATCTCAGGAGGAGCGAGACTTGATGGAAAGAGTACCGTGCTCTTTAAAAATATAATCAAATGAAGCCAAAGCTAAGCAACGAGGCAAGTATAAACTGTCCACCCGAGAAATATAAAGACAGAAGAGTCAAACAAAAATGTCATTGGGAAGGAACAGGTTTGAAATGGAACCACTTCAGCATAAAGAATCATTTTGGCCCATGAAACTCAGTTTATATTTTACCACATTCCACTGAATAAACTGCATGGCCAAAACTGAAAAGGGAGTTAAAGCAAAGCCTGATCCTTAAAGATTTCAAGGGTTAGAGGCCGAGAAGAAACATTCTCAGACACAAACATGCAGATCTTATGTATTCAGTGCCGATGCCATCACCTTTAAAAGCTGATAAGAGCACAGATTCTTTGAAGAAACCTGACTTCAGGCTGCACGGTTGCCATTATTGGCTGCTCCTGAGATAGCTCACTGCTGTTTGCATCTGCTTGGGGGGGGGGGGGGGGGAAGCAAATGGGTAGGAGCTTGGCCTGTCTCCAGTCCCAGACTCTGAGGCCAAGCTGTCCTTTCCAGGATTCTACTATATTCACATAGTGTCTTTCAGGCACCAGTACCCCTGTTCAATTTCTTATAGCATAAGGACGGGTTGTGTTAGAAGATGTCGGCGCTGATATCTCTACTTTTATGTTAGAAACTGTGCCCTTTCCAATCAGGTGAGCTCTTCCATGCACTACAGTCCAATCCAAAAGCATGTGGGAGAACCCCATGACTTTAAACCATCACTCTAAACACTGAAGACCTATCTTAAAAAATATATATATTAACCATTATCAATGCTTGGATATCTACCGCAGGTCAAATGGCAGATGAAAGTAAAGTTCAGTCACTCAGCTTGTGCCAGCTGCATGGCTGGTGAAAAGTGGACTCAGAATTGGACCCGAGAGTACCCACACCCGAATCGCACTCTTCAGTGGGTCATGCTAGTGTCCCCACTGGCAATCCCCCTCCAGTAATAACAAATAGCTTGGTTTCTCCAGTGCATTTTCGCCAGAGCGTTATCCCAACACGGGGCCGCCATTCTGCTCAAAAATCTATGTCCTACACCTCCCAGAGACACAGCGTTGGTCCGACCGCCCATTAGCACGGCTGCCTTCAAGCACCGTAGCATCTAAAACATTGAAGCAGAATTCCATCCTCAGATGGATTTCATCCATCTTTTGAGAAGCAGTAGTTTCCTTTTCTTTCCAAACTGCCCTCCAGCAACCCAACCTTGTGTCTCGAACCTGCTTGGTTATCTGGTAAACTGGTGGTACAGCCAAGTTTACATTTCATTCGGGGATGATGTTATTCAGAAGCATTTGAACTCTGAGCTAACACCTTCAGAACAGGAGCCACATGATTGCTCAGAGAAAATGAGAAGAGGGATCTTTTAAGTTCAAACAGATTTAGAATCAGCATTTTCAAGGTAGCTGCCTTTACAGTCTTCCCATCTCCTTTGTCTCCCACAGATGTATTTCCTCCCAAATCCTTATATTTTCACTTTTCTCTGTAGTAGTACTTATTTTGAGCTGTACGATCATGCCCTTGCTCCTCATTTCTCTACATCAACGGAGAGAGAAGAAATAGCTTCACCCCACAGAGCAGTGGCAGAGTAAGTAGCCATTTCTAAGAACAGGAGGTTGTGCAGGGGACACGCAGTTCCAGAAACAGGAGTTGGAGACTGGGAAAGCAACAGGTGATCTAACCCAATAAAAGCCAGGGCCCCACAAGGCCCAGTCTCTGGAAGGTGTTACATACAAAGAAGCACCATCAAGCAAGCAACCGTCGTAAAAAAAAGAATTATATTACTTATTTACCAATTTTAATAAAATAATGATGAGGGAACTAATTTATAATGCATAACCACACTATCTAATGTCCTTTTTTCTCACATCACTCCTCACTCTAGACTCCTCTTACTTGTTTCAACTGGATCCAAAACCCTATTTCTCCCTCTATTAATTCTCAATTCCCCTCCCGATATCCTAAGTGCTTGTCAAATGGTGCTCACCCTTCATTTTTCTCCCTTGTTCTCTAGAATTTCCAACCCTCTCCGTAGCCCCTTCTCTTCCATTTCCTCCATCTTGCATCACATGTCTACCATAGAGAAATGCTGTATGTCTACAGTGTTGGGGGTGAAGTCCTTGTCATGGGAGCTGCCCAGGCTTGAGATGTCCGATACCATGCCTAGTCTATTCTTCCCTTCGAATGGACAAGGCTTTGTCCTTACAGAACAAACAACTCAAGGGCTTCCACTCTAACTTTGGGTGCCCCCTTACCAGTAAACAAATGAAAAGTCAAAGGCCCCTTCGCTCAGGTGATTGCCTTGAATCCATACCCCATTCATCTGGTTTGAAGTAGGGTGGGACCTTGAGTGGATGCAGCTGACACGTTTAGAGAAACTGAAGCCTTTCCTACATTTTCAAGTAACCCAGGTTTGCCAAACCATACGCGCAAAAGCTCAGTCATGAGGTGAATTGAGATTTAAGCCAGAAGGTCAAGCAAAGCCTTCTTTTGCCCCAGGTATGAGCCCATAATCTTCTGCTCTACGAAAAGATTCAGAAGTCCATTTAAGATATTTCATATACGTAAAAATAATATCATAAAATCTCAATAAGCATGACTGGAAACTTTCTATGCAATTACCATCATGCCCCAAGACCAAGAACAGTGAAATCAGTTGTTAAGGAATAAATTAGTCACCCATCAGCCGTGCAGTCTTGGGCAGGTGACCTCTCTGAGTGTCAGTGTTTTAGCTTTAAAATGAAAGAGTAGATAATCTGGTCTCTGCAACTCTTTTCAGTTCTTACATTTTATGACTTTAACTCACCTGGGCTGTTCTCATCTCTCATTTTCGTATCATCTGTGATAAACTTTGAAAGATTTCCTATTTGCTCCTCTATCCACTCTGATCAGAAGAGACAAAGAGAATTGAATCTACATTTATTATGCTAGAAAGCAGACCCAGAGGCAACTGTGAGATTAGTATTATCATCTCTAATTACTTTAACAAATGTTGTTGATTTCCCTTCCAATTTTTCTGAACTACCTTTAACTTTTTATACTTCCAATACAATTTCATTTTAAAGCACCTGACATTTTCTAAGCCTTTGAAGGTCACATTTTCTGTCTGTGTCTTGAAGAATTATTATTGTTTTCATTAGGTGTTCCTGCGATTTAGCTAGAAGCATTAATAACCGCCTTAACTTTGTATGTTCATGAAGCCTCTTTCAAAGGGTCTTGACCCTGTAGTCTGCAGACTGATAGATGAGGTTGCTAAAAGCTGAAATTCTAAAAATAAATCTTAGTAAGATATACAATACAATTATGTAACCCCAAAAGGGAGGGCTCTAAAGGTACCCACTGCAGGGGTCCCTTTGCCCCTGATAATTACACTGTATGAATGGTTGAATACACTGAGTTACTGAAGCTTCTCTCCTGTCACCTCTTTCTGATGTGGGGAAATAGTTTATGAAAAGTTGTCTCTCACAGTTGATGAAACTGAAGCAATAGCAATGATATGCAAATATTTATCATCTATATTTTTAAGGAATTGTCAATATTTACTTAATGGCAGAAAAATTAAGGATCTCTTTGACTTCCCAGTCATATGGGTTGAATTGGAGTGGACCATATATATAAATTTATTTTGGTATGACAGTTATTCCACTCACACAAAATATTGCTTCACTTTAGGTAATAGAATGCAACCAGGTACCAGAAAAACAGGATATTTTGAGGCTATGAAGGTCTTAGCCAATTTGCAAGATAGCCTTTGATGCTCTTCTATATTGGGGGACCCTCTTTTTAATCTCCAGCATTCTTTTTTACAATACAGGAATGACATTGACTACCTTTGGTTTGCAAAAATGGCCACAAATTCTTCCCTTGCCTCCACCCTCACTCTTTGTGATGTGACTTTGTAGCTCCTTCTATCTAGCAGTGGACTATATTGCTTCAGGCCTTGAATCTGGTCTTGTGACTTGCCTTGACCAAAGGAATGTTGTGGAAGGAACACTGTTCCAGTGCTCAGCCTAGAACCCCAAATATCTTTCATACTGCCACTTGCTCTAGGACTCCATGTGCACTGTTTGAATAAACGTGGGCTAGCATGCTGTAGGATGAGCACATATGGAAAATTCAGCCCAGTTGTTCTAGTCAAGGTCCCAGAAATGTGACCTAAAGCAGCCTAAAATGTCCCAAACTAGCTTAGACCAGAAGAATCACCCAATCTATTTTGACTTCCGTCTATTTTGTCAGCCACAGAAATATGAGCTCAGCTAACTCCTGTCGTTCATGCTTATAAGTTTTGAGGATGTTTTAAAAGCAGCAAGTGATAACTGTCATACTCAAATATCACACAGAGTTGGTCTCCCATAGTTTATTTTCACCTAAAGCTTCTCATTTGCAGACTTATATTTCACATTCTTTGACAAATCAAACTCTCTGGATGAGTTAGTTAAAACAACCTGAGTGGGTAAAGTAAGTTCTTGTAAGATGGGCAAGCTGCATTTTAAAATGGAACTCACTCAAATTGATCTTGTTAGAATTTGGAGCTGATACCTAGATTGTTCTGTCTTCCTCAACAACAAGTCCTGGAAAGTGACAAGTGGGAGATGGAGGGTGTTGGCCTGTCTGCCATCTTGTTTTTCATTCTCTTAACATATGGTCTCCAGTGGGGTAAGTAGAGTATATTTATTCTTAACATCCTATTACCTCTTTCACACCTTTAGAAATGAAAGCATCCTCTCTAATTAGTGCATTATTTTTAATTCAATGTCTTAATTTTTTATTGAAGAAGTAAGGCATGCTCACCCAAGAAAACAAACTAACATTCATTCCTTTTACATGCATTCATCAAGCATTTATTTTAGGCCGGGTATTATTCTACACTTATATATTTGATTCTGTTTATTCTCACTGCAACATTAGTTATTATTATTACATTATTATTATTATTATTATTATTATATTATTTCCATGTTTTGCAGATGAGGAAATGGAGTCACGGAGAAGCTAGATGACTTATCTAAGGTTACACAGGCCCCAGAACCCAAGCTTCAACCCCAGTGCTCTATTGTGTACTCCAAGGGGACACCCAGCATCCTACCAAGAAAATTCCATAGTTGTTAGTAGTGCATATTCATTCATCTTTTATATGCTTTGAATTTTTCTAATTTCATCTCCATAACAGATGGAGTTCGATCCTAACCCCAGCCCACCATGTTACAGGCAATGGATGAGGACATTGTGATCCAGCAGGATCATGAGGTCTGCTTGAAGATTTTGGGGACCCACGTAGCCAAGAATGCTATCTTTGCTGTTTGCTCCCAGGTGAACAATTACTGGAGGCTTGTGAGCTTAAGCGCTGGGGCCTCTTATCTTGTGTAGTCTTTCTCTAAGAGGTGTGACTGTCATACTCCCAGTGTTGTCCAGATGCCCGTCACGGTTGCTGTAGGGGAGACAAGGAAGGGTCCTCATCCCTGGAAGACATCTGGCTCTTCTTGTGGTTTTGCAGTCACTCCTAGAGTTTTAACTGTGTGTTCTAACCATAAGCTCTCTGGTTCTCAAAACAAACAAACATATACCCACCCACCGTCTTAGACAAACACATAAAAAATATTGCAGTATTTGGTACACGACCTTATTTTTTTTTATGCATCTTTTCATAATAGAGCCTTGTGTGACCTAGATAGTCTCTGGAGCCATTCTTTATCCACCTTAAAGCATGATTGTGCCTTTAATTGATACTGGAGTAATAACTCTCTGCTATGTAAACGTTGAAGGACTGATGGAATGACTTGACCCACGGTACTTCTGAAGAACAGAAAAATATAGTGTTCCATTTCAACACGTCTTATCCTTTGTACTATTTTTATCACTGAGACTGAGCAGCAGAGAGATAATGAACTCACTCTTAAAATGATGAAACTCTATCATGTATTTTAGACAATGAATCGGTCAATCTGTAATGTTCGATGGGTAACTTAAATGCAGTTTGCTGTAGAAGGAAACTTTCTGTGCTTTTATGAAAGGAAAAACATTTACCAGTAAAATGGACCTTTTATGCAAGAGCTGTAAAGCAAAGAGATTCACCAGTGTTGTGGCATCATAATATTCCTCATGAGAAAAGGTGAATTCAGCTAATTGGTTGCATTTACAGTCCAGGCAACATCGGCACTTACATTATTAAGCATCACTACTGTTCCAGAATCTCCCCCTAGAAAGTCAGGAACTTGGATGCTTTGCAGGCTCTCAGTGATGACTCATCTGAGACCTAATGACAGAAACACAGAAGCAAAAATTTGGTCTCATTATACCTTCTCTAGGTCCTGCTGCTGGAGTGATCTGTCTGGGTTAAAAGTGATACCCATCACAAGGATTCACAGACACTGATGGCCTTGGCAAATGCCATCTGCATTTCCCAGTCGACAAGAGTCTGCGGGTATTTGGAAACCTTGAAGTTTAAAACAAGACCCTACCTGATATCGATATTTAGAATGGGCCACATTACATAGCTGTTGCAAACAGAATGCCTCCGGTTTTCTAACCAGACCAGACCAGGACTGGCAATGGATAGCACTGGTCTTGTTCTGTCTTGAGATATTTAAATTTATTTTACTGACCCCTTGGGGAGGATGGACCAACGCTCTTGCGGTCACTTCTCATTTGATCCTTAAGTGTTTCCCTTGACACTGATAAGCTTCAGTGCCACAGTGACCAACGGTGGTTAGCACTGAAGGCTCTGTAGATTTCCCGAGTTGCATCTTGGCTTTGTCACTTACTAGCTGTATGGGCTGGGGGATGAAAAGTAAGCTCAGTGTCTGTTTCCTCATCTGTGAAATGGGAATAATAATAATAGCACCTACCTCATAGGTTCTACCTCCCTACCTCATTGTTTCTGTATCAGCTCGTATGAAGTTCTTGGGAGAGTAGTGAGCATGTAGAAACTGATCAGTATTCTTTGTATGATCATAGTATTATAGGCAGAGTATAAGTGGTAATACCTCCATTGCAATGTTGGTTTGAGGATTAAATGAAACAATACGTGAAAACATTTAGCGTTGATGCTGAACAGGAACTATGCACCCAACGGAAGTGATTAATAACAGCTGCCGTTTGTTGTGAGATTACCACATAGCTGGCCTTGTGAAAGTCATTTACGCACATTCCACCAAGAACTCCTTGAGGTAGGTATTAGTAATATTTCTATTTTACTGAGGAAATAATTGAGGCATAGTAAAGTTAAGTAATTTGATTGGTCAGGGAAAAACTGGACATATTTGTTAAGATAATGTGAGCTACTATAAAGAATAAACCCATAGCTCTTAGTGGCTTAACATAGTGTTTCTCACATCAAATCCAAATGGACATTCGGGGTGGCCGGGGCGGGGGGGGGGGGAGTGCACTCCTCCATGCAGTGCTCCCAAGATCCAGGTCTTTCTGTGTTATAATTCTAGAGCCTTTCAATGCAGCCTGCAAGGTCACTATGAGTTCAGTTTCAGGGATGCAGAAGGGAAAAGAACATGAAGAATTACACAAGGTTTATGGGCAAGGCCAATGTGCATAGTATTTATGTGCAGATTTCATTACTAGCCTTCAGTTATGGCCACACCTGAATGCAAAGGAGGCCAGGATAGAGTTTAGTTCTGTGCCAAAAAAGCACAGGGTTTAGTGAAAAGCAAACCATTTCTGCTATGGTGACGGAGATGGAACTCACACTCAAAAATTCTGACTCCAAGAAATTGACAGAAAAACTCTTCCTGTGTTTATGTCCCCTCATCTTCCAAAAACCGACTTGGAAGCTATAAAACATCATAAAAATGCAAGTTATTCCCTATTTTTAGCTCAGCTTCCATAGAGCTGAATCCTTTGACCTCTGACACCACTGGCAGATAATTTGAATTAAAAATTTAGGGGCGCCTGGATGGCTCAGTCGGTTAAGCGACCGACTCCGTCTCAGGTCACGATCTCACGGTTCGTGAGTTCAAGCCCTGCGTCGGGCTCTGTGCTGGCAGCTCAGCGCCTGGAGCTTGCTTTGGATCCTGTGTCTCCCTCTCTCTCTGCCCCACCCCCGCTCGCACTTTGTCTCTGTCTCTCTCAAAATTAAAGAAACATTAAAAAAAATTTTTTTTAAAAATCAGTTGATCCTTGAACAACGTGAGGGGTGGGGACCCTGACTCCCCCTCTCCCATGGAGTCAAAAATTCACATATAACTTTTGACTCCTCCTAAAATTTAACTACTCATAGCCTACTGCTGACCAGAAGCCTTACTGATAACATAAACAGTTAACACATATTTGGTATGTAAATATATCACATACCATATTCTTACGATAAAGTAAGTTGGAGAAAAGAAAATGTTAATAAGAAAATCATAAGGAAGAGAAAATTCATTTATAGTAATAATGTATTTGTCTTAAAAAAAAATCCACATATAAGTGGACCCATGCTGTTCAAACTAATGTTGTTCAGGGGCCAACTGTACTTTCCTATAGCTGGCGTCTAAAAGAACAACTTTAATAATCTGATTCATAAACACTTTATTTTTTTGGCCCCTAAAACTACTTGGTATGAGGTCAACATCTTCCGTTCACCAAAATTCACCCTTTGGATCAGCCATCTACTGGGTATTTCTGTATTTCTCAGTTTATATCTACCAAATATCAAATTAACTAAGTTGACCTCATCCAAATTTTCATTTTTTAAGACTTTGAAAAGTAGCAAGCAACCAATAGTGACTGAATTTGTTATTATATATTTTAGAAACTTGTATTTGCAGCCTATGACATTTAGGTTTGCCCAGAATTAGATTGTCCTTCAACTGAAATCGCTTCTTTATGAAATTGTTTTGGCCCCAGGCTGCCTTAGCTTGTTTGAACATGCAAAAATGGCTCAAATACCATGGGCAAACCATGTCATAAATCAAATAAGAGCATAATACCCAGCCGCATTTGGTGCCAAGTCTCCCCAAATGAGTTTTACTTACCAAGGCTCTGCAAGATTATCTGGAGTCTTGTGGGTGAATTTTCAGTCATCTGATTCCTCTAGCTTTTCTCTGTTACCTTGTAGTAAGAATCAGGATCATCAGGTTGATATTTTGTTCTTGGTAGAAGGTCCCTTGGTTACCATTTCACATAGAAGAAGAGCTTGAGAATATTGAAAATGTCTCCTCTTGGTGTGTGTGACATTTTGGAAAAGGTTACTCCATATGTCACAATATAGCATAACATTCTCCCAAGGAAGAACAGGCTCAAAGCTCCATCTAAATAACGAATAAAAGTGAAAACTAAGAGAAATGGTTCTTCAAGGTTAATCCTAACCGCTGTGGCTGGTTAATTTTTTTTATTTTATTTTAGAAAAACAAATACTGATCTGGCAGCTTTCAGTCCCCACTGAGGAAAGAGATGGAATCATGAGAGGTCAGGGAGACTGTCTCCCCCTCAGCATAGACCAGGGGTTCACCCTCAGTGTTTGGTCCCCACTGCTATGAGGTGTTCACCCTCTTCTGGAGTGCGAGGGGAAAACACCATATCAGCTATGTGGGGGCTGACAGATTTCTTTCCTGGAGTAGGAAATGAGACCAAGAGAGACCTGCCCATGCATAGAACATTGCCCTTAGGAACACTGAAGAAAAAAAAAAAAAAATCAATGTGAGAGTCAAAGATAATTTTCACATATGCTCTCTTTTTTTATCTTCAATTGTTGCTACTTTTTAAAAATAATCAAAAGTGAGGTTGGTTGAGATCCGGAAAGAGGAATATATCACACTGTCATCTATCCTAGAGATTCTGACATGCTCTCCTGAATTGGGCTCTCTGCCTGTCCTCATCACTGTCATTCCACACTCTTTAACAAGGTCACTGTTACTGACTGCCTCTCAGGAAAATAGAAAAGAGGTAAGATCACTATACATAGCTCTTACTGTCGTTGTTAATTCAGAATTTTTCACTGTTTCCCACTCGAATAATAAAATTCTTTAAGAGTTAGTATGAGCGGACAATATACTGTGTCTTCTGGGCCCCAGCTCATCCTTGGCAAAAACAGGGAGAATGAAAGTAGGTATTAATCATCCTGTATTCACCTTTCACAGTTCCTGGCCTGGTTTGTCAGACAGACGACCTATTTTCAGCACTGGCTACAGGACGATGTGACCTTCAATGCCGTAAAAGTTTGACAAAGGGTGGTACTAACTGAGGCACAAGTATTTGTGGAAAACATCAGAAAGGAGGGTTTGAGGCTGAGATCTTTGAGGGGTACAGTGAAGGAGGAGGACGCTTCAAACTCACTCTTCAAATTCATCTCAAATCCATTTGTCCTTCATGGCTAAGGCCATAATCTTCAATGGACAGGCAATGCCTGACTCTCAGATAAAAACAGTGAAAAGCTTTCTAATAATACCTAAAACTAATCTTCAGTCATTGAAAACACAAGACACTGTCACCATCTCATTTTTATATTTCATAAAGTGTCACCCTTAACATTATGGAAGAAACCAACTTCTGTCACTAAGCAAATGATGTCTACTAAGCATAGTTGAGCCAAGCTCCGATTCTCTTTTACCACCCCCTGCTTTATAGAATTAAGCAAATTCAAATAAGAGCTCCAAATGCAAAAACCTTCCTGTCTCCCTCGCTTCCATGTGGGTATACCAGAGAGCACTCCGCCATAAACGTTGTGCAGGCAAAGTCTGTCTCTAGGAACTCAGCCGAAGAAAACAGCCTGTAACATTTGGATATATTTTCCCAGCATATATTTTATAAAATTAGGATCACACTAAATCTATGATTTTGTATTCTGTTTATTTTTTAGTTAATGTTATTGTTGAGCACTTTCATTGTCTCGATTTCTTTTTAAGTATATGCTATTCAGAAACTTCATCATATTTCAATGAATGACGTGCCGTAATTTATTTAACCACTCTTTTTTTTTTAATATATGAAATTTATTGTCAAGTTGGTTTCCATAGAACCACTCTTATCCAATATGTGTATTGTTTCTAATTTCTCCATATTATAAATAATACTATGATGACAGAGAAGAGTTTGTGCATAAATCTTTGGCCATTTCAGTTTATTTCATGAGAATACATTCTTAGAAGAGGAATCACTGAGTCCAAGAATGTGAGCTCTGTTAAGAAACTTCACATACATTGCTAAATTGCTTTCCAGAAATATATTTGATGTTGTATTTTTAAATGGATTTACATTTCCACTGTCACTTAGGATCATATTGGTCTTACCAGGTTCTTGCCAGAATTGAATACTTATTATTATACTTTAATTCAACTTCCGGCAGAGTTCTTTAACACCAACATGCTATTCCTGGGTGGAGGTCTAAAACTGATCTTTTCATCCAACTGTACGATCTCCTCTGGATTCCTACACATTGCTCTCCCCACTGTTTCAGTACCTTGTAGGCGCCCACGTGATAAAGTCTGCATGCCAATGTCATGCTAAGCAGTTCCCTTTACCTCAGATGAGAGTTATTTGTAATGACTTTGATTATAAATTTCTTGGTCTTCGTAATTTCTGTATCTTTCCTCGCCCCTAGTATGGGTCCTTATATATAACATGTGTACATTAAAAATACTTTTTAAAGTAATTTATAGTCCATCGCCATTCACCAGCTTGTCAACTACACAATTTGCCCCCTTTGTGGTTCAAAGAACCAGTGTAAGACACCAAAGTAACTACGGGTCTTCCTTATAGACGCAACAGAAGCAGCAGTCAACCATTTTGATGGGCAGATCCTTTGATGCTAATGTATTTCGCTTTCTATTTTTGGCCCTGAGGCCAGTTGACTATTGGTGCTTGAAGAGTTTAAAACAGAAGCCCCAAAGAATACGATTTTCCCATTTATTTGCTTATTTATCTTAACGTGTTTATTTCCATAAATTTGTGATTCTAAAGCTAGGGTCTTGGACTTACCTATTAGCAATAGGGAACATATTGTTAACATAGTTGAATAAATATCTAGTGATATTTGGCAGCTAAGTAAAGTCTATTTTGAGCAACTCAAGTCTGCCAGTTTATACCTGAATAAGATTAATGAGTTACCTAAATTGTGGAAGCTGTGTCCTTCAGGCCACATGGAAATGTATTTTAAGTAGCTGAGACCAGATTCTCCCCATATGTGCTTCTCATTCGAAGGGAAAATCCAAAAATCTGCTCTGTTTACGAGAACATCAAATAGCAATTTCCCACCCTGATTCAGACTTCCAGTTTCTAGACACTTATTGAGCTTTTTGTAGAAATTTCATATTGGCTAAAATCAATGAAGCAATTCTAAAACTCCTTCACAATACCCTTTGGTACAAAATAATTAACTCGGGGGCTCTAAGGTTTCCGTGAGTAAGCAGACCAATTTTCTCATGCAATACTCAAATCTCTAAAAGTGTTGGGTAGGAGAAATTCATTTTTGAAAGCTAGTGTTGGATCGAGGGTATTTTTATTTACAAATTTTGCAGTGGTTTATATGGCAGTAAAATGAATTTATAGAGAAGAATTTCCACTCTCTTCAGTCCATGAGGACTACAAAACCCCCATGGGTCATTTTGTGATAAATTTAAGAAAGGTAGGAGTTTGAGAGCAAAGGGAAAGTGAGGAAGCTCAAGGACTGGAATCATAATCATTTTCTCAAAGTGACTTCTGTGAGTCTGCCAGCACCAACATTAAATGTCTTTACTGTAAACCCCTCAAGCCTCTCTTTCTTGATTTCCATGCAAATAGAAACAGAGGCAAGAGAGAAACGAGTTGCCTTCAATAATCAAAACAAATCAAAGTGCTGATGAGGATAAGGGTAAAAAACATAGACAGCCTATCCATCCCAGAAGTGTATATGGTTAGAATCATAAAATCAAGAAGTGATTGCACTCTATTAATCTAGGCCCATCAGTAAAAATCTTTCAATAGCAGATGACTGCAATTTAGTAAGATAAGCCTTAACACTTCAAACTCTTGCAAGGAGGGTATGAGGTAAATCCAAGGTGGTATTATGAGCGCATATAAATTTCCTCCCATTGGTAAGATTCTAGAAAGATGCTTAAAATGAGAAAGTGATGTGATTATAGAATGTAAGTTGACTTAGAATCAAACAAGGAGGCACAAACTTGTGTAGACACCAGTACTAACCAATAGAGTATCCTATGGGGGATACACCAAAATATGAAATAAGAGTTACAAAATTGAGTTACTGCTTAAAGCTTTGGCAATTAAGAAATAACTGCTGGCTCACATGAAGAATTTATAATATTACTCAAATCCATGGTAAACATTATGATATTTAACCAATAGGATTATTATATTTAATCAATATCCTAAAACACTACCAAATTTATTCATAACATACTGGGTCAGAACACATGAACGAAATTGTACTTGGCAAAAATGAGTGGCTAATCATGGCAAACTCACTAAAACCTGTATGACAGATTTGGTTCCAGTCAACGATCACACATTCTGAACCTAACACATTCTGAATTGATAAGCTTTTACATTACAGGTGATTCTTTAATATTGTTACTGCCCTTCTTAAATTCCATATAAGTCCATTCTTTTTAAAAGTTTCTTATAGGGTGGAGCCAAAAAGAAATAGGAATATTTGAGGGGGAAAAAATCTTCCTTCTCTCTTGACTTATAAAAATTACAATACATATCCACTATTCCCCTAGCGGGAATGGAAAATGTTATACCTATGAAGAAAAATCTAAGTATACCAAACTCTCTTTAGAGAGAAAGAATTTGGATGATTATAAAAATAATTTAGGTTCTTAGATGTTATGTGAGACGCAGCGTTCTCCTGGGATTGACCTTTCAAGAAACCCAAGAATGAGAGTTTTTACTCTGATTGCTAGCCAAGATTCAGCTTTCTAATTCTTCTCCCAAAATTTCCTGAGCTCTGCATTACACACACACACATAGAGAGAGACAGAGAGAGGGAGAGAGAGAGAGATGATATAATGCAAAGATGACATGAGAAGTATCACCATAAACAAAGGTTATATATTTCTAGAAATCAGAAAGAAGATCGGAGAGGAGATTTAAATGTGGGGAACTTGGAGCCCTCAACTGTCAATTGGAAACACTCTACTATATCTCCAGGCAGGCCTAGAAAGTTGGGCCTTGGCAAATTTACCTTGTCAACTCCTTATTACTTAGTTCTCCACTCAGAATAGAGCATACCAGCCATCAGGAATTAAGCTATTTGGAAAGATTCATTATAAGGCATTAGTGACTTGGAATTTAATAGAATAGGAGCTATGGTAAGCAGAAATAATGACCCCAAAATATATCCATATCTCCATTCCTGGAACCTGTGAATACATTAGGTTATACGGTAAAGGGAAAATAAGGTTGCAAGTGATTTCATGATTGCTACTCAGCTGACCTAAAATAGCGAGATTATTCTGGATTGTCCAGATGGGCCCAAAGGAATCACAAGGGTTCTTAAATGCAGGAGAGGGAGACAGAAGAGTGAGAGAAGGAGTGAGGATGACAGAAGCAAGGTCACAGTGAGGCAGCATGAGAAGTACTGAACCCCCATTGTTGGAGCCAATGACGGAAGAAAGTGGTCATAAACCAAGGAATGGAAAGCAGCCTCGAGAAGACAGAACAAATAAGAAACAGATTCTCCACTAAAGTCTCTAGAAAGGAACACATCCTTGTTGATGCACAGAATTTAGACCAGTGAGACCATCAGTCTTCTGACAATTAGAACTGTAAGATGTTCAATTTGTATCACGAAGTCACTAAGTTGCGGTAATTTGTTATAGCAGCCATAGGAAACTAAAATGAATCATTTTTGGTATTGAGTGTGGGGTGCTGGTGTAACCAACAGCTAAAAACATGGAGTGGCTTTGGAATTGGGCAAGGGAAGAGACTGAGACTGAAAGAATTTTGAAAAGCCAGATAGGAAATGCCCAGGTTGCCTTAGACTATGAACAGACATATGGGGGTTAATGGCTCTGCGAGTGAAAGTGTAGAAGGAAATGAGAAATATATTCCTGTAAATAAGAGGAAAGAGGACCCTCGTTATATAGCGGCAGAAAACTTAACAGAGCTATGTCCCACAGTTGTGTGGGAAGCAGAACTTGTAAATGATGGAATTCGGGAGCGTTCTAAGCATTGCGTTGAAGGTGTGGCCTGTGTCTTCTTGCCCCTTGCAGTAAAACATGAGAAAGAAGACATGTGTGGAGAAGGAACTGTTTAAACAAAAAGGAAGAAAGGAAATTCTGAGACTATCCCTCCTGATAAAGTCAGTGTCCAGTCACACAAAAGGCCATTTGAAGAGGTTAAAATTAGATCCCCTTTCAGCAGAAGCTGAAAACTGAGATAAGATTATCTAGGAAAGATCAGTCAATAAGCTTCTTGTCTGACGGAGTAAATCCCTGTGACATACATAGAAAACCCACAAGTTTCGTAAGAAGTTTTTTATCAGCAGGAACATTGCCACCTTGGACCGAGAAAGACAGAGAGAATATGAAGTACAAGCAAATGAATGGAGAATTCAGTGGCTTTCACCATAACAAGCCAGAAACATCAGAGTAGACATGAGTTTGACACGGGTAGGGAAAAAATGGAAAAGTAAGTGATTTTATAAATATTTGGCCAATTATATATTAGTGCTGTTTCAGATAATAGCAATTATGTGAGAATTCTGTGGACAAAAAAAAAATTTTATGTTAGAACAGACCATCCAGGATGGGACTCTTCTATAATAAACCCAATATGCCAGAATCTAAGGTGACAAAATATTTGTATACATATTAAAGATGTAATGACTTTACATTGCTAAATTTTTCAGTTGATAGACAATGATTGTTTAAAGGGCCATCGAGTTGAGGGCGATTCTTCCAAATAGTTCTACTTGTTTAAACTTCCCCTCCACTCCTTGGATTTCTAGCTGTAAAAACAGCTGTAAAACAGCTGTAAAAACAGCTAGCATTTGTGTGGATTCATTATATCCCAGGTCTGGTGCTTTACACAACTTGGATAAATTACTTCATACATTTTCACAAGACATAAAAAGGTCTGACCATTATCATCCTTATTTTTCAGATGAAGTAATTGAAGCCCAAGGGAGTAAAGTAACTCACCCATGCAGTAAAAGGCAAAGTTGGGATTTAAATTCAACTCTATGTGACTCTGGAAACACAGCTCTTAGCTACCAAATTATCCTTCTTTTTTTTTTTCTTTTAAATATTTATTTTTAAGAGAGAGAGATAGAGCGTGAGCAGGGGAGGAGCAGAGAGAGAGGGAGACACACAATCCAAAGCAGGCTCCAGGCTCTGAGCTGTCAACACAGAGCCCGACGTGGGGCTCGAACTCACAGAGTGCGAGATCATGACCTGAGCTGAAGTTGGACGCTTAACCGACTGAGCCACCCAGGTGCCCCGAAATTACCCTTCTTTTTAAGTATCTGCATATTAACTGCTCGAATTCACAGTTCCCTGATAGACCTCGAAAGCAGCATGTTACTTCTAAAGCACATGTTTCTCAGTATGCTAAATATGTATAGTTGCTTCTCCATAATATTCCTACCTAAGTTTAGGGAGACAAACGAAATTAAATAGAAAATGCTCTAAATTGAGATCAATCGTCTATGTGTCTCCAGAAAAGAATCGTAGTAGTTAGTATTGATTGTCCATACATATTATGACCTAAATACTAGGCCAAGGGCTTCCTGTACTTCATCATCTTTAATCTTCACTCATGAGGGAGACTACTGTAGGAGAGGAAGAAGTTATGGCATGGAAAGCTTACCAGTCAGTCTGGTCATACAGATGGTTATAACTGTGAGTCAAGGCTCCAGACCCATACTGAGACCACTAAGATTTCCTGTCTTAGGAATAGCTGTATCTATCTATATCTATATCTATATCTATATCTATATCTATATCTATATCTATATCTATATCATCTATATCTATATCTATATCTATATCATCTATCTATATTATCTATATCATCTATATCTATATATCTTTTTGTGTAGGAAAAAAATGTTGAGTTAAACCATCTGCTCCTTTTTGGTAGTATTTAGATGGTGGGTGGGATTCAGGAGAGGAAGAATGTAATTTCTCAGCACGGGGTGGGCATGAATGTTTTGTGCCTGAAATATCCTTTGGTGGCTCAAGTCAAATTCCGGATGGTTCCTGACTGGGCCATCACCTCATAATCTTTCAATGTTAACTACGTTTTCCTTGCTTTATTTGCCTGAACCACCTTAAAATCCTGGGACAATTTCCCCCTCATCCATTTTCAACAGGTTGATGTTGCTGTCTCCTCAATCTGCTATATCAAAGTACAGCTGGTGCCTCAGATCTATGTGGGCCCCTGAGTCATAAAGAGTGGGTACTTAGCAACCAGATCAGATAAGCACAGGATGTTCCACCTTTAATGGTATGATTTATAGTTCAATATGGCCTTCCATATCACTTGTTAACATTTTAGACTATAAACTGATCTAAAAAGAGTTTGGCTTAGGGAATAGACGGGGAAGTGATTCCTAATCATGATCTAACTGACAAATATTATGGTCTGAAACTTACCCTAACGTTTTAGTGTGTTTTTCCCCCCTTCCTGGTACTGAAAGTGACTTTAGCTGCATAATAACAAATTTCTGAGGTTGACTCAATATTTCCCTGTTCTTATTTTCCTCTTCATGTTGAGGGAAACAAAAAATGAGTTGTTGCTTGGAAAATACTAACGGCCACCAACTGGTTTCCTGACATTTGAGTGAGCTTAGAAGCCCATCAAGAGTATGTTATGAATCAAAGCTGGTTCTGATAATTTCACAGCCATATCAATCATTGACTCTTCTTGACAAACTGTCAAGGGGGAAAGACTCATAATATTCTATGGTGTATCTCCCACTTTCCCATACTGAGAATCAAACTTTCTATTAGCTTAGATGTTACTGATGTGCACCCATAAGAAGAGAAACCCTGAGAAAATGTCAATATACATCAAAACTGACTTATTGAAAACAAGGTTATTTTCATAACCAGTAGGTAGATTGTAGTATATTATATGTAGTGTTATATAAATGACAGCATCAGAGATTCTTGTCCTAAATTCTTCTCCATGTTTTTGACCATCAAGTGTACAATTTCCACATTTCCTATTGGATTAAGATATAGAGGGGATTTGTTAAAATGCATATATCTGATGGGATAATACCTGGAGTCATGTAATAGCAAATACCTATGGAGAGCAAGTTTTCAAGGGAAGGAGATTGAAGACTGGTAAAAGAATCAGGAGAGACATCACATAGGGAAATAAGGATGGAGGAGGAACCAGAGGTTGGCCTGAGATCAGTGGCCAACTGGAGGGAGGGCCAGGGGCTGTATCAAAATGGGCAATGAAGACAGAAGGCCAACAGAGGAAGAGACAGGCAAAGGGTAAAAGTTTTGTAAGAAACATTAGACAAACTGGCAAATTAAAAATTTTGCCACGAGTTGAGCTTGATTACATACAAGTAGAGTTGGCAAGTGGGCAATATTTATCAAGGAGGCCTAAACTTATTTATACCTTTGATTTAGTAACTTGGGAGATGTGAGTCTGATAAAATAATCCTAAAAACAGAAAATTTATACCACTATTTATACTACCAAAAACTTAAGAACCACCAGAATGTCTAACCACAGGTTAATCATTGAGTAAGACATGTCGATCTACTCAATTAAATCTTGCAAATACTTTGAAAGCTATGTTTAAAAGAATATAGAATATTTTATGACATAAAGTTGACTTAAATGATAAAAATACAAAATTGAATACAGAGTAAGTGTTATAATAGAAATGCATTAACGTATTGATTGGGGCATATCAGACTGTTCTAAGTGTTTTGGTGAAGGGAGTTGTAGGTGATTAACCTCCCATCTCCATCCCATCAATTATTTCTTTTGACATCTGTATTTTCCAAATACTCTTTAATAGGTCAGTATTATTTTTTGGATTGGAAATTATTTTCATATCAACATATTATGATCCCAAAGTAAGACCCTAAGACTAGCTAGCCATCTATTCCTTTCCTTTTTCAAGTCTGGGTTTTAATCAATGACAGAAATTTCATAGAAAAAACAGATCCCTTGAGTCAATGATATAGGATTAATTCTTCTTCCTTAGCAGAGTCTCTAAACAAGATTAAAAATGTACCACCAACGGATGGAAAAAAGAACACATTAAGATCATTGTATCAGACCAACTAGTTGTGTTCTGTTAGATGAAAAATATAAATGTAGATTACAATATCTTGAGAATAATTATTCCAGTTGCATAAAAGTTAGCCAGAAAGATAAGCTAAGGGTAATGTGGGGACACTTAAGTCATCTGTCATCTTCAATAGTCCAATACTGGCTGATCTTGATAGTAAGCAGATGAGCCGTTATTGCCACCATAATTGGATTTTGTTAGGATAGGAGACAGAAATAGAGATGGATCTATTTTCTTTCCTTAGAGATTTGACATTTTAAAAGATATCCCTGCCAGTGGAGAATTTGGTGAAGGCTGCTCTTTTATAGTGGAAATCTTAAAGAAAAACGTGTTGCATGATGATTCATGGGAGGGTGCCAGCCTATTTAAGTGAGGACAATGCATTATTCTAATGTTGAAAGGAATGTAGAAGTGTACCTGATATTTCAGAGGAAAAGGGATTACATTTGTAAAGTAATTATTCTTTTCAATGCCTATAGGTGGGTTGGGCCGTCACAGAAATGGAGGCAGCAGGCAGAAGGTGGTAGACTTTGGAATTAGGTGGAGATGGGTTTGAATCCCTTATTCGCTGCCTTGAGAAACACGTTTCGTACCTTTGAGCTTCACTTTGTTTACCTATAAAAAGTACATAATAGTAATAGTAACTAGGCACAGCACCAAATACTTTATATTCACTAACTCAATTAATTCTTACATTGACTCCATGAGGAAAGTACCATTAGGAATATATATAGCCAAGTATAGGAGACAGGGGGTACATTTCATAGCACATATGAAGGGGAACAATAAATTTGATACTTTTCCCTTAACAGTGAGATTCATGGGGCGCCTGGGTGACTTAGTCAGTTAAGGTCCTGATCTTGCAGTCATAAGATCAAGTCCCGCATCAGCCTGCACTGAGAGTGTGGAGCTTACTTAGGATCCTCTCCATCTCTCCCTCTCTCTCTCTCTCTCTCTCTCTCTTTCTCTCTCTCTCTCAAAATAATAAATATTTACAAAAAAATCCCAATAAGATTCACAATCCCCTGGCCCACAATCTACTGATACGTGAATATTGAGTGGTTTATTAGGGTGAATAGCTGTTGTTGTTTCTATCCATTTGGATGAATTTGAATAATTTTGTTCTACTAAAAGCAGATCCTGAGACAAGGATTTGGGTACAAGTAGTTTATTTGGGGAGTGGAGAAGTAATAAAGGGAAAGGGTGAATTAATAAATGAGTCACTGCTTTGGGCATTTGGGGTTCAGTTGTAGTGGGGGCCTTCTGCAAGAGTGTTAAATAAAAGCTAGTATATCAAATAGCTGTAACATAGATATATGTGATCTATATATTATAGATGCAACTATTATGTAATATTTTCTATAAAGAGAATAAAGTAATTCAGTTATTCCTGTAAAAAAATACCTCAAAATCCACTTCCAAGTGGGGGAAGGGAGCTAGACAATTTATGTCACTACTTGATGGTCACCCCTGGGCCATTGGTCCCCCTGTTTCTGGTCTTTTCCATGCCCACTTTGAGCAAGATCTCACACCCAGAAGGAGACCAGGCCAATGACCCAAGGGGGGAACAACGGGAACAGTCACAGTTCTGCTATAGTTACATAACAACCTACTGTAACAGTAAAACATCAGGTTTACTCTGGAAGGAAAGGGTTATCAAATTTCAGTAATTCTACATTGCCTTCATTTGAATAGCTCAGATTCCTAAAAGTGTGTACCTTGCACGGACTCAGCAGAAATCACCCCACGTCTTTGGATTTACATGAGACATAGACACACAGAGGGACCATTTAACAAATTATTCTCGCTGCTCAGAACAAACAATTAAACAAATAGAACCTGCTGCTGTTTGCCCCCAGCTGTGCGTACCAGCCAAGGACACAGTTCTGATGTGTTAGGCAAGAGTGTCATCTAGAAGAGAACATCAGCAGAGAAATGGTAAAAGGGAACGAGAAAGAAACCTACAGCTTAAGACCCCAAAGGCAAATAGAATTCAGAGACCTCGAAGAACCCAGAAGAACGGGGTGTCTTGTAAAAGCATAGCCATAAAGAGACAGATTCACTTTCCAAGTAATGCAATGGCTTGAAGGCAATAAATATTTGGAACGAGGCAGGTGACGTGCCGAAGCAATGATTCCTGGAGTCTGACACACTTTGTGCTATGTACGTCTCAGGGCGGGTGTATAAAGTAATTTGCCAGGACTTTCCCCCCAGAGATTCAAACATAATATCCATTACTTTGGTCTTCCAGCAAACTGGATAAAAAGGGCAGACCCAGGATTAAGAATTAGTTAATAGGGCAACTAAGGGAGAGATGTAGGTCCTGGGGAATGAATTGGCAGTCCAATTCATTCATTGGCTCTATAGAAAATAAAGGTATCAGCCTTGCTTTTAATAAGTCCATGTTCTTTTTTTTTTTTTTAGTTTTTTAAAGTTTATTTTGTGAGAGAGAGAGAGGAGGCACAGAGAGTGAGGGAGAGAGAGAATCTCAAGCAGAATCTGTGCCATCAGTGCAGAGCCCGAGACGAGGCTCAAACCCACAAGGTGTGAGATCAAGACCTGAGCTGAAACCAATAGTCAGACTTAACTGACTGAGCCATCCAGGCACCCTTATGCCCCCATGTCCTAATGCAGAAAACAGGTGTGCAAGTAGGCAATTCTAATCCCTTCTGATAAATGCCACAATAAATACGTTGAAAAAGAGGATACTTCAGTGTAATGGAGGAACAATTAATTAGGGCCATAGGAGGTCTGGGAAAGTACCTTCTTGTTGCTAATGCTTTATCAGAGATTAGAAGGAGATTCAGCATCAGTCTTTAATCTGGGGATATGGGATGGAAGGATAAGCTTGGAAACATAGAGTACCAAGTACATGGTGCTGTATAAAATACTCCATTCCTGCAGGGAAGGTAAGAACAACACAAGGTAGAGCCCTCCTGGAAGTGGAACAAAGCACAGTGACATGCAAAACTAAACAGGCTAACAGGTGCAACCATATCCCCTGGATATAAAAATGGCCCCGTTGTTTAATAAGATTTCTTTATTCAAGCATCTAATACTACGTTTCAAAAAAATTTTTAAACATTTTCCAGGAAAGGGAGGAGTTAGCATTACGCATTATTACTTTTTAAAAAATATTTAATATATTCGTGTGGGCTTCAAGCTTTGGAAATACTCTGCGAGATCCCTCTGTGACCTAGAGATGTGGACTCAAGATGAAAAGGAATATTTGAGAGGAACATCCGTCTCTGTCTTGAGTGAGCCTGGTGTGCGTGCCTCTGTGTGTGTGTGTGTGTGTGTGTGTGTGTGTGTGTGCGCGCACACACACACACACAGCATCTGGGGAGACTTCTTCTTAATGTCTATTTCATTAAAAAAACTTCTCTCTTCTCCAAAGGGCACACACGGACAACAAACTTATCTTTGTTGAGCCAAAGCCAATTTTCCCAGTCAGAGAGATGTATGGAAAGCTGTCCATAATAGAAGGGACACATTGGTGCACATTTTAATAAAATGCATCATCTAATGGGTGTTAAGGTGTATTCCAGCCAGCTGGTTGGAGTGTCAGGACTCAGTTCTTTTGACAAGGATCAGACGGTATAAAAGGACCAGAAAACAGGCTGGCTACAGCTTGAGTGCATTGTGGTGGTATCACCTCATTATATGGAGCAAACCCAAGTATATCTAAACTCCCCTCATATCCTGGTTGCAGGTGTGAAACACCTAGCCCCCACTTTTTCCTTGCCATTGGGAGTCAGAGCAGCCCTAGGAGCTGGTTGCTCATAAGGAAAAGCTGAGATTGAACTAGAACAGGGAGAGGGCTAACAATATTTACTTAAAGATAGCATGAAACTAATTGGATAAGCTCTAACATCTTACAGTCATTTCCTCCAGTTCAACTCAGACCTGTATTTTGGCTGCACTCTGTTATTAGATATTGTGGTCTGGAATGCCCTAAATGTGGATTTGGAGGGGAAAAAATGCTTGTAAAAATGTAATTGTCTAAAATATGTAAATATGAAAAAAAAAAATCAATAATGAGTGAGGCCAACTCCTTCCTTCTCTGGAAAATGTTCCAAAAAATTGAAATGTACCATTAGTGGCTAGAAGAAAGGAATTTTATTATTAAAACGATCGAAGATGTGTAAAGAGGCACTAAGCAAGCTTGGGGAAAAACACAAGCCCAGCTGAACTTATTTGGAGACCCAGTGTAGATGGTGGAAGAGGTCAAAAGCCTTAAAACGTGCCTCTGAAACTTCATCGTGTATATGAGCTGCCCGGGCCTCTTGGTAAATGGAGGCAGGGATTCAGGAGGTCATGGGTAGGGCTCAGGAACCTGTGTTTCTAATGTGGTGGATTTCTAACACTCCCAACTGGCCGATGCTCCTGGTGGAAGGGCCACACTTTGAGTAACAAGGGTCTAATGCGAGAGCCGGTTTCTGCCTGTCCACCATGGGTTTCCACTTGCTGCCTCGCTCTGAGAGTGTGACTTTGTGCAGATTTGTCTGTTAAAGATAAAGAACTTTGACATCACTGTACTAGTAGGAATCTCTGCAAGAAAAAAAAAAATCAATAGCAGAAAGTACAAGGGACTTGGCATCTGTAAGATATGGGATTGCTTCCAAGCTCTCCACTATTGTGTGACCCTGAATGGGTCATTTAACCTTGCTGAGACTCGTTTTCCTCAGTTGTAAGATCTATTTCTACAATCTCTGTCTTCCTGCATCTGGGGATAGTCTAACAGATCAAATGATAGTGGCTGACATTGATTGTCTGTTTAGTAGTTGTCAGTGACTGTGATGAGCCCTTGACATACGTTAATTCACACCCAACAACCAGTGCGGTAAATATTACGGTTATTGAGCCTCCCTGAGGGTGTGTGGCGACCCCCGTAAGTATTCACCATTTGACTGTTTAAATGTCTTACAAAGTTCGCGAAGATTGTGATCGAGGATTCAGAAAAAAAGAGTAGAGAATAGGAACTTGGGTATTGTTGATCGCCCAGTCAGAGCCCATGGGTGTTCTCTGTGCTGTTCAGGCACACTCACTTCCTGCTCAGCCACAGGGACCCTCTCTTCAGGTCCTTTATTGTCAAACATGTCACTCCTGGCAGTTTAATATCTGCCACCACAAGAAAGTATAACAATGCCACCTGTACTAATTTTCCATGCTCCAGAAAAAACTACCTCAAACTTAGCAGCTTAAAACAACACCCATTTATTAGCTTATGGTTCTTGAGGTCACCAGCTTATTACGAGGGATAGCTGAGTTCTGCGCTCAGGTCTCACATGCCACAATTTGAGTGGCAGCTGCACCGTTCTCCTTTCTGGAGGATATGGGGACAAATCTGCTTCCAAGCTTCTGTTGCAAGAGTCACCCAAAAAGAGCGTGCCTTGAAGCTGCTGGACCGAGGTCCTCATTTCCATGCTTCTGGCTACCAGTCAGGGGCTGCTTTGGGCTCCTGGTGGCCACTCACTCCTCGCCTCTTGGCTCCTTTTTGCAAGAAGATCCAAGTCACTTTTAAGAATTCACCTGATTTAGGTCTGGCCCACAGAGGATAATCTCCCATTTTTAAAGTCCACTCTGCCTTAGAGTATAACCTTATCATAGGAGCAAAATCAGTCACATTTTCACAGTCCCAGTGATTATGCAGAGTGTGTGCACCAAGGGGCAAAAATTGGGAGGCCCAGTCAAAATTTGGTCTATCTTATCACGGTTCTTGGGGACTCTTTGTTTTAAAACAATATAGATCATCTTGCCTTTGTACTTGCATAAGGCCGTTTACTTGTATCGTTACTTATTACACTGCATCATCCATGGGCTACCCAAGAAGAGTTATTTCCAATGGTACTCTCAAATGTTCCTTGTTGATGATAACCACAAATGCAAATCTTGTTCATAATATGTGGGAAAAAAATGTGAATGGCAATTCATTTCCTGAATATGTTCAATTTACCATTCCAAATGATGTGGAGTAAAAGCAGAAAATGCATCTTTTAACCATTTCCTCTTAGGCCCTTTAGCTTGTAATTCATGGATTCCTAGAATGTGAACTCCGTTAGCATTGACTATATCTCCGTTATCTATACACTATGGAGAGAATATTATATACTATGACTTAAGACTGAAAAGGAAAACATGACACTACCACATTGGTTGAAGTCAAGAAAAGACATTGATTGGTAGGATCCATTGGCAGTACAGAAGAATTGCATTAAAAGCCATCAAATGAGATGGCTATGGCCACCCCCAAAATTCATTTTGATATGTGGTGTGAAGATTGCAGAGGGAATAAAGTGATTGCCCTGGGTGCCATCAGTGGGGACACCGAGAGTTAAAAAATGTCTGCCACCACCAGGGCTCCCTTGGGTGCTATAGATCAAAGACACAAATAGAACACAAACAGGTAAGAGCTGATGAATGAGCCCACACACAGAGATTAAAACCAAAGCTTGACAGTGAACTATCCATAGTCTAGTGTCCTTTCCTTGCATTTTGTTTAATATGAGTCAGAGTCACCCCAAATGACCATGTTGGTATCGTTGCAGTGGTCCAAGCAAAAGAAAATACTGCTCTAGTCAGTGAGAATAATCCACATGCCAGGCCCACCTTCTGGAACTGGAGGTCCAGAGGACCCCGCCGCCCCACTGACCACTGGTGAATTCCTAGAGTTTCTCAGGGTATCTGGTCAATGCTATATGCATGGTAGTTCCCTGGGGCGGTGGGGGGTGGCAAATGGAGCCCGCAGGGTATATGGATCCTGGTCTAGATTTAAAGTTCTCTGCCTGATGGCACTGCCAGCCCTGGTTAGTTCTAAGCACTGGACGTAGACTCAGACAAATTTAAAGGACTTACTGGAAAGCGCTCCTTTCAGTTCCCACTCTACACAGTGCAGAGCACCCAACAGGGGCTTTACTTCTCTATGTCTAACAGTAGTACTGCTTATTATCATTCTTGTTTTACAGATGAGAAAACCAGAATATGGTGAAATTAGGTAAGTTTTCCAAAGTTAAGTTGCTAGTAAGTATCAGGAAATAAAATCAGAGAATTTGATTTCATAGCCTGTATTCATAACCAATTTGCTATATGACCCCTGAAATACTGTAGTGTATGTGAAATCATTTTGGGTGAATGAAAGATGTATTTCTCTACTTTTCATAAAGTGTAAAGCATTCGGAAAAATGCATTCCAGCTATAAACAAAAAGTGCTGTGAAGGCTAATTATTAAATATTAAAAAAATACGATCATCACAAATGACTTAATCAATTAAAAATAAAAACTGGAGGAATTATATAAGGAGAAATATATAGTAGGAATATATGTAACACATATGTAAAATATATATGTAAAACATATACATATGTAATAATAATATCATGTAATATATATGTAATGTAATATATATGTAAAACATAATATGATATGTAAAACATAATGTATACGTAAAACACTTTCCTATGAAGGCTCTGTCCAGTATACATAATGTGAGATAGCTAGAACTAATGAACAAAGTATGGTCTTCTTGACTTAGGTCTCAGATCCCTGAGAGAAGATGGGCAATGTGGTAAGACGCAGAATCCTCTGCTTTGTGCCTGGAGACACTTTCTGAATTGGCCTTTCTGGAGGTGGGCTAACTGGAGCATTATAATGGTCCCACAGAAGAAACAGGTAGTTCGGGAGCTTATGGAGGGTAGGAATTTGTGGGACAGAGTCCCAAAGAGAAGAAAGTCACATAGAAAGAGAGCTCTACAAATCTGCATAGGGTTTCCCTTGAATCTGCTGCTCAATACTAAGCCACAAAGGCAAAGGATGAAATACCCTGAGGACAAGCAAAAAACAAGTGGGGGCCTCCACGCGGAATGATTTCTAGAGCTTTCTCTAACCTAGAAAGCGCTGAGATGACTATTAAGAGTGGGGCATCCCACTGATCACTTGGGGGTACTCAGTGGAGACACCCCCAGAGGATCATGCCTTAGTACCAGAACCATACTCACCCCCAAATAAAGTCTTATCTAGAACCCACCTTAACAAAGCTAAAATCAAAAGCTTGAAATGATCAAGCTAATAGGCAAAAAACTTAATTGCTGGTCAGAATAAAGTTTAATACTCTTTAAAATATAGCAACCATAATCCAGATGAACGTAAAATCACAAGGTCTAGGTCCTGTTCAAAACCAAACAAAACAAAAAACTAGAAATACCAAGAAATAGGCCTATTGCAGGAGAAAAACCAGTCAATAGCTACAAACCCAGAAATAAGATAGTTGATAGAATTATAAGGCAAAGAGTTTTAAATGTCTGTTTAAATATGCTCAGCGTCACAGGAAAACATGATGATAATGAGAAGAGAAGTGGAGGGTGTGAAAACTTACTAGAAATTCTCAAGATGAAAAGTACATTATCTGAAATGTAAAATTCACCACATTAAAAGCGTTTGACTAAGCTCAACATTCATGATAAAATTTCTCAGCAAATTAGCAATAAAAAGTACCTTCCTCCACCTGATACATGGCACTATGGAAAGCATCAGGCTTAATGGTGAAGGACTCAAGAATGTTGATTGTCACCACTTTTACTCAACATTACATTGGACATCATGGCATATGAAATAAATCTGTGACTTACTCTTGCACTGCAGCTCCAACTGGCTCATAGGAAGTACCAAAAAGTCCTAGAATGTCCCATCTAGACACAGAAAATCATGAGTTCCAATCCCCTCCTCCTATATGTGAGGAATCTAGGTAGGATGTGTCTTACTGCCCCCCAAAGAAGCATATGGCATGCGTGTTAGGAAGATCATGTTTTTAAAATAAAATTCAGTGTTCTTTTCTTTTGGTATTGATGTCAGTGTGACCTTCTCCTGTTCCATCCCCATTCTTTCAGAGGCATCCATTTGCCCAGGGAGGATTAGAATCGTTAAAGCAGAGATGTCAAGAAAAAGAGGAGGTATTCAGCTCTTGCATACAAAGTAGAATTTTTGAGTCTGCAACAATCACGTTGTCTTAGAACCCAGGCTTCATAGAAAGAGAAAGCATTTTTAAAATTCCTTTAGATATCATTAACATGTTAGGAGCTAGGCCTGACAGCTTAGATCACAGTTTCTTCCAAAGTGTAGAAAAAAGATGGATTCTGCCATCAAGACTGCACCGTGAGAGGGCACCTGTTGGGATGAGCACTGGGTGATGTATGGAAACCAGTTTGACAATAAATTTCATATTAAAAAAAAAAAAAAGACTATTGTTGGCAGCCATTGCTCTCTGGCCAACATGATCTTCTCCGATACCCTTGGTGCCACAGGCAAAATACCGGCTCGACACACGTGTCTATCAGTTTGGAGGTGCTGAGCCTGGGGGCTTTCCCAGTGCCCAAGTTCCCGGGCGCAGGAGATCTAGCTGCAATGAGCCTCTTCCCTCTTCTCCGAGGGTTCCTGACTTGTAGAAAGATTTTTCAAGCCTGGTTAACTTTTGCACTTCTAGTTAACCCCACAGGAAGTAGGCAACCTGTCCATTCCAAATTGGAGAGTTCAGGCTGCTCTCTCTCTCCAGCTTGCCATTTGTCCTAAATTATTAACTCCCTTTTAGCTTTGATTGGATCAGAGTAGGTTAGGTTTATGTCCAATTTGGAAATGGTGCCACTCTGTCTCATAGACAGAATTTGATGAACGATTTTCTTGAATCCTTCTGAGGTAGACAGGATAATACCCCGACCCCCAAATTCATCTATGTCCTAATTTGTAGCCCCTGTGAGTATTATGTTCTGTTACAAGGCAAGGGAGGATGAACATTGTAGATGGATTTATGGTTGTGAATTGGCTGACCTTAAAGAGCTCGTTCTGGATTATCTAGGTGGACCCAGTGTAATCACAAGGGTCTTTAAATAGGGAAGAGGGAGGCAGGTAGTCACTGTTAGAATGATGCCAGGCTAGAAAAACGTGATTGTCCATTGCTGGCTTTGAAGCTAGAAGGGGGCCACAAACCAAGGAATGCAGGAAGCCTCTAGAAGCCAGAAAAGGCAAGAAAGCAGATTTTCCCCTGTAGACTCCAGAAAGGAATACTGGCCTGCCAACAACCTGACTTCAGTCCAGGGAGATCCGTTTCAGACTGGTGACTTCCAGAACGATCAGATAATAAATCTGTATTGTTTTAAAGCAGTAGGTTTGTGGTAGTTTGCTACAGGAGTGTTAGAAAACTAATGCGCTCTCTCTCTCTCTCTCTCTCTCTCTCTCAGCTTGGAGGAAGGGTGGAGATCATATCCTCCACAAAATTATGGACTTCTCCTCGGGTAGGGTCAAGGCTTAGGATCTCCAAAATGCTTTTCTCTTCCTCCATGCCGCCCTCAAATTTCCTCTCCTTTTATCTGCTAGAGGGAATAGAAAGGGACAAGGTAGCTGTTGGACAGTGGCTGGGGGCATCCGTGTCTGTTTTGCTACCTTTCGGGAAGGGGAGAATGTCGAGGGCTCAGTATTTGCAGGTCCTTTTAGGATATCATTACTACCTTCTGTCAGGCCTCACCTTGTCCCCACTTGTTTCTAATTCCAAGGCAACGGGGTAGGTAATACTACAACATGCTGTCAGATTTGCATCACTGAGTGGTGAGATGCACAGTAAAATTTCTCTCTATACCACATATGTAATCTACATTGTGGCAGCACAGATTCAAAGCAGCTCCTCCAGGACATTAATAATTTCTTTCGCATTGTAGTGATACGTGCGTGTAGTTTTTAAAGCCTACTACCATTATGAGGCTGATCGTTTGAAAGAGACGTACCTGGCCCATTTCCAAGAAACGTTCTTTTAATATCCAGCCTGGTTGGTATGTACCCGACAGCTGGGCGGGGCAGGGGGTGGGGGTCTGACTCTTAGGAATTCAGATTTTCATTTATTACCCCGTTTTCAGCCTGGTGACCCCGGGCTCCCTCAGCTCGTCCTTCCAAGAGAGCTGCCTAACTCGGTATCTGGGGTGTGAATAGGGGGATATGAGTGCCCATTTGCCACACGCTGTGTTTTCAGCCCCACTCCATATCCTGGACTTCATTAGGAAGATTCTAGTCCCTTCAATCACTGTGCCTCTGAGGATTCTAGCATGAATCAGCCTGCCTATTGTTGTCATTCCCTGCTCCCCCAACGGACAGTTTGATTTTCGCATTTCTGCTCTGCTAAATCGGTTATGACTCATCTATCTATTTTCCAAGCTTCAAAACCCTGTTGACAATCTGGCCTGCTGTCATCTTCCTCCTGTCTCTTGTCTTGTATAAAGGCTCAAAATTGTCTATCTTATACCCTTTTATTATTATTGAAGGGGGTTCTGGGGGGAGCTGAGAGACGCATACGGGATCTGTCTACCTTAGGCACCTGCCAATCTCCTTCCTTTGTTTCTTCAAATCCGTAAGTCATGTATGAATATTTCCTTCAGGAAACAGTGCAAAATAACAATTCTACTTCCTGGGATAAAAACAAACCATTTCTCCCATTTGAACTCCTCCAAAAATGCCCACAATTTAATGCAATTCAATAGACCTGTAACGCTTGTGTGTTTCCAGTAGCAATTTAGATAAAGTGGTAAGTGTGGCCTCCATTGGGGTCAGTTTATAGCACTTGGTTGCCATGGTCACAGGTTCTATAAAATGGAGTAAACAATGAAATACTCTATCCTTCTTCTCAGCACCAGACATTTATAGTATTCAAATATTTACAGAGAGAGCAGACTTACTTAGTTTTTTAAAATATCAAAATGGGCCTGTTTTCTAAAGGGCAGATCTTTGCCACTGGCAATAAAGACATAAATAAATGAAATTCTGGCTTTTGAGAAGCAAATACTAAGAGAAAACTAAAATATAATCTTGCAGGACTTAATTTTAGTTTACTTTCAGGGAGCATGTATTTTCCCACCAAAAAAGATTGACTTTCTTTTATTAGTTAGGGATTAAATCATTTGGTGAATCAGGTCCTGAGACACTTTCTCTGCTTGTTTATACTTAAAATTAATGATAAGGAATAGCAAACAGATTTATGTCACAACAGACGGTGACTTCAATTTGGGATAGGTAAGACTTAAAATTTAGTTTTCATTTTTATTGTGATAAATTATCTGAGATATACCCTTTTAACAGACTTCTACTTTTTTTTTTTTTTAAAGTAATCTCTACACCCAACATGGGACTTGAGTTCACAATCCAGAGATCAAGACTCGGATATTCTACCAATTGAGCCAGCCAGGCACCCAACCCTCCTAACAGATTTTTAAGTATACAGTATAATATCTTTAACTGCAGGGGCAATGTTGTATGGCAGATATCTAGAACTTATTCATTTTGTATTACTGAAACCCCATACCTGTGATTAGCTAATCCCACCTTCCTTTGTATGACTTATCAGTCACCAACCAGCCAATCATTTTTCTTCCAAGATCTTTTCTCTATACTTTGACTCACAGAGCCTAAAAAATTCTGATGTGGTGCTTCATTAGGAAAATATAGTAACATTTAAATCAGAGCATGTGAAAAGAGAACTAATTTTAGGGTTCCAGAGGGTACATGAGGAAAATGTAATTCTCTCATTAGTTTTTGCTTGTTTCCCATTGCAAGAAGTCGTGAGGAAGTAATAAATTGGAGAACAAATGTGTTTTTGATTAAAGTTTCTGTGCTACTTTCAGAGACAGCTACAATAGCATAAATCTAAATAAACAGTCCGACATTTATCCCAGGCAAAATTACATAACATATTTTAATACCAAAATCATAGGGAAAATCATGGTTTCTTTGGAGCCTGCTGGTGTGTAGATGAAGGGGATATATGGGCTCCCTCTGGTGGTGAATTTAGCAATAATAATAACTGAACAAGTGTTATTGTTTAACCCGAAGACCAGGTGAAATTTAAAGAATCTTTTCCATTGTCAGCAAGAGGTCTGCTCGAAATTACCGTGTAGATTCTCTCCCAGGCTCTCGACTAGAGAAACAGACCAACATAGAATATGTATCACTTATTTTACTTGAGTTACCTGGCTCTTGAATTACAAAGCTGACTTAGAAACCCAGTGACACTGTTTTGCCATCTAGAGTCTCTCTGAAAATTTGTAGAATCATTCACTCACTCACTCACTCACTCACTGAATGTTTCTTATGGAAAATATTGGCATCTGTGGGTGACAGGGCTGTGGTGTTGAGAATTCCTCCACTACCCCTAGACCCAGACCTGTCTTTGTGGTAGTTGGGGAACAGGATTTATTGCCATCCATTGTTTGCAGCCAATACGGTTTTATCCTGTTCTCTTGTCTTTGTATAGGGGATACAGTTTTCTTCCTTATGCCCTTCACTGTTCTTGAAGTGGCTTGTGTGATGGAACAGAGATGAACATATGGGATCAGTCTGCCTTGTGCACCTTCTCTGCCCATTTTAATTGAAAATATATCTTCATACAATATCACAAAGAGGCTAGGTTTGCTATGTTTGTTTATGTTTATGCTTATGTCTGGCTTTGAAAAGCATAAATTGAAATATCTGACATAGGCAGTCTCACAAAGTAATTATCTAAGGGTAAGTGCGCCCCCCATACCTCCCACACTCTGCATCAGCTTTCCCTTTTTAGTCCCAAATTTAGAGCCTTGAATGCATGTTCAGTCATTCAGTTTCCATATGCATTAAAAAACTAGAATGAGGGGCACTTGGGTGGCTCTGTCGGCGTCTGACTCTTGATTTCAGCTCTGGTCATGATCCCCTGGTTTGTGGGATTGAGCCCCTTGATGGGCTCCATGCTGACAGCGTGGAGCCTGCTTGGGATTCTCTCTCTCCCTATCTCTCTGTTCCCCTGCCCACTCATGCTCTTTCTCTCTCTCTCAAAATAAATAAACGTTAAAAAAAAATTTTTTTTTAACGTTTTATTTTTGAGACAGGGAGAGACAGCATGAACAGGGGAGGGTCAGAGAGAGAGGGAGACACAGAATCTGAAACAGGCTCCAGCTCTGAGCTGTCAGCACAGAGCCTGACGCGGGGCTCAAACTCACAGACTGTGAGATCATGACCTGAGCCGAAGTCGGATGCTTAACCGACTGAGCCACCCAGGCGCCCCTAAATAAACTTTTTTAAAAATTAAAAAAAAATACTAGAATGAAGTCTCCAAATTCATTAGAATCAATCATTTTATAGCCAAGCTCCTTGGTTAAATTATTTAATTTACCCCCAAAATGTAGTTAATAAAATGACAAATTCTTCAGGATATCATCGAAGGAAAAAAAAACCCAAAATTTAAAGCACCAACATTTTTCTGAAAACAAAACATCATTGAGAAGCACCTTGCATCGTATGTACACAGTAAGCACTCAATAGTGGTCTTGTTTTAAAATTCAAACAGCAAAACCATTCTGGACTACCTCGATGTTTCTCTTTCTCAAAATAACATTCTTTATGTTGCAATGTGATCCTGCCCATATAAGTCAAACAAAAAAAAAAATCTGTCTCTGATATTATTATGATGCGAAAACTTCAAGGAAATGTTAGAAAACTAAGAGAGACACATATGGGATCATTTGTTTTCAGAACTATAGAAAGAAAAGAAAGCTATTTTAATGGTAATCAAAATGTGGTCTTTTCTTTATTTCCGTCTCTGACAGAGTAAGGAAAAGATTGAGTGGTACACAATTTAAAATTTTATATACACAACATATGTGTCAGAAAGGTAAACCATCAAGGCTTGAAGCCGAATTCAATGGTTCTAAGAGCAGGCTGTGCATCAGATTAGCCTGGGAAGCTTATTAAAATTAAAGAAGCCTGAGATCACACCCCTGGAGATTCTAATTCAACAAGTCGGGGCAAGGCCATGGTATTTATGCATTTGACAAGTGCCCTCCGATGATTCTGAAGCAGTGGGTTCACTGGACAATATTTAGAAATCATTCCTCTCCGTGGCTACCTATCCCTGACAACCTCACTTCAAAAAAACAATGTTGCCACTTTGTCAGAAAGCCATTCCTTGACTACCTGACTGAGGGGCACTCCCTCACCCCCTCTCCTGTGTATCAGTCAGGCAGGCTTGGTTCTGCTGCAGTAACAAACAACCCCAAATTTGTATCAGCTTTAAACGGCAAAAGTTGTTTGCTTGCTGGTTTGTTTGTTTGTTTGTTTATTTATTTATTTATTCACAAAAACTTTCCAGGTAAGATCCAGGCAAGTTTTCAGATAAGTCACCTTCTATGGGGTGGCTCAGCCTTCCAGCCTCCATCTACCTATCTCATTACAGATTTCTCCCTATCAACGTGTGTTTTCCTGATTGCCACATCAAAGAGAGAAAGAGCTGGAGAGTCAAACACTAGCAATCCAAAACTGCAGCCTGGGAGTCACATAACCATTCTCCTCCATCAGCCAGAAGCCGTCAAGTGACCATGCATGACTTCAGGCGGGTAGAGATGTACAATCTATAATATACTCCAAAGTACAGGAGAGCCAGATATTCATTAGTAGTATTTATCATACGATACTTAATTTTTGCCTATTGCAATCACCTATTCTGATGACATTCTATCCGTTTGCTTGTTTGGTTCTTGCCTGTACCCGCTAGATTGAAAAAAGTTTTGAGGTCAAAATCCTTATATTATTTATCACTGGTGATGTCACTCTGCCTGGCATGTAGTAAACACTCAAACTGTTGAATGAATGAACAAAGGAAGACAGAGAGCCGTCTAGTAGGATTCAGACAGGGGGTCATTTAAATTAGATCAGTAGGGAAAAAACCCCAGACACAATAACCGTTTATTCCGTTAGCCTGGGAGAATTAGATGATTAAATATTTATTGAGCACCTGTACCTTCTAAGACTTACAAAACTGATTGTACCAATATAATCACACCTCAGGTTTACAATATCTGCCAGTAAAGAAGATAATAAAATACGAGAATCTGGACAACTAATGATAAACTGGCAGTGATTACCTGTTTTATGAAAGCTTCATATTTTTTTTTACAGGATTATTCACAGTAGGACTCTCCTCAATAGCAATCTCTCCAGGAGAACTTAAAATATGATTCAATTTACACACACGCTCTTAGGAATATATCTATAAAGTCAACTACTGGGGTTATTATGCCTTCATTCTACAGAGCTTCCTAATGGGAGTAAGGAAATCCAGTCATAGAATTTTATGAGCCAATTTGGTTCTTTAATGTATTTCATCTCATTTCTAAACTCCCTCTAGTGTCCAAAAAGAATAAAGTCCTTTGACTTTGGTAGTGAATCCTGACGCTGTCAGTTTGAAAGTAGCGAGTGAAACTTTTTGAATGGGATTTTGAGAAAGACAGGACGAACCTTTTCATTGTAAACTATGTGTTAAAAATATGTCTAAGTGTTTTTTTTTCTTTTCTTTTCAGCTTTATTGAGGTATAACTGACAAATGAAATTGCAAGATATTTGAAGTGTAGGTTTTGATATACGTGTACATTGTGAAGAATTTCCTCCATCAAGTGAACACATTAATCACCTCACATATTACCTTTTTTTTAAAAAATGAGAACATTTAACTTCTACTGTAAATTTTTTTCCACCACAAAAGTATATCTGAAAGAAAATATATGCAGTGACCCACTAGCTCACCGATTGTATACAATTGATGAGCATTGTTAGAAACTCAGAGAGGGAGGCACAACATAAAGACAGGAAGCTTCCTTTCTCTCTGCCTTCGGTCTCACTCCTCTGAGTCTCCCAACCAACTTCAGGAAAAGCAGGCAAAATCGTATGTGTTTGCCAGCATGTATATATTTACAAGGAACGTTGCCTTTTAAGAATTTATGTAAAAAGAACCAAGCTCTACAAAGTGATTTGCATTTTGCTCTTTCCACTTGCTTTTAGAAACACTTCCAAAACACTACCCCATGTTTTGACAGCTATGTAATATTCCTAATTCTTTATTCTAATTTTTGACAGTTACCATGGTCTTCCTCCATTTGGTTACTCTCTAATTTATTTTTAAATTTTTGAAAAAAACCCTGTAATTCCAGTGTAGTTAACATACAGTGTTGTATTCATTTCGGGTGAGTAATATAGTGATTCGTGTGTTAGTGTTCATCACGTGTACTCTTAATCCCCTTCACCTATTTCAACCATCCACCCCCCCTCCCCCAACTGTTTGTTCTCTATAGTTCAACACCTGGCTTTTGGGTTGGCTCTCTCTGTTTCCCTTTGTTCATTTGTTTTGTTTCTTAAATTCCGCATATGAGAGAAATCACATGGTATTTGTCTTTCTCTGGCTTATTTCACTAAGCAAAATACCCTTTAGATCCATCCATGTTGTTGCAAATGGCAAGATTTCATCCTTTTTTTGTGCCTGAATAATATTGCATTAGATATGTATACCACATCTTCTGGATCCATTCATCTATTGATGGAAACTGAGGTTGCTTCCATAATTTGGCTCTTGTAAATAGTGTTGCTATAAACAGAGGTGCATCTATCCCTTTGAATTAGTGTTTTTTTATTCTTTGGGTAAATACCCAATACTGCAATTGCTGGGTCGTAGGGTAGTTCTATTTTTAACTTTCTGAGGAAATTCCATACTGTTTTCCACAGTGGCTGCACCAGCTTGCATTCCCACCAACAGTGCAAGAGGGTTCCTTTTTCTGCACATCCTTGCCTGTGTTTCTTGTGTTGTTGATTTTAGCCATTCCAACAGGTGTGAGATAATATCTCATTGTGGTTGTTATTTGCATTTTCCTGATGATGAGTGATGTTGAACATCTGCTTATGTGTCTGTATTGGCCATCTGGATGTCTTCTCTAGAAGTTACACTCAAATTTATTTTCGTAGTCCCATATTGATGGCCTTTTTACTACTAGAAAACGTCATTATTGTACATATATCTCTTGAAAACAAATTGGAGTATATACAAGGATGAATAGAAATTTCCAGGTCAAAGAGTATAAGAACTCATAGTTATTAAAATATTATTGGGGTTCCTGGGTGGCTCAGTTGGTTGAGCATTAAACTCTTGATTTTGGCTCAGGTCATGATCTCAGGGTCATGGGATCGAACCCAGCTTCAGGCTCTGTGCTAAACAGGGAGCCTGCTTAAAAATCTCTCTCTCTTTCCCCTCTCTCCCACTTGCACTCTCTCTCTCTCTCTCTCTCTCTCAAATATAAAAATTTATGTATATTATCAAATTCTCCTCCAAAGCAGCTCAACTAATTTATTCTTCTAGGTATTAGCTTTTTATTACCAATTTTGGTATGTTAAAAATGGAACTAATGGTAATTGAGAAATAAAAAAAAAATACCTAATTTGGAATCATAAGTAAAGTTGTTTTTGTTTATAACAAATTTCACCTGAATTTTTAATGAGAGAAGTCTCATTTTAGATCATTTATTTAGAATTTAGGTACAATAGACTATATAATACAGGGTGGCCTCTTGGTGTGGTAAGGTATATGATTGTCTTTATTATTTAAAGGTACAGACTTATACGAAAAGAAGATATTTTTAACTTTTCAGTAAATAAAAACATTTGATATTAATTTAACTGAATATATGTTTAAGTAGTCATAAGAAACACAATTTCCAAACATGATGTTTCTCATTTGCATTTTGCATTAGGTATCAACATATTCATATTCAAACTAAAAATGTTTTGTTCACTGGGAACTTTTAACTGCCTAATGTCATATGTACTTCGGAAAATCTTGTTTTAGGGGAAAAACCTAATATACTTAGCTGTCACCAAAAGAAATTTTATAGGGAATACCAACTTAAGTCCAATTACATCTGATGCTTCTCTGAAAAAAAAATTAAACATGTATTACTGGGGTATTTATTTTATTTTTGTTAAAATGGAATACTTACGTAAATATGTAATCACTGCATTAACCAAATCAACTCTCAAGGCTCGTATTCAAAATGGGGCCAAGTTTTATTTCAAACAGCTATATATAATTTTTGTTTAGAGAGGTCAATATTAAACACCTAGTGTCATTATCCGCTATACCTATTGGAAGTCGGTCCCTGAACGCAGAACAATGGTTACTGTTAGAATTTTGTACAGATAACACACACATGCTTATGCTCATCACACGTACGAGTCGATCAAAACCATCAGGCAGTATGAACTCACCTTATTTACCAGTGGCCTGAGAAACTGGCTTTTATGGGCTGCATCTCTGAAACTGAAATATCAGAAAATATATTTTATAAGATATCCATACATGGACCTGTAAACCCCAAAATTGGTTTTCCCATTGTATTTGTCTGCTCAGGCTGCCATAAGAAAGCCCTGCTGGCTGGGTGGCTTAAAAAACAGATATTTATTTCCTCACAGTTCTGGAGGCTGAAGTCCAAGATCAAGGTGGCGTCAGATTTGGTTTCTCTTGAAGCTTCTCCTTGGCTTGTAGATGACTGCCCCTCACTGTGTCCCCAAATGACATGTGTCCTTTGTGGAGCACATCTCTAGCAACTCTCTCTCTGTATGTTCTGATCTCCTCTTCTTATAAGAACAACCTTCAGGGCCGCCTGGGTGGCTCAGTTGGTTAAGCATCTGCCTTCGGCTCAGGTCATGATCTCACAGTTTGTGACCGCTTCAGATCCTCTGTCCCCCCCTCTCTCTGCCCCTTTGCCCCACTTCTGCTTGTATGTACGCATGTGCTCTCTCTTTCAAAACAACAAAAACAAAAACCTTAAAAAAAAAAAAAAGAACACCAGTCAGATTAGATTAGGACCCACCCATCTGACCTCATTTAAACATAATTTCTTCTTTAAAGTCCTTATCTCCAGGGGTGCCTGGATGGCTCAGTCCACTGAGGGTTCAACTTTGGCTCAGATCATGATTTCATAGTCTGTGAGTTTGAGTCCCACATCAGGATCTGTGCTGACGGCTCAGAGCCTGAAGCCTACTTCAGATTCTGTGTCTCCCTCTCTCTCTGCCCCTCCCTCACACATACTCTGTCTCTGTCCCTTTCTCTCCAAAATAAATAAACATTAAAAATTTTTTTAAAAAAAATAATAAAGTCCCTATTCCCAAACACAGTCATATTCTAAGGAACTATAGGTTAAGGCTTCCACATGATCATTCTGGGAGGGGACACAATACAGTCCATAATACCAATCTACCTCAAAATAATCCATAGTGTTACCAATAATCTGAAGAAAGGATTTGTCTACACCTTTAGGTTTTTCTGATGTCAATAAGCAAGAATGTGCTAGTCTTTGAATAGACTAGGACAGGATACAATAGGATAGGAATCACCTACACTTGTTTTTTAGTGAATGTGTATGTTATGTATATCATAATATAGTATACAGTATACTATACTTTTAAAAGTGGCAGAAAACCCAGGCTCTGGAGTCAGAATTTATGAGTGTGAGTCTCAGTTTCACTATTTATTATCCGATCTTAGGCAAAATACCAAGCAAAACTCTTTCTGCCTCAGTTTCCTCACCTTTCAAATCAAGTAAAAATAGGGCCCCCTCATAGGGATTGTGCAGGATTAAGCGAGTTCCTCCATCTACCACAGTGCTTAAAACAGTGTCGGGTATTCGGTACGGGCTTTACATCTGCTAATTTTGTTACTGTTGTTGTCGTCAAGAATAGGTTAACCTATACCGGATACCTGGAAAATTTCTAGGGTTGGAGGAGTGAATGAAGTGGAAAACCATGAGCAGACGAGCCAAAGACCACGGCAGTATATATCAGACAGTGTTTTCTTTGCCAGGTACGTGCTGATATTTTGAGGGTGAAATAGTGAAGTCTTCAAACCAGAGCAATCTGACATGCAGTAGGTCATTTTGACACAGCGTGTTGACAACAATGACATTTTGATGTGATCATTTGATCTTCATTGCATAAAGCGGCTGCTTCCAAGTGTACAAACCTTGTGCTCTTACCAAATAAAGTGTGCGGACCTGACATCCCTGAATCCTCCCTACCTCTGAGCAGGATTACCCCTGATGCCTCCCCAGTCCTCTGAGGAACTCCCCAGGATGTGCATTTCAGTGTTCTTCCCCATCTAACTGAGAGTAAGTACTTCTGCCGTCGCAGGAAAAATAGAAAGACATGGTCAAGGTTCTTGGCATGCTCTTCACACGGTTTTCTCACAGTATGCACTGGAGCAGGAGCATTATTAGATCCATGCCCGGTGCCCCCTGATTACCTGAGATGAGACCCTTTAAAACAAGACATCCCAAGGACGCTGCGGCGGGTTGAGGTGGAGCTCAGTTCAGATGCAGTAACGCCCCGAACCAAAGATCGATTCTGGATCTAGCCATAAATCGAAACCAAAGACAACTGTGATACCTTCCGTGGCGAATCGTCAGTTACAGTTTGGGGCCAGCAAAATCATTCCATCGGCATTCCAACTTCAAAGGAAATGTGATAAGATACAAGTTCAGAAAATGGTCCTCATTAGAGATTGGACAAAAGATTGATGGGCAGGATGTATTGAATGATTGATCTGTGGGAAGGCTGTCACATCCTGCCTGTGAATTTTTACGGGAAATCGTATAGACTGCAGCGTGGATAGTATGCACGCGGGATGGCATTTTTGGACGTGTGCACTGAAGTAGTCCTCGTGCAAAATTTCTACACAGCAGCCTTGACACTAGATACCTGAGTGTGTCTGGAGACCCTCTCCTTGCATACACATGTCCTCACGCCCTTCTCAGAAATGGTTTTGAGACAAAGCTGACTAGGAGTGTGAACAGGAAAACTCCAAGTCTTTGGGTTAAGGTGCTGGGAGCCCTTCATATGCCAAGAATTTTCCATAATATAGTCAACGAAGTGGGAATTTTTTTTTTTTTAATTAAGAAAGAAATGCTAGGTCAATGTTACTTAATCGTCCCTTTAAAAAAAATCTGTTGATTCCAGGGCCAAGTTTAGGGCAAAGTTCAGCCATAATGCTTTTAAAAACTTGAAAGCTACCTCAGGACAGTTGTTTCTGCTTCTGGAAAGCAAACAAAAAGCTGCTCCTGTCCCTCAAAAAGGACGAGGGGAGAAAGGCGAGCAAAGACACAGAAGGGGTGGTCCACTTGTGCTGGAATGCACAGCCTTGCCCAAAGCCCACCGTGGGGGCAGATGAGCCAAGCAGTTCAACAATCTGCACCGCTGCAAACAGAAGCCTTGTTCTTTGCCTGAAGAAAGACAGCTTCATCCTGTAACTGCAAAATCAGGTCACATTCCTGTTTGATTCTTAAACTGGTGTGTCCTAAGCCCTTCCTGACCCAACTTCACTCTCCCTCTCAAATGTGTCTCCCAGCTTCTTCTGGGAGTCAGCCAAAGGTCTGCCCCAGACCCCGGGACTTTTGACTCATCTTTCTCTGCTCCTATCTGCTGTCCTGCGCCCCACTCCACAAGCACCCCTGTGCCACATGACCTTTGTACAAGCCTTGCCTGGAGAGGACCATCACCTCTGAGGATAACGATACTGATGGCTTCTCTGTTGTTTCCAAATCACTGTTCTCCTTCTTCACATCACAGCTAAAGCCAGGTGTAACTTTCGGTTAGATTTCCTGAAGGCTGGGAGAGAAAGGGAGAGGGGAGGGTGGAGAGAGAAAGAAGGAAGGAGAGAAAGAAAAGGAGAGAGAGAGAGAGAGAGATGCATGCACCACTCCCCATACCCCCCCCCCCCCCGAAAACACACACACAAGAAACATAAAAAAGATTATCCATATACTAGGCCATAAAAATATTCCTAACAACAAAGAATCCAGTATTACCTGGACCCCATTATCTAAGCACGCTAAAATACACTTAGAAATCAGAAATAAAAAGAAATGGAAAGCAAACTCAATGCATTTGTCTTTTTAAAAATTCGCACCCCACTAAAAAAAAATCCACGAGCTGAACAAGAAGTGACTACAAAAATTATGAAATATATAGCTAAGTGAATAACGTCAAAACCAGCATACATCAACAGATAGGAGAGGGAGCCAAAGTAGTTCTTATAATCAGCGCAAGCAATCCTGGACAATCAGGAGGGATCAGGTGGTCAAAGGAAACAAAGCTTCTGCCTCATGACAGAAAGGCACCAAGTAGTTAAGAATTTTTATGGGTAACTTTTAACAAACCTTCTGGGACTAATAATTCCTATTTTATACAAGTGGTTTCTGAGATTTGCAAAGGTCACCCTTCGTCTCCTGTGATTATCTCTTCTTGGAGTCTTTCAGTGAACTCTTGTTTTAGAGAAGATGTAATTTGCTTAATTTATCCGGTTTCATAGAGAACTATTTATTGAAAATTTTTGGTCATTTCAGATAATGCTAATGTGCATCCTCGTCTTGACTTAATGTTTCTCTCCCTTTTTCTTGACATATTTTCCCTTAAGTCCTAAGCTGTTTTATTGTTTTGTTTTGTTTTGTTCTAAATCGTTGCTTCTCACGTTTGAACGAGGATGTGCTTCCTGGATCAGCTATTTTCAGGAAAGTAGATTTGAAAGGAATCAGAAGGGGCCAGCAGCTTGGACTTTGGTCCATTGGTCTTTTGTCTCCAGACATTTTCCTATCAACATTCTCCACCAGGGAGTTTGGTTCTGCTCAGGGCGGGTAGTCTTCCCAGCTTGGATTCAGGTTGCGTGTGACCAGCCTTGACTAGAGGCAGGGCACCTTCTGTTTCTCCCCCCTGCTTGTCATACTATCAACCTTCTTCTTGCAACAAACCATGTTCTCATCTCTCTTCTTGCAGCCCCACCTCTCCTACCCCTCTGAGATGTCAACCAGGGTTCAGGGAAATTCTCGCAGTTGGCCCATGGCTCCTGATGAGGTCAGAGTCTCAGCCCCAAATCCACAGTGGCAGGTGGGGTCCCTTCTCACTCTGAACCACGAAGCTGTCCATCTTCATTGGTGTGCTCAGGGTTAAGGGCGCTTCCTATTTTTAATAAAGAAGAGATTTCGTTGTTTGTCTTGTGTTCTCCGGGTTGCTTTCGGTTGCCTTTGGTGGGGAGAGGCAAGAACACATCTTTCTGCCATGATCTAAAACTGGGAGACCCCCTCATCGTTTAGTAACTGAGACTGGAAGGCATACAGATTTTCTCGCCCACAGATCCACAGCCAAGCAATATGTCTCAGGGAATTGGTGATGGAAATTTCACTTTTCATTTAATTTAAAAAACTAATTTAAGAAATAAGTAGAATGTAGTATGAATTAGTGCTGGGGGTATATTACTACCATTTTTTTTTTACTACCAATATTTTTTAAAAGGTGATCTTAAAGCCAGATCAAAATGTTCTCATAGCTGGGTCAAACAGCCTCATGACAATGTCCTTGACATTAAAGCAGCCACATCAAAACACAGAAGCATCAAAATGTCATGTGCCTGCTGATAAAACGCTGAGCAGATACTGTGGAGGGAATGAACTTTACTCTTTAGTGGGCATGAGCATTTTATGCCAGAAAAATAGGCTGATAATCTCAAGGCAGGTGTCCAAAAGGTTATACATATAAACTTCTCCAAACTTCTATTGGATTTGCACAAAGGTTTGCAAAGAACACCAACTAGGCCTCGGCTTATGCTTTACCAGGTCAGTGATGAGGACTGTTAGGTTTACTGCAAATAGCTACAAAGGATATTTAGAACCACGCCTCACTTTCCTACTGCATATCTGCCTATGTGCATGCTGGAGGTCATTTTGCAGAGCTAATGAAAGACAAGATTAATTAAGGTTGACCTATGAGTGATGACTGTAGCTAAAAACTTGGAAATCAGGATTTCCATTAAGACCCTGGGCTGGCTTTACATATGAGTGATATGGGTAGTTTACCTTCAATGAGGAAAGTGACCCTGCATCAGGCATCTAAAGAATTTTTTTTAGTCGAATAAAGATAGGATACATGGTGAAAAAGGGGAAAGCATGGCCGTTGGAGTCAGAAAGCTCTGAGTTCTAATCCTGGCTCTGTGCTTGCTAATTGTATAGTCCATGGCAAGTTACTTAACCTCTTTGAACTTCAATTTTCCTTTTGTGATAATGGGTGGCAATGATGGTGATAACAGCTACCTTGTCGGGCTGTCAAGAGGAATAAGTAAAACAACATAATGAAAGCATCTAGGAAAAGATAGGTGCCTGGAAAATGGTAGCTTTAGAACTTGAAATATCTGGGACAGCATACTAAGCTATAGAAGAAAAAATGTTATCATCCTAGTTTACCCATTTCTTGGAGAAGGGTGTCAGAGAAGCTGGAATAAAACATAAGTTTTGAAGAAGGAAGAGGAAAAAATTAGTAGGGGACACTTTCAACTATAGGAACTTCTGATTGCCCATTTAGACCCAGGGTTGTTATAAGACTTGACATCTGGGGCAAAAGGGAAAACATTGACCCAGGAATGAATAAGAGTGCTTTGGGGAATGTCTGTGTAGCACATCATTCTGAGTCTAAAGGGAAGGGAGTAAGCCAGGAGGATTAAACAAGACAGTTCTGAGAATTCCAAACTTTTGCTATGGGCATTGCAGAACCCAATGAAGTAGGTTTGGGTGACTCTGCAAGGGACAAGCTATTGACGGCAAAGTTCTGCCTCTAGTGTGTGGTGTCCCTGGGTGGAACACTTGGCACTTCCAGATCTTTCTCTCTCTTGCAAGTTCCAATAGGAGAACAGTTGAGATATACAGGAAAACCAATCTAAAGTAGAATCAGCTCCTGTGAATGGCTTGCAAGTTGATAGGATGTATTCAGGAGAGAAGTATTTACTTCATTCCAGATAAACTGCCGGTCTGAAGGCATTGAACATTGTGCATTAACAACCTGGGAATCGCATTCCATTTTCGCTGTGAATATCCAGATCATCACATTTCCTGACATTGCTTGGAAACAAATGCATATTTACGACACGTATGAATATATTCATAATATAGATTTACATAATAATCCTGTCCATGAAATACATATTTTAAAAATGTGACACTATAGGGGCGCCTGAGTGGCTCAGTCGGTTAAGTGTCTGACTTCAACTCAGGTCATGATCTCGTGGTCTGTGAGTTCCAGCCCCGCGTTGAGCTCTGTACTGACAGCTCAGAGCCTGGAGCCTGCTTCAGACTCTGTCTCCCTCTCTCCCTGCCCCGCCCCCCCACCCTGCTCAAGCTCTGTCTCTGTCTCTCTCTCTCTCAAAAATAAGTAAACATTAAAAGCTTAAAAAAAATTAAAGTGTGACACTATACATATTCATAATTATTTTACAGTCTACACTATTTCCTTGTGATTTGGGATTCTTGCATGTCCTAGGCTTGCAAAAGAACTTTCGTGAAATTACTTTTCTTCTATGACTGCCCATTCTTTCATCTTTAAAGTGAGGTATTTAACACTTTAATTTCCTATCTTCGAACTTTTGTGCCCTGCACAGCTGAACTTTAGAGAGAGTTAGGCATTATCACTCCAGTTAGCCATGAAAATATATAAACACGATCACATACGTATATAGTTAAGAGCATAAGCCTTCATGTTGCCATAGCAATACCAAGGGCATATCTGTACCAAGGTCCACAAACACAATTGTGTTAGCAAAACACTTCAACATGGTTACACTTTACTTTGAATACATCAGGTTGACGTCCGAAGGCCCTTTGAGCAAAAGTACTGGAAAAAAAAAAAAAGCCTCATTTTTATCAGAAGAGCACAATCTCTTCTGATTGTTCCCCAGAAAAGTCGAGAAATGATTCAAAATATCAAATTTTCCTCACATTGTGGCAAAGATAGAATAGACTGTATACCTCTTGTTTGCCCTTGCCTAGGAGAATAAAAAAAAGCTGAGGAAGCAAAAGAGTGAAATTACGAAGTTTGAAATAAAGCTTGAGAGAAATCACCTTTCATCATGACTAATTTCCTCTGAAACAAGTTTCTTTCACCAGCTATACATTCTTTCTTTCAGAAACTCACATCCATACTGTGAGGAGTTTGAGGTTCCAGGCCTACTTAATGTGCCTGAGACAATGACTAACACTTCTTAGTTATTTAGCAAATATTATTCCTTTTACTTAGACCATTTGACCTTATTTACACTATACATTTTTCAGAATAAAATTTTTGAATTCCATTGCAAAAGAAAGTTAAGAATTCAATGTTCTGCATATATATTTTCTTGGTTGCCTAATGGTTGACATTTGTTCATGATCTTCCTAAAGGATTGATGATAACATCTTAGGAAAATAGTAGTGTGAACTTAATTGAGTTTAGAAACAGAATTGAGCAGTGCCTGGGTGGCTCAGTCGGCTAAGCACCCGACTTCAGCTCAGGTCATGATCTTGTGGTTGGTGAGTTCGAGCCCCGTGTCGGGGTCTGTGAAGACAGCTCAGAGCCTGGATCCTGCTTTGGATTCTCTGTCTCCCTCTCTCTTTGCCTGTCCCCCACTCATGCTCTGTCTCTCTCGAAAATAAATAAACATTAAAAAAAAAAACAGAATTGAGTTTTTATAACTGAGGATTTTCCAGGGCCCAGGCCATCATTCCCACCCTTATGGCAGTACCTGTGAAGGGAGAAATACAAAAGATAGGGATAAATGTGCACGAATGTCAGAAAATAACCTAAAAACAATAGGATTTTTTTAAAAAAATAATCAATTCCTGTGGTTGTCTTCATTGGTCTAAGATTTATGATGAATTAAAAATAAATTTTACAGGGACACCTGGGTGGCTCAGTCAGTCAAGCGTCCGACTTCTATTCAGGTCGTGATCTCAAGGTCTATGAGTTCGAACTCCACTTTGGGCTCTGTGCAGACAGCTCAGAGCCTGGAGCCTGCTTCAGATTCTATCTCTCTCTCTGTCTCAAAAATAAATAAACATTAAATTTTTTAAAAAAAGATGTTTAAAAGTAAATTTTACAAAGTGCAGCCTCTGATTAATTCGTTTTTGTTAATTGATGTCTTACTATATCTAAATAGTAAAATATCTGTTTCATTGGTAGGCATGGCAACAAGAGTGAGCATGCTAATTAAATCTAAAATAAATTTGGTTTTCAGTCATCAAAAATATATATTAAGTATTGACGGTGGCTTCTGGAAAAGAAATCAACTCTAGTGTCAAAAGAAGAGTGTATATTTGTTTTATGTATATTATGTTATTGACTGATTTTTTTTTTTACCTATGGTAGAAGTTACATGTAAATACAAAATGAGGACTAGGACTGATCAAATAAACCAAGTAATATTTATAAATATCTCTAAAGACTGGAGTCAATGGCCAAGCAGATTTCTAATTCAAACACACAACACCTATAAGGAGCTACACTATGGATGGCTCAATTAACTAATTTTTCTAAAGAGAATCACTTTTGGGACACCTGGGTGGCTCAGTCGGTTAAGCGTCCAACTTCGGCTCAGGTCATGATCTCACGGTTTGGGAGTTCGAGCCCGTGTCGGGCTCTCTGCTGACAGCTCAGAGCCTGGAGTCTGCTTCAGATTCTGTGTCGCCCTCTCTCTCTGCCCCTTCCCTGCTCACGCTCTGTGTCTCTCTGTCTCTCAATAATAACTAAACACTAAAAAAGATTGTTAAAGAGAATCACTTAAAAAAATTTTTTTTAAGTTTATATGTTTATTTTGAGAGAGACAGAGAGAGTGCGAGTTGAGGAGGGGCAAAGAGAGAGGGATACAGAGAATCCCAAGCAGGCTCCACACTGTCAGCTTGGGGCCTGATGTGGGGCTCGAATTCCTGAAACTGTGAGATCATGACCTGAGCCAAAACCAAGAGTCAGATGCTTACCTGACTGAGCCACCAGGCGCCCCACTTTTTTTTTTTAATTAGAAACATTTGTTTTCTTTCTGTCAGAAGGATTTGTACAAACTGGAAACATTTTTATCTATGCATAAATGAGTATGTTGCTAAAGAATACAGAAACACCATAGAGCATTGCAATAAACAATCTTTTAAACCTCTTCAAGATATTGAGGAAAAGAGGGGTGCCTGGGTGGCTCAGTGGGTTAAGCATCTGACTCGATTCTGGGTCAGGTCATGATCTCACGGTTTGTGAGATCGAGCCCTGCATCCAACTCCGTGCTGATAGCATGGAGCCTGCTTGGAATTCTCTCTCTCCTCTTTCTCCCACTGTTCATGCTCTCTTTCTCAAAACATATAAACATTTTTTTAAAAAAGATGTTTAGGAGAAGGAAAACTTCCAAAATATAAATTGAAGTTTTTTTAAAATCGAGAGTATCTTCTTAAAACTATTTTCTGTCTCTGGTCAGAGAAGGCAAGCATGGCTTCATCTATCAAGGTCTGTTTCATCTACTAGACTCAGCCATGGTTGGGGAGGATCTAAAAGTAGATACAGCAGCATCTAACCATATATCACTTCTTTAATAATGTTAATTAGCCAGACATACGCATTAACTATCCTAAATCCTTAGGACAAGAAATTACAATAAATCACAAAGATTCTCTTAATAAAATCCACTCTTTTTTCTATAAGGAAAGGGCCTCAGAGACTGTTTAGTTTCAACTTGAATGAAATTCTAATGGTCTTCGAATTATGCACCATAGGAATTTCAGTGGTTAAATGTAATTACGTACTTTAGAGTGAGGTAAATACTAACAACAAAATGATGGTGATGATGGTAATTATGGTGGTGATGCTTTCCTTTTCTGATCTGTTCAAAGGTGGTAAACGTAGTTTACAGAGCTGTTAATTTGCCCAAGGTCATTCAATCAAACATATATTGAGCACCTATCTACCCCATGCCAGATACCCTTCTGAGTGCTTGCGTTATATCAAAGTAGACAAAAATCCTTGTTTTCATAAAGCTCACAACTGAGCAAAAATAGAAGATAAATAGGAATATAATAAATAAATGAAATATTTGGTATGCTAGGAGGTAGGAAGTTATATATAATATAATATAATATAATATAATATAATATAATATATAATCTAATAATATAATATAATATAACATAACATAATATAGCATAATATAACATAAATGAATATGATATAGTATAAATATGATATATAATACAATATAAAGGAAAAGTAGAGTAAGATGTGGGAGAGATCATGTGTGTTAAGGTGAGTTGATTTTAAGTGGAATATTCAGGGTGAGCCTCAGGGGTAAAAGGGACATTTGTGTAGACTTGAAATTCATGAAGAAGTTGGTCGCATGAAGTTATGGAAGAGGAGCAGTCTAGGCTGAGGGAACAGCTGGGCAAAGGCCACAAGACTGGAATGTGTCTGGAATATTCTGAAAAGCACGGGCACCTTGCTTTAGATCGTGGGCAGGGTGGAGGAGTGGGAAGAGTCAAGTCAGGTGAAGCTTTGTTGGCCATTGTAAGGACTCTGGCTTTTCCTCGGGGAAATCAGGAGCCATGGAGGGCTTGGAGCCAAAGAGGGCATGATTTGACTTATACATTTAGATTATTCAAGGCTGCTGGTTGAGAATAGACTGTAGGGAAGTGAGGGTGAAATCAGGGGGACTAGTTAGGAGGCTGCCATAGTCATCCAGTTAACAGATGATAGTGGCATGGGCCATAGAAGTGTTGAGTCAGCATGTGGCTCTGTGTTGAAGTTGCAGGGAACAAGAATTTCTAGCAGATTGTATATGGAGTGTGAAGGCGGGGGAGGAGTTGAGAATAACAAAACGACTTTGGCTGGTCAACTGGAAGGGCAGTGCTGCCTTCCACCAACATGGGTTTGTGAGAAAAGATGAGTTCAGTTTTGAGCATGTCGTGTAGAAATGTCTCCAGAACACACAAGTGGGAATGAAAGTTGGAAATTGTGTATGTGAGTCTAGAATTGGGCACTGAGGTCTGAGCTAGAGACAGAAATTTGGGGGTCAGAAATTTGGGTGGCATACTGATGCTTTGCCACTCGCTATTTAGTAAATAGAACAAGGATTTAACTGGGTTTGTTTGCCCTAGTCTCCTCCCCTACAATTCATAATCATTTTTCCCAATTAAGAAATAATTCAATGTTATTAGCTCTTTACCTAGGTCCCCTCAACAGAAACTTGAATCTCCCGATGCCCATCTACAAAGTCAGACAGGCTTAACAGAAAGATAGGATGTGCTTATGACACTCTAAGCTTCAGTTTTGTCAAAAGTATGTCTACGTGTTTGTGTCAGTGCGTGCACATTCATGGAGGTCTTTCCTATAATGATAATGACTGGAAAATGGTGTTTTGAGGTCCTTGTAAAATGTCAGATGCAAACAAAATAGGTAACTTTTTCCTAAAAGTTCCTGTCAGTGGCATTGCATCTGTCACTAGACATCGGTAACTTGATACACAAAGTATGTGTACATCCTATACTGTCATAAATACTAAATAGCTCACCAATAAAAAAAAAGAAATATTTCAAAATGAAGGGTTTATTAACTCTTTGGCTATTAATTGCCACCTCCCCCATCCCATCAGTATTTTCTGATTAAGAAAAGAAAATCCTTTTAAAAGACAGCTGTATAAAAGCAGGAATTATATTCGTGCTAAAACCCTACTGGTGAGCACTTAAGGGCACATTCACCATGAACTTTAGGTTTCCTTAAATTGCTTCTTTCAAAATAGTAAAGAGTGTAGGGTCAGTCAGTCTTCTTCCTGGAACTCATATTCTGATTTATAGTTTTTAACCTTAAGGTAAAAATCTAAAAGGACCCACACAAAAGCCTACTGTTCAGCTGCCAGCCTTCAGGAACAGGGAGTTATGTCAACATCTTGCTTTACTTAAAGCCAGGCACTGGTGCATTTGTGGAACTATTTAAGAAGCAAATTTCAAAGGAACCAGCAGGCATTGTGCAGAGTCCCCATTCTGTGAAGACATCTGTAAAGAGTAGGGCCCTGTCACCTGGTCGCATGGTGAGGGAAATTTTCACTTCCTTTATACTATACATGACATAGTTAAATAAGTCAATAAGTCTAATGGCTTAGAGAGGGGATGTCCTACCAGTTCATGCCAAAGGGGCAGAGAATATAGCACAGTGTTTGGATTGGAGAATGACTGAATCTAACAAAGGTTAATTTCCTCAAGACGGAGAAGTCAGCAGGGCCCTGCAATTTCTTCTTGGATACTTCTAGTCCCCTGGTCATTATAAAACCCCTAAAGAGGTGGCCAGACCTCCATTCGATGGCCCGGAGGGGCTGGTGTCCTGTACGCCTAATACAAACCCCAGAAGAAAGATGGTTATGCCTGAGACTGGCCCAGAAGCAGGACAGCAACCAGCATTCTTATTATAAGAAGAATGTATGTTAGAGTCTATGTTAGAATATGTGTTTGATGAACTATGAAATGTTAATCAAAGAAACCAAAGACTTAAATGGAAAGACATACCATGTTCATAAATTGGGAAGCTGGCCATGGTAAAGAAGTCAATTCTCCCCAAACTGATCTATATGTTTAATGCAATTTCTATCAAAACTCCAGCAGGATTCTTTGTAGATACAGCCACAATTATTCTAAAATTTGTGTATAAATGAAAACAAGAATAAATAAAACAAATTTCAAAAAGAAGAATAAAGTTGGAGACAGCACGTTACCTGATTTTAAGATATATAGCTATAGTAATCAAGACAATGTGATATTGGTAGAGGAATAGAAATATAAATCACCAGAACAGAATAGAGAATCCAGAATAGACCCATCCAAGCATGGTAACTGTATCTGACAAAGATGTAAAAGCAATACAATGGAAGAGAGACAGCCTTTCCAACAAATGCTATTGGAACCATTGGACATTAAGAGGCAAAATAACGAAACTTGAGTTATACCTGATACTTTATGCAAAAAGTAATTCAAAGTGGATCATAGGTGTACATGTAAACACAAACTATAAAACTTCTAAGAAAAATTTTCATTGCAAAGGGTTAGGCAAAGTCTTCTTAGAATGGTGCGAACACTCGATTGCTGAAGGAAAATTTGATAAATAGATTTCATCAAAATGAAATACTTCTGTTCTATGAAAGATCCTATTAAGAGGATAAAAAACACAACTTATACATAGTAGAAGAAAATATTTACAGATCATGTGACAGAGTATTTGTATTTCTAACCTATTAAAAAAACTTGTCTAAATACAAAAATAAGAAAACAAAAATTTCAGTTAGATAATGAGCAAAAGACACACGTCACAAAGAAGATACACAGATGGGAAAGTAAGTACATGAAAATGTTTTCAACATTATTAGCTTTAGGGAAATGAAGATTAAAACATCAGTAAGATACCAATACAATCCTGCTATAATGGCTAAAATAAAAAATTTCAAATAAAAAGTAAAACAAAAAGATACCAAAACCTGGCAAGAAATTCTGCCACTCATATATGGCTGGTGGGATTATAAAATGGTACAGCCACCCTGGAAAATAGTTTGAAATAGTAATTTCTTAAAAAAAAAAAAACAAAAAACAAAAAAACCCCCCAAAAAACACAACATACACTTACTGTATAACCCTGGCAATCACACTCCTGGGTACTTATTTTAAACAAATAAAAACTTAGGTTTACATGCACACACACACACACACACACATACACACACACACACACACACACACACAAACTGTACATGAGTGTTTCTAGCAGCATTGTTTTTAATAGCTGAAAATTGGAAATTATGCAAATATTCTTCAATGGGAGAGTAAATATACAAATTATGGTATGTCTATGTCATGAAATACTACTCAGTAATAAGAAGGGAAAACCACTGATAGAGGCAGTGGTTTGGGATGGATCTCAAGGACATAATGCTGAGTGCAAAAAGCCCATCTCAAAGGATTGTATATGGTATAATTCCATTTATGCAGCATTCTCAAAGTCACAAACCTATAGTGATGGAGAAGAGAGCAGTGGTTTCCAGGCGTCAAGACTGGAAAACACTGTGACTATTAAGGGTTAATATAATTGAAGTGTGTATGCGTGTGTATGTGTGTGGGTATGCTGGTGCGTGTGTGTGCATGTGCATGTGTGTGCACGTGGCTGTTCGTGTGAGCAGGTGTATGCGGGGATGGCGGCGGTGATGGAATTGTTGTCTGTTTTGACATGTTGAAGATGACCCGAATCTGTACATGCAATGCAATTTCATGGAACCATAAGCCAAAATTTTAAAAAGGAGTGCATGCAAACACTGGTGATTTGAGGTCTACACCTGAGTTAATAAGATTGTACCAACATCCAACTCCTGGTTTTAATAATGTACCGTGGTTATGGTTCTGTAGGACATTATCATTAGAAGAAGCTTGATGAGAAGTACATGGGAACTCTTTGTACTTTGGTGGATCTTAAAATTCAATTTAAACATTGACTCTACCTTTTTAAGAGTCCACAAAGGTCAGGGGTATATGGGAACTCCCTGCACTTTCTGGTCAATTTTTCTGTGAACCTAAAACTATTCTACAAATTAAAATAAAATAAGGATACAAATATGGCTCCAACAATAGTTTAAGAGATGGTTCAATGAAGGATCTCCTCCCCCTAATGGTAAATGTTGATAGCAAGGTATTTGCCTTTTATATTGTTCCAAGAAAAGGCTCAGCTTACACATGAATATGTGCCAGAGAAATAAAAAGATTGCCTCTTAATAAGTCATCCATGACACATGTGCGTAAAATTCTTGCCAACATGGCAAATATCTCATGTCGGAATTGCATTTTCCAGAACATCTGCAGATCGATGTAAGTCTATCAACTTCTGCATGGAGTTAGATTCAGTGAAGCAGTGCATGGATTATAAAATGCAAGAAAGCCCTGAGAAAGTGTTCCCTTCCCACCCATTCAGGTGAAGTCTGAGAATTAGTGTAGCTATTTTCTTTTTATTTTTTTTTAATGTTTATTTATTTTTGAAGGAGAGAGAGAGACAGAGTGTGAGCAGGGGAGGGACAGAGAGAGAGGGAGACACAGAATCTGAAGCAGGCTCCAGGCTCCGAGCTGTCAGCACAGCCCGATGCGGGGCTTGAACTCACAGCCGTGAGATCATGACCTGAACTGAAGTCAGATGCTTAACTGACTGAGCCACACAGGCACCCCATATTTTTAAATGTTTAATGTTTATTTATTTTTGAGAGAGAGGGAGAGAAAGAGAGAGAAAGAGAGGGAGAGAGGCACAGAGAGAGGGAGACACAAATCTGAAGCAGTCTCCAGATTCTGAGTTGTCAGCACAGAGTCCGATTAGGGGTTCAAACTCATGGACAGTGAGACCATGACTTGAGCCAAAGTCAGTTGCTCACTTAACTGACTGAGCCACCCAGCACCCCTAGTGTAGCTATTTATACAACCTAGCATTGGGAGTTCTTGGTTATTCATGTGGCTGTGAAATTAGCCAGGGATTCTTCATGATTTATATGACTCTTGAGAAATGGCCACAATTAAAAGATTGAAGGCATATTTTTAAAGAGTAAAGATATCTTTTACAATATTTTCTCAAGGGGAAACTTTGCTAAAGTTATTTACATCTCCGAGTATCCTTCTGGATTACACTGGTCACAGTACAGGGCTACAGGTGTTAGAAGCTATTTTGTGACAGTACTCTGCTTAGCGTCTTTTCGGAAAGTTTCCACTAGTTAACCTGAGAAGTAATAAAAAAAAGTCTCTTGTCAAAGATCTGGCTGTCTCAAGACATATTCACACCATTATAGGAGGCTGTCCATCCATTTCCCGAAGAACCTGTCAAAGCATTTCAGATCTAAGAGAAGGAAATAAAATTCCACCTGGATCCAACCAATAAATCAATTTATTTGAAAGCTAGAACCATAACTTTGCCTACAGAAGAAAATATGGAAGAAAAAATTCAGCACATTTATCATGTAAGGTGCCCTTGTGTTCTTACACAGACCTAAGTTGTTTTGCAAATCATGCTGGTGTTGAAGCTTAATTTTAAAGAGAAACTTTGCAGGAACGACTAAAAACAACACTCATATTAAGTTTCCACAGTCAATACTTTGCTGGAGAAAAGGTCTCAAAAAGTTTGGCTCTGCCCAACCTTGGCAGCAGCTGGGGTTTGAGGTTACTGCTCTATTCACCCATGCAAAACAGCCAACCATCAAATGACAACGAAAGGAAAGCATGCTTGGTTCTCGAATCTCTAGCATGTTACATAGACCTTGAATTTAAGGACCCAGATGTAGTAACAGCTTTCAGAATTGGGAAAGACCTTCAAAAATAGTTCACACCATTTTTAAATATCAGGTTTCTGTAAGAAAAAAAAAGATAAATGCGAAATCAAAACTTCTAGTGCCAACTTTTTCAGCCCTTTCATTGATGCTGGACAAAACTCTTAAAAAAAATCAGACCTTTTTAAGGGCACTCAGTGTATCCAAAATAATATTTACTCAAGCACATCCTCATCTTCTGGGAAATGGTGCTTCATAACCCTGGAGCCACCAACATAAAGATATTTTCTCCCAATATCTAAATAATTGACTCCTTTTGTAGAATGTAAAGAAGTTGTTGGCTTCCAAATATTTACCATTATGTTACACTAGGCATGATCTACTCTTTCTGATTCTCAATACCTCTTCATCTTAGGAAATTGGCCTCAATACCAGGTTACACTGAGGAATCCTCTGCCTCAATTATGTAAACACATCCCTTCTTTTATTGCCAAAGAAACCTGAATGTCAACATAGGAGCCATAATAATCCACCGTTACCTCTCTATCCACATTTTCATCATCTGTGTCTATCATTTCGGGGTATCATCCTTAAAAAAAAATTCACCCTTAATTATATCATCACCAGTGCAATTTGGGGGTCCTGTCGGTAGTGCTCATTCATAACTAAGCCTTTACGTATAATCTGGAATAGGTGTTGGTGTTACGGCCATTAGATATGGTTGCATTATCTTCACTGAAAATAATGAGTTGCCTCCTTAGCTGATAAAGTTGAATGACTATTTGTCTAGGCTCATGGGCCAAGTTGGATCTACAGGGAGTGTTTGGTGTCTGGTAAGGACATAGCTTAAGGAATCAAATGAGGAATATAAACTCTGTGGCCAGAAAAGTTGAGTCTTGTGAGGCAATCATTTGATTAGAAAGACACTTTTTTTTTTTTTTTTTTTTGCTTTTTACTTCGCCATCATACCAGATGTAACACATTTGGAAAGTGTTCATAATACAAATGCATGTTCAGTATAGATATGATCTCAAGATGTTCTAGAGCTTCCTGCTGTCTAGGTACTAATGTTGATATTAAAAAGGCTGCAAGGGAGTAGACCACGTACTGAACAATGTCTCATATTCCAATGGAAGCACTTCCTTTACCCCAAGAAAGGACCAAGGACATTTGTTAAGCTTTGCACCATAAGAATTCATAATTTTTCTCTTAAGGAAATTAAGAGTAGAATAAAATACCAGATTTTTATATTAGTCCACTTATTTACTGTTTCTTGTGTTCTTCATAATTTCTTGTGTATTTGATTTCCCATGTGGTATCCTTTCTCACAGCTTGAGGAATTTTCTCAACTATTTCTTGCAGTGTGAGTGTGTTGGTGACAGATTCTCTCAGCTTTTGTTTACCTGAGAAGGAAAGTATTTCACTCATCAATGAACGATATTTTTCCTGGTTAGAAAATTCTGAGTTGATATTTTTTTCTTTTGGTGTTGTAAAGATGTAATTCTGTTTTTCCTCCTATTATATTTCTGATGAAAAGTTGGCCTTAATTCAAATACTTCTTTCTCTGCAAATAATGTGTTAGTGTTTTCTGGCTGATTCCAAGATTATTTTGTTTATATGTATATATGTTATATTACATAACAATGCATATATGTTATGTGTGTGTGTGTGTGTGTGTGTGTGTGAAAATTGAGGAAAAACATGACACATTACTTATACAGCAAAGAGTACACGATAAGTATATTTCAGCGGACTTTATTGAAATATGGAAATTAAAGGACCTACCATAGCCAGAACAATTTTGATCAATGAAACAAAATTAAGAGTCCAGAAATAGACCCACATACATATGAGGAATTAAATTTGATGAAAATGTCAAAACGATTCAGTGAAGAAAAAAATCTCTTCAACAAATGGTAGCACAGCAACTAAACGTCCAAAAGGAAGACAATACCCTTCATCACTACAAAATTAATTACACCCGGAGATAAAAGCTAAAAGTATAAAGATTTTAAGAGAAAACAAAAAAGCCTGCAATCTTGATAAAGGCAGGTAGAGCTAGACAATAAATACACTAAACATAAAAGAAAAATTTATAAATTAGACTTCGTCACAACTAAAATCTTCTACTCATCAAAAAAAACCCCACTAAGAAAATACAAGAGCAAGACACAAATTAGAAAATATTTGCAAAGCATTTGAAATACATAGATCTTGCAAAAATCTTGTGTCCAAAATCCATTAAGAACTCTTACAACACAAAAGTCTGTTTTGTGAACAGATTTTTCACAAAATAAATTACGTAAACGGCTATTGAGGACATGAAAAGATATTCAACGTCACTGTTCATTAGAAAAGTGCATGTTATAACCATAATAAACACATCACACACATTAGAATGACTAAAATTTAAAAGATTAACATCAAATGTTGGGGAAGATGTGGAACATGTGAAAATCTTATTGCTGTCAGGAGTGTAAACGAAAATTATTATTGATAAACTTTTAATGTACTTCTTAAAAAGTTTGTCTTTATCCAGCTTTATCCAGGAAAATAAAAATGTATAAGCACAAGAAGGGCTTATACATGCATGCTAATTATAGCTTTATTATTACCCTAAACTAGAAACAATCCAAAAACCTATCAACAGATGAATCAACAGACAAACCTTGGTATATTCATATAATAGAATACTTTTCAGCAATAAAAATAAATCGCTGATATGTGAAACAACTTGATTTCACAGACAGTATACTGAGCTCAGGAAATCAAACATTAAATAGTACATGCTGTATGATTTTATTGTTATGGGATATTAGGACAGGAAAGTCATCTAGTGCAATAGAAATTACATTAGCAGGTCTTAGAGCAGAGGATGGGGTGAAAATGTAGTAACCAATTATAGAGACATGGGGGAACTTTCTGGGTTGAATAAATGGCCTATATGTTAACCAGGTTGGGGGCTATATATGTATATGTATCCCAGATTTCATCACACCTTGTACTTAAAATATGTACAATGTATTATATGTAAATTGTACCTCAATGTAGTTTAACATAACGAAAAACAAAAATCACACAATACACACAGCACAGAAATTGACATAATATGATGTAATATATGACATGATATAATGTCATATTACTATAACTAATAAATATTAATTTAATGTCTACCTTGGCCTTTGTTAGGGGCTTAGGAGAGAAAAGATGGAGAAACAAGTCTTCCTTCTAAGTGTCTCCAGTTCTAAAAGTTTTGGGCACAAAATGTTGTCACACATTCTATGGTGTGCTTTTCTCACAGTGTAGAGAGCTATATAGACCCAAAGGAAGAGAGGATTCGGGAAAGTTGCCAGAACAACCTTAACCCACATTTTACCCAGATGTATTAACAGTAATGTTTGATTCACCTCTGCATTCCTGGCACAAGTCAGAGAGTCCAGCATATAATAAGGCTAATGAATTTTAGTGAATGAATGAATGCTTGAATGAGTGATAGTCTACACAGCTAATACTAACTCCTAACTCTTGATCTAGTAAAACAAAGTCACACTAGTTAGGCCAAATTCCCAAACACCCCTTTGGGCCACGTGTCTAAGACTTTAATCAATTTAGCTATACTCCTGACTATTCTTGTCTATGACAACATATAAGCAAGGGAAACAAGGCCTACTTTTTCCTTTGGTAGACCTTCATGGCTTATTTAATATGACCTCCATAGAGTATTAATATATCACATCTGTCCTGGTGCCAGCTTGCTTTGAATAATACCTTTCAGAGTTAGAACAAACCTCAGAGACTAATTTCCACTCCTTCATTTCAGATTAAAATCCTTGGCCTCAAAAAGTGATTTGCTTGGGATTACACAGAATATTGATAGAAAATCCAATTCTGTTAAACTTCTAGTTTTGGTACTTTGGCTGACCTAAGACACTCACCAATTAAGGGGGAAAAAATCTCTTACCAAGGAAGGAAGGAAAGAGAGGAGAGGAAAAAAAGCAAGCAAGCGAGCAAACCCTTCCTTGGCTTGCCAAGACCCTCTCACAAAGATAGAATCAACGGCCCAGCGAATAGAAACAAGGTGGCCACATCAGGGTCTCGTTTTCACATGTTTTACTTGCTTCCAGCTGCTTTCTTTTCAGACTAGTCCAAATCCCCTTCAGTCCTGTGTGCCTGTGCTAATTAATTGTCAACTTGAGCCTATTAATAAAATGCAGGACTGAAAGCCAAAAGAGGAGTGTTAAAATATTTAAAAGCCCTTAAGCCTGGGGCACAAGCTAATCTGGGCAGGAGGCAGAAAGACTATTTCCCCTGGTGCTGAGTGGCTAAATAAGGAAAGTGAGTTTGCTGCGCTCCTTTTGAAAGCTTCTTTCTGACTTACTTCCAATTTCAAAGGCTGGACATCAAAGAATCAGGGCCCATTGGTCAGCGCCATTCTGGATCATCCAGCTCCTTATTATATACACTCACAGTGCCTTGAGAATGACATGATGATTTCCAAACAAGGCCGCGATGCATTAGGTTAAGCGAAAATCCTGGGGTAAGATATATTTAATGTCACCTTTCACACACAGCTGAAGTACAGTTGAAGCCAGGAAAGACCAACAAATTAGGCTCAAATGTGGCCAGTCTAACCAGTGGTGGGTATTACCGAATGACAATAGATTGAGTCTGATTAATTAACCAGGAATGCCATTTGTCTTTTTGCTGGCTGGCAAGCTATAGATCAGAGGAAATTTGGGCAGAGGAAGAGAAACAGAAAACGATTCAGCAAAGACCGTTTAGTGCCCTTTGTTCTCATCGACTAACATGGTTTGAAAATTGTGTTGGGGACTAAGGGAGGTATTTCGATCATATTAAAATGTTGACTGGGCTGAATCATTGTTCTCTGCATGTCATTAAAAGCTAGGGGGTGGAAATATACAATGTGCCCTTTGCCAAAGACAAAAGACTTGAGAGAACCTAGTATGTCCCACTTGTTCTAAAAACAAAGGGAAAAGAAAGTATTGGAGAGATTCTTAAGCAAGTATGTACTATGTTCTCAAAAAGAATTTCTATGAGAATTTTTCACCTCACTTTTGACAATGCCTCTCTAACCGTGTTCTGAGTGCATTTATACATATCCAATGGATGAAAGCTAGTTTATTTTTCAAATGGAGATGTATTCACTTTGACTTGGGGTTACTGGGATGGAGGGGTGCGGTTTTCTTATGAAACAAATTACTCCAGTTAACTACAAGCCACAGGAACTTCTGTGTTAAAATACTTAAAGAAGTATCTTTAAAACATTGTGTATGTCAATTTCTGGACAATAGGTTGTTGGCTCTTTATTGAGACCACCATGCTTCATCATACAATGTATAGCAGGCACTGTTTGAAGTGCTTTACAAAGAGTCCGTCATTTAATTTTCATAATACTCCTATGACATAAGATCTGCTACGATTCCAATTTCATAGACTATACTGAGCCTTGCTGGGGGTAATGAACTGACCCCAGGTGCACAGCGAAGAAGGACTGAAGTTGAGATTCAGACCAGCCTGAGCAGCTCCAGAGTCCATGTTCTTAAGTACATACCTGCCCCATGTCATCCTGACAGATTAAAAAATCCATGTTGGAAAGAAAGATACTCCTTGCATTGAGAAATTTTGAATCCTGAATGCCAATGATGCCACTTATTTTCAGAATTACTCATACAGATCTAGATTACTAAACGTTTGAGTTCATGTTTACCCACTGGTAAAACAGGACAGTGATGTCTATGCTATAATATTATTGAGAAGATTAAATAATTTAGTCTGTGTGGAAAATGCTTGGAACTTAATTTACCAAATGTTTATGTTTGTCATAGCCCTACTGTATATTGGGGATACAAAGACAAGTAAGATAGGCCCCTACGAACTTGGTTCCAATGCAGTGGTCATTAGACCAGCAGCAGCAGCAGCAGCATCATTAGGGGGACTTGTTTGAAATGGACAATCTTAGGCACTACTCCAGACCTACAAAACCAAAACCTCCATTTTAACACCATCCCCAGTGGTTTGTGTGCCCATTAACTTTTGAGCAGTACTATACCATGCACATGCAATTCACTGCCTGCCAGATTGGCTCCCGTCTTCTCTATGTGTACAATGACCTCTCAAGCAGGATTCTCTGGGAGAGTCCTAATTTCAAATTCTTCTTCCTTTTGTCAGACTATGGGTGTATCAGATTATGTGTTCTGGTCTCATGTTTGGAAAAAATGATCTGTGTATATGTTTTGTGTCTCAACGTTTTCCAATTTTTCTATGTTACAAAAATGCCTTTAATTTTAACTAATAATTCCATCATCTGCTCCATCTGTCGTGGTTCTGCTTGTCCACATTCCTGAGGGGTTGTTCTGGGGGCAGGCTGTGGGATGCGTTGCCAGGGCTCACAGTGGAGTTGCACAATGCAACGTTCTTTGTAGTGCTCATTCCGCCTCCCAGAGCCCCTCAAAAGGGCAGGGAAGCCTCGAATCAAATATACACAGAGCTTAGAAAGTTAAAATTTAGCCAGAAGTTGAAACACCTGTTCATATTATCAAAAAATACAGTTGGCTAAGAAGACCAAAAGGCATTAAAAGGAGCCATAGAAATAGGTATATAATATGGGATGGAATCTTGAGATCATTAGAGGGGCTGCTGATGATCATAAGAGGGGCTGCTATGAGGCACAGATTCTCAGGAAAAGGAAACAAATGCTGCTTTCTGGTGGGCAATGCTATAAATCAGAATGAAATGAAAGCCACACGGTATTTCTTGGAGGTGAAATTGTCCCATGAATGGGACTGCACTTGAGGTATTTTAATAAAAAAGAATATACGAAAGTTATTCTTCGCAATACATTGCAATGAATGACAGGTCTACAGACAAATGCACCAAATTCTATAGTCTCTCCGTGCTGCATTCCCGTCCTTGCACCTTTTTTTAAATGCTTATTTATTTTTGAGAGAGAGCGACAGAGAAAGGGTGAGAGAGCATGAATGCAGAGGGGCAGAGAGAGAGACACACATACACAGAATCAGAAGCTGACTCCAGGCTCCAAGCTGTCCACACAGAGCCCAACATGGGGCTTGAACTCATGAACTGTGAGATCATGACCTGAGCCTAAGTCGGATGCTTAACTGACTGAGCCACCTAGGCGCCCTCCCTCTTTGTACCTTTCAAGTACAGCTAAACATGGCAGTTTGATGTGCAAAGAGCGTAGGTCTGGGAGTCAGGGACCTCGATTCATTCAAGGCTCTACCTTCACTGGCATTTAACTTCTTTGGGTCTCAGTGTTGTCATCCCTTAAATGTGATAGTTTTTGACAAGTTGATTTATGAGATTCCTCCAAGTCTAAGGTTTTTTCATTTAAAGATTTCACAGTCACCTCTCCCTGCAGGGAGCCCAGAGCCTTGGAGCCAGGAGTGATTCTTGTTAAGGAGCCACACCTGTTGTCCACATCTGCTCATTTTGTGCTCAGAGTACTTGGCACACAAAACATCACCACCACTGTTCTTTGACTGCATTTCTGGCTCTCGTAGCAGGGAAGAAGTAAGAATCAGTCAAATCTTTGGGGAAGAAAGAAAATTGGCATTAGGAGAAAAGAATGAGGAGAGAAGGGGAAAAAGTGAAAAAGTAGTCAGGGCATTCCCAAGAACTTTGCCCCTAATCAGAGGAGCAGGATTACCTTTGGGAAGGAGGGAAGGAAGGAAGGAAGGAAGGAAGGAAGGAAGGAAGGAAGGAAGACGTGAGGGAGGGAGGAACGAAGGGAGGAGGGGAGGAAGGAGTGGGGAGGGAGTGAGGAAGGAAGGAGGGAGTGATTAAGGAAGGAAGGAGGGAGGGAATGAGAGAAGAGAGGAAGGAAGGAAGGAGAGAGGGAAGGAAGGAAAGCAGACACCAAGTTGGCAAAGAGGAGGGGAGAAAGGGCAGTCAAGTGCATGGCCAGAAAGGTGCCACCTAAAGGGATAGCCATTTACTTTCTTCCATCCTCATTTCTACCCCTACAGCAGACATAACCTCAAAACCCAAAAAGATAAAGCTATGTTAGAAGACAGTGACCCAAGCAATGATGTTACTTAACGCAGACCAAACTGGCTTCTTCTGTCTGATGTTGTGTTCAGTGAAATAGCCCAATTTTGCTTTTGAAGGCCATGCCAACTTCCTTTCTCCTCCCGAGAGAATTTGCTGTTTTCATTTGGTATCTTGAATAGTCTTTGCTGCTACAAAAGGCAGAGTTCACATTTACTTAAGAAAAGTACTTATTTCATGAGCCTCAATCGATTTCAAGGAAACCTGGTACTATTGACAGAGTGCTTCTTGCTGGGCTTTCTAGAAGCAAGAAATTCAGCTGAAAACAAGATATGTCGGTATCTATCAAAGGAGCAGACAGCAAAGAAACTGAAATATGATGGAGGAACCAAGATCTGAGATCCAGTCCATGCTTTGACATAAAGTTATTGTTTGATCTTGAGAAAGTCAAACTTGCTGTGCATTAGTTTTCATACAAAGAGATGGAAAAATATCGGTACTTCTTTCCTCAAGGATGTTGCAAGTTTCCATCAATCTCCTTAGAAAAACACATTGTTTTAGTACCTATGACTTTCTGCTTCCTGACATTTCCCATCAAATAAGAAGAAATACCTTCTTCACTTTTCAGAGGCTTGAAAATTCCTTTACCTTGATATGTCATTTCCAATTCAATTTGAAGAAAATCAAATACATTTCAATGATATAAGGAGAAATGGGGGGGGGAAGGCCTTGAAACTCAACTTGGTCTTCAAGAGAGAGACTAATCAGAATTGATACAAAGAATCTCAGAGGAAAAAAATTGGCTTGTTTTTCTTCTATATTTCACTGCCACTAGAATTTGCCCAATAGAATATTCAATTGCTACAACAATGACAATTTCGTACCTATCTGGGTACTTCTAAAATATTTTAAATCAGTTGATTATTTTAAAATCCTTGTGGGATGCCTGGGTGGCTCAGGCCAAGCGGGTTAAGCAGCCAACTTCGGCTCAGGTCATCATCTCACGGCTCGTGAGTTCGAGCCCTGTGTCGGGCTCTGTGCTGACAGCTCAGAGCCTAGAGCCTGCTTCAGATTCTGTGTCCCTCTCCCTCTTTGCCCCTCCCCCACTCACACTCCGTCTCTCTCTCTCTTTCAAAAATAAATAAACAGTAAAAATTAAAAATAATTAAAATCCTTATTTACATGATAACTTTACTTAGTAAATCCTCCCCCACCCAACTTTTTTTCAGACTAAAAGCGGCAGCAAAATATCAGGCAGTAGTTTGGGAAAATTAATACAAATTTTGAATGCGGAGTCTGAATTCCTAAGGTTTTCTCACCAAATCTATAAAGTGGGAAGAGACTTTAGAGGACATTTTCCTCAATTTAAATCCATAAAGCCAAGTTAATTGCCTTCTGTTACATGAAAAATTAGTGGAAAGGTCAGAAACTGAATTCCCTTTTCATTAGACTCTCCTCGTTGAAAGACGTTCATTATTGCTAGTTGCAAAATTGATATTTCCATGGACAGTTCCAAGATAGGTTGTACAATACAATGACTGTAGTCAACTATTGGCACCAACCAGGAGTCAGTTGTAGGTTACTTTGCACTGGTCAAGGATAAAACTGAAGAAAATTTGGCTAACAGTAGAAAGGATTTTAGTAGAGGGGACATTGTTGGCTATTTTCCTCATTGCTTTCTGCTCCTTCCCTACTCACACTAACAATATGGCACTTTAGCGAAGGGGTTTCTGGTTACTGTTCCATTAATGCAGGCAACACCTTTTCTAGCCGTCTACTTTCAACTTTCCCGTTATCATCCAGGACTTCCAGCAACCCACTCTTGCTGAAGTCCCACCTTTCCGGGTCATCTTCTTGGGAGCGGTTCAATTTGGGATAACTACAGGCAAGCTCTGTTCTCGAGGTCCACGTCTGGTGGCAGTGAATCACACGTCTTTCGTCCACTTTCCATAGAGGTACAGCTCATTCATTCCTGATGCAACCTTCTCTTTGCTCAGTCATCACCGACTAGCCTCCTGCCTTCTTCTATCTGGAGTGGAAGCAGTACAACCTGCGTCCCCCAAACTCAATGGGAAATTTTGAGCAGTACTCTTGCTGCTTTCTTTCTCACTTGACCTAAGTTGAAAGAGATGCACACCCTCTTCTCCCTGGGGTGAGGTTGTTCTGCTGGAAGCCCTCTCTGTAAAGTGCTCATTGCAGGCCACTACCACCTCTTTTCCTTAACTCCTCTGAGCTTCAACTTTCCAGTGTGCGAAATGAGAATAGCCATATCATGAAACTTTCAGGAATGTTGTCAAGATTCCGTGAATCTTTGAAAATCATAACATGCTGGACACATTTCATTACTATTATAACGTTAATTCTTTTTCATTGTCGACGCATCTAAAGATTCAGGTAATTCTGAATGAAATAAAGACCCAATTTTTGCCTCTAAGGCTCTCTCTCCATCACTCTACTGACCTTCTTCCTTTATTCTTGTTTTTTTTTTCCTCCTAGAATCCAATCCCATTTTAAATGCACTAGTGGTTGAAGGATAAAGATATGGATGTACATAAATAGTCTGTCATTTGCAAGTCCCTGCATAAATTTATGATCTCAGGGTTTTCTAACCAAGCCAACAAAATTAGCATACTTGTTTGGCATAGTCAAGCTCAGCCTCTGGGACTAATCATCTTCCCCTTCTTTATATAACATTGATGTGCTTTCAGAGTAGAAAAAAATGTTATTACGATTTCCATTGTTACAGATGGTGTTTTCTTCACTCTTTCAAAATAATTTTGGTTTGGAATTAAAAAAAGAAAAACAATATAGCATTACCCAATATGGCACAGCGAAGAAGAAATCTGATGCTTTTTCGAACGAGGTAATAGGAGGAAAGCCAATAGTTACATAATGCCTTGGTATTTTGTGTTGAAGAAAAACGTACCAGAGAAATTTGTTTTATATTTACAGACCAATGTGTTTACCTACACAGAACCTTTGAAATACAGATTGAGTGCCTTTTGACTCCATCTTAACCAATGATCCCCAGCACAATAACTTGCACAAAGAAGCTTCTATTTACTTCTTGTTGAACATCAAAAGCTGTGGAACCAAAGTGATTATCATTGCCCAATTGGTGGCAAGCTTCATCCTTTTATTCAGCTTTGGGTAGTGGTTAATAACAATCTCCAAAAACATACTGCCAAACTCAAATCCTGGTTTACTATCTGTGTGACCTCAGACAAATCTCTTAACTTCTCTGTGTCTTAGCTTCTGTATCACTTAAATTGGATTATTTTATCGGTAAAATAGGATTGAATTAATGCACAGAAAGCACTCATAAAAATGCCTCATACACAGTCTGCACACATTACATGTTAGTTATTATGAGTGAGTCTTGACCACTTATACGCTCAGTGCTGGACTTGACTGGGGCACAAAATGATGAAACATAAAACATCAGGCTCTCTTCTCCTGGTACTTACAAACAGGTGGGGAGATAGACACTAAGGCTCTCATATAAATGTAAAATATTTAATATTTGTTAAAAAAAAAGAGAGAGAGATAACGAAACACAAAATGGAAATGATCAGAGCAAGAAAGCTAGGGAAATGTCTTCTGAGTATGTGCTGATTTAGCCAAGATATGAAAGATAAGGAGTTGGAGGACAGATTCTAGGTGGAGGGGACAGCATGTGCAGAAGTTCACCTGAAAGAATGTAAGGATGGGACAGCCCTGGTGAGCTATAATGGACAAAGGTGGTAACAGGGGAGATAGAAAGAAGTCAATGATGGGATAGATATTTCGAGGTAAAATCCTTGAGACCTGGATTGGGTATTACATACAGGGGGGAAGAAAATTAGGACTTTTTTTCTAAGACTCTGAAATATAAACCAGGTGAATGGTGAAACCACTCACGGAAAAGTGAAAAGTGATGCCTGAGATTCTTAACCTATCATTTATTTTTAAGAACCGTATGTTGAGACGATGCCTCATCTATGATATGGCCATTACTACCAGTGGAGGGGGCATGATAATTAACATGATTTGAACGTTCTTACATGGCCTGGGGACCACGTTTGCTCTTTTATATCACACAGGAACGCTGCAACTTTGAATAATAGAAAATTCAAGAAACAGTGGTCTTATTAGGTAAGAGGCTATTGATTTTATAGAATAAAAATTCTTGAGAAAATGACTCTAGGTTGGCTCCCGCTGTTCAAGAATATCATGTAGGAACCAGCTTCCTTCTAGTTACCTTCCGTGCCATTGTGTGGTTCTATATGCATGCTTCCAAAATGGCTTCTCTACCTACAGACATCATATCATCATCCCAAATGGGGAAAAAGGAGGTACAACCAAGAGCTTTGTTGTTTTAGTTGAGAAAGAAAGCTTTCCCCTGGAGACTTCCATGTGCAATTCATTGAAAGGTGAAAGGTGATTAGAAAAGAAGATTCAGAATAGCTTTGGATTAGCCAACCAATAGTTTCTGCCACAGTTCTTTTTCTATTTAGTTATTTTGATCTTTAGTATTGTCCCAGTACATATTTGGAAACTGAGGCTTATAGATTTTAAGTAAGTTGCTTGAAATCAACCACAAAATAAGGCATAGAGCCTGGGCTCAAACTTAGCATTCCTCGACCCCAAGGCCCACATGATTCCAATCACTCTTCATTGCATTTTCTTGCATATTAAAAAAAAACAAAAACAAAAACTAGACCAGGTAAGTTATAAAACAGAAACAAATTATTTTCTTCCACAGTGTGTGGACACCATTTGCAGGTATAATCATAAGAGTACGTGATTTTTCCCCATAGCCTAAATACACACATACACACATTAAGTACAATACATAATGATCCTGAAAAGCTGGCAGTGGGATTAACAAGGTAACTTGGATGGCTTCTGTTTTATCATTTTATTTCACAGAAAAATCTTAGGGAAAAGACACAATGCCAATAAACCAGTGTACTAAAGACTTAAAAACAGCAGTTGTGTTTAGAACCGAAGAACAACTCCTTGAAGAATATAAATTGCTAAAATAACAATGATGATGGTGATGGGAAAAATGGGAGATTTAAGAGAAAAAACAAACTTTTAAGTGGGAGAGCAGGTACACATATACTCCGTGTATTTTGTGCCCTTTCAGGATCTGCTTTTTTCCCCGCAGGTATATAGAAACTGGGGCTTGCATTTAGCTTCTTCATGTAAAACCTGAAAAGTGCAAATCACACTGTCAAGCGTATGTCTGACTTGAATATTTACTTTGAAAACTAAAATGATCTCTACATCCTCTAACTGTATTTGTGGTTTAAATCGGAGGGAATAGTTTTCTCATTTAGCCCAGCTGTCATATGCTGCCATTCCTGGCAGAAGAAAAATATATATATATGCAATCAGGAATACTCTAATTTTATTTTCTCCTATTTTTTTCTTTCAATGGGAGCATTACCAAGTAGGAGACAGGATGGGAAAAGAGATTTGCCAGTTGCTATCCAAAATCAGCTTGATTCCATTGGGATGGAATATTTTCTTCTATATATCTGTGGACATCTAGAACATAATCTACACAGGAGGCTGTGCAAAATGTCACCCTACGAAGACAAAGTTTTGGTAGGTGAAATTAGAAGCTTTTAATAAGGGGCTGAAAATGCCAACAAGTAAAATTTTGTCACAACAAATATAATTTCAAAACGTCATTCTGCCAATGGAATTTTTTTTCCTTTTTTCAAGTTTTATTCCGAAGAGAGGAAGGTTGCTGCTATGTTCTAGTTGCTGTAGCTCCTAGTTCATCCCCCTTTCATAAGAAACAATGTGAGTCTTAGGTTATGTGACTTATTCAACGTTATGTGATTCATCAGGAGAAGTACTAAAAATTGAACTAAGGTCTAGATAGCTCCAAACCATTTTGTATAAGCCAGCCTAGCAAAGTTCACAACTTTCCTTAGGAAAGGTTGAAAAGTAAATGTTGTGAGGGTGAGAGTGAACAGGGCTACAGTATTGGAAAAATGGGAGCTGGCCTAAGGATGATGGTCAAAGATATCTGGGCAGCAGTCAGAACTCTGGACAGCTCTGGACTGCTTTGGAAGTTCCTTTCTGATTCCACTTTCTCTCCAAACTTCATCAGTTTTGTTATCTTTTATGGGCAACAGCTTTCACTAAGTGCTTAACTTCTTCAAATAGTATTTGCATATAAAAAATTGTATTTGCATATGCAATATAATTGCAACATGGGTGGCAACATAGTGTACTGGATATGGAGTCACATTTGTGTTTGGGTCACAATCTCTAACTTATAGTGAGATACAGAGAAAATCACATAACCTAACTTTTTCTTCTCTTTCACCATGAACAAAAGACATGTATTAATAAAATGATAGTGTCTAGCTTTATGCCCAGCACATATAATTACTTAGAACAACTTTACTTTCTCCTCCCCTCTCCCATGTCTTTTTAAAGGAAAAGTCTATGCAATAGTCAGGGCTTATCTGGTTACAAGTGACAGAAAAAAACAGACAGTTCAAACTAGATTAAGCCAAACAAGGAACTTCATTGGCTCATGTAACTGAAAAGTCAAAAGGGAATAATTTCCTCAGGCATAGCTCAGTCCAGGGATTCCTGGCTCCTGTGCTCTCCATCTCTCAAATAGGGTCATTTCACATGAGGAAGCTTTGATGATTGTTCTAGTAGAAAAGGCAGGATTATAATTAGGATTTCTTCACTATCTGCATTTCCAAGTCTTGGAGAAGTTGCTGGTTAATAGCTATTCCTTTGCTTGTCATCAGGAGTGGCAAATTATTTCTGCCAAGAAATCAGTTTCTTATGGTAGTGCTGATCCCTGCCTAAGTCACATAAAATGGATGAAACAAAGAGAGAAAAAGGGAAGGGAAACTCAGCTGCTAGGAGAAGGGTATGATGGGCAGATAGAAACAACAAATGATCACCTCAAAGGTTCTCTATACATTTCTGATCCTTTGGAATATGGGTTTGCTTCAGGGAAAAGGAAAATCAATGTCTATGGAATATCTTAGATTTTAAAAAAATCAGTCAATAAATATTTGAATGAGTAAAGGATTTTTTTAAATTTAAATTCGTTAGTTAACATACAGTATAGTCTTGGTTTCAGGAGTAGAACCCACTGTGAATGAGTAAATGATTTAACTGTGAAGTCTCTAGAGCCCCAAACACACTGTAGTTTCAGGGAAGTCAGGCCCTAGTGGGATGATGTGAACTCGGTAGAAAGGACATGGCCAGTATTTTCACCCCTGAAATTCCATCTCTCTTTTGATGCAAGGACCAGGTCCTGCAAAGAGTCAGACCCCAATGAATTCTAAAGAGTCAGGCTACAGCAAGGTCTCAACAATAGCCTTCTCTGATTCAACTTGTTCTCATAACGGTCTTCATACTGTGATATCGTTTTGGCCATGTTCCACAGCAGGAGGAAACACAATATGAAAATCGGAGATGAGCGATAATACATAAAATGCTAAGTCTAGGGGCGCTTGGGTGGCTCAGTTGGTTGAGCGTCAGACTTTGGCTCAGGTCATGATCTCGTAGTTCATGAGTTTGAGCCCCACATCAGGCTCTGTGCTGACAGCTGGGAGCCTGGAGCCTGCTTCAGATTCTGTGTTTCCCTCTCTCTCTGCCCCTTCCCCACTCATGCTCTGTCTCTCTCTGTCTCTCAAAGATGAATAAACGTTTAAAAAAATTTTTTTTAAATGCTAAGTCTAATACCTGGCATATAACTGAGGGCTCAGTAAACTAGCTCCTTCTACAAAGCTATGGAATTATACTTCACTCTTGGAAAGCGGTTAGCCATTATGACATCATAGCCAGAGCAGGCTGTAAACTTGCCTTTGCTACCACCAACTGTGAGTGCCAAGTGTCTTTCTGACAGAGATGGTCTTGGGAACAAAGTTCTCACCAGTAATTCTTATTTTGGGGGTGCACTGCATCCACCCACTCATCTGAAAAGTCATTATAGCAACAGTACATATTTTATTTTGTATTTTCATAAAATTTTGTTTTTTAAAAAAATTAAAAAATTTTTAAATGTTTATTTATTTTTGACAGAGAGAGAGAGAGAGACAGAGCATGAGTGGGGGAGGGGCAGAGAGAGAGGGAGACACAGAATCTGAAGCAGGCCCCAGGCTCTGAGCTGTCAGCACAGAGCCCGACGCGGGGCTCGAACTCACAGACCGCAAGATCATGACCTGAGCTGAAGTCAGACGCTCAACCGACTGAGCCACCCAGGGGTCCCTAAAATTTTGTTCTTTTGATAGTGTTTTGCAAACTTAAAAAAAAAAATGTAGGCCAGTCACAGAAGAACTAATATCGCATGATTTCACCAATGAGTTACCTAAAATAGTCAAATTCATAGAAGCAAAGAATAGAATGGTGGTTACCAGAGACTGGAGGAAGGGGAAAATGAAGAATTGTTCGACTGATGTGTACTTTCAGTTATACAAGATGAGTTATTTTCGAGTATAAAGTCTATAGTCGACAATACTATATTGTGCAATTGAATTGTTAAGATGGTAGAGATCTCACATTAGCTCTTTTTATGGTCCCTGCTCCCCAGCACAAACAAACATGCACAACAAACAGCAGCAAAATAAAGGGACTCGTGCAAACATTCAGAAGTGTGGATATGTCCATTGCCTTCGTTGTTGTTATGGATTCATGGCTGTATGCAATAGGTCCAAACTCATTAAGTTGTGTACATTAAATGGATACAGTTTGTTTATCAATTATACCTCGATAAAGCTGTGAAAAAATAAATTCAAACATCTTTTTCAGAAGACTTAATTTCATAAATTATAGCTAGATCCCCATACTAGACAGCTATTCTTAAAATATATTATCATTTTGGAAATAATTTCAGGAAAAATTCACCTAGTTCCATACTGAACTTGCCCTTTGACAAGTTCCCGAAATATCTACCTGTTTTCAGGTACTCTTCTTGTGAACCCTTTTCCAGTTGTCTCTCCACCTGTTAGCCAAGATTCCTGATTCATTCTGGACCCTACTGTTCTCCAAATCTCAGAAATAGAAAATTATATCCTATTCTCACCCACTTGTCAACAGTGTATCTCTATCCACTTGAAACAAATTAATAATAACATACACATAGTGCAGCCTTAGATATAGGAAGTTGGAGGCAATCCAAATATTTTTCAATGTCCCTTTAGTCTACTCAGGCTTGCGGTTGTCAGGAACATATGTCACTCAGTCTCAGACCCTCCTGGAGCTGTGAAGAGGGTACTCTGCGGACAGTCTCCAGCTGTCAGCTCCTTCAGGCTCTGCACCAGTTTAGGAGTTTTTCATGGAAAGACCTATTTCCCCAGAGCCATCTGTATCCGGCCCAGCGCAGGATACTCTGATGGTCGGTACTCACTCCAGAGCCCCCCGTCTGATTGCCAAGACTTTATCAGGTCTGCATCACTGTTCAGCTTCACCCTCTGCTCAGTTCTTCCTTTCTCTTCTCTTCTCAGGCTTTGATGCCTTTTTTTTTTTTTTCACTTCTCACTGCCACTTGGTATCTCTTTCTGCTGAACACAACTGCAGCAAACCTCAATGCTCTAAACCACCTAACCCAAACATCACACATGAATCATTCCTGTAATTTCCGGTAACGGAGAAGCTTAATTCTATCATTTAAAAAAGACAGCTGAATAAATCCTGTAGTATCTGCTCTAAGAGAACTTTATCCATATTTGGTAGTCTGTTGGCTAAGTCATTTCTAGTCTTTTGGTGTAGGAATCTTAAAAAGGTAAAGCATAAGGGGTGGTACAACTCACACTTGTATTTGTATGCTGTGTGATGCAAAACAAATATTCAAGCCACGGCTGTATCTTCTGAGTGATGATTAGAAACAGATTCATCATCTTTATTATCAGCATATGATATTTCCGTCAAATGTCTTAAGAGCCGTAAGTACAAAGGAAAGCTCAAATGTCTGTACCCATATTTCTGTAATGATCTTTTTCTAGATATCACCCCAGCGCAACATATTATTTCTGCTAGGAATCTAATGTTCCTTTTCCAGTTTTCAGTCATGAATGTAGAAGTGATCATGTCAGAGCTGAACAGTTTGCCCGTCATTAGGTAATATAAGCCAAACCCGTCACAGTAAACATAATCATAGTAAAAAAGAAAAACAAAACCCAACCAGGAAAAATGATTTAGAAGCCATGGATTGTTCATTTCATTAAAAAAAAAAAAGGAGTTTATTATTAAAACAAGGGATCCTGGGAATGACATGCTTTGGCCACCTAAAAATTCCTTTTCATCTTTTGAATTGGTTTCACCATATCGTTTAGCCTCTGTAATTCTCTCTGATGGCTCTGACAGTGCTTCTCAACATTCATTTAACTATGATGAGCATTGATGATGATGATAATAATAATAATAATAATAATAATAAATAGTAAGGAACTAACACTCATCATTAATATGGGGTCATGCAATTTATATTGTCACAAATATTACATCCTTCGATTTTTTTGGTCTTGAAGGTCATCAAGCTCCTTGCTTGCTTCAAAACAACACTTATGCAAAGAAGTGATAAAAGTGTTCTTCATGTTCATATAGTTTTTCTAGATCACATGCCCTGCTTCCTTTCCAGAACTATCATAGGATTTATTAAAGGCATAATTTATTCCTTCTTTTAATCATTTACTTCCTGGCTTTGTCACTTAAAGGGTATACTGAGTTTCCTCACCTAGATAAGCCTAAAAGGGGCAGGAATTCTATCCCTGGAGACAAGGACAGTGCCTTCTGTCTCTTTTCTGGTTACTATTGCTGAGTTCATTAGGAGCTTGAACCTCATTTCACCATCTTCCTTAACCCACCGGCTCGCTTTTCATTCAGGATGCTTTGCTAGGGACTTCCATATAAAGATTACTAAATGTTATATATGCCTGAGAGTTGCCCTGTTACGTTATCGATCCATTTCCCTATACACCACTGACATTTAGTATAGCGAGTATTAACTGCCCACACCATTGGCAGACCAAAAAGCAAACTATAGTGTGAAAAACATGTTGCTTTTACCATTCTCCTCCTGAGTGGTGAATGTTGTAATGAAATGAATACATTTATTGTTTGTCATTTAGTGTATTACTGAAGAGAAATAAATCAAAAATTTTTAAATTAAAATTAAATTTTAAATGTATGTAAGAATTTCATCTCCCCTGTGGATTCACTACATTTGGTAAGTGTTTTTTTTTGGGGGGGGGACACGGATTTCAACTGACTTAAGACAGAAAAGTATTAAAAAAAATCAAGGTTAAAAGAAATAAAGAAATGTCCCATACATGCATATAATATACAATTTAAGTAAGAATGATGATCCTTCCTAAGTGAACATCTTGGTTAGCTGTCCTCAGCATCTGAGGTAGACGTCCCCGCAGAAGTCTAGACTCTCCGAAACATTTCTCCCCGCTGATGTTATTTGTTTTTCTCCTTTACCCAACTTGCTCCTTTCATTCTCCTCCTTAACTATGTTCTCTGGAACACCCATTTCACCGTAAACAAACCAAAATGGTACAACCTTAAATTCTTCATGACACAGTCTTCTCACCTACTGCATTTCAGTGAAACATGGCACCTCCCAGACTCTACTTCCCAACCTGCCTTCTTTCCTGGAACAGAGCCTTCTCACTGCCCATGGTAGGCAAGGGAGGCTGATTTTCTCCTCCTTCAAGATGACTTCCAGACAATCATTCCTCCCCTATTCTTTTTTTTTTTAATTTTTTTTAATGTTTATTTATTTTTGAGACAGAGAGAGACAGAGTGCAACTGGGGGAGGGTCAGAGAGAGAGGGAGACACAGAATCCAAAACAGACTCCAGGCTCTGAGCTGTCAGCACAGAGCCCAACGCGGGGCTCGAACCCACGAACCGTGAGATCATGACCTGAACAGAAGTCGGATGCTTAACTGACTGAGCCACCCAGGCGCACGTCTCCCCTATCCCTTTGATGCTCATGCCACCAACAATCCTTTAACTGGTGTGTGGGCACCTTTCCGTCAGTTTTCCTCTGCACCTCACTTCCTGTCATTTCCTTGGATGCTTTGATCACTTCAATCTGTGTCAATGACGTCTTCAACACACTAGCCTCTCAATTTCTTGACCTCATCTTATCTCATGACCTTCTCCTCGATTCCATTTCAGCCATTTGCTCTCGGTCATAACCTGGATCCTGTGATTACCAGGAAGTTTCCTCACTCTGAAATTGGAAAAAACAAAAATCAAGTATTTTTCTTCAGACAATAGTCACATCTCCATTCAGCTTTCTCATTTCAACTACTCCAAAGATCTTGGTTCTTATCAGAACAGCTAATACACAAATATTTGTTATTCCTTCATATATTTTAATCTATTTCTGTTTTCACTTTCTTCCCTCTGTGGCTTAGAAGGAAAGATCTTTTCGTCAGTCATGATGCTGGATGTATTTATTTCACACCTCCAGATTCGTCATCTATGATCTCAATCTCTCCCTATTCCTCAGGCTATCACAACCAAATAAGAGATGATGGAGGGTACTGGAAAAGAAGCTGGTGATAAAGGCAAAATTACTCGATGATGGGACTAAGATTTTTTTAAGTGTGGATTCAGAATGACTAAGAAGAATACAAGCATTATAGGTCCTGGCAATGTGGAAATTATAACTAAAAAAAATTGGAGAAAAGGAAAAGATATTGAAGACAAAATTACATTTTCTCATGCCTCATCTGTTATAGTTGTGTATAAAAGGATACCATCTAGGCCCCAAAAATCAAACAATTAAACTACAAGAGTATTTAATAGTGCAAAATCAAGTAGTAAGAAAAGATAGCACTACTGACTAAACCAGGATGGCACTCATACATGAATAGGCAGCTGACCTATGGATCAGAACAGAAAGTTCAGAAGCAGACCCAAGTACAGACGAGTATTCAGGGCATGGTAAATCTGGACCCTTGAATCTCCAGCAACACGTTTAGGTTTCACTCTGATGATCTACATTCATTTCGCTGTCTTTCTAAAACAATTTTTAAACCACGTGGTTAAAGATGACACAAAATAATCAACCATTTGAAACATTTTCAAAGTGAGTCAAATGCTGTGATGCAAAGTAACACTTGCTAAAACATAAAGTGAAGGAAACGTACTCAGTGTGGGATCAGCAACGTCTTCCCTAAGGAAATTATTTCTAAGCTGAGATAATGAGTTTCCAGGTATGGCTCCACCTGGAGAACAAGAATGGTCTGTGATGAAGATGCAGAGGTAAACATGGGTCAGACAAGACAGGAGCTCACAGGACCTTAACAAACGACAGGCTTTATCTTAGGAACAGTATGAAGCTATGAATGGGTATGATGGACACTATAGTAAACTAGAAAAAAATCTAACTTCAACTTGGAGAGGGATTGGAGGGTACAAGAACACAGCAGGGAGCTATTGTAATTGTCCAGGCAAGAAATGATTATAGTTTGGGTTAGATTGGTGGCCATGGAGATGGAAAGAAATGGACAAATCTGATAGTCTCCATACTTACCCAAACAGCTGCTTATTGGTTGCTATATTTTCCTATCAAAATAGGGGGAAAGAATGGATATTAAGGGGTTGCTTGTGATGAGCACTGGGTGTTATATGTAAGTGATGAATCACAATATTTTAACCTGAAACCAATTTTACCATATATGTTAACGAACTAGAATTTAAATACAAACTTGAAATAAAAAAAGAAAAAACTTATCAGATAGAATATTAATATCTTGAACCAGGGAAAACTGATAATACGTTCTTTAGAAAATTATTGAATCATACCAAACATAAAAAAAATCCTATCCTAGGGGTGCCTGGGTGGCCCAGTCGGTTGGGCGTCCGACTTTGGCTCAGGTCATGATCTCACAGTCTGAGTTTGAGCCCCGCATCGGGCTCTGTGCTGATAGCTCAGAGCCTGGAGCCTGTTTCAGATTGTGTCTCCCCCTCTCTCTGTCCTTCCCTTGATCATGGTCTGTCTCTCTCTGTCTCAAAAATAAATAAAAAGCATTTAAAAATTAAAAAAAAGTCCTATCTTAAAATTTTATTGCCTTTAACTGTGTGTCATATCTTGATGTTTTGTTAATGCTATATATGATATTGTAGCAAAACTATTTAAGCTGGTGGAGCCCCTGCTACCTTCAACACACTGCTTTCAAGATGGCCCTGGGCAAGGACAGCCTGCACAATGAAAGAAGAGAAAGGTGAAAGATTGGAAAGTTTTATGTGCTAGGGTTAGAAGGGCACATACCACATTTAACCCCAAATCCACTGGCCCGAACTAAGTCAAAATGTCCCAACTGGTTGGAAAAGTGGCTAGAAAACCTGTCCTATTATAGAAGAGCACAAATATGGCAGAGCGCTCTCTCTCTCCCCAGCCCAAGATTATTTTTGCATTTTTGGAAAATAGATGTATAATTACCATACTGAAGGGCATTAAATAAATATCCACTTCTGATTCAATCTGAATTGAGGAAACCTTCCATGAAAAACTGACAACTTGTATACCCGCACAAATGAATGCATAGAGTTGTCGGGGGCCCCCTGATAAAACCTTATGTAATGCTAACGTGCTACGTTTCCAGGTACGTCATCTGACATTGCTTCTCTTAGCTATATTTTTCTTTGGCCAGTGTACAGAAACAGCAGGAATCTGACAGTAGATATGGTCAAGATTCTTAGCTGTCAATCACAGTTCTCTCTCTGGCTCCAGTGGTTCCCATCTTTCCCACATGGAAAAGACCCTCTTTCCCTTCCCAAGATCACTGAAATCTCATCCTATACGTGGCTCATGCTTGTTGTTTAGGATCTTGTTATCTAAATTAGCCCAAGTGTTGATGAGACTCCTCCATGTGCTTCTTCGAGAACAGCTCCTCTGGGGCAGCTCTCCATCTCAGCCTTGACAAGTTAAGAGGTGAGTTATCTGCTCTCCACACCCTCAAGACGTAACGCTGAAGCCTGCTGGAACAGCAATGGACATTCCTATTCAAAAGAGAGGGGGAAGATACAGGCACGTTGTAGTCACTGACCCAGAGTAACTCTAAGATCTAGCCAGGTGCATGGTACCATGTCTTTGCTCGGTGCTCAGTTCTCCCACAGAGCGGTTCTTGGTGTCTCTTAGCTTTGCCCTCTGGTCTCTCGGCTCTGCTTTTCTGAGTCTTCTTCCCTTTTTGATAAGAAAGGTCTGTGTTTTCAACTGAGTAGTTTGCTCAGCCTTCTTTACACCCATAAAAGGTGTAAAGGCTCATTTTGAACCCTCTTGCTTTTTTGTTGGTCCAAGCGGAGGTGTAAAAAAAAAAATTGAAAAAAATTTATATGTGTATTTTTAATTTTTTTAATGTTTATTTATGAGAGAGAGAGAGAGAGCGAGTAAGCATGGTCTCAGGGTTGTGAGATCCAGCCCCACATTGAGCTCTACGCTCTCTCCTTCTGCCCCTTCCCAGCCTGGTCACATACTCTCTCTCTAAAAACAAAACAAGACAAAAACAAAAACAAAAACAAAAACAATACCTTAAAAAAAACATAGTAGGGTATTAGTAGTGATTGTAAGTGGGGAATGACTGAGAAAATCTATTGCTTACCTAGATATTTGCTGATTATCTCACATAGTCTAGTATAATGACTAAGAACAGGGATTCTGGAGCCATATTGCCTGGGTTTAATACTGGTTATGTCATTTACTAGCTGTAGCAAATACTGAAAATGCTCAACTCAGATTCTCTTAGAGCCTTTTGAAAGGTTCCATGTGCATATCCTCCTGCTTCTATGGGCTTTTCTTTTAAGGATGTGTACCTAGAATTCCCATCAGAGGAGGGGTCCTGTGGGTACTACAAAGGCCTCTTGCCAGAACTGGTAGAAAGCTTGCCTGAGTGCTGATCCGCCTGGGTGGCATGGGCATTTATGAGTGGACCAGACTGTAAAATCTCAAATCTATTGCCAAGAAGCTGGACAAACTCTGCCATCTATGCTCAAGAGCTAAACTTCACAATCAGGAAGAGGTTGATATTATTGAGCCTGCCTCCTTGTTTGACTTCTTCTCTTATCTTTCTTGCTTCTCCTACTTTCTTACCCGTGAATCCTGGGAGCACTTTCTTAATAAACCACTGACACAAACAAATCCTCAAATTTCTTGGGGGTCTTCTTTTGAAAAATCTGACCCCAAACACTCTTCAGGTGATCTTGGGCAAGCAATTTAACCAGTATGTTAAATCCAGTTTTCTCACTTGGAAAATAAGGATGCTGAAAGGGTAATTATGAGGAATAATATGAGACAAAATGTATAAAGAACATAGTGCACTGCCTCACACGTGTTTAGCACAAACAAAATGTTAACTTAAAGGTTATTGAGCTTAAACATGAATCATGAATTTCCTTTGCTCAAAATTATTAGTAGTCCAATTTTTCTGACCTTTCCTATGATAACAAATAGCTTCTAGCAGTATGTTACCTTGTAGGTATTTCTGAAAAATATAAACACACTTAATCTGTCTTTTCAAGGTAAAGATGACATTTTAACAGAAAGAGAAAACCTCATGTAGCAGAAAGGCCATTTTGAAAAAGAACATTTGAAATATTTTTATTATAATGCTGAAAGTAATGTGAAATGTCACTCATAAAAAGGTTCCCATCTGAATACCTACAAACCTGGAATAGAATTTTCTGTTTTGCAGTTTTCCAAAGAGTTTTAATGGCTTTCTCGTTCAATTTTAAAAATATAAAAATGTAATTCCTTTTGATTATCAGAACAACTAATAGACATCATAAATGAAGGAAACTTACTACAGAATTTAAGACAAACAAAAGCAAAGACCTTTGTCTAATTTAATGTGAAAATTAAAAGGAACATCATTATTCAGCAAACATGATCAATAATGTGCTTCTTCCCTATTTGTATCTAAATTTCTTCATGAGATATAATTTTTTAGGTATATCGTCATTAAAACTATTATTAGATAAATTTACAGAACTTCAAGTCGCTATATCAAAAGTACTATTTATTCTAAGATTTAAAAAAGGACATATTGAGGGGTGCCTGGAGGGTTCAGGTTGGTTAACCTCCGACTCTGGATTTTGGCTAAAGTCACCATCTTGTGGTTGGTGAGAATGAGCCCCATGTGGGGCTCTGTGCTGACAGCATTGAGCCTGCTTGGGATTCTCTCTCACCTCTCTCTCTGCCCCTTCCCCTGCTCACACATATTTAATCCTATTGATTTCACTTAAATATACTTAATATTATTTTAGTGAGAACAAAAATTCTTCTATAATATAAAGTAAAATATAACTTAATGTATCATAAATATTGTTTATTTAATCTTTGTGCAGTTCTTACTAAATTTATTTGTGGTATATTGTTTATAATTTTAATATAGTTATATAAATATGAATCATAAAATATTTATTTAGATTTATATTTATATTAAATATATTAAATATACATATATTTATATATATATATAAATTTATATATATATAAATTATATTTATATTTAACTATTTATATAGATAGTTGAGTACCTAAATAGACAAAAACACATGCATAAAATTTTTTATCCCTCAAATTTCGTGTGATCAAAAGTTTGGTGAACCAGACTGCTTCTAATATTCTAAAATAATGATCTAAACCCACCAGTGAAAAAAAAAGAGATTGTCGGAGTGGATCATAAAACAAAATCTACAAGCAATCATTTTTAAATATAGAGACTTACATAGTTTAAAAATAAAGCAATGGGGAAAGATACACCATGGCAACACTAATCAAAAGAAATCTGGATGAACTATGTTAATTTTAGTCAAAGCAGACTTCAGAACAAGGAAAATCATCAGAAGTAAGATATTATGTAACGATAAAGGAGTCCGTTCTCCAAGACTATAAAATAGTTCTAAATTTATATACACCTATTACATTATATGAAGCAAAACTTATTGAACTGAAAGGAAAAATAGACAAATCTACTATTATAACAGAAGCTATAGCAGTTGTATACTTCAACATCCCTTTGTCATTAACAGATCAAACAGACAGAAAATCAGTAAGGATATAAATGACTTAAACATCACTAACAACCAACTTGATCTAATGGACATTTAAGACTACTCCATCCTGTTATAGCAGAATACACAATCTTCTCAAACTTCCATGAAACATTCACCAAAAGACAGCATTCTGGGCCAAAATATACACCTAAAAAAAAGTTGAAACTCTACAAAATATATGAAGTATATTCTCTGACCAAAACAGAATTAAATTAGACGTCAAGAACAAAAAGATAGCTGACAAATCCCCAACTGTTTGGAAACGAAAAACAAAACAAAACAAAACAAAACTCTAAATAACCTATGGAACAAAGATGTCTGAGGAAAAATTTAAAATATTTTGAAGTAAGTGAAAATAAAAATACACAAATTATAAAATTAATGGGGTGCCATGTAAGCGCTTCTTAGAGGAGAACTTAGAGCGTGCAATTAATATATTAGAAAAGAAAAAATATCTAAGATTAATAACAATTTTCTACCTTAGGAAAGCAGAGAAAGAACACTTTAAGCATAATTTATATAAAAGAAAAGATATAGCAAAGCTAGATCATAAATTATTAAATCAGGAACAAGTAAACAATAGAGAAAATTAATTAAATCAATACTCCTTCTTTGAAAAGATCAACAAAATTGATAAACTTTTAGCTAGACTAACCAAGTAAAAAAGAGAAGGCATAAATTATCAATAGTGAAAGAGGTGTTGTCCTACTGATCCTATAAACATTAAAAGTCTAACAAGGGAATGATGTGATTAAATTTATATGCACAAATTTGACAATCTAAATTAAATAGTCCAAATCCTTGATAAACACCAGCTACCAAAATGTATATAAAGAGAGGTAGATAACCTGAACAAGCTTTGTATGTATTACAAACTTGAATCAATAGTTAATAATCTTCCAAAAAATAAAAAAAATAAAATAAAAAGACCAGATGACTTCACTGGTGAATTCTACTGAACATTTAACAAAGAAATTTCTCTACAATTCTCTACAATTTTGTCCAGAAAATAAAAGCAAAAGAAGTAATTTAAAATTAATTTTATGAGTTACCATTACCCTAATACCAAAATCAAATAAAAACATTACAAGATAGGAATATAGACTAGTATCTCTCATGAACAGATACACAAAATTCTCATCAAAATGTTAACAAATCAAACACTTTATGAAAATAATCATATTCCATGACCAAGTGAGTTTTATTCTAATATGAAAAGCAATGTTATCATCAGAAAAGTAGACTAAAGAAAAAAATTATGTGATCATATCAATTGATCAGAAAAAGCTTTTGACAAAATCCAACATCCTTTCATGATAAAAGTACACAGAACACCAGAAATAGAGGAGAGCTTAATGAAAAATATATACCAAAAACAAAACAAAAAAACAAAGAACAAAAAACTACAGCCAACATTATGCTTAATGGTGAGAAGTTGGATGCTTTTTCCCAAAGATCAGAAACAAGGCAAGTATACCCTTTGTTAACATTCCTATTGTTATTGTACTGGAAGTTCTAGCTAGTGTAATAAGACAAGAAATATAAATAAAAGACAAACGTATTGGAAAGAAAGAAGTAAAACTACCCTTATTCACAAATGACATGATTGTTTATGTACAGCACCACAAACAATTCAACAATACCAAATCCTAGAGATAATATGTGAATCATAGGATACATGGCAAGATCACAGGATACAAGGTTGGTAAACAAGAGACAATTGTTCTCTTACATATCATCAATGAGCAACTGGAATTGAAAACAGAAAAATTTGCAATAGCACCAAAACAAAACAAAACAAAGCAAAAAATCTAAATAAATGCACAGACCTTCCATATTCATATAAATTGGGACAGGAATATTTAATCAAGATAAAACTAAATCTTGTTAGGATATCAGTTTTCCCCAACTCAATCTACAGATTCAAACAATCCCAAAGTCTCAGCAAAAAGTTTCATAGATCTCATCAAAATGATTCTAAAGTTTATATGGAGGGGTGCCTGGGTGGCTCAGTCAGTTAAGTGTCCGACTGCGGCTCAGGTCATGATCTCACAGTTCATGGGTTTGAATCCCGCATCCGGCTCTGTGCTGACAGCTCAGAGCCTGGAGGCTGCTTTGGATTCTGTGTCTCCCTCTCTCTCTCTCTCTCTCCCCCTCCCCTGCTCATGCTCTGTCTGTCTCTCTCTCTCTCAAAAATAAATAAACATTGAAAAAAATTTTAAGTTTAAATGGAAACGCCAAGCACCAAAAATATCCAACACTATACTGAAGAACAGGGTTGAAGGACTCACAGTAGCTGATGTCAAGATTTAATATAAAGATTAAATAATAAAGACAGTGTGATGTTGGCAAAAGAAGAGGTGTCTAGATCAATGCAACATAACTGAGAGGCTGAAAGTAGCTCTATACCATTATAGTCAACCAATTTGAGGCAAAGTGCAAAGACTTTAGACAGTAGAGAAAAAAAATAGTGTTTTTGATAAACGATGCTGGAACTGAACATCCATATCCAAAAATATAAACCCAGACACAGACCTTCTATATTACAAAAAATCAATGCAAAATGAACTCTAGACCGAAATGTCAAATGGGGGAGAAAAGTTAGATCTCCCATGCAGAATTATAAATAATGTGTGGAGATAGGGAACCCCCAAGGGGATGGAGCATAACTCTCCACTCTTTTAAGTGTGGACTGCACTTCTACAGAAGACAGTTTGGAAATGAAGGGAAAGAATAACTTTACAATGGAGAAACCTGACAAGCACTACCTCAGCCAGGTGGTGAAGGTCAATACCAGCAATTAGACATATTGATGGTACACACCCTTGACAGGCTGCAATGAGAACAAGACTTTAAGTTGGTCCTCTTCCTCTCAAAGCAAATAATCCTCATCTAATCCTGAAAAAAAAAATCAAAGTTTGACTGAAGTACATTCTGTCCAATACAGGACCAGTACTCCTCAGAACTCTCAAATTCAACAAACACAAGGAAATTGAAGAAACCGTCACAACCAAGGGGAGCTTAAGGAGACATAATGACTAAAATTAATGAGGTATCCTGAGTGGAATCCTGAAGCAGAAAAAGGACATTAGGTAAAAACTAAGGAAATCTGAATAAAATATGGATTTTAGTTACTAAGGTAACAATGTTTTGTTAATTGTGACAAATGTATCCCATTAATGCTAGACGTTAATAATAGAAGAAAGTGGGTATAGGGTATGTGGAAACTCTTTGTACTATCTATGCAATTTTTCTGTAAATCCAAAACCATTTAAAAATAAAAAGTTCACTTAAAAAGTTTAACAAGGAGCTAATAAAAATAACAAATAGAAAAATACTTTTGCAAATGAAGGAACATACTGCTAAATAACTCAAAGATAAGGTAAGAAATCACAGTGGAAATTTGAACAAATTTTGAACCGATTAATAATAAATGTTATTTATTTGTAATATATAATAACAAAAAATAAATACAATAAATATAAATAAAATATGCATATTAAGAAATAAAATAAGGTTAATAATAATTAAAATAATATAAAATAATAATAAAATGATATACATAACTGCATAACTACCATTGAAAGACATAAATAAAACTTTGCCTTATATGAATGTAGTATTGAAAGAATAAGAAAGGCTGAAAACAAATGCATGATGTAACTATCCATCAAAACAAGTGAAAATAACAAAAGAACAATAAATACCAAGTAAAAGGGAGAAAATAATAAGTAACAATGGCAGAATTTATGAAATAGAAAATTAACTTATATTAGAAGTCCAATAGAGCCCAAAGTGTTTTTTTGAAAGACTAATAAAATTTATCAACTCTTAACAAATCTAATCAAAGAGAAGAGACAAATAACAAAAATCAGAAAAGGGAAACATCACAGAAATCCTCGACATTAAAAATATAAAAAGAGACTACTCTGGACAACTTCATGCCCATAGCATTAAAAATGTAGATGAAATAGACAAATACCTAAAAACAGCACAAGCATATAAAATAGAAACAGGAAGAGAGAAAATCTGATTTGTCCTATAGCTATTAAAGAAATTGAATCTGTAATTAGAACTTTCCCACAACAAAGCACCAGGCCCAGATGGTTTCCCTGATAATTTCTACAAAACATTTAGGGAAAAAATAACTCAAACACATTCAAGGAACAAAAAAAGAAAGTTTCTAAACTAATTTTATGAGGTCAGCATAACCTTGATGCCAAAACTTAAAAAAACTTTACCAGAAAAAAAAATTAAAACAAAAATCTTAAATGAATATAGATGCAAAAATTCTAAACAAAAGTTGTCAAATAAAATCCAGTGATACATAAGATCATCACCAAGTTGGCTTAATTTCATATATTCATAGTTCATGTTTAGAACTATGTTCTAAACATGTTCAGTTTTTAGAAGTGTGTCACTATATTTGATCACATTAAAATGAAAGGAGAAAAATATCATAAAAATCATAATAAATTCAGAAAAAGCACTTGGAAAATTCAACAGTAACATATGATTTAAAACACACACACACACACACACACACACACACACACACACACACACACACACGGGGCACCCAGGTGGCTTAGTCAACTGAGCAATCGACTCTTGATTTCGGCTCAGGTCCTGATCCCAGGGTTATGGGATTGAGTCCTGAGTTGGACTCTATGCTGAGTGTGGAGTCTGCTTGGGATTCTCTCTCAATCTCTCTCTCTCTCTCTCTCTCTCTCTCTCTGCCTCTCTCTTCTCTGCCTCTCTCCTTTGCTCATTTGCTCACTCTGTCTCTAAAAATAAAAATAAAAATAAAAAAATAAACACATGTAAACTGACAAGGAAACTTTTTTAATCTGATGAAGAAATCCTAGATTTAAACTACCTCCCCCCACAACATTAACAATGAGTTATCCAATAAGGAAATTGAGAAAACAATTCCATTTATAATAGCATCAAAAAGAGTCAAATACTTAGAAATAAACTTAAGGAGATGAAAGACTTATATCCAGAAATTATAAAACATCGATGAAAGAAGTTAAAGCAGGCATAAATAAATGGCAGGATATCCTATGAAAGGAAGAATTAATAATGTTAAGATATCTATAGTACCCAAAGCAATCTACAGATTCAGTGCAATCCTATCACAATTTCAAAGCATTTTTTAAAGAAATAGAAAAACAATGCTAAAATATGTATGGAGCCACAAGAGACCCCCAAATGGCCAAAACAATATTCAGCAAGAAAAAAACAGCTGAAGGCATCAATCAAAATTCCTGACTTCAAATTAGATTACAAAGTCTCAATATTCAAAATGGTATCGTATTGGTGTAAAACAGGCATACAGACCGATGGAACAGGATAGAGAGCTCAGAAATAATCTTATGCATATATAGTCAACTGATCTTTGACAAGTATGCCAAGAATACACAATGGGAAAGGATAGTATCTTCCACCACTGACGCTGGGAAAACTGGATATCCACATGCAAAACAATGAAACTGGACCCTTATCTCACACTACACAAAAATCAACTCAAAATGAGTTAAAGACTTAAACATAAGACTTGAAACTTTAACACTCTTAGAAGGAAACAGAGAAAAAACTCCTGGACATTGGCCTTGGCAAAATTTCTTGGACATGACAAAAAAAACCACAGGTAACAAAAGCAAAAATATAAACCAAAGTAAAATACTCCTAAACAGCAAGAGGAACAATGAACAAAATGAAAGGCATGAGAGAAAATATTTGCAAACCATATACCTGATAAAGGATTAATATCCAAAATACATAAAGAACTCCTACAATACAATAGCCAAAAAAAACAAGCTGATTAAAAAAAAAAAAAAAGGCAAAGGACTCCTGTATCCCTTGGGTAAATTCCTAGCAGTACTATTGCTGGATCATAGATCTATTTTTAATTTTTTTGAGGAACCTCCACGGATGGAACTGGAGAGTGTTATGCTAAGTGAAATAAGTCAGGCAGAGAAAAACAGATACCATATGTTTTCACTCATATGTGGATCCTGAGGAACTCAACAGAAGACCAGGGGGGAGGAGGAGGGTGGAAAAAAAGTTACAGAGAGGGAAGGAAGCAAACCATAAGAGACTCTTAAATAAACTGAGGGTTGATGGGAGGTGGGAGGGAGGGGAAAGTGGGTGATGGGCATTGAGGAGGGCACCTGTTGCGATGAGCCCTGGGTGTTGTATGGAAACCAATTTGACAATAATGTCATATTAAAAATAAATAAAAATAAATAAAAAATAAATGAAAAAAGGCAAAGGAACCGAATTGACGTTTCTCCGAAAGAGACATACAAATGACTAACAGTTATACGATGGCCAACAGGTATATGAAAAGGTGCTCAACATCACTAATCATCAAGGAATCCCAAATGAAAACTGAAATAAAAACATATCTCACATCTGCTGAGATGGCTTTTATCAAAAACCAAAATATAACAAATATTGGTTAGGATGTGAAAAAAGGGATCTTTGTACACCGTTGGTGGAAATGTAAACTGGTGCTGCCCCTATGGAAAACAGAATGGAGGTTCTTAAAAAAAACTAAAAATAGGACCAGCATATGATCCAGCAATCCTACTTCTGGGTATATATTCAAATGAAGTGAAACCAGGGTCTTGCAGAAATAACAGCCTTTCCATGTTCATTGCAGCGTGACTCACAATGGCCAAGACATGGAAAACAGTAGGATGGAAACAATCCAAGTGTCCATCAACAGATGAACAAATAGAGAAAATGTGGTATACACACACACAATGGAATGTGATCAAGGAAATACGAGAGGGCAGTCTCACGGAATTTGCACGACCAGCAAACATGTCTTTGAACTTGATATACGCACTGGTCTATCTGCTCAATATATTGTTGACCTCTTTTAATTGTATCTAAAACTTGAAGAGAGCATTCAAAGCTGGGAACTTGATCACCTGGGCACATGCTGAAGAGCAATAGGTTAAGGCAGTGATTTTCAATGCTGGCTGCATTTTAAAATCATCTGGGATCCCGCTGCTAGAAATTCTAACTGCTTGGTGTGGGGTGAGGCATAGCACAAGTCTATCTTAGAAGGTAATTCCAGTATGCCCTCAGGGTTGAGAATCACTGGTCTATTTTATTTATTTTTATTTGTTTTGTAATGTTTTTATTTATTTTTGAAGGAGAGAGAGAGAGACAGAACATGAGCAGGGGAGGAGCAGAGAGAGAGAGGGAGACACGGAATCCAAAGCAGGCTCCAGGCTCTAAAAGCTGTCAGCACAGAGCCTGATGCGGGGCTCGAACCCACAAACTGTGAGATCATGACCTGAGCCGAAGCCGGATGCCCAACCGACTGAGCCACCTAGGCGTCCTTATTTTATTTGTTTAAATTAATTTTATTTAAATCCAAGTTAGTTAACATATAATGTAATAGTGATTTCAGTAGTAGATTCATGATTCACCTTTCATTTCACTCATCATGTTATGTCATCTTTGCCCCGGGTCCCCCAGGTAGACTTGTGCTATAGGTCATGGTAAGTTCTTATTTAAAAGTTCTTAGGCCACTCGCTTGCATCTGCTGTGCTTCTACTGTTCATGTTTTTATTCCTTAGTTCTACCAAGAATTTCTCATTAACTTAAAACAGAAATAAAACCATAAAACAAATAGCATTAGCGTAACTCTGCATTTTGAAAGTCCATTTTGGTGCTCAGATTTATTTTGGTCTGGTTTTTATCATTCCTTCTGTTTTATCATTATATATATTTAATTCCTCAAGTTTCTTGAATTAAAACTCCTCGTTTGACTATTTATTCATTTTATGGTACTTTTAATGTGTATTATGCCTTATTTTAAATTCTCTCACAGCCTCCTCATTTCTTACCCTCTAGTTTTCTATTTTCTTTTCGTAACTCAAAACTTGATGCTTTCGTTATGCGACTTGGGTTCCCTAACTTTTAATATCTCTGGTTTTAGCTTTATGTCTCCTTTTTCATTTAAATTTTATTTTCATTTTTCTACTGCTTCTTCTAATAACCTTTCCTCACAGGTGTAACCATCATGTCAATAAGTTATCTTGAAAATTTTGTCGATACAGTGTCAATTTTGAAGAATCTTCTCAGACGAGCATCTGTTCACCAGCGAGGGTCATGGAGAAGTGGGACACCTGCTCAGTGGTGTTCTCAGTGGGGTGGTGCGTTTATATGAAACACAACACACATGTGTAAGCTTTTCTGCTTCATCATTGCCTTCTTTACTCTCCATCATTTTAAGTGTCAGTCCTTACTTTTTCTTTCTTTTTAACTTGAATGAATTAAGGTCTTAGTTTCCTGAATCTTTTATCGCAGATTTATAGTTCCTTTTGCAAATCCATTTTAAAATTTTACCATTTTGTTTTTAATTATTTTCTAAGCTACATTTTCTGTTTTAATTTTTAGTTCATTATTTGTCTTTCTGCTGGTAGGCAGTGAGGATAGTCAGAAAAATCAGCCATTGTATACGGAAGGAGAGCAGACTATCCTTTCATTTCTCCTTTATGGGTTTTCCACCAGGTCCGATGCTGGCTCTACAAAATATCTTATTCCTTGTTTCCCAGGATACTTATGACAACTCAGTTTCTCCGGACAATTGTGATTCTATCTCTTTGATAAGTCCGGAAAATACCAGCACAGTGCTTTCCATGACGTTTTATATTTACCAGCCTTTTAATGTGGCACTAAATTTTGGAACCTATGATTTCAGCATGCAAAACTATCGGACTTAGGATAAGGCATGCTACCCAACAGGAGGGGGAAGAGGCAGCTGTGTGATTCCACGCCAGCAAGAATCCTGAGGCACTCTGTCCTGGCCTTCGCGGAGATTCCTCGCTGGTGCGTTTCCCCAACAGAAGATCAGCATCTGGTTCCTAATCTCTGACTAGGCATTCACCTGCCTTTGTTACACATCTTATTTAGTTATTGTCCTTTCTCTATGGAATTCTAGGAAAAGCTTTCTGGTGTGTGAGTCCTCTTATTACGTGCCTCTAATATTGATGTGCTGGGAATGCTGGCCAGAGCTCAGGTCGGTACCAGCAGGGGGTCGGTTTGTTTGTTTATTTATTTAAATTTTTTAGGAAATGTTTATTTATTTTGACAGAGAGAGAGCGAGACAAGGAGCATGAGTGGGGGAGGGGCAGAGAGAGAGGGAGACACAGAATCCGAAGCAGGCTCCAGGCTCTGAGCTGTCAGCACAGAGTGGGACGAGGGGCAGGAACTCACAGACCATGAGATCATGACCTGAGATCATGACCTGAGCCGAAGTCGGATGCTCAACCGACTGAGCCACTCAGGCGCCCCAGAGGGGGGTGGTTTTTGATGGATCCAGTTGTACTTCTCCCCACTCCATTTTCTCCTCTGTGGAGATTCTACGCCTTATCAGGCTGCTGGAGTCCAGGGAGAAGGAAATGACCATCCTGGCCTTTGGCCCTGGATCTTTCCTTCTCTTGGAAAACAGGGGACTTCGGGAATTGGCTGATTTGGGCTTCTCCTGTCTGTTGTTCTTCCTCCCAAGAAAAGGGTGGTAGGTGGGAAACATTAAAGTCTTTAAAAGTAGACTTGGTCATTCTTGGGGATTTGTGGAACCGTAATAGTTGATGATACGTCACTTTAGTTCAAGATTACAGTCAAGAACACACAGTCCAGCAACCAAAAATAGTTTTGAAATACTTGAAATCTTTTACTTACATTTCACATGAACCACTAAGAAACACACAACACATGGTTAACAGCAACATGGCGACACTCGTACTTTCTCCCCCTTTTCATACGTATCCCGTCCTGCAGCTGCTTGAACCAACTCTCTCGTGGTTTCCCCAAACCTCCTTGCTACCTCTCTTCATTCATATTCTCCCCTCTCCTACTCCTCATCTCTATGCTTTTATTACGTGGAAAAAGGCACACCATTTGAAGGAGGTGATGGCCGTGGACTAGTAATTATGATTCTTTTTGGGCAAGCTGAAGGGGGCACAGGGAAGGTAGGTTATAAACACTCAAAAATGAGTTATTTTTACAGCTGTCTTTGTAACTGCAGAGTTTGTTTATTCTATATTGGTAAGTACATGTAAGTCTGCTTTTTTTTTCCCCTTCAATGACATTTTCTCCTCAACTACACAATATGAGGGATGAGACTAAGGACTCATCTAAGACCTCTCCCAGATAATGTGACTGACTGGACCTTAGTGGTGGGATGGCTTTTCCCATTTAAGGCATAGTCATGGATAAGGACATTTCTTTGTTGGTTTGTTTTTGTTTTTTAAAGTTTCTTTTTTCATTTTTGAGGGAGGGAGGGACGGAGAGAGGGCGAGTGAGAATCTCAAGCCAACTCCACGCTATCAGCTCCCAGAGTGATGCGGAGCTCCATTCCACGAACTGTGAGATCGTGACCTGAGCTGGAATCAAGAGTCTGACGCTTAACTGACTGAGGCACCCAGGGACCCTGAAAATGGCATGGCATATGGAATGTTTTGATGGGCCATGCTGACCACTGGGGTAATTCAATATGTGTTACTGTTATTCCCGTTTTCAGATAAGAATACTGAGGCCTAGAGAGATTCAATAACTTGCCCAAGGTTACACATAAGTCATAGGTAGCAGAAGAAAAATTAAAGCCTTAGCAGTCTGACTCAGAACCAACATTCTTTTCAACAACCTATGCTGAACAGGGTGGCAGTTCTGATCTCTGAGAGCCCAGGACGTTGCCTCCAGATTCTTAGTCTGTAAGCTGTTCTTTCCAAGTCTGATTTCTTTCCTAAACTGGATGTTATTTTTCCTGATACTCCATGTACACATTCTGCCTTCTTAGGGATCCAGAAACGTTTCACTGACATTAATTCTCCATGTTGGACTTAATTTCAGTTATTTTAAGATAATCAATGAGGCAGAATTTCAGGGCACCCAGCGACCTAGAGACCAAAGGGTCATTGTCTCTCATTCTCTGTTAAAAAGAGCATTACAGGACAGTTATTGCCACACAGACTTTTGTACTTGCCTTGCTTAGGAGAAAGCTTTTTCTTTATCTGAAAAGATTTTTTTTTTTATCTGAAAGCTTTTTTTTTTTTTAACTTCCCTACTTTTAAAGGAGGAACATAGAGTTTGCCTTCAGCCGGGTATTTTCTTCCAAGGTGATAGCTTCCTTCCCAACTTCAGCAGAAATGATTTGCAGTGAGGCGGCCCAATCCCAACTCCACTGGCTCTTTTGATAAGGATTCCTGAGGCAGATGTCTCTCGGGTTACCTAGTAACAACATTAGAAAAGCAAGCTAGCATAATTTTTGGACAAAGATTACACGCAGGAACTTTAAATACTGGCGTTCCATTCATTGAAATTGAAATTAATTTCAATTGAAATTGAAATTAAAACTCACAGTTCTGAGTGTGAATAAATTGAGAACAATACCTAACTCTAACAGTCTGTTATTTCCATTTATCTTTATTTCTTCTTACAAGGGAACTTGTAAAAATCACTAAATATGTGGCAAGTGACAAGGAGGCTTAATGCCTGTGGTCAGAGTCGCCCTGGAAAAAGAGCCATGGAGTACCTATCTCTACAACTCTGAATCCTGGTATCTTGGCAGACAATTTGAGGACTAACTTGAAGCAACAACACAATAGATATCTGATTCTCTGGAGGAACATTCCTCTAGAGCACAGTTACTCAAAGTGTGATCCAAGGAACATCCACCTCAGAATCACCTAAGGGTCTTGTTTCGAGCATGAATCCTTGGACCTTCCTCCACATCTTTTGAATCAGAGTTCTGGGAGTAGCTCTTGAAAACCTACAGTTTTAGCAAGCTCCTTGGGTGAATCTTTTGCTCACTAAAAGTCTGAGAAATCATTTTTGGGGGGGTGGGGATAGTGGTGTCCATTTAATGGAAAATACCTTATTGCATATACTGATAAGAAAGATGTGGTAGTGAGTGGAATCATATGTTGGGGAAAAACTTGAAAGAAATTGCTTTTTTTTCTCTCTAAGCTCCAGGCAAATGCCATAATCCATGGTTTTGGCTTCATAGAAAGTGATTATTTTTTGCAGACCTTAATCCTTGCTGTTAGTGTTGACAGTGAAGAATTGAGAGGAATGAGATCACAAAATGTGTATTTTAACTTGACCAGTAGATTTTCTGTCTAAGGAAATTTCAAACTTGGTATGGTAAGAACAAATTTTTCTCCTCTTACATATTATTCAGGAATTTTGTAAAATTTTTATGCATTCCACGTTTGAGCAAGTGTGGGGTCACCTTTGATAAGAACTATAGAACATCTGGCGTAAACTCTAGGCTGGATAAAGAAGTATTTGCAAAACAAAATTTCAGAGAATTTCTCAGGAACTCCCCAGTTTAAATCCTGTTGTAAAGTCACTACTGGATGTCCAACCTCAAGTAAGAAAAATTATTTTAGAAGAATCTGTCTCAACTATCAGAACTAGTAATGAGACAAATTCTAGAATGTGTGTACCGATTTATGACTTTAAAGAGTAGAGTTTGGGATTACTTAAGGAGAAATCTGCCAAAAGCATTATAATAATGCAGAGGTTCTCGAACTTTCTCAGTCTACCGTGTCTTCAGTGTCTCAGTAATTCTTTCATATTTTACACTTCTGTTTATGAAGTAGTCAGGCCCAGACACCTGGTGGCAGTTATGCAACAGCATTTGACAGGTATTTCTGTGTTTCCCTTGAAAATGTACAACATCTTGCAGTGTCCCTGTGTGTTCCATGTGATGCTCCAGAGCCCCTCAGCATGGATCTGGGAACCACAATAATCATGGTTTACAACATTTATTGTTCTTTTCTTGGCTCTGTGGAGTAGGTGAGTATGATCAAGTCTGCATGTGCTCATTAGAAGCACTTGGCTGATGATAGACATCAGAAATTTCTCCTTAAATACACCCCAAGAACAAAGGTTCATCACAGCATTGAATCATATATGGTCCTTCTTCTAATGACTTGAAATATTTTTAGTTATACACTCTCCCTTCTCCTTCACCTCAGGAAACTCAGCATATTCAAAACCGTCTTGCTCTTTCTGCTATACTTATTCCTAATCTTAGTGAACCATCCACCTTTGAAACTGGAAGCTGTATGGTCATCTATATCTTCCCATGCATGGTGTATTCCACACTAGTGGCTGAGTCTTTTGATTCACCGGTCTTTAAACTGCTCTACCCATTCTCTTCCTTTCATCTTCAGTGGTTTTTCCTTAGTTTATCCTCATATGGACTGATGTAAAAATTTCTAGTTTCCATACCTTCCTGCAGCCAGTTTTATCTCTCTCTAATACACTTTTTTTTATTGCTGACATTCATCTTTCTAAAAGCACAAATCTGATGATCTCGCCCGTTCTCTCCCTTAAAGTCCTTCAATGACTCCTTGCTATCTCTCTACTAGTTGAGACTAATTCCTTCAGCATTAGCCAATGCCATCTCTTAGGCTTCATTCCTAAGAACTCTGTGCACTGCCCTTCCTTCCAGCACCTATACTTGAGCTATGACCCCGCTTATACTCAACTGCTAATTACACGGAACCACTAACAAGTACTAAGCCATGCGATCGTCTTGCTTTTTGTTCATTTTATTCCTTGGCAAGGTGCTTCTTCCTATGTGTTTTCCACTTCTCCACTTATGATTCTTTCTCCACTTATGATAGGCAGGTATAGGGGCGCCTGGGTGGCTTAGTCGGTTAAGCATCTGACTTCAGCTCAGGTCATGATCTCCCGGTTCGTGAGATTGAGACTCGCATCGGGCTCTGCGCTGACCGCTCAGATCCTGGAGCCTGCTTTGGATTCTGTCTCCCTCTCTCTCTGCCCCTCCCCTGCTCACACGCTGTCTCTCTCTGTCTCAAAAATAAATGAATGTTAAAAAAATTTTTTTTAAGAAAAATAAATAAATAAATAAATAAAATAGACAGGTATAGTATAAATATTGTCATAAGTCATTCCGTGTCTTTGGGGGAACAAGATGGGTTGTAAATAATAAACATAAGTGCTTTGGTGTATTACTAGTGCTTCCCAGATATTATGACAAAAGAAAAAAAAGAAAAACTGGACCACTGATAGCAGCTATGAATATTGACTAGAAAAAAAATAATGTTTCCAATTCATAAGTTAATCAAGGGGCAATCCTCGTCCTAGGAAATAGCATGTAGGACAACAGCCTCATACTAACTGTACTCCTGGACCACAGGAATCTCACTCAGGGCCGACAGTCTGATTACACATGTGTTTGTCTCTCAAGCCATCAAGAGGGCAAAATGGTCATTTTCAATTCAATAAGTATTTATCGAGCACTCGTACTTTGACAGGTACTCTGCTAAGTGCCGGTGACGTCAGTCTAAGATGATGCTTCTGCCTTTCGTGAAATCGCATGCGATGGGAAAGAAGATATATGCCGGTCAAAGCAACCTTGGCTTGGTTGTTAGAAAGGACAATCAGTGTAAACAGCACAAAGTCCTTGAGAAATGCTAAACTTTGTTCAAGAAAGTCCAAAAGCATTTTATTATCCAGAAAAAAAAAAAAGCTGTTAAACCTTTCCTTTAGAGACCTGGACTTGTTTGTACATTTTGAAAATGAACAGTCGGAAAGAATATCCATTTGTAGTTCTATTTTTATAAGCAAAACTCCAGTGCAAGTTAACAAGGGTTGTCGCCTCTGTGACTCACTTATCTGTGCGCTTGGGAAAACTTTTCTCTCAAACCCCAAAGGTCACACATGTCCCAGGCCCCAGAGCACCTAGGAGGAAATAGCATAGAGTGTAGCATTGCGAACTGAAACTGCATTGTTACACCAGAGGTCATAGATCTCAGAGATCCTTCACATCTACCCCAGCTTCCAATGTTCATTCCTAAGACCACCAACATCAACCTATAAACACTGATTATTGGGACAGTAATTCAGAGCACTCTCGCTAGGATTAGATTGAGAAAGTCAGTGTGATTTGACAAGTAGGAGAAAGGATTTCATGTACTTTCTCCCTTACCCTTCCATGATGCTCGATAATTCATCATTTGTAATCCATTCCCATGAACTGAGCTCTCTCCTCTTGACATCCCCACTGTCAGGTGTTAGTGTGTGTTTTTTATTTTCTTCCATTTAAGGCAAGTCTCTGGAGAGAATGAGAGTCCTAAGTTCCTGGCCCGAGATTAATTAAAGGTAGAAGAGAAGAGTAGCGCGTCACAGTGAGAAGGGTTAAGGGCAGATTATCATCAAGAGGTGGTTTGGGGAAATTAAAACCCAGTGTCACCTATTATATAAAAGGGACTTGTTTCTGACGTTCCTATTTCCATCTGTCTTAAAATTTTGACTTATCCACAATAAGACTTTTTTCAGGCTTTGAATCTGTGAGAGCTTACCTTCTCGTAAATAACTGAAGTGGGAGGAAAGAGATACTGATTCTAGCTTCATATCATGAAGTAGGAAAAACATCAGTAAGACTATCAAGTACAAGATCTCTAAAATATTCATTGTTAACAGACCTAAGGGAAGAAGCCGGGATAACCATAGCAACACTGAAACATTCAGGCCATAAATTCTGTGAAATAGATAAACCAGCGGCAGCTGATTTCAGTGGAAGGGGGAAAAACCCACATTATTCTAAGCTATACTCTTGGCATAAGACTCTAGTGTCAATTCTGTGAATACAGTGATTAATTTAAAAAGTAACCAGGTACCGTATATATTATATGAATTTTTTTTTCCACAAAGTACTGACTTTACAATCTATGCGGCTTAAGGAAGAGACATGTAAATTAGACACTTGAGATCAATTTAAGTTTATTTTCTCAGCTAAATAAGAGGCTGTGGTTAAGAATTAAGAACTTCCTTTAATAAATTCATCCCTCATCCTCAGTCCTTCCAGATTGGGGAATGAGAGGAAAAACCTTATGGAAAGATCAAATGAAAGAGAAATTGTAAACAGTAAGTTACTTTTGTGTGAGTAAACATTACGTCTTCTATGCTGAAGAATATCTTGCTCACTTCTTGTGCCTTTTGAAATATTTCACTATCTTTCATTGTCTGAAATCCTACCTCTTCCATGAAACTTTCCTCAATTCACCAACCCATCTGGGGCCTATTCTTTCTAAACACAAAGAGTAGACACAGTCCATCCCACCCAAAACAGCATTAACTGCACCATACTTTGGGTTGGAGAAGGCTGTAAAGAAATGGAATGAGGTCATTCAATTTCTGGGAGTAAAAGGATTCAGAGAAATCCCAAACCTCCCTGAAAATCCCCCCCCCCCCACTCCAGGCTCTTGGTTTGGCCTGCATTTCTTTCCCCTCTTGTTCCCAAAGAGGTCTCTTTTAGGATGATTCAAATACTTCCAGCACCCTATATTCTTGGAGAAATTCTGCCTCCTGTTTGAAATTAGAAGTTGTTGTGGTCTTAAGAATGAGAAGCGTAGAGCCAGAGATGAAATTTGTTTTTTTCTCTGCTCGATCAGAACTATGTATCTAAGGTGTTTGTTTTGCATATTGCTGCCAGATATTGGAGAGGGAGAGAAGTCTACCAAGAGGCATCATTGGCAGCAATGTGTTGGTGGTATCTTGGCTCAGATGTGGGATCTCTAATCTGAATGCCAAAATAACAGATCTTTATCTACCAGGGAGTCTGGAGATCCCCAGATGTTATCAACAAAGCCAACACCAATGCTTCCTTCTCTCCTGGCAAAGGTCTCTGTTGCTTTTCATGGGATCTGGGTCATTACCTCATAGCAGGGGAAAATATTAAATTGGAAGTGGAATATAAAGCAAGTTATGATGGAGAGAAAATCTTATCCTGTTAAGAATTCTAAGGTTTATATATCTGCAGGGATTTTGTATTCTTTTTTACCTTCATCTTGTGACTAGAAGGTTACCATCTTGTGACAGTAGAGGTAGGAACGATGGGTGCCCTGTGATTAATGGCATTTTTCAGCATCTTACAAATGTTCCTGTTGTTTTTATTGGGTATGATACACCTTCCTATTGTGATCATAAGCTTTAAGGAGATGGATATTATCTCTGTTATTTTAATATGTCTTATCTTTAGCAGAGGCAGGAAATAAGGTAGACACCCAAGAGATAGCTAAAGATAATAAAGGATGGGATGATAAATTCTTAATAACACCAGCAGAATTTTAATCTGATCTCCAAGTCCTCATTTTAACTTTTTCATATACTACAGCTAAAATTTTAGAAATGTTTAAATTTGATATGGACCTATTTCAGGGAATGACCATAGTAGAAAATTTGCCCCATTTTCTCCCAAAAGGGCTCTGGCTTTATCATTGGGAATAGAAGAATCCCTGCCTAGAGATAAACTATCAAAATATAATGATGACCCAGAAAAATAAAGGTTGATAGAGGATCTGGTCAAAATCCATGTAATTAAGAAGATTAAATGCATAGGGTAATTTTTTTCACCAGACCTCGGAGGAATAGAACTTAATAATATACTCCCATTAAGTTTGAAAAAAAATGGGATTTTAGGAAAAATACAGATAAATATTACTTTGAAGAATGAATAATAAATAGAAAAGAGGGTTTGATATTTGTTAAATGTTTCATAAAATTTCTCACTTAATCACCCAACATCCCTACAAGTTGAGAGATTATTTTTCCCATTTAGAAACGAGACAACAGAAATACATAGAGATTAAAAGACTTGTCTGAGCTGTTGGTGAAGAACAATTTTGTACCTTGATTTAGTAATCCTAAATCTAATTTGTTTTGCAACATGCACTGCTACCAAAACCTCATTATCCCAAAAGATGTTTCACCCAAACAGCGTGATTATGCGCGAAGGGGTTTTGGATGATTTTCTGAAAGATAATTCCAAGACGGATTCCTAAGACAATTTAAGAATATAGCGTTAATATATATCCTTATAATGTCACAGAGGAAGCCACAAATTCTCACCAATCAGTCCTTGGTGCTACTGAGAGAGATTGAGTAGCATGACACCATTGGTTCAACACAGTGTGACATTTCTAATATTCTTAGAAAGGACTGTAAGAATGACCTTTAGAACTTTTTCTAGATAGAGTCAGAAATGACTTCAACATTGCCTTAGACGAATTCCAGGCATAAGTCTGATTATCAAAAGAAAGGGCAAGGAGGTGGCAAAGTAAAGAAGAACTAACTTGGATGGAAGGGGATACAACTGGAGGAAGCCTCTGCTAGCTGTGAGTTTGTGTTTGCCCTTTTGGGCGGTATGGGTCTGAGGGAGCCCTTCTTAATATCTATCGTAGGCTTCTAGGCTCCGCATTTTTGCTACCATTTCTTGGTCGTATGTTCTACAGCCTCCTGAGGCCATGAGATTTAGAATCCTCTTAGTTCGGTGTTTCCTTTTCAAAAACTTCCAGTATTTGTCTTCCAAAACCTTCATTTTTGCTATAGTTGGAAAGTCCTGACAGATGGCACTATAAAACCTAATGTAATGCAGTCAATAGTTATTCCACTCTTAATACTCACAATATTGCATTGGGGGTTCCCTTCCTGTTCAGAGCTACTCTCCACCCTTAGCTTCTGTTCAGAGAAAACTCTAGTTAGGAATAATCTCAGGTTTACTCATCTTTGAGCCTGGAGGAGGCCCAGGGACTTCTGAATCAGCCCCAGGATGGAGCCCACCTCCTACCAGGTCCTGAGAAAATATTGTCTCGTTGTCATGAGCCCCTTGGAGTCAGAAAATGTCATAACTCATTTAGCACTATTTTCTGGGGTTTTTTTATTATAGAAATAATGCATATTCATGAGAACATTTTGGAAACACTAAAAATGAAAATAGGAATACAATTAAAACCATGCATAATCTTAGCACCTAGAGATAATTACTGAGAGGATGGATGCTAATCTGTCTTTTTATTGTATATCATGTCTTTTTTTTTAAGGATTGAAATTCACCCTACATGCCATTCAATGCTCTTCCACAACATGAATTTTAGTGGTATATAATATTGCATTCTACAGGAAACATACATCGTTCAGGTAACCAGCCTGCCTGGTATAAGACATTCGGTTGGTCATTTTAACTCTATGACCTTTCCCAGCGAGGGCATGCCGTATATAAGGACAAAAGTGCTGTGTTGGAGATGAGTCAGTTCAACAGCCTCAGCCTAGTTATAGAGAGTACGTGGAAGAAAGATACTGAATGAATACTTGCTGAGTCCATTTTGTATTTTTATTCCTACCTCCTCCACACTCCCGCTCAACCCAAGAAAAGCAAAATACTCCCTTAGGCCTGAGAAGGAAAGGAAGTGCTGCAAGAGTTGAGATGGGCTCTGCCCCCCATTTCCACTTCACCGCCCGGCCTTAGCCGCAAGCAAGGGAAACAATGGAATCCAGGAAAGTTTGGAGTCTGTGCTGCTCTCTTAGGAAGACAGCCCTAGTGGCTATGGAATTTCTTGAGCCACCCGCCTCCAGAAAGGCCTGAAGCAGGTGTCCTCAGCCTCGGAAAGATAAAGGGACGTAGCCACGTCTCCTGTAGCCTGAGAAGGGGGTGAATGACCGCTGTTTCGGGATTTCCATGTTCCTTTCTACTGTTTTGTCTACCACCGTTAAGAAACATTATGAGCCCAAACCTGGCAGGAGGCAAAATGACGCCCAGGTATCTTTTTAATATCATATGAAAATGCTGAACAACAGACTTGCTTAAGGATTCTTTCACTCTCTGGGGGATTATACCTGTGTCTGACTTACTATTTGCTCTTGATCAGGGCTCAGACTGTGAAGTTACATGATAACTTGTAGATGCCTTTTATCTCTTAGTTTGAAAGATTAATTCATGCATTTTCTCTTTTGATACTAAAGATACAGAAAGTTGGCTTTTACTAGATTGCTACTTCAATCATATCTTATAGGTTTCACTATAATGGTCCTTTTACTTGCAGGATCAGTAATTGTTGTGAGCAGGTGTCTACGTTGGGTTCCTGTCGTTGCCATGCAGATCCTACAGAGTATACTTGTTTACCCAGAAGGCTTTGGGGTGATGTCTCTTTCCCTTGCGATCCCTATTTTCTTCCAGTATCAATCTTTCTTCCTTCTCCTCCAGCTTTCCCACTAACATACTGTTTCTTCCCTGCACAGTGCTAGAATACTAGCTTATTTGCAAAGGACATTACGACTGGCATGAATTCATTAGCTATTGGTAGACTCAGGTTACCAGCTGTTATCATATCTTCTATCCTCAAGGGATCTGGATTCTTTCATCAGAATTCCACAGTACTGAGATGCCTTGGGCCCATATTAAAAAATAATGATTAAAAGACAGACCAACACAAGACATTTCATTACTCTTGATGCAAGAGCAATCAATTCTTTGACAAATGGCCTGGTCACCAGTTCCTCTGACATATAAATAATTCACAGAGCAATCCACAACAAAATCTTAATCTGTAATATTATCTCCAATGGCAACTTGAAAAAGATACTTCTCCATACACCTTTGGGCTGCGGGATCAGACAGACCTGAGTGCAAATACTGGCCTCGTGACTTGCTATTTGCCCCTTGGATGCTTAAATGAAAAGCACAAAAAATAAGATAAAAACAGAGAGGGAGGCAAACCATAAGAGACTCAAATCAGAGAACAAACTGAGGGTTGCCGGAGGGGTGTTGGGTGGGGGGATGGGCTAAATGAGTGATGGGCATTGGGGGGGGGGCGGGTATTTGTTGGGATGAGCCCTAGGTGTTATATGTAAGTTGTGAATCACTGAATTCTACTCCTGAAACCATTAAAAAAACAAAGAAATAAAAAATGAATGAAAAGCACATAGCTCAGTATCTGCTCTTTCCAAATGCTAAGTAACTGGTAATCACGGTTATCTTTATTCTAATATCAACATGTATGTGGCCTGCCTGCATAACACATACGATGAAGAGAGCAAAGTTCAGGGATATAGATGTCCTTTAGAAATGATCACGTGACTCAAAGCCCATTTTACAAAAATGAAAGAAAATTTATTAGTGTGCTTTTTCCCTTAATAAATGAAAACCCAGACACCAACTCTCTCCCCTCACAAATGAAAATAATGGAAGATAGGTGCTTTCATCTAAGAAGAACATTAGGAAAATGGATATCCAGTTTGATGGGACAATTTTTTCTCTGATCTTCTTCTGAATAGCAGTAGTTATTAGGACCACAGAGTAACCATTCACTGGGAAGAGAAGAGGCCCCTGAGTAAAACTGTCACTAAGAGCTTGCATCTCAAAATTGAGTTATAAAGAAAGCGTCCATGTGGCTGCTTTATTTGAGCCATTTTTGCCTCCAGCCTAGGTTGGCACGATGCTGCTATAGGGCCTGAGGGACTTTGGAGCCTCTTTGGATGTCTTTAGAGACTGTGCTATCTCTATTCACACAAGTGGTTCTAGCAAGGAATCATGATATTTGAGTCAAGAAAGATGCCCTACTTCAGCTTTTTTCATTTTGTAGATGAGAGAAATAAGAAATTAAGAAAGTTGCACAAGGTCACACAATTAATTCCAAAAAAGTCGCCACTGTTACCCCCATAAGTAACTGGCCTTTCACCTTTAGAGTCTTTCCTTTAGTCCTCATTAAAATGCAGGTATGCCCAGGAAATAGGACACCTACAGTTTGCAGAATCAAAGGGTGAGTACTCAGCAAAACCTATAGGAAAGGAAGTAGGATCTGTGGAATGAGCCGCGGACCACTTGTGGCAAAGAGAATTGCAAAACTGAAGAGATACTACATCGGTCTGTAGAAGTCAGAATGAGGGCAAGAGACACAACCAAGGAAGACAAGCCAGAGACTGTATCTCCTCTGCAAGTTCCCTAGGACTACTGGTGACTGGTATTGACTTTGGTAAGGACTTCCTCACATTTTTGTATGTTAGTTTAAAAGACTGAATGATTTTACTTTTTTTCTTAACAATGGCTAAAGAAAATGCAGAGGGATACCTTTGCTTTTCCTAGAACAATGTAAAACATGATCTGCACACTGGTTAAGAGTGCTAGCACTGGAATCGGGACACCAGGGCTCAAATTCCATGTAATAGATGTTGTGCTAGCTTTTAACTCATGTAAAAATTGTTTGATGTGCGTCCCATTAAGAGGCAAGTTTTACGTGCCCATCCTGTTAATCTCTATTGTCTTCAGTGGCTCCTTTGTAAAACATAGACTCTAGTGATAGTCACTGTGTGTAACTTCTGAGGCTAGGTGAGAAAATGTTGTGCAGCTTCCATTTGATTCCCTTGGGACCCTTATTTTGAGAGGAATCCACCACTATGTAAGAAGTCCCTCTAAACAGACTAAATCCAGAGGAGATCACGTGCAGATGCTCCAAACCACAGCTCTAGCTGAGATTTCGGCCCATAGCTGGCATCAGTTGCCTGTCCCATGAGTGCACCATCTTGGATGTCTAGCTTCCTGGAGCCTTCAGGTGACTCCAGCCCTCGCTGATATCCACCTTCAACAACATGCAACAAGTGAGAAATGCTAAACTGCAACTTTCCTGCATTCTTGATGCACAAAGTCATAAACAAAATGAAATGGTTATTTAGGCTATGTCTTGGAATAATTTTACCTCACAACAATAGTCAGGGAAGCAGACATGTTTCCTTGAAAGGCTATGTTAGTCTTTCTAAGTCACTGTGTCCTTATACACATGAGAAGAATGATCACTGATTGAGAATAATCCCTCACGTGTTTTCATTTGCTCCTTTCTTGGGGTGTGTTTCTTTTTTCATCAAAAAAAAATTCAGTTCTTTACATACCATACTTTCCATTCACAATAAAGCAAATAAGAAAATGAAAACTGTCAAAAGGCTAATAATATAGCCATTTTACTTTGAGATTATAATCAAAAGGAAAAAGAATTTTCAAAAGGAAGAACCTTGGAAAGACTGTTTAGAATTTTACAGCATTTCATCTGGTGTTTGGACATTCTCTAGGCTGTGTGTTGAAAGCTTCAGTGTGGTTACAGATCCAGGTAATGCCGATGTGCTGGTCCCTGAACCACACGTTGAGTATAAAAGTGAGAACAGTCATGTCCAACAGACTTCCGACAATGATAGAAATATTCCAGTTCAGTAGTAACTAGCCACACAGGGCTATTGAGACCTTGAAAGCGGCCAGTGTAATTGAAGCAATAATCAGTTAATTAAAATTTAAATTTAAATAGCCACATGGGGCAGGTGGCTACTATATGGTTAACACAATTCTAGAACGTGCTTGGTAATTAGGTCTATGATTCAACACCCATCGTGATAGGGAACTCTATACATGAAGCAGCTTGCTGACCTCACAACATTTGTAACTAACCCCGTTGGTTGTAAACCTGCCTCTGTAACTACAAGGAACAAGCATCGTGTGGTGGGCAGAATAATCACTCCCTCAAAAATAGCCACTTCCTAATTCCTGGAATGTACTCATACGCTATGTGGCAAAGGGGAATTGAGGTTCCTAATCAGCAGATAATGAAGATTATCCTGAGTTAGTTAGGTGGGCCCAATATAATCACAAAAGTTCTTAAACGAGAGGAAGGAGGCAGAAGAGGATGGGAAGAGAAAGAGATATGATGATGGAAATAGGGCCAGAGAAATGCTCCAGTGCTGAATGTGAAGGAGGAGGAAGGAGGGGTCATAACCAAGGGATGTAGCAGCCTCAAGGAAATGGATTCTCCTCCAGAGCATCCAGAAGGAACGCAGCCCCGCTGACACCTTCACTTTAGCCCAGGGATACTCATGTCAGATTTTGACCTCCAACACGGTAAGTTAATGACTGCGTGTGGCTCTAACTTTTACATAATTTATAGAATTATGTAAGGAACACAGTAATCGTAACCTCTTGTCCAGAGGGAAACACTTGAGGGATCTGAGCAGCATTCATCTGTCTATTACCTCTGAGAGTTTTCTTCTAAGTTTAAGCCTCCCGAGGTTCTCCAACAACTGCTCAAATGCTATGGGTCCATTTCTCTATTTGTCCTGGTCAGTGTCCTCTGGACAGAAGTCCGCTTTGTTGACATGGCACGTAGGGCATGATCCCTAGCATGGAGCGCCAGGGTCCATCACCTTGGACACTAGGCAGTGTCCTCTCTCTTGCCTGAACTTTATGTTGTTTCTCTCTAGGCCAGGAATGTCTTAGCTTTGAGGAGCCACATCCATTTACTGAAAGAACAGAGCACTCAGCTAACTAATGCCCCTCACCCACCTGTTCCCTAATATTCACAGGCACTGCTGCAAAACATTTGCCCCAATTCTCTAGCAATATATTGTCCATCATCTACTATGTAAAAATATGGGAGTTGGATTCCAAAGTATCTTCTCTCTCTCTCTCTCAACTTTTTGTTTAATACAAATTTGACTTTTGTCCCATTAATATCCTCCTGCAGGTAATTAATGAAGCCCCGGAAGAGGGCAAACATGGGGACAGGGTTCTACAGACTCCCCTCTGTCTACAGACCTATAGACTCTTCCCTGGCTTCATTCATTCATGCAGTGAAATGGATTGAGTACCTGCAGTTGGGTGACCAACCATCGCAGTTTGCCTGAGGTGGAAAGGTTATCTGGGATTAGGGACCTTCAGTGCGAATATTGGGACAGTTCTGGGCAACCAGGGATCCTTGGCCACCCTAAATATCAGTGTACCTCACTTTGTGTTGGGCAGTAGAGAAACGACTCAAAATAAAGCACAGTGTTTGCTCTAAAAGGATCTCACACCTAGAATCTAGTTTTTTCCCCCAAATTCTCAAGATTTCCCTTTATATTTTACTTTTTCCTGACAGGCAGGAAGTTTATGTTAAGACAAAGAAAAAGAAAAAAAAGATATGGCCAGCCTTTTTTTTTTTTTTTTTAAAGCATACCCCTTTGCCTCTTAAGAGCTATATTCAGCTCCTGGTTACAGAAACCAGAAACTTTAAAATGGTGAAAAGTTGTCTTTTTCTCATGTAACCAGGAATCTGAAAGAAGCTACTCGGGACTGTTAACATGGTCCCATGATGGTGTCAGGGATCCAGGCTCTTTCTCTCTTACAACCCAGCCATCTTTGCCTGTGTTTATTGTTTTGTGGTTATAAAGGGGCTGGACCATGTTCTTGATCCTGGTACGAGAAAGGAAAAGAACAAAAGACAAAAGAAGCATCCAGCCAAGTTAGTCCTCTTTTAAAAGATTTTCTTCCCCAGTGCCCACCCAACAACTTTCACTTATACTTCATCGAACAGAACTATTTGTTTAATCACTTCCATCTGCAAAGATGCTTGAAGATAATAGGTTTTTTTTAACTTGTTTAATTCTTTTGAATGTTTTTATTTATTGTTGAGACAGAGAGAGACACAGGATGAGCAGGGGAGGGGCAGAGAGAGGGAGACACAGAATCTGAAGCTCTGAGCTGTCAGCACAGAGCCCGATGTGGGGCTCAAACTCACGGACTGTGAAATCGTGACCTGAGCTGAAGTCTGATACTTAACCGACTGAGCCACCCAGTTGCCCCATTTTTTAAAAAAAAATTTTAATGTTTATTTGTAAGAGAGAGAGAGAGAGAAAGTGCAAGTGAGGGAGGCTCAGAGAGAGGCGGTGGAGACACAGAATCCAAACAGGAGGATCCAGGCTCTGAGCTGTCAGCACAGAGCCCGACACGGGGCTCAAACTCACAAACTGCAAGATCATGACCTGAGCCGAAGTCAGACGCTTAACCGACTGGGCCACCCAGGCGCACCTCCCATGAACTCTCTTGTTTGTCAACCGCCTTTTTGAAATCTGGCTATACAATGTGAATGAAACATTACTAATCTACTATTGTAGTGATACTCTTATCACAAAGATCTGCAGGCAACTCCAGTGAAGTTAATGGAATTTACATGAATTTTTGAATGACCAGAATAGCAATGTTAACATATGGGGTGGCTGTCACTTAACATTTACAGCCTGAAAACGAAAATAACCAAATTATTTTTCGCTGCTCATTGATTTTATTTTATTGTTTACATTTAGTTATATTCTTGAAGGAAAACAGCAGCTGCTGAAGTTATAATTAAGTGTGTAAATATTTTAAATTACATATTTAAAGGAAAATAAAGGCATTTTGCTAGTCTATTTTGAGTAGCATTTATCATTTCTATTAAACTGAGATGCTATTCTAGACACAGCATTTCTTTGGGGCTAAGCTAGCACCATTCCCTTCAAATGTAAGCACGGAAATAGAGACATTCCCTGACCTTTCCATGAAAGCTGAGTAATTATTTAGTTACAAAGTGCCAAGAGGATTAGCTAAAAGCTGCAGTCCATGGGCTTGTGCCATTTCAACACTTAACTACAGGTTTTTAAGTAGAGCTGTTTTAACTAAAAGTGTACTTAGTCTTTGGAGCCGGTCGCTAAAATACAGTTATCATGTTTCAGTCTGGACAAAAACAGAGAAAAGGCAGAGTGCCAGAAAGCATGGCTCCTGGACCTCTTGTTCCCACAAGCAACAAACCTCCTCCAATATACATCTAATTTAAGTGACGACTGATGCCACTATTACTAATAATTATAACCATCTTTCACTTTGATGTGCCAGACATCTGCAGGGAATGGTCATCCATTGTCATTGGGTTTTATAATATCTAGAAATATCAGTAGTAGTATCTATCATATAGGGTCACTGATAGAATTAAAGAAAATAACTTCTGTGGAAGACCAGGAAAATAGTAGGTACTCGATGAATATTAATTCAATTATGTAATTGTCACTGTAGGGGGGAAAGAGAGGTAAAGAGATGGAACTAACATTTACAGAGTTTAAAATTATATGACTTATGTTTAAATAACAAATCAGGAAAGCCAACATCGTGGATGGAGATTAATTTATTTGACTAACTTTTTAACTGTATTTTTGACATTAATAATGTCTAAGAGAATGGGATTTGGGAGAAATGAGTTTTATTGGGACAGCGTGGTGTAACAGAAAGATCATAACCCTTGGAATTAGTGGGTGGGGGACTAGGGTTTGAACTTCAGTATGAAGTTCATAGAGGAGGCACGTGGATGGCTCAGTCGGTTAAGCCTCCAACTTTGGCTCAGGTCATGATCTCGTGGTCTGTGGGTTCATGCCCCACATCAGGCTCTGCGCTGACAGCTCAGAGCCTGGAGCCTACTTCAGATTCTGTGTCACCCTCTCTCTGCCACTGCCCTGCTTGTGTTCTTTCTCTCTCTCTCTCACCCTGTCTGTCTGTCTGTCTCTCTCTCTCTCTCTCTCTCTCTCTCTCTCTTTCAAAAATAAATAATAAACATTGAAGTTCACAAGGTGATAGGGCACATGATAGCAACATAAAGATGCTGGGGACCCAGAGATTTGGAGAGTAAGTTGTCCTGAAAGACAGTGTCAAGAAACACCAACTTTAAAATATTTTTTAAAGAGATGGAGTTAACAGAGTAAGGGACCCATCAAAGTTTGGGTTCTTTAGAACCAGTCACTGAGATAGACCTTGGGATGCAAGCTATGTATTAAGGATCAGTGTCAGTGTCCGAAGGGAGAAGAAACGGGATTGAGAAGAGGGTGAAGTTGAACTGGGTTCAGTGTGTTGGCAAACTCAACAGGAATGGTTTGTCACGTTGTTCCACCTCAAGCAGAAGTGACCAGGCCTTTCCACATCCCACCAAATAGAAACATCCCGGGAAGATGGTCCCTCATTTGAGGTAGTACTTTATAGACCCTAAAAGAGTTAATGATCGAAGTTTGCTTCCTATTATAGCAAATCCTGCTTTCAGTGGGACCTGAGCGGCATATCAAGACCATATTAGGTTTCGAACTTAGGAGACCAGGAGGATAATAGTGCTCAGCAGGGATCATGAGATCAGATATGGGTTCTAGATGCTTCTCTGTCATTCTGCCATCTCTGGCTTTGCCTGTGTCACCTGAAGATCTAAGCCTTGACAGTTTTCACCTATGGAATAGGGGTTTGGCCTCTACGACCTTTGAAATTCATGTAGTCTCTAACATGCCACAGCTGTATGGCTCTACTCATTCAACATGTGTTGACTGAAGACTCCTACTGTGCCAGCCACTTCTAGGCATACCTGTGAAGGAAACTGACAAGCCCCCCACTCGGATGGAGCGAACATTCCAGTGGTTTTAAAGTTCTTTTCATTATAAGAAAAAGCAATGAAGTAAAGATTTAATTAGTACAATTCTTCAGTTAAATCACTGTAGCATTCCATGGTACTGCTTCAAAGCACAAGAATTTTGAATTGAAGGGGCAAAATAAATCACATTCTAAAAGTAATTGGACAAATTATTTTACTGGGTCATATCAAAGCTTCCACACACTCTTCAGGCAGTAAGATATTCTTTCCACGTTTTGTCTATGAAAGCTAATAAAATTATTGACAATCTTTCCTTATGGCAAAGGCCAGGAAGAAAAGTAAGGTCCAGAGGGGAGGAAATAAAATACCCTTTCAGAAATTTGGACTGCCAACATGTCACTGCTCTTCTCCGTGATTCACCCAGAAAGTTATTAAAACCACAATCATAACACAAGATATGGCAACGAGTAAAGAATATTTCACTCCATCTCATATGTGCTTCAATATTACATTTTTCATTTCTGCTGTTGTGATGGGTGAGTGAAACTGTCATTTTAACTGTAGCATATCCCTTTTAAATCCAACCAACAACCCTATTTGTGTTAGCCAGCTGATTACAACGTCAGGTAAAGCCATAAATACATTTTGAGGGAAGGAGGTCTTGACTTATGAGGGTTTAATCACCTTAAATGAATTTTAAGGTAACAAATGTTTTTTGATAGCATGATTGTAATGCATGATTCCACAATAATGGTCTACTTCTTTTATCAGAGAAAAGATAAGGGCTCATGATCTCAAGTTATGCACCAGCTCTCGGAAAATCATCACAGCATATTTCGACATGTTATTGCGTTTTTGTTTTCCTAGCTGGAACAGAAGCGACACCATAAATGCTGCACAAGAATCACTGTGGCTTCCTTGGTATGCATCCCAGTGAAACCCATCCTCGAGGCCCTAAAGAACTGGCCTCTGGGCCAGAAACTTGCCCTTCTCTGGCAGAAGCCCAGCTATATCTGAGGCTGATTGGGTCTCTAGTCCTGTCCATGATTGATGGAATGCCTGAAGATCTCACTTGTTGAGGAATCCACTTTCAAAAACGGCAGACTGGGTAACCCAGGCTGGCTTTCCGGCTGGCGGAATCAGCAAAGTTGAACAACAAAAATCTACTCGAAGGTATTAAACAGCGACCAAGGCAGTGAAGAATTATAGTCAGAATCACAGCCTGGTGGACCACAAGTGAATTTCAAGTACTACTGAGGAACTGAGGTGTGAAAGAAACACCCAGGTTTGTGGCTGGGACTACAAAGGGTCCAGGGGTAAGAGAAAACCATAAAAAGAAGTCCCCAGTCCACTGAGTAAAGACCAGCTGGGAATGATGTCCACCTCTGATTGAATTAGGTGATGGGAAATTGCCAATGGATCTTGGCTCCTTCGAGGAACAAACCTGAACCACAGACGACATAGTACAGGATTCCATTTACATAAAGGCCGAAACAGAAAAGAAAAAAACAGACAAACAAACTCACCTACTGTGCAGGAAGTCAGCCTAGTGATTATTTTGAGGAGAAGCAAGGGATAGTGATTGGGAGAGGAAACAAGAGACACTTCTGGGGAGCTCATTATTTTCTATTTCTTGACCTGGAGGGTGATTACATGAGACCAAGAATTTTGCAATAATTCTTGAGCTTCTGGATCTCACTGACACCAGCATGAGTCTACCCAGCTGAATCAATGAAGCTTCCCGCAAACCACTTCTACTTTGAGTAGCTTTGCGCACAGTTTCTATCTGCCTTACCCAGGAGGTTAGAGTCTCTCAGACTTCCTGACACCAACAGTCTCTTTTCCTTTCTCCATTGTTTAGAGAATACAAATCATCTACCAGAAGCTGGTCTTGAGCCCCTCCCACAGCTAGGGTTCTTCTCCTGATTTCAGATTTAGCAACTAAAAATCGAAGATGCCCAATTAAATGTAAATTTCAGGTAAACAGCAAATAATGTTATAGTACAACATGTCCCAAACGTTTCATGGGGGACATACTTCTACTTACAAATATATATACTTATCTTACACTTAACTGGGAATTCTGTAATCTGTTTTTCCTTTCTAGTAGTCTACTGAATTAAAACGTTAGTTTAAACAAACATGCAAGAAAACTTGAATATGGTTTGGAGATTCAAAACCAGTGGCATGTGTTTCCATCAGCATCATGACCCAACACGGCAGAAACCCCCTCGCCCAGAGAGAAGAGAGTGCTGTCTCTCCTCTTCCCATTTTTCCGAAGATAGACAAAGTCCCCTTGGGGCCTGATCTGGGCTGTCCAACATGGTAACCACTAGCCACCTGTGGCTACTTTAATTGAAATGAATTAACTTCAACAAAGTTACAAATTCAGTTCCTCGGTCTCACCAGCCACATTTCAAGCACTCAATAGTCATGTGTGGTTAATACCACCCTAATATTGGATAGTGCTGATTAGAAAGCATTTCTATTAATGTGGAACATCCTATTGGACAGCACTGCTCTAGATTATCTAATTAAGACCTGACTATGAAGACAGAAGTGACAAATGGGGTGTCATACACTGCATTTTTGAGGCTGCCCAGGGAAAAAGCCTTGTCATTAAGCAGCATCGGGCTGAATCTGGCACCTTTTTTGGGGGCTTTCCTTTATCTCTGGTGCTCACCAAGCACTGTCTTAATTTAACACATATTAGCAGCATTTTTAACTGAGCTTTCCTTGAGGACTCACACATTTATTACCAAATGATAGCCCTTGATCTGAGGCTTCTGACAAGGTGGGAAAACCTCTGGGGTGGGTGGGAGTCAGGTGAGGGTTCTAGTAGCTTCTCTGCCATTTTCTATCCTGAGAACTGAATTAAGGCAGTTCCCTCCCTGGGTCTCCTATTTCCTTCTATAAAGGCACATTTTGTTCTCATTAAAATAAAACTCAAAACTGAAACTTGCAAAAACCAATGCTATCATCTCCAGAGTGAAATTCGGTCTAAGTGAGTTTTTCATGGTGTGATTACCTCTAAAAACAAGCCTCTCCCAGTATGAATTTCCCAAAAGTAAAACAATATTCACTCCTCAGGACGGTATTGGCTTCAGAACTCAGAAACTGAAGATGATACTTCCAGATTTGGATTTTGGTTTATTATTTCAGTCTGGCCTGAGTTTCCTGGAAAAGAGCCTGGAATTGAAAATGAGAAGACATTGATTTAAATCCTGACTGGGAAATATTGAATAAATTACTTAACCACCTTAGATTTCAGTCTTCTCTCTAGTAAGCCAGGGATAATAACAGCAGCATTATACATTTATTAAGATGATTAAATAGGGTAACACTGAAAATGCTAATGGGAATAATAAGGGAGAAGAAAATATTAAACTGAGTTTGTTACTGATAATGACTTTTACTCTATTTTTTGAGCAGTACAGATAAAATGGTGTTACTTTCACTGATTTTAACTCAGCTTAAGTGCCACCCAGTATCCTATATTATTTGCTATCTAATTAGGAAAATGTTTTTATAGTTTTAAAACATTATACTTAATATTGACCAGAAAGGTACGCACAATATCTGTTTATTCACTAATGTACATTGTAATGAAACTTTGTCATCTGTTAAAAATTCCTCAGATAAATATTATAATTATCTACTCCAGACAACCCACCCCAAAACTTAGTGACTTGAAACAGCAGTTTATTATTATTTTTATATGTGTTGACTGTCTCGCCTGGGAGGTTCTCACTCTGGGTCTCTCATGGTGCTGCAGTCAGCTGAGGTTACAGTCATCTGAAGGTTTAACTAAGTTGAATGTTGTTCAAGAAAACCAGAGCCTGACAGCAGTTAAAGTAGTCAAAACCAATTTTAGTTAGGGAACTATTGCAATAGGGGAAAAGAGAGCTCAGAAGAGAATTGGGCTCAATTCCAAACACAAGAGGAAGAACAAGGGATTTGTACTCAAATAGCAGGTTGGGGCAGGGGTGGGGGTGACGAACAGGGAATTAACAAGAGTAAACCTCAAGATCGGCGGGGGGGTGGGGGGGGGGATTCCTGCTAAACTGACCAAATAGTATTCTTTCTGAGGCCAGACCAGAGTGATCACACGTTAAGAGGAGGAGATGAGGAATTTGATTAGATTTCACAAGTGACTGAAAGTCAAAAGGAGGAAAGGTTCTCTCCAAACTGACTTAGCAGCATTCTTGCTAAAACTGGGATGTCCAGGTCTGACAAGGATGAGGCCACACCTCATCTTCTAGTCTAGAAGGGGGCTCTGAAGAGCCTGACTGAAGTTGGTTAAGGAGAGAGTCTTTGTCAATGTCTAGGATGGGTCACTTGACGGTCTGTCAGTTGGTACCGGCCGTGGACCGGGAGACCAAAAGAAGTCACTTTATCAAATATGACCTCTCTAGGTGCCTCGCACTTCTCACAGCATGGCACCTGTGTTCGGAGTGTCCCCAAATCAAGCACTCCAAGAGATGTGCCCAGAAGCTGCGAGTGTCATTTCCATTGTGCGTCTTTGGTCAGCAAGCCACTAAGACCAGCCGGGATTTGAAGTGAAGGAGAACATCCTCTCCACCTCTTCAGATGAGGAGCAGAGAGAAAGAGCCGATGGCACCCATCTTTGGAAACCATCACAATATCCGTACTTCAGGTTGTACAGTGTTCCGTGACTTCTACCAAAATGTCTGAAATATCATGAAGAGAAGGGAGAGAAATCTCGGGTGTTTGTTTCTACCCATGCAACTTGATAGAAAGTATTCTAAGAATCATGTTTCTTCTGGTAAATGGTTGTGGGTGGTCCCGTGAGAGTTAAATAAAGGTGAAAATAGGAATAAAGCTGCTCACTACATCAGAGACATATCTCCCACATCTCTGGCCAAGTTACAAGCATATCCGGTTAATTTAGAGAAAGACACATACATATAACCAAGACATCACATTTCTTGTCCCTGTATAGAAAATATACCTTGGGGCGCCTGGGTGGCTCGGTTGGTTAAGCGTCCGACTTTGGCTCAGGTCATGATCTCACGGTCCCTGAGTTCGAGCCCCGCATCGGGCTCTGTGCTGACCGCTCAGAGCCTGGAGCCTGTTTCCGATTCTGTGTCTCCCTCTCTCTCTGCCCCTCCCCTGTTCATGCTCTGTCTCTCTCTGTCTCAAAGAATAAATAAACGTTAAAAAAAAAAATTTAAAGAAAATGTATCTTAAACATTAGATCCTCTTACAATTTCCTGGTTTATTTATCTCTTAATAACATTGCCAGATAAAACATGCTTTGCCCACCTAAATTTGAATTTCAAATCAACAACAAATAATGTTTTAGGATAAGTATGTTCCAATTATTGCATTGCATGGGACATGCTTATGCTAAAAATCACTATTTAACTGAAATCCAAATTTAACTGGGAATCCTCTAGTTCTGTTTGCTAAATCTGGAACCCAATCCCTGAATAATATTATGATTTGATTATGGACTTCTTTTCTTCAAGCATATCAAGTTGAGAGTAACTTTTGTATTTGGTTCCAAAATTATACAATTTTCCTAAATCCCTATTGTAACTTAATCCTTCCCTCTGCATATAGGTAATCCATACCTAATTACAAATAGTCAAGGGCAAATTGATGACAGGCTTTCTGTAGAAAGGAGGACAAGTGATAGATAGCAAAGGTATACAGAATTCTTTCTTAAAGATATTGAAATAAAAATGTTATTTGATATTTCCCAGGACGTGCACATCATGGCACATTTGCAGATTTAGTACAGACTTATTTTTCCCCTGGCACCCATACATTCTACCTTGTGACAATTAATGTTATTTTTTTCTCCTTTGGGTAGAGATGAAAACAGCTGGTCACCACATGAAAATGCTTCATCTATTTAAAGGCAAACATTATCTCCGAGCTTTCTCTTCTTCAGGCCAGATTATGTCTGCTCATTTTTTCTTCTTTAGTTGTAATTCCAACCCTTCTATCATTTCTGTTTCTCTTTTCTGGCACCCTTTAAATTTTCCACATTTCTGAAGCTACGCATTGAAATGAGACCTAATATTCCAATAATACCTTAAGAGTACATGTAACCATAAATATTGCTTTGATTATATAATTCTGATCGTAAATATATAATTTCAAATGCATACAATATATTTTAAATGCCTGGACCAAACGTAGCTAAGTGCCAATAGATAAGATGGAATTCTAAAAAAAATTCAAATGATATAAAGCAAATCAGAAAAAGGGAAACAGGGGAAGAAAAAACAGAAGTGATGACTGAAAATAAATAACCCATTAACAAAATGATAAAATAAGGAAGCCTAACTAAATCCCATCATATGAGTGATTACATAAATGTTAATGGACTAAATGCTCTAACTAAAAGGCAGAGATACTCAAAATGAATAGTAAAGGAAGACTCAGCTATATGCTGTCTGTAAGAGGTACTCTTTAAATATAAAGACATGGTTTTTATTTTTATAATAAAAATAAAAATAAAAATCATGTGTTAATAAAAAAATAAAAATAAAATCATGTCTTAGCATCTAAAAAAAATAAAAAAATAAATATAAACACACGGGTAGGCTGGGGGCACCTAGGTGGCTCAGTCAGTTATGCCTCTGACTTTGGCTCAGGTTGTGATTTTAGTTTGTGACTTCAAGCCCCACGTCAGGCTTCGTGCGGACAGCTCAGAGCCAGGAGCCTGCTTCAGATTCTGTGTCTCCTTCTCTCTCTGCCCCTACCCTGCTCACACTCTGTCTCTGTCTGTCTCTCTCAAAAATAAATAAACATTAAAAAAAATTTAAGACACTGGTAGGCTGAATAAATGGAAGGAAATTATTCAGCCTACCAGTATATTATAAGTATATATTTATACTTATAAATATATATATATATATATATATATATATATATATATATATAAAGACTGTATATGCTATATAGCATGCAAACATGAAACATAAGAAAACTGAAGGGGCTATATTAATATCAGATAAAAGTATCCAAGACAAATATATAAGATATAAAGGGAAATATTTCATAATGATAAAAGAGTTAATTCTTCACAAAACTAAAAACCTTAAATGTATTGCACCTAAAAACAGCTTTCTTATATATGAATCAAAAATTGACAAATTGAAGAGATAGACAATTTTGTGCCTATAATAAGAGACTATAACACCCATTGCTCAGCAATTTATAGAATTACTACGCCAAAAACCTGTAAAAATAAGACCAAAAACCTAAACAACACTACCAACTATCTTGGCCTTACTGATATTTACAGAGCACTAAATTCAAAAAGCAGAATACAAAATTCTTTGTCCTTTCACCAATGCAGACCCTATGTTTGGTCATAAAATAAGTCTCCATATATTTAAAAATATTGAAGTCACGGACAGATTATTTGCTAACAACAGAATTAAATTAAAATGCATAGACGTTGTCTTTCAAATATTTCAGTTCTCATTCACATTTATTTTCCCATTTTTATTAACACAGTTTACATGTTCCTCTGGGTACGCCTATCCTGCTGGTTTGGACATTTCTCCAGCCAATCAGTGAAACCGGTCTCGTTTAATACTTTCAATTGTCTTCTTATGAGACACTCTTCCATTTGGATGTTCTTTCTAAATTAAAGAACAGACCAGGCTTGATAGTACATAGCCGTGCTGTGCTGGATAACACATGTCCAGTTAGTACCCCAGGGCCAGCTAAACTTGTTACACATGCTTCATTCTAGATACAAAGTCATCTGCAATACTTCTGAGCCTATTTTTGCATTTTAATCTTTTGCGTTACCTCTACCTGCTTATCTCACGTCACAAGGAAAGTCGGCCATTTACAATTTTCTGAGTATAACCTCCAATGCCCTCTCCATTATTTGTTTGTGAACACCCTATTTCCTCTGTCTGAAATACTCAAATACCCATCTGTGTTCAAGAATCATAATAACGTCCTCCCCACCTACCCCCCCTTCCCCGCCCCTGCTGCTTACCTACTTGAGAAAAAAAAAATTGGAAGAGATGACTAGTGCTCGCCTACATCCGGTTCTCCTTTCTTTCCTGTACAAGAAGGAACACTGTATTTTCCAGGCCTTTGCTGTTAGGCAGAACTATATAACTAGTTCTAGCCAATAAAATGTACATGGAAGTGGCACATGTCACTTTTGACTTGAGATTTTTAGGGCTCCATGGGCCATCCCTTGAGTTCCTGACCTCAGTGGTCCTGGAAGTTATATGTCCTAAATGGCAATGCCACAAGATGTTGGAGTCTCCTCCTTGGATCCCTGAGTGACTGTACAGCAGAACTTCTCTTCAATCCACACTGGGCATATACGAAGGAGAAATAAGCCTTTGTTTTGGCAAATTTTTGCAAGTTAAATTGTTACCGTAATATAGTTTAACCTGTCCTTCATAATACAACTTCCTAAATCCTCCTTTTCCAAGTATAATTTTTTCCCTTTTAAACTCAGAAATTCATTTATAGTTTTCTTATAACATTTCTTATCTCTTGGTCAAGGGCTGCTGCCTCTTAATCACTTTTTATTGAATGTCTGCTATTTGAGAGGCACTAAACTCAGTGTTAGTGATTCAGTGTCCATTATACGAATAGAGCAGGGATAGAAGGCACTTAATGAATGCTTCTCAAATTGAAAATAGTATGCTATTTGGGAGAAGAGAAGGAAGACCTGTAAGCAGGCGAAGTTGTTATAATCTCAGTAAATTAAAAGAAAAAAATTGCCTATTTCTTTCCCAGGCTGAGATGTATAGTCAACAAAACACAAGGAATTACAGAAGTGTCACTGTTCTAGCTATAACAATATTTGACATTATAGATGTTACATATTACCAAACTCAGGAACTCTACAATGTCCAGATCTTTCTTTTACCCTCTAGAATCTAACTAATAATTCTCACTGTGATTATCACCTCAGGTGCCATGTACATGATTAGCAAAGACAGATCTAGACAATGAACAAGAGATAATAAAAGCAACCAAATCACTCTCTAGTTTGATTGAGATCCTCATGTGAGTAAAATGGATATGTGATGTTCTCTTGAGTGACCCGAGTGAGATTGATGGCATTCATTTCTGCCTTATTCTCAGGGTTAGGTGTATTGAGTGAGATTGGGTGTATTGGGTGAGATTCAGGGCAGAAGCTAATAGAATATGTGACATGCCAGTTCAATCACCTACTGCTGTGGTTATAAACATTCTTCTGTTTTGAATTTGCCCAAAATTTATTTAGCTGTTAGTAAGAGATCAATCAACCAACAAATATTTATTGACCATTTGCTATGTATGCCAGATTTCTATAGGAACATTGATTCCATCCAATTAAAAGGAATTGGTGAATTACTATTCCTTGAAGAAAAGGGCATAAAGTATTGAAATAACCTGATAAACAATTTTCAAGGTGAAGAGACAATTCTGGTGAAAGAGTTGAGAACACGGTGTCCGCAGAAGTTAATTGGGTTACATTTTCTGTGAAGGATAAAACTCTTCATACTAAAGTGTCGATTTGACCTGTTATCCCAGGAATGAATCACAATTTTAAGATATTAGGATAAGGCAAAGACCATAAAGAATTAATTATATAGTACGTCCACAAAGCTCTTTTTAAAAAAGTAGAAGGAATGTGTTTGGTTGAGATGCTTGAGAATTAGGCAGCTGGTTTGTTCTACCTACTGACTAACTGGGCAACTCAGTTGACCTATTCTGGGTATCTTGGCCAGCTGCTCTGTTGGGAGGCACAGAAACTAACTCTGGAGGTTTACAAGGAAAAAAGAAATTGAGTGGAAGGATACTGATGAGGTCCCAGAATCCAAGAAAAGGTTGAGCCATCAGTGTTCAAGAAGGGGACTTGAAGGTAGCTGCCAGGGTCATAGGAGCAGGAACTCAGGACAAGTCTCAAACTCTGATGTGGAAGGGCTTGGGCACAACCGGCTCCCATCCCCCTGTCACCCTGGAATAGAGTGTCTCTTATTCAGTCCCACTTGGGTCTAGGCTTGAGTAGGTAGGGCACCCAGTTGACATCACTCTGGATCTGCTGGTTATCACAGAAGGACAAAAGGGAGGACACTGGGCTCCCCCAAAGCATACTGAGTCTGAATTTCCTCATCTCCTTTAAAGCAAGAAGTCTGGAATGGAAGAACCCTCAGATCCTTCAGACCCCTCATGCTCCTCGATTTTTTTCCCACAAAGGCCCCAAATTCTCACACATCTAAGATCTACTTTAGAAGATACATGATACAATGGCAATTGAAGGAAATATCTAGATTTGAAAGGACTAAAAATACAACATACAACGTATAATGATCTTTTTGTTACTAATTAGTTCTATGATCATGGGTAAGTCCCTTAAGAATTTCACTGAGTTCAACTAAAGTATGAATATCCTACACAGATTGATATGAATCCCATTACTCATCTAACATTCTACATCAAATCTACATAGCCTTAACCATAAATACTTGATTTCCTGTAGGGTGGTCTAGAGAAAGCATTTTATATCTTAAGTCATTTTCTGTCTTGATCCCAGATTTTAAGCATTGTTATTTATACTGTTGGTTAAAATTCCATAAAATCAGATCATTTTTTTCTAATTAAATGATGAATAATTGCTTCTGTAGGTGAAAGGTATGATCCACACAAGCAGAGGCTTTAAGCTCAAATGGTTTTTATGAGAGTATCTCTACCTACAACATGCATTCTTAAGTACATAATAGCTAAAAATAACATTTCGGTGCACAAGGGTAGAGGTTTGATGTTTGGTGGTGAAACAAAATATATTTTGAACTGTGTAATGCCATCTGTTCTATATCAAACAGCCATAAAACATAGCATTTTGATGCTCTTATACTGTGTTCACTCACCTTTCCTCTTCAAACTGTCTCAATTATAATGTTCCTTCTAGAAGCAGGGACTGTTTCTCCTTTCAATTCTGCCAGGCCTATTTTAGGCACTGTCTCAGTGTGAAATTTTCTGGCTGCCTTTATGCCCAAGGATCATTTACTGGATTTGGAATTAGACCCCAGAATAGTGCTTTATATTTTTTGCTTAAAGAATAAATGATGTTCATTTTTATGATTATAAAACACATACTCATAGGAAATTTAGAAAGTATAATAAAGAGAAAAAGATCATCACCAGTATTAAATACTATTTATAGTATTTTTATATTTCCTTCTAGTAGTATGGGGGGTTTAATATTTTAAAGTTTAATCATATAGAAAATAGTTTTATGGCTCCAGTGGCTGCATGATACTCCTTCCTGGGAATTTAGTAGTTTTCAAATACATCCTTTTTCTCAATCAAAGAAATGCCTCTGTAGTCTTTTTTGGAAGACTATTCCTTGGCAGTATGAAATTATAAAACAAGCATTATTCCTAAAACATGAGCTGAATACATATTGAAATTAATAAGGCAGCATATTAAAATCTTCCCGAATTTTGCAGTGGATTTTGCAGACTCTGCTGAGTGACTCAATGTCTATTCTGCTGATAAAACCTATGCCGAAGTTCTGGCCAACTTTTATTGTAAAAAAGCAAAAGCAAAAAAAGATCATGAGCATTTCTTGTAATTTCTTTAGACAGCTGCCATTGGATGATAAGCTGACACATTTAAATGGGTTTTATACAGCGATCTGATTAGGACTAAAAATTCGGGCTATTTGTACCATTTCACATCAAGCTTACGCTACTTACAGATACTTGTATGAGAGAGAAGAAGGAAAAAGAAAAATAATTTCTGAGCCCGAGAATTAGGAGAAATGCACGTGCATGTACACATGCGCACACACAGACACACAACGAGAATTAACTCAGCAAAACCTTCAGGGAGTGACAATCACCATGTAAATTACTTGTGCCCAGAGGTGTGTACTAAAGCCAGGAGTGACATTAATGACCATTTCACATGTGACACAGACAAACTATTACATTTCTACTATAGACATCTTTACAGCTTTCACCCCTTCCTGCTACTTCTGGGGGAGGGTTATTGGTTGCCTTATTTGGCTCCAAGGATAAAGGAGACATTTGGGTAGAGTTTTGAAGAGATGGTTGGAAAACATGACTTTAGTGAGGTTTTGCTTTTCATTAGGTGCTTTAATTCTCTTCTCGTTTTGCTTCCCATCGAAACCAGACCTTCACTAACGATCTGCATCACTCCTCAAAACTTTTGGATTCTGGTTGGTTTTCCTATGGATGTGCCGATGTACTGAAAACTGACCCGAAGGCAAAAGCAAGTGTTTCCGGCTCATATAGACGTTTTGAAATTTGGATGGTTGAGAATTTCCAGTAAATGTGTAATTCTGTCCCCTGGGAGTGGCGCCGTAAAGTATAAATAGAAGTCGAAAGTAAAAAGCACCGAACAAGAAGTTAGAAATTGGAAAACTACCATCTTTGGGCACATCGCTTAAGCTCTCTTTGTGTCAGGTTTGTTATTCATAAAAATGGGGAAAATAAGCTTTGAGCCTTGCTGTACCCTACCTTTTTTGTGACTCCTCAATAGGAAAACATTTTTGATTGCTTCAGAGACTACCAAGTATCTCATAACTACAAACGTTTATTCGGTTGGCCCCCCCAAACTTAACCGCTAATACTGAGAGCCATGGAGAGCCTACTTTTGCCGTGAGACAGTTTCCTGGAGAGACTAGGTAGAGGCGATCAGCGTCATACGCAATTTTGCAGAGATGATTCGGGTCACACAGCATTTTAAGCCAATACTCACAAGCCTTGAGCTCGCTACACGAGCAACAGGAAGCGGCTACGAGATTGTTACGAGAGTACAGTTAATTTTACGCAGTCACGATTTAGTGCGGCATTTTGACACTTCTCTTGACTGCGAACGGAATGATGTAGACTCTGTGCGTCCATCAGTTTTGATAAATTTCAACTTTTTCTAATACGTTTGTGCATGTGTGATGACAGTAAATGATGAAATAGACTAGTATTTATGTATATTTTCTGCATTCATGAATACCTTTTTCTTAATGTTTTCATTATTGCAAGGCCATGCAGTTTGCCAGTTCATTCAAGTTGTCACAAATCCCTAAAATTTTTTGCAATACGTATATTTATTGAAAACCGAATTCATGTATAATTCGACCTGAACAATGTCAACTCAGGTCGTTCAAAGGTCGACCCTGTTTGTAATAGAGACTCTGTTGTTCGTATTTCCCAGTTGGGCTCCCTTTACTTCTCTGATAGTCTACTAGGAGGTTTTCTCTCAGGCCCGCCATCTTGTCAGTTGGACTAGAAATGTCCTGGCTAAATATCTTCTGTTTGCAACCCCCTTTCCCCTCATCCATGCTCTATCCTCTTCACCCATTCCACGCCCAGGGAGGCTGAACTGTAGGGATTATATCAATGTGTTCCCTTGCCTTCTCTTCAATTTCTCTGATTTTCTGGGGTAGTTGCAGAAGACCAGAGGGTGGAAGGATGAAAAGAGAGTGAGTGAGGTGACAGCATTCATTCCCTGCTTTGCTCTGGCCTGGTCACTGTGGCCCGGCTGTGTCTTTCCATGAAAGGCCAAGTCCTGTTGGTAGAGGGCCCTCTCCACATGACTCATCTTCCCAAGTCCCCGTCACTGCTTCCTCCACTTGTGGCTTCGGGCCTAGCAGTGTTTGCTGCTCCTCACTCTTGCCAGCCCTGAGCCCCTCCACTTACCTTGTTTCCCTCAAGCTTGTCCAGGCCTTTGTAAATAGTTCCTCTGCTAGACCTCCTTAAATTGCAGACATGCCTCATTTGATTATACTTTGCTTTATTGTGCTTCACAGATACTGCGTGTCACAGATACTGTGTTTTTTACAAATTGAAGGTTTGTGGCAACCCTGTGTTGAGCAATTCTACTGGTGCCATTTTCCAACAGTATTCACTCACTGTGGGTCTCTGTGTCACCTTTCGGTAATTCTCACAATATCTCAAAATTTTTCACTATTATTATATTTGTTACGGTGATCTATGATCAATGATTGCAATTTGCTGAAAGCCCAGATGATAGTTAATATTTTTTAGCAATAACGTATTTCTAAGTTAAGGCATGTGCATTGTTTCTGTGGACAGAATGCTATAGAGCCCTTAATAGACAACCGCATGGTATAAACACGACTTTGATGTGCACCGGGAAACCAAGGTCTTCACTGGCCTCATTTTATAGTGATATTCACATTGCTGCCGTGGCCTGGAACCAAAACTGCAACATCTCCAAGGTTGGCCTGTATTCCACTGAAGTGTGCCACCTGTATTCCTTCCCAAACCCTGGCTGGTGCAGGTCTCATCACCAAACACATTTATTTTGCCACCTGTTATCCCCTCCTAATCTTCTACTTTCCACAACCAGAGTTTATATTGTTTTCCAGCTAGTGCTCTGGTTTGGGTTTCCAAAAAGAGACAATTTTGTATTCATTCTGTAATGAGGGAGCTTATACTTTTCTTCCTTATTACACAGAAGTATACAAGGGAAAAGCTATAAAGGAAGGACACGAAATATGAAACATCACACAAATGCAAATGATCCAAAGTGTCCCCCTTATAGCCCTCCTGTTAATTCCTTATACTCCCATACACCACACACACACACACACACACACACACACACACACACACGTACACATATACAGTCACAGACACACCTGATTGAGAGTAGGTGACAGGCCCAGAACAGTGGCCTCAGTCAGCTGGAACCTTGGTTTTTAAGGAATAGATAATAAGGCTGCTGAAAACCCAATCTTTCCAAGTGTTCCGGGAAAAAGGAGAAAAACCCTCTCAACTAGCATGCAAATGCACAGTTTGGTATATAGGAGAAAGGGATACAAGACAGGAGGAAAATGGTGGGTTCCACTTGTTTGTGACTATATATGAAATATCTGCAGGAAATTTCCAGAAACAACTAGGCAGAGTGGTTTTGTTTTTAGGGATATGGATTTTCTGCAAAAGTAGAAGGTTAACACTATAAAAACATCATCTTTCTAAAGCACTGGGAAGACACAAGTTATATAACTTTGAAATGGCAGAGGAAAAGTAATAAGAACAAAAGAGAAGAATAGAATTGTCATTACCCTTCAATCTCAAAGAGCCTTCAGAAAGGAAGTGGCAAAAACTGTTCTATGATAGGTATTTAAGTGTGCAGGACCTTCCTCAGACTATGTTATGGTGAAGGTAGAAGGGCATATGTTTTCTTCAAAGCCTGCTGATGTATTTCTTTTAGGCTTAACATAGACTCAATCTCATGGCCGATTTAATGATGGGCCTACTACTTTTTAACATTTTCATTACATTTTCAAACAGTACAAAAGTTCATCTTTCTTAAAAGGCCAAGGGTACAGAGAATGTCTACAACACAATTATGAAAAGGACAAAATGGGGATGTTTTGAAAGCCATGGAGAAAAATAAGTTAACAAGGATTTCAAATTGTTCCATTAAAACTCCAGGGCATCATTTTTCCCAGTTAACAGAAGAATACAAGACCCGACAAACAAACAGACGTCATAGAAAATGGCAAGGTGATTGAGAATGAGAGAAAGCATCTCTTTCCATAGTTAGAATTTTAAAACCAGTTACTAAACTCACCATGAAAGTCCTCAAAACACTTTTCTCCTGCTCACATGTATTCTATTTTGCCTCACTTTACATACATATTCTGTATTGTGCATCTTAACCCTCATCAGAGTTGACTCTGATGTCACTACCTCCTGTTGACTTCAGCCGAAAACCCTCAACTTTAAGCCCATTTCAAAATGCATCCTCAAGTGGCCCATGAAGTCCAGGGCAACATTCCCCTCCCTCCAAAATTATTGGCGTCTGGTTGAGAAAAATAAAGCTTCACTTGTTAACGGAGGAACTGGAGCCCCAAGGCTTTCTTTCCCTCCAGGCCCTCATCTCTACCTCCTTCCCTCCATAGAGCTCCTGTGGCTCACAGCTTGAAAATCACTTTCCTAAATCATTAAACTATTGGCTTCTCACATTGTCCAAGGAGCTATCAAGGACATGAGGTTATAGCAGAACAGATAAATGCATTAGGAATTAGAGATAGAAAATAGGGAGAAATATCCATAAGAAACCTAGTGTTTTTGTTCTTTTTACGTATGCTAAGAATCATGCTACTCACATTACATGCATGATCTCACTTATTCTTAATATTAACCTCATCAGGCAGGGATTTTGATCTCTATTTTCCAGGTAAAGGAAACAAATTCAGAAGAGTTGAGTAAATAGCCCAAAAGCCCACAGCTGGAAATAGCAACTAGAAATTGAGCTCAGGCCTAGGTCCCAAAGCCTCTGTTCTTTCAATGGAACACTCCAGTTTTCCAAAGACTTTGCTATTATTTTTAGAGACTCAATGCATACATGAATGAGTCCATCCATCCATCCATCCATCCATCCATACAAGTTTGATGACAGAATATGCTTATCTGATTCATTAAAGAGTTAACGGAAAGTGAAAATGTTTGTTTCCAATATGTATTAGACTTTTAAAATTTTCAATACAGTTTGACTAGTAGTTTGTTCTTTCAAATAATAATACTTTAATTAGGATTCAGTGTGTTGGCTGTAGTTTAAGAAAACAGTACCAGATCGAGTCACAGACCTGGCTTCCAGTCTATCATATGCAAGTTGTGTGACATTGGATAAAAAATTAGCTTCCCTAAACTTTAGTTTTGTGTACGAAAAATGAGGAATCAAACTATATAGAAGAATTCCTGAAGCTGGGTGACTCTGATTCATGGCTGTATGCTGAATGGGTGCCACAGCAGTGCCTCAGAAATCCAAGAAATAACTTTGGATAAATCCAATGCTTGTTTAGGATAACATCAGATATGTAATGGTGTATGGATAAAAATAAATTTATTACACCAGTCTTTTACATGTATCTAGTAGAATATAAATTCTGTATTATTTGATATATATCATCTATTTTGAAATACATAAAGAAACTTCTTTAAAAGGCCAAAAATTTTATATCTTTGACTCTATTTCCATTCGACTTCCCTTAAAGAATTCTATTGCAAATAAGTATATTGTATGCTTAGAAATCTTTTATTGATCATTGTATAGATTTATGCTGCAATAACAACATGTGCATATTGAAATTTATTTTTTCCAATGGTTCTGAGGCCATTGTGCTAAATTTTTTTCTTCTGGATTGAATTATCATTGCAATTATTAGAAATGCACAACTGACCAAGACAACATAATCATATTATAATATGTGACAGTCTTTAAGTACATAAAGTAAATTTTTACTCTAAATGCATTTGCTAATGATATAAAGATGAGTTTTCCCCCCAATTTGTTCATATATTTGTGAGATGAGAACAGAAGTTCAACATCAATATAACTTCTATTTTCATTTTTAAGAATGCAAGCCATGAGAACCAATGTTCTCAGAAACGTGTACCTGATAATGGAAGTTTTAATAGAACAATTTCATCTAACTCTTTTTTTTAAATTTTTTTTTTAACGTTTATTTATTTTTGAGACAGAGAGAGACAGAGCATGAACAGGGGAGGGGCAGAGAGAGAGGGAGACACAGAATCTGAAACAGGCTCCAGGCTCTGAGCAGTCAGCACAGAGCCCGACGCGGGGCTTGAACTCACGGACCGTGAGATCATGACCTGAGTCGAAGTCGGACGCTTAACCGACCAAGCCACCCAGGTGCCCCTCATCTAACTCTTTAAACTTCATCATGGTTCCACGCTAACATCACACAGTGATAGCTCATCAAAAATTACTTTCATGTTCATTCAGTCGGCAACTCAGGTCCTCCTTCAAGTTTGTTGAAATATTTTTAAAAAATGGGAACGAACCAATTTGCAAAATTCTTTGTCTTTGGGGTCATTGTTATCCATTTCTCAGTTTACCCTAGAAGGCTTACTCAGATTTGTAAAATGGCTATTCATTATACTTATGACTAGGAATGGCATCCAAATATTAACTTATAGTAAGATATGCAACCAACCAATCCAACTGGACTGGATGCAGTCCTGAGTGCTAGAGCTGTACAAAGTATTAACCTTACAGTTACTGGATTGTGAAGAAATCTTATAGGCTCCAGTCCCCAGGGGAGGATCTGGGGCTGAGACAGATCCACTCCAGGATTCAGGGAGATAAATATAATCAGCCAGTATAAAAGTATGTCAATATTTTAACAAAAGAATGACTTCCTGTTATGCATTCCTTGAGAGGCAAGCTGTTTATTACAATATACTCAGAAAGGGTAGGGAAAATTCAAAGTTTTCATTTATTTCACCTTTGCCAGACCAATATTTTTGGTAAAACACCTTTGTCTTATTCTGTGTTTTAAATATATTTTCACCATAACTTTGGAGCTGCTGATGCAGCTCATTCAATTAGTAGATAACATCCATCATGTAATCTAATTGAAAAAGGCAGTTCTCATTATCAGCAAAATCAGACTAGTTTTCTGGCAGGGAAAGTCTAACCCCTTTTCAATTTAAATATCTGCATTGAAATGCCTTCCCATGACAACCATCTCATTTCTTAACACTAATTTTACCACTAATGGATAAAACATGGCACCCAGCCAGGACGAAATAAGGCACAGTGCCCTTCAGTACTTTTCATCAGTAATCTTGTCTTTGCTTTGCTCTCAAAGGATCCTCTCTCCAGAGGGACACATTCTGTAGCAATAGCCAGGAAATGGGAGAGGAAAGGTTATTAGAGAAAAATAGTGAGCATTTTCTGCCTTCTTCTTAAGTGTATATGAATTCTGGATATCTCAACATGAATCAAGATACCCATTAGCTAACTCCATGTTTTGTTCTTAAAAGGATCATGTGTAAGACAATGAAAAACACAAAGCCAGACACCAATATTTTAAATGGTCCATTTGTTTTTGGTCTAGAGGTTTCTACCTCCGAAAGTACAATGTAATTGTATAAAACATGCTGGATGGGTGGGAGGTATGCCTTTCTTTTCAAAGTGGTAGGAAGGAGACTGAAAAGGGAAGGTGAGAAAAAAACCCACCAGTTGTTTTGACCACCACAAGCTTGTTCTCAGGTGGATGTATTTTAGGATTCAAGTTAAGGATCTGGAAATGTATTCCTTCAAAATTATGCAAACTCAGGTAACTGTTGCAAAATCTGTGTACCTCTCAAGGTGTGTGGACCCCAGTTTGGAGGCGACTAGACTAGACTTTTCCTTTATAGGGTCATGTTTTAGACCAGATATTGGTCATTTTGTCTGATGTAATCATTACTAAATATTAGAGTAAAAAATTCCATCAATTAATATGCTGGCCAAATAAGTTAACCTGCACATATGGACTTGCACTGTTGATTATAACCAGTTGGACTCACTGAATTGCTTTCTGTGAGGGGACAAGCTTCCTTTAGGTCATTCCCACTCTGCCCCTTGTCTTCTCCCAGGCACACATTTGTCAAGTGTTGGTAAAAGGAAGGATAGCTTCTAAGTGCAGTAGGACAAAGCTCTATGGCAATTTTAGTGGGATGATGGGCCTCCCGCTATTTTGGATCAGACACAGAAACATGTAGAAGGTTCTATGGGATCTACAGGTTGTGCATTTAACCCAATGATAGATGTCAGAAAAGGAGACTGTCCTTCTTGAGGGAACAGTAAAGGAGTTAGCCAGGTGATAGAGATAAGGGTGGCTGAGGATAGTGTGTATGGGTAGGGGGAGTAGGTACACATTGGATATGCCAGATTAGGCCATGGTAGGTCTATTCCACTTTATTCCTGGCTTCATAAATTCAGTAAACCCTGATGGAGTCACTAAAGTCTTGGGTCAAAAATCCAAGTCTTGCTTTCTCAAAATCACCTCACTTCATGGAATCTAAGAAGCTATTGATTTCAGATATGTTAAAATGTGAGGAAAAAAAAGAAACCATGTATGGTTTTGCAGAACACTTAGGGATGTTGACTAATCTCTGGATGCCTGAATTATAGCAACCCATCTCATGAGAAGCAGGGTGAATCAGACAGGAGATATGGACACTTTAAAAAAAAAGTGTTTACATCCCAGGAGTACCCCTTTTCCTGACCTTCCTGATAACTAGATGCCTAGAAATTCTCTCAGACATCAGAAGCATACTAAGTGATTGAAAACCAGAGCAAGGGGATGGGATTTGGCTGATCTTGACCGTGGTTGGGATCTTCAACAAGGGACAGTACAGAGTTGGATAGGTAAGTTTTACTTCAGTCTTAGAGACCTCGTTCTAATGTCTGGAATGTCCACATCTGACAGATCCATGGTTTTAGATATATCCTAGACATATATACATATATACCCTTGGAAAAAATGTATACTGTTTTTTGAGCAGGTGTATTCCTAACTTTCATAAATTGTGGTATTAAGCCTTTAAACGCTTGCTAGATGACAATGTAAAATGGTGTCGTCGCTATGGAAAAAAGTTTGGCAGTTTTTCCATAAGTTAAACAAAGAATTAGCATATGACCCAGAAATTCCACTTCTGGGTTTACACCCCAAAGAACTGAAAACAGGTGTTCAAACAAAAATTTATATGCAAATGTACATAGCTGTACTAGTTGTGGTAGTCAGCAGGTGGAAACAACCCAGTGTCTATCATCCAATGAACGGATAAACAAAGTGTGGTATGTCCATACAATGGAATATTATTTACCAAAAGAGAGGAATGGAGTGCTTACACCTGCTACAGAATATATAAACCCTGAAGACATTAAGCTGAGTGAGAGAAGACAGACACTAAAGGTCACATATGGCATGACTCCATTTATTTGAAATATCCAGAACTGGCAAGTCCATAGAGACAGAAAGCATATTGGTGGTTGCCAGGGGCTTGGAGAAGGGGAGAAAGGGAAGTGACACCTGATGGTATGGGTTCCCTTTGGAGTGGGGAAATGTTCTGGAACTCAGTAGTGGTGATGGTTGCTCAACAGTATGAAATTGCTAAATGTCACTGACTTTTACACTTTAAAATGGTTTAAATGGTACATTTTACATTATGTGGATGTTACGATAATTTTTAAAAAATCACACACACAAAAAAACTTGCTAGTTCTCTCAACCTTTCTTTCTCCTACTCAGGATCAAATAATCAAACTCTTTACTTTATGGCATTTTAAAAGTGGCATTTGTGTTCAAGGGCAGCAGTGTTTCTTATCTAACAAGGGAAAAAGACAAAAAGACCAAATCACCAAAATTTAAACCCTGTGAAGAACAGAATATCAGAAGAAGATGGATGGATATACAAATGCTTCTTTCCAGGGGATGAATAGAATCACTCCTTCTCCCTCTCAGGGGGATGGCGATTTGTAGCAGAATTTTCTTCTTAAACACAATATCTGGGGGTGCCTGGGTGGTTCAGTTGGTTGAATGTCAGACTCTTAATTTCGGCTCAGGTCATGATCCCAGGGTTATGGGATCAAGCCTCGTGCTGAACGTGGATCGTGCTTAAGATTCTCTCTGTCTCCCCCTCTGCCCCTCTCCCATTTTCCCTCTCTCTCTCTCAAATAAAACAACAGCAGCAACAACAACAACAACAACAACAAACAAGATGTGTCCCTGATTCTAGCCTCTTTCCTCTATAGAGCTCTAACTGCATGGGTTCCTGATGTGATTCTTCCTTGAGTTTCATTCAGGTAATTAATTATTTTTATGTATGCAATTCTTCAAGTTCTTTCAGATATGTTTTTAATTTGCTTGACTTTTAGGCAGGGCAGAATCTGTCAAGGGAAATGGAAAACATTTCTCTGTGTTGGCTGGGTAGAGCATCTGGGCTATATCCTGAACTACTCAACAGTATTTGAGGATGATTTGCAGAGCAGGTGGTTGGTGTGTATATATTATGCTGATATCAGTCCAGGATTCTAACAACAGATGAAGACAGAAAGGGTGCTGACATACGTACTAGCAATGTTTAAAGCACAAAATCTGCAGAAGACTAAAAGCCATTTTCTTCAACAGGCAGGTTAGAAGCAGAAGTAATTCAGACTGTTGAAGGTAAAGTCATTTTTTGTTCCAGATTATCAGGCAAAGATGATAAAAAAAAAAAAAACTCATGAAATAAAATGTGAGCCTAGACAGTCTTCAAATTAAAACAAACAAAGCCAAACAAAATATTTCTTGGCCTATCACAAGCGCCTGCTCTTTACTTAATTTCCAATTATACAGAAAATGGAAACCATTCCGAGTGAAAAGCACACTTCCCTTCTCCTAAAAGGATCAACTGTTTGCTGTGTTTCCATGAAAATACTAGTTCAAATGTTGTGTCCTTCCACTTCACCTGAATTTCTTGAATGAGTGACGTAAATGTACTATTCCTGGTCAACTCCGACTAGTTCACTGAGTTATAGTGAGCATAAAATTAAATAACAATAGTAATTGCTGACACTCAGTGAATGCTTATTAAGTGCCAGGCTCAGTCCTGAGCACCTCACATGTTTTATTCTTTATATCAACCTCACTAGGTGGGCCCAATTAATACCCGTGTTTGACGGTCAATGATTCACCCACGACAACACAGCTAGCAAGCGGTTGGACCAGAACTTGAACTAGTCTGGCTTCAGAATTCATGCTCTTGACAACTCTGCTGTGTCACTTGGTGCCTTGCAGACCGTAGGGGACTCGGGGTCATTGGTCTCCTTCCTCCCTATTTGTCGATCTGTAGCAGATGTCGTTCCTCAGAGTGGTGAAGACAGCATCTTGAAGAAGAGGAAATGCCACCTCACTTGTGACTCACAGGTAGGGCCAGGAATTGTGGTCGTCCTGAACCTGTTCTGGAGGAGAAAGTCTTTCCTGAACTCTCCTTCCAGGGGGTGAGGTCTGGTTAGTCAGGATGGGAGAGCTGGCCAGAAGAGCAGTGGCACTGAAAAGGGCTGCTGTTTCCTGGGGCTGCTCATGTCACTCCAGGACAGAGCTACAGCACATGCTTTTGGACAGAGCAGACCAGCAGGCCACCACAGCGGTGGGAGTCTGAGAGGCAACAGAAGACAAAAACAGCGTGCTTTCCCCAGCCATACTGGGGCCTGAGACAAAAGAAAAGTCCCTACTATTGAATGCTTTATTTAAATTTTTCATATTTTTGATTTTAAGAAATATTGCATTAAAATTTTACTTATCTTGAAACTGAGGTTTTTGGTACAATGTGAGTGCCTCCCTTGCCTCACCCTGGCCCTGATCTGGTTGCCCAATGTCCTGAGTTTAGTGCCAACCCTCTAACATACCCGTATATACTTTGGCAAATTACTTGTGTTCTTATCTATGGAATGGACATAAACACTTTTCTTTCTTCACTACAGAGGACTTAAGCAACAATCAAAGGGGTTAACAGGGCAGAAGTGTTTTGGGTTCTGCAAAGATGGGTGCAAGGAAGGTAATATAGATTCATTACACTTGACCTAAATTGCCCTTATTCCTCTCAGAGATTCCCAGCACATTTAGAGTAAAAATTAATGGTGCCCCAACTGGACCTCTGGTGACAGAGAAGGAATGGGAAGATATCAGTCCCTTTGGTAAGGAGGGTCTAGAAAGAGAACCTGCTGCCTCTTCCCTCTGTCCTGATGAAGAAGGGATACCGGGGCAGGGGCTTTGGCCACAGCAGTTACATACCTCTCCTCTCACTTCCACACATTTCTGGTATATGCTCCAGGCACGTGACTATGGACCCTGATGCCCAGCCTTAAAAGGAGTTAGACTGTACCAAGTGAAGATACTGATAGTGATCTAAGTCCTGATCCACTGTCTTTTATATTGCTGGACTTTTGGTTGAAAGGCTCAGTCATCAGATTTTTTTTTCTTACCCATTTCAACTCAACTTCTCAGGATTTGGGAGGACTTCAATCTCCCTTTACTACAGGGACTTAATGTGTGCTCTCACATCTCCTTTCCTGGCAAACTCCAAGTAAGGAGTTTTGTGGATGAGGATGAAAATAATTAAACGAGGAAAAAATATGTTCCTAAGGGAAAATGCGATGTCTACCATCATTAAATTATTTCCAGATTACTCTGAAATGACTCATACAAATTCACAGTTAAAAAAAACAAACAAACAGATAACACTGCATCCATTTGGCTATATTTGTCTTGGATTTTTAGTTTTTAAGATTAGTCCCCCCCAAGTTTGAGTGACTTTGCTCCCTCTCCCCATCTATAGCTATGCTGAAAAGGAGGCCAGAGGAAAATTGATGAGTTTCTGGCTGGTGGAGAAAGCCTATGCACGAACGCCAAGGGTCTCAGAACAAACGGGTGATCTGCTGTGTGTCTGGAAGAAGTGTCTATACACAGATCTCCGCTTGAGCTCTTTCTTCTACTGTGACATTTGCAGCCAGTGGAACTACTTGGTTGGGTGTTATAAATGGTTGAGCACATGCCTTCAGAGCTTCATACGGGACATGGTCATGTACCGACTCCCCCAATTAGTCCTTCAGCCATTTTATTAGGTCAAATCATCTGACCATTCAAGCCTAAGCCAAGTTGGGAAGAAACCCTAAGTTAGAATTCCAACTGAATTTTTCGTATACCATATTCCTCTGTTTCAAGGACTGTCTTAACAAACACTACTGCTGATATGGTTCCGGTCCAGGTGCATCCCCAGAGCTGACTTTGAGTCTGTGCTCCTATTGAGAACGGCGCTTTTGTTTTTTATGCACCAATCTTCCCTTTTGGACAGTCAATATGCATATTGTTAGAAAAAATGAGTCATACCTCTCTCCATCCACAGGCAGTTCTTAAGAACTAGTATTCAGTAATATCACGCAGTTAATTACAACAGGAAAGAGGGGGTAATGAATCGATTCATGGTAGGGGAAACAAAGACATCAGACAAGCCAGCAGGCAGCTCTGCCCAGGGCCAACTAGAGGGAGTCTGCAGGGTTCTCCTGGCCATATATACATGTCTTTCCTGAAATATACATATCTGAGGACAAACAGGGAGTGAGACAGCAGCCTGCTGCTGAAAACGAACTGCATCTGATTTCAAGCTCCTCAGTGGAGAATGCCTTGCTTTAAGCAGAGGAGAAAGGAAATAAGTCATGGAACATCTAAGATTTTCAAGGTGTGTACATTTGAACCACACTAGCAGCTTGGCTGTAGCCAATTACAGTGTTATCCTAACATCTTCAACTCAGACTTCCCACTGCTATTATGAACCTTCCATCAAATGGACAAAGAATAGTATCTCTGCTTCATGATCTCCATTCAATCATTTGTCAAATACATAATGAATGCCTACTTGTGCCTATAATCTACTGCTACATAACAAATAATCCAGACGCTCATGGCTTAACACAATAGATATTGATAGTCTCACAGTTGTGGTGGGTTAGGGATCAGGACACAGTCTACCTGGGTCCTCTGTTTTAGGATCGCTTGCAAGCTGTGAGCAAGGGGTCCCAGGTCCATAGTCATCTCAAGGCTTGACTGAGAAAGGATATACTTTCAAGCTCATATGATTGTTGGCATCCCCAAGTTCTTTATACGCTAATGCCCAGAGGCCACCCTCAGTTCCTTGTTTCATGGGCTTCTCCAATTTGGCAGACTGCTTTGTTGATGATATAAGCCCAGATGGCAAGAAAGAGAGTTTGCTAGCAAGACACATGTCAAAAATCCTTATTACCTAATCATAGATGTGCCATTCCACTTTTATGGCCAAATACTATTGTTAGAGGCGGGACACCAGGCCCCTACCACATTCAGTGATAGGGGATTTCACCAGGGAGGGAGTACCAAGGTGGGTGCATCATTGGGAGTCACATCACAAGTTGCCAACCACACTTCTCTAAGGCAGGCTCTGTACTTAATGATGAAGATATGGTGACAAATCACAAAAGGCTCCTCCTTCCTGAAGTTCACTGTAGGAGTTTGAGATACTAATTTATGAAACTTCAAGGGACATCTAGAAGATGGAGGCAAGGGACAAAGTGGGAGAGTAGAGAGATTCAGCTATGCTTCCTCTTTTGTCCTGAGTCAGGTAGATGAACGAGAGGCGCATCTTTGAAAATTCCTTTAGAACTCACTAGGGCAATTCCCAACATAGATGGCCTATGTGGCTGCTAATAGGAAGTAATGAGAAAATAACAACAACAACAAAAAGCCTGCTGATAAAACTGCTGTTACAAGCCTCTTTACAGGAGGAATATACCTTTCATTTCTTAATTACAAGCGTATTCTAACACAAATGTTTCCAGAATAGGTCACATGTTATGGCCAAATTACTGTGCAAGCTTCTGGTTGTCAGATTCTCCATGAAAGCAAATTTGTTACAGGAGGCCCCTGATGTGGTAAGAAAAAGGAAGAGTAAGGGGAACCTGGATGGGTTGTTATTTCCTCATTATTATAAAATAAGGATATTAATGTCCTTTACTGCGGCTGGCGGTATAATGTCCCCTCTCCCCCAAAGACGTGCGCAACCTAGTCCCCAGAATTTGTGAATTTGTGACCTTTCGTGGCAAAAGGGACTTTTCAAATGTGATTAAGGTTAAGGATCCTGAGATGGGAGGGTTATCCCGGATTATCTGGATGGGTCCAATGTAATCACATGAGTCCTTAAAAGTGGAAGAGTGGGGCAGAGACATGCAAAGACAGAAGAGGCAGTGGAATTTCCAAGCGTGAAGAGGAGGAAGAGGGCGAACACCAGGAATGTGGCTGGCCTCTAGAAGCTGGAAGTAGTCCTAAGCCAACAGCCAACAAGAACATGGAGACCTCAGTCCTACAACTGAAGACACTCAATTCTGCCAAACCCCGAATGAGCAAGGAAATGGATTCTCCCCTAGAGCCTCCAGAAAGGAACACAGCCCTGTAGATTGTGGTTTTTCACCCCATGAGATCCAGCTCAGACTTCTGACCCACAGAACTGTAAGATGATAAATCTGTGTTGTTTTAAGCGGAGCGTGTGGTAATTGGTCATGCGGCAACAGAAAACTAATATCCTTGCTCATCAGATTGTTCTAAGAATCTAGCTCACTGATATATGTTCAGAGTACTGGAAACCCATCTGGCACACAGGAAGCAAGCCCTGGGCACGTGTTTGCCGTTACTGTGACCCAACGACCTGGGAGATCTACGTTTATAGATGGAAAAACATGGCCCAGCTGAAAAATAGCTTAAAGGATATCTCAACATACTGTTTATTTCCAAATAAATCTCTTTTAATGATCACATGTGCCACATAACAAATGGCAGGTTCCTGATGCCAGAACTCTAAAGGAGAGGTGGCCAACGAACAAACAATATTTTTAACTCTATCCAGTAAACTGAATAAAGTGCCCACGGACCTTTTAAGATCTAACATTCTATTTTTTTTTTTTTTCATTCCAGTAATTTCCTCTGGAGCTAGTTGAATTCATTTAGCATTGAAGTAAGATTTGAACTGCAGGTCAAACCCTAAAATAGGTTTATTTCATGATATGTGTGCACTTTAGTATTTCCAGGTTCTCTTTCTCCCCCTCTTTTTCTATTTACTTGCCGCTGTATGACCAGCACTTGCAATGCCAAAACCAACCAGCCCCTGCCACAAGGCTTGCTCAGTGCTTGCTGATGGAAGTGCCATCGCCATAAGGAACATAAAGATATTTTGTTTTACCCAACTTATTTTCTTAATCAGATCCCATCCTTTTTGTTTATTATTTGGTTTTTGTTCGTTCATTCATTCATTCATTCACTATTATTGAAGTATAGTTGATATGCAATATTATATTAGTTTCACTTGTAGCTCCCATACTTAGTAACTAACCCATGGGATGAAGAAACCTGCAGGTAGTAAGAGAAACTTGCAGTTCCATCATCAAGATAGATGATCTTCTGAAGATAGATAGTGACAGAAGTGATAGGAGGTAGACAGTGAAGAGATTAAAACACACCTAAACATAACTGGCAGCACAGGGCAGTGCATTACAAGATGGGGGTCTCAAAGGGTGGGATAGATATTCTGTGGCCTGCGGGGCTTTTTCAGGCTACGCAAGCACAGGGCACTAAATGACATTGAATCCGAAAGCTCCCCTGCGTTCCATCCTTCTGACTGCTTTCAGAAGAAAGCATTAGGTCATGCTAGGATGCCCTTAACATCCTTCTCATACCTGGCTTGTCTCCCTCTGCACCTTCAAGAGAAGGAGCCTCAGGCTGAGAGACCCAAGCTGGCCTAGTGTAGCTAGAATTTAATTACATCGTTTGGCTCCTGTTGTATTTATTTCCATGGATACCTTCTGTTTGTGGCAAATGAAACGGTTTTTTTTTTTCTATTTTCAGTAGTGGTATAACGTTGTCTTTTAAAATTACTTCATTTAAATTTTTAAAAAGGGAGACCAATTTAAATCTTTAAGAAAGGAAATACTGCCTCAGATGGTTCATTGATATGGCAACAGTTATAAAAGAGTTACAATAATAACTGAGGTTTAGAAAATAATGTAATAAAATGGAAGAGTGTGTAGTAGGGTCATAACTATAATATTTGAGAGGAAGGAGTCACTATTGTAAACTGAGTTGGTCAGGTTCTGATAGGAGGAAGTGGAATTTGGCATCGGGCAATGAGAGAGGAACAGGGTTTGCCACGGCTGAGAATATGGTGTGTAAGCCCTGGAATGGGAAGCTTGAACAAAGCAGACATGGCCTCAAAGGCAGTGAGCAGAGCACTGCCACTGAAGTAAAGGTGTGTGTAAGGGAAGTAGTGACAGATGAACCCTAATGAGGTTATAGAAAACCTTTCATCACAAGCTCTCCTCCCTTGGGTCAAGTCTACAAATTAAGAGTTTCCTGCTTCTGTCCAGGGACTGGCCCAAGCTGACTCCCAGGTGCCCAAGATAACACAATATGAAGAAGCCCTGTGGGATCCTGGGTCACTATGCTGGTGTAGTCATTGTGACTGCCGGAGCTCTCCCACCCGCCCCGAACCTTCTGCTGCATGGCCCATCAGCAAAGGCTATAGCCCTCCGATGTGTTAACACCAACACTCATTTCATGTGTATACCATTTTGCCTATTTACAATGTGAAGCTAACAGCTCTCTCTCTCTCTCTCTCTCTCTCTCTCTCTCTCGTTTTTGAGCGCCTGCAACTCGAAGAGATGCCAGCCACTGAACTAAACCTGAGTACTCATGGCTTGTTTAAAATTGCTGAAGTAAAAAAAAAATTCCTCTTATATATCTGAAATCAAATAGCCATTCTAAAATTAATAACGTATCCTCCTCTTCCTGAGCTTAACAGTAATAGAAGAGCTGAGGTTCATGGGGAAAGTCTTGGAGGCAGCTGACAGTTTTAGGAGACTTTAAGTTCTATAAATTTTAAATTTCCTACATTTAAAGAATATACTCCTGAAAGAAAGTATTAGACCTCAGGTCTTATGAACTTTAGCTGGCTTAGTGTCCCGGAAAAGTAGAATTTTGCTGACAGGGTTTATTGGAAGGGTTAGAGGAAACCTTTGAAACCAAAGATTTATTGTCTCCTGGTATTATTGGGCCTGACATGATCACCGATCGTTAGTGACTAAGTCTTTGGATTCCAGCATCAAAACCCCAATCTTTGTATCCTTGGTAAAGTGTTGCAAGGAGCCATTTGGACATCTTAGCATGAATCAGAAACCCCTTAGATTCGTAATGGGACACAAGATACAAATTTTGGTAGGAAAGAGGCTTACGAGAGAATCAGTACATTAGGAAAACAGATTTTTTTTAATAGGCTTCTTTTCAGTGCCTGGTGAAGAAGAGGCAGGACTGACTTATGAAATACTTTATAATAACGTATATGGAACACGGAAAGACTCCAGCCCAATCAGAATGGGCACAGACCTTCACCAACTAGTAGGACTACGGTGGTATATTCTGACTGAGCATCCATACTAAGAAGAGAGGCCATCGTGTAGGAGGGCATCCCAAGGACAAGCTCTCAGACCTCGAGTAATATTCACTCATTCAACATAGAGAGCACTTATTAAGTTCTTACCGTGTGCAATGTGCTATCCCAAGCGTTGGGGGGTGGGATTTTGGAAAGGGCTGTCCTTTATGTCTAGCCGTTGTGCACTGCCGTAACGAATAATGTTTAGGGTGTGTTTGTTTAACTCCATATTCTACGGCATATTTTAGAGAGAAAAGAAAAAAGAAGTAACGTGACGTCACTGTAAGTAACTGGCAACGGTGCATGGATCCATTACATCCTGTCTTCGCACCGTGCACACCTGTGGTCTGTAACAACTCATCCTCTCGGGAGTTCTGGCTTGCTGGAGCTACGTCACGCTCACCTCCTCAGGTTGTGAACCTCATGGAGACCCAGGAGTCAAAAAGATCTGTCTGACCCCACAGGATGTGAGCAACAAGTGACAACCTGGCCTCCTCAAACAAACTGCTTTGTCTGAAGCTCGCTTTTGCCATCTGTTTACTGCCAGTCGTAAAATTAACAAGCAGTTGCCCTTTTAGGTTGTCATTTGACTCTGTTGGCCTCAGGAAAGCTGATAGAGAAAAGTGACGAATAACACCGGGGTTAAAAATTACCGACCACGGTGAGACAATACACTAAACTTCTCATTAAGATGTTGTATTTCTCTCAAGGGATGATTGATAACATGTTGTTTTCCTGGGACCCTGAAGAAATGATGAGGCAGGAATTTTTTTTTCAGTTTACCTATTTATTTCGAGAGAGAGAGTGGGGGAAAGGCAGAGAGAGAGAGGGAGACGGAGAATCCCAAGCAGACTCTGTGCTGCCAGCTTAGAGCCTGACATGGGGCTCAAGCCTACGAACCGTGAGATCATGGCCTGAGCCGAAATCAGGAGTTGGACAGTCAGCCGACTGAGCCACCCAGGTGCTCCAAGGCAGGGAATTTTTTATTTTAAATGCTGATCAGTCAGCTGAGAAAAAAAAATTTTTTCAGTTGATCCACTAGGTTGTGGAAGATGAAGGAGCAATCTTTTAGGCCACAAGGTCATGTAGCAGACATCCACTGGTTTTGTATGCCTTGCACTTGTTACCCATTCTTTTGGTAAAGTCACCTAATTTTCCTTGGGGATTATTTCCCTCCTACTCTCAATTCCAAGTTTCTCCATCTCCTGACTTCAAATGACTCAGACCATGTTCATCAAAAGGTTTCACCGACTTGGGCACAATAATTGCTGTAGAGATGGGCGGATGAGTCAAATGAAATCAATAAAAGCCAATAAAACTCAACACTTGTGTCTTTTTAAGAAAGAACAGCATGGTGGGGAAGTCTTTATTCCACTGGGGTTACAGAATGGATAGAACGTAAGCCTAACATCGTTGACAAATCTCCTGCCACCACAAAGGAAAGCCCAACATTTGTGTGAAAATGAAAAAAGTCCTAATGACAACTTCAAATTCCTGGCCTGAATTCTTGGGCTGGTCACTTGAACTGAATGCTCTTTTTATTTAAACCAATTTGAAAGGACTTTCTAAATAATTCAGGTAATTCCTCCCAGAGGCATTTGCATCTGTTTACTCTAGGTGGCAAGTTGAAATTCTTTGTTTCTTGCTAAAGAAGTTTTAGATTTTAAAATTTGAGAGATTGGAGCATTCCCAATGGCCCTGAATTTTTTTCCTTAGGCAACAACCAACTGTTCTGGTCCTGAGCAGGATTCAGTGCCATAAGGTGGTGGACGAACAGACTGAAATACCAGTCATGAGCGTGGCCCATCGTCCTAAAGAAGGAAAGTCTAACTATTCACACAGAAACATCAAGCCTAATTCAGCAAAGCCATCTGTGATTTTTTTTTCCAGTCCAGAACATTTGACTATTCTGCAGATTACTCCTTACTACATTGCCTTTACAATTTAATTTTACATCCTGTCATTTTCTTTTTTCATTGCCAAACTCTATCCTGAAGAGCAAGAAATAACCACCATCACTATCCATCAAGGGTTATGGTATTTGGGGAAAACTTTAATGGCCTGAAAGAAAACTAGAGATGTTAGAGAAAGAATGTATTATCCCAAAGCTATTAATTAAGAGTCTGACTGAAAGAAAAAGATTTTTATGCAAATACAGTCTTTTTAAAAGACAGATTTCTATCAGGAGGATGAGAGTGACCATAAGAAATTGAAACATCCGGGGCGCCTCGGTTGGGCCTCCGATTTCGGCTCAGGTCATTATCTCATGGTTTGCAGGTTGGAGCCCCACGTCAGGCTCTGTGCTGACAGCTCAGGGCCTGGAGCCTGCTTCAGATTCTGTGTCTCCCTCTCCCTCTGCCCCTCCCCCCTCATACTCTGTCTCTCTCTCCTTCAAAAATAAACATCAAAAAAAATTTTTTTTAAGTAATTAAAAAAAAAGAAGTTGAAACATCCATTCTGATGGACTGAAGGGCCATCAATTACAGATCTAAATCTTCCTGTGCTATGAATAGACTTCTACTAGAAAAATGAAAGGACATATAAATGTTTTCTATTGTGGTTTTCTGTCAGTTTATCTTAGAAGTGAGAGCACTGGGGGGGAAACGTGAGGCCATTGAGATCACCAAGGAAGCAGCAAATCAGTATAATTTGAATTCTAGAGGTTGATTGATCTCAGCCAGTTACCAACTGTTTGGATTTAGGGGTCATTAAATGCTTATTACTACTACCAGTGTTATTGCCATCCATCCAAACCCTTTTCACAGGAAGCTGATATCCCAAGGAGGCATTCATTCAGGTCTTAGCCTAGAGTTACCCAGATGAGTTGTACATCCAGGTTTGGATGTACAGATTCAGAAATATGCATTTCCCATCTTCAAAATGTCAAGTGATTTAATTCTATTTGTGTGTTTGTTTAAGTTTATTGATTTATTTTGAGAGGGAGATCGAGTGCATGCAGGGGAGAGGCAGAGAGAGGGGGAAAGGAGAGGGAATCCCAAGCAGGCTCCACACTGCCAGCACAGAGTACTATGTGGGGCTCCAACTCACGAACCATGGGAGCATGACCTGAACTGATACCAAGGGTCAATGTTTAAAACGCTGCTATAAACATTGGGGTACATGTGCCCCTACGCATCAGCACTCCTGTATCCCTTGGGTAAATTCCTAGCAGTGCTATTGCTGGGTCATAGGGTAGATCTATTTTTAATTTTTTGAGGAACCTCCGCACTGTTTTCCAGATCGGCTGCACCAGTTTGCATTCCCACCAACAGTGCAAGAGGGTTCCCGTTTCTTCACATCCTCTCCAGCATCTATAGTCTCTTGACTTGTTCATTTTAGCCACTCTGACCGGCTGAGGTGAGGTGGTATTTCAGTGTGGCTATGAAATCCTGCCATTTGCAGGAATGTGAATGGGACTGGAGAGTATTATGCTAAGTGAAATAAGTCAGTCAGAGAAAAACAGATACCATATGTTTTCACTCATATGTGGATCTTGAGAAACTTAACAGAAGACCATGGAGGAAGGGAAGGGGGAAAAAAAGTTACAAACAGAGAGGGAGGGAGGCAAACCATAAGAGATTCTTAAATACAGAGAACAAACTAAGGGTGGTTGGGGCGGATGGGGGAGGAGGAAATGGGAGATGGGCATTGAGGAGGGCACTTGTTGGGATGAGCACTGGGTGTTGTTATGGAAGCCAATTTGACATTAAATTATATTTTTTTTTTAAAAAAAGAGTCAATGTTTAACTGATTGAGCCACCCAGACACCCCAAGTGATAGGTCTATTTGTATCATATTTTAAACTATAGTCAAGGAAGCTTTAGATATTCCTTTATGGGGGAGGGGAAGGAAAAAAAAAAACAAGAGGTTAGAGTGGAAGAGAGCCAAAGCATAAGAGACTCTTAAAAACTGAGAACAAACTGAGGGTTGATGGGGGGTGGGAGGGAGGGGAGGGTGAGTGATGGGTATAGAGGAGGGCACCTTTTGGGATGAGCACTGGGTGTTGTATGGAAACCAATTTGACAATAAACTTCATATACTGAAAAAATAAAAAATAAAAAATAAAAAAATTAAAAAAATAATAAAAAAAGGTTATTAAACACTTGTGGGAAATAAATAATAGGAGTGGTGATTTAAATCTGTTAAATGATAAAAGTCATCCACAAGTACGAATGTTTAAAACTGCAATTAGTATAATAAAAAAATTCTATGCCATGCACCAAGGAGATAATCAGTTACGAATTTCCCCAGACTGACCGATAAGAACAGCTTCTTTGCTGAAATTATGGAGACAAATTTCCCTGGAACAAAGAAATTACAGGAAGGATAACAAGACAGAAGGCAGGCAAAAACCTTAATGAAGCATAGTTTTTACATGATGTTCTATATGTGGTTTTGTTACTCAGTTTGGCTTGTTAGCTTCTTAGGAGCTCTCCACCAAGGTCTATCTTCCCATAAGGAACTTATTCTCACATTTCAACTTCTTCTCTTCCTTATTCCTCTCTCCCATTCCTTACACGAAACCTACAAATGAGCTGTCCTATTTTCTCCGGACCCTGTTGGGTGATAACCGTTCAAGCTGCTCTACTGCTCTGGGTTAACTATGCAACAAGGAACTAACGGCTTAACATGCCATGCTCTTGGCATATATCTACACTGAACATAAGTCAGTCTTCCAGAAGCTAAGGTTTTAGCCCAAAGGAAGGAGGTCAATGAGAAAAACTCCAATAGGGTGTGAAGGAGAGAGTGAAGACACAGTAGCTGGTTTGCTGTTCAAGATCAGCAAAGATCTTGAACAGCAAAGATCCCTCACTTGGATAAAGTGGATACCTGCTTACTCCAGCATCTCATGGAGCTTGCTCTGGAGACGGGCGAGATAATTTTATCTCTAAGTTACCCACAGAGTTTGTATAGTCGTTCTCACATCCAGAAACTGAATTCAGTTTGTGCCTAGAGCTCTATTTACAAAAAATATTCTTACCTGGAGCTTAATTACTCTCAGCAAAAATTACACTAAGCTCAGCTGATTGGCTATGAGTATGAATAATGCTTTCATTCCTTTTTTTAAAGAGATGAATATTTTCCTAAAATCTCTGAGATTTGCTTAAAAGTGTTCAGAAACAGGGGTACCTGCGTGGCTCAGTTGGTTAAGCCTTCCGACTCTTGATTTCAGATGAGGTCATGATCTCCTGGTTCATGAGTTTGAGCCCTGCATTGGGCTCTGTGCTGAGTGGGGAGCCTGCTTGGGATTCTCTCTCTCTCTCTCTCTCTCTCTCTCTCTCTCTCTCTCTCTCCCTCTCTCCCTCTCTCCCTCTCTCTCTCCCTCTCTCCATAAATAAATAAACTTTAAAAAGTGTTCAGAAACAACAGTTAATGCTCCCCTGTCAGTGGGATTCAGGTATCTAAAGGCATATTGGAAACCAGTAGGCTGGGGACCAGATGTGTATACATTCCTAGCCTATTATATTTACAAGGGATGGATGAGAGTTTATATAAGGGATAGTTTGTCTACTTTTATCATATTTGCGAGTGTAGAAAATTAGATTTTTAGTTTTGGAAAATGCATCCAAGGTTAAAATTGAACAATAACATTTAGTATAGACTTTCAAGCTAGTGTATGCTGGTATTTTTAAAAATGATTTCTTGAAGAAGCAGATTAATGAAATAAAACCTTCACAAACTTAAACAAAGATACTATTTTCCCCTTTCATAGCACTGGTATCTTTAATCTGCTCTGTCGGGACAAGAACCATGTTGTCTGGAGAAGTTACCGATGAATTTGGAAAATATTTTCCATGCTCACAGGAGGAAAGCATACAGCAAGACTAACTGATAAAGCATAACTTAGGGGCGCCTGGGTGACTCAGTTGTTAAGTATCTGACTTCATTTCAGGTCGTGATCTCATGGTTTGTGAATTCAGCTGAGCATAAGGCCCTCTTTAGGTGAGCATGAGCCCTGCTTTGGGTAAAAACATGAGCTTCACTTCAGGTAAGCCTCACTTCTCTCTCTTTCCCTGTCTCTCTCTCTCTCTCTCAAAAAAAAAAAAAAAAAAAAAAAAAAGAGAGAGAGAGAGAGAGAGAGAGAGAAAGCATAAATTAGATGTTAACTCACCATGGAACATTGGCTGTGCATTTGTGGCCAAAGGAATGCCTTTAGGATGCTGGATAAGAAAAATGGTTTAATTCCCCAATTTAACCAGTGGGCATAATAGCTCTGAGACAATCCCTGCTCTGTAAAACAAGATGGAAGAAATATCCATGGAAATTAGCATTCTTTTTTGGCCAAAACTCTCAGTGTGACTAGACAATCATACTTGAAAACCCAAGTTTATTTAAAGGAAATGTTGGATCACCTGGGTGGCTCAGTCTGATAGGCGTCTGACTTTGGCTCAGGTCATGATCTCCTGGTCCGTGGGTTGGAGCCCCGCATCGGGCTCTGTGCTGACAGCTTGGAGCCTGGAGCCTGGAGCCTATTTCAGATTCTGTGTCTCCCTCTGTCTCTGCCCCTCTCCCATTTGCGCTGTCTCTGTCTCTCTCTTTCTCAAAAATAAACAAACATTAAAAAAAAAAAAAGAAATGTTGGTGTCTAAAAGAAGCCTCTGCTCTTTCTTGGGGCTAGTGGAAATCTTTTGTTTCTGATAAAATATTTTTCCTGCATGCCTATTGGGATCTCATAAATATTTATGGTAAATTCCTTTGGTTGTTGAAAGAGAACAGTAAGGTCTGTTTCAGAAATCTAGAAGTTTACATGGGTTTGTATAAAAACTTTTGACCAAAGAAGTTTTGCGATAGGCTTTCAATGATGAAGCCATCAAATTTAGTTCTTTAATCCCAATAGTTCTAAAACAGAATTGTAGGCAAGTAAAATTATAATTTATAATTTCCCACTCAACTTTGTATGTGCCTAGGTATAGCGAGCAAGAATTCAGTCAAATGCAGAAATGTTCTAGGTGATCTTATTTTCATCCTGGGTAATCTTTGGGATTTCAGATCGGTAAAGACTGGCTGATTCCTGGGGTGGAGTAAGTGGTAGAGATCTGTTCCAAAGATAACCAGATGACTGAGAACTACCTCTGTGTGAGCCCATGGGTCCCATTCATGTGCACAAATTAGGCCATCAGCCAGAAGAAAACTGGACTCCCCTGGGTTTGATTCAGGTTAGAACCTCAAGAGTTGATTGGCTCTGGATTTAACCATCTGCATAAGGCAGAGTTTTAGCTTTTTTTTTAGTAGACCGGTACTACTTGGGATATCCCATGTAGCTTTTCTGAATTTTCAGTGCCAGCTCATACTGTGAGTACTGTGTATAGAAGACACCTTCTGGCTCCTATTTGTTTGGAATCTCCAGCATTTAAATATATGTGTGTGTGTATACATATATGTATTATATGTATATATATATACATATATATGTGTATATATATACATATATATGTGTGTGTATGTATATATATATATATATATATATATATACATACACACTCACTGTAGGAAACAGATTCACCCTCAGTGGTAAAATTGCTTAATCGTCTCCCATACACAGCCATGAACACCGCTGACCATGTCACATCTGCTTGTATTTCAGTCAGAATTGTTTCTCTTCATTTGTCCCTCTCTTAAGATTCATTCTCTTAAGATCACTTCTTTTTCCCCTCTAGGTCTCCAGCAGCTGACCCTTATGGGCTGCATCCCTATTTCCTTGTTGCACTGGCTTCCAACTGGGTTTGACCCCAGTAGGAGGAAGATGTGAAAGCAGGAGAAAGGGGGTTAGGTAGCCTAACTAACACCCACTGGATCCCTTTCCACATGCCCTGTTGTCAGAGCAGTTCCAGACAGCCTCTCATACTCAGGTGTGTACAGATGAGATCAAACACCTACCCCTGCATCCACCCTTAGGAACACATTTTTCCAAGTATTTTGACAAATGCACCCTTCCCTGGGGAGGAGAGAAAAACCACACAGAGCTTCAATAAGAGCTCTCTTCAAAGATGTTCCACCATTAATCTACCTCTGAAATAAATCTTTTACTTTTGCTTTTATACAACCTGGGGCTAGGTAATGGGCTGTTGGTTGTAGAGCTAGTTTTAGGTGGCTCCCTTGACAAAAGTGCTGCATTCACGATCTAGTACTCCATTTTAGAATGTAAGATTAGCTTGTTACCATTTTTTCTCAGCTTTGGGTCCACAGCTAAAACTCTAAGACCAAAGAGTCTCATTTTAGTATTCTGTTACAGATATGACTTTTCCTTTGGGCTAGATGTGCCATTCTTGCAGAAAAAGAATTTTGAGTTGGAAACGCACCTTAAAATTTTTCTTCCCCACATTGTTGCTTATATTATGGGGTTCTTCTAAGGATCCAGTGGAATAAATGGTTTGAATACTATAACACAGAATACACCTGTTCTAATATGGTTCGAAACCAGTTTCCAAGTTCTAAAGGTAAAATGAAGAGTAAACTTTTGCCCTCTAAGTGAGCCCTTACACAGAATAAATAGCTATCAGATAAGAGAATAGAAAAAGAACAACCTCTAAAGCCACTACTGTCACCCCAGAATTCAAGGAAAGACAGCATTCTCATTTTTACCACTTCAGGCAGCAAACTCATAGAATAATGAGGAGGAGTGGGGACTACTAGGTATCATCCCAGAAGCCTGTGAATATAGCAAAGGCAATCTCAATGTCAAAATCTTCACCATAAGTTCTATGACTCCAGGCTGCTGCCTGATTGAGGACTCGATTTCTCCTTACTTTTTGGGGTAACTGAGTCTAGACTTGGCTCTTACCAAGAGTGATTACAGTTTGCATGAGCTGAGAAATCCAAGCCCCTTCTCTTACACCACCATAACCAATTATGCCCTTATAATTCAATCATGACATTTTCATGTACATTCCAGTTATTCACTATAACAAAGTTGTATCATACACCTGATAATATGAAGTCTGCAGTCATCATGGAAGTTAGGAGATATCCTGGTGACTAAAGGAAGAAAGTCTCATATCAGCATTTTTTTTGGAGACTTAGTCTCCAAAAAGGGGGTTTTCTAGAGAACCTGGCCAAACCAACATGGAGGTAGTTCATATTGCTGTGGTACATTTGTAGCGACTAGGCTGTCTTACCAATTAGTAGCTACTAGTGCTTTCTCAGAGTCACTAGGTTCAATGTGTTCAGTGCGTGTTTTTTCCCAGTGGTAGTAACGGTACTTAATATGAGCCTATTTATCATGTATATCCATTTACAATCTCTAAGATAGCCCTGCTTCATTCAATCAAAAAACCATTGGTTGAGCACCAAAAGTGGAAGGTACTATTCCAGGTGATGGCAATACAAAATTGACTAAGACATGGTGCCTGCTCTCAAGGAACTCATGATTCCTCCGAAGAAACAAATTCTTACTCCATGTACTATAATGTGATATGCAGGTATATTCATGGGGTATTGGGTTTAAAGTGTCAAGAAGATTCTGAGAGTAGGTGTGCTGTGGTCTTGTTACCTGACACTTGAAAAATCAGAATTTCTCTAGATAGAGATGAGGAGCAAGGCATCCAGGAAGAAGTAACATGTGTACTCAATGGCAACATTCCTTAAATAGCCAACATTGGAAGTGCTGGGCTCATAAAACACGTTTCAACTGCTTCTTTACCAGGAACACGTTTTACTCATGAGAATTTTCATTTTCACATAATTCAAGAAACTGTCATGTCTGATTATTGTTATCCTCTGCCAACAAAATGAATAAATTATTTCTCCCAGATTTTCTTGTAAGAAGTCTCACTTGATTTCAGCCAGATTTTTCCTTTTCTGTTCCATAGGTTTAACAATTTAAAATCAACACTTTCCATACTTCCATACCTTCATATGGGCTGCTCATTCTTCCTAAAATACCCTTCGTTCCACCCATTGCATACCTCTATTTTTTGCACATTTTGCTTCTTTTTATCCTTGTGGATTCCTACCTAGATTACTATTCTAAGAAGCCTTCCTTGATCCCTCTCATTGAATTTGATGTCGTACTGGGTACCACCTTGTATGCACATTTTTCACAATACTTACTACTCTGTACTATTACCATGGTTTCTCTAAAGGTTTGTCTTCGACACTTGTTATGCAAATGTAGACCCACAATTCCACAGTGATTAACACAGGGCCCAGCCAACAGAAGGCAGTCATGTTTGGTGACGAATGAATGAATGGTGGAAGACCTAAAACAAGAATCCAGTATTCCTTACGAGTCCAATGCTCTTGTAATTCTTTTATGATAAACTATGTCAAAAATGAATGTGTGCTGAGGCACCAGTGTACTCAAAATATATCTTTATTATTGAAATTAAAGACTGTCCAATCCTGGAGCGATGGTGCATTTTTTTAGTTCCTAGGAATAAACATCATGCTCTTCAAATATTCTCTCAGTGGGTTGAACATAGAATCATAATCCAAAAATATTTAATAGGCTTAAGGAAAGCCTGGATCTAAGAGGATGAAATCTGATGGAGATAAATTTGAGATAAATTTAAGCTCTTGTACAAGCACATGGTAGGGGAAGGACATAATTCAGCAAAAGCACAGCCGGAAAAGATTTAAATGTTAATTTAAAGATAATTGTGGGCTTTGTATAAATGTAGAGTATGATTTGGCCCCCCAAAATCTGATATAGTTTTCAGCTGTATCAATAAAAGCATTGTTTCTAAAGGGAGAAAAATAACAGTCCTATTCCACTGCTTTCTGGCACTCTGGAGTAATGGGCCTCAGACTGGAATATAATTACCCCCAAGAATATGCAGACTCTAAAAGGAATAAGCACATCAAGATTCTGAGGGGATTGCATTTCCAAACCATCACCATCCATATTTATTCTTTTCTAAACCTAATCTCTCTGAGAAGGTGACTATGGTCAAGATTCTCCCCTACTGCCCCTGGCCCCCAACATCATTTTACCATGATACAAAAGGAAGACATAGCTCTCACTCACCCACAGTCTTGGTGTGTTGCTCAAAGTTTTAAAACACTATAGAGAAAGAAAAAGGAAAGAAAAGCAATGAACAGGCATACAAATCACTCAGTCAAAGGTGATTCATTCAAATACCTTCCTCATCTAACTTATTGAAAAAGCACTAACAATAAATATCTACTTCTTTTTTCTGTTAAACATTTATCAAAATGTGTAATGTGTTCATGCTTTGAAAAATTGTACATTGATATTATTATATTGTATGCTTGTAAAAATTTTCAACACATACATCGTACCGTCACAAGAATATAAAAAAATTAAATTGATTTTATTACTGAAGAGAATAATGTCATTAATGTATGGAATTAAGTAAAAAAGTATATTACGTCCGGATAAAGTTCTGTGGGAGAAATGAAATAAAATTATGACTTCAAGAAGAAATAAAGGTAAGTCTAAATCATCAAGAAAATACAAATGTATGTTTGTATTTTCAGAAGGGATAATGGTGAATATTAAATCACCTTGATGTTTATATTCCTTTGGATACACTAAAAGGAATGATGTAACACTTTTGTTTTTAAAATTGATGCCTCCAGTATACTGGAATGTACATCCACTGCAACTATTTATACTTATGATGAAAAGTTTTAGATGTCTACCTAAAAATGTTCAAAGGACTACATAGATTTTCAAAGTTCTTTTCGGGAGTCCATCAATAAAACTAACCATTGCCTAGTGGATCACATTTAATACTGAACATAACACTTCAAAAGGTGTAGAGAGAAAATAAGATGTTCAAGGAAGAACTATAGGATGGCAAAAAGACTTGAAATCATCTCATATAAGAATTCTCAAAAAGAAGCATGCAAGAAAACCAACAATGAGTACTTATCTAGGGGAAGAAATGAATCTATAGGCATATAACAATGATCTTTAGCTCCTTGAGAAGCTGTGTTTATGGCCCATAGGACAGTTCAAGACCAAAAGGGTGAAAAATACCAGTATTTCACCTCCTTTTGAATTTCCTTCAAGGAAGAAGGCCCTTTATTTTCCCCTCTACACACAGGACCCTGATGTAATCCTTGGCAAACATACGCACACAATAAATATTTGTTAAATGAATGAGCAAACTTAGTATGAGAAACAATTTCTCAGCATTAAATCTGCTCCAAAGATTCAACGGACTACTGCAGGAGTTCCCTTCAGAGTGGTGTTCAGTTTCAAGTTTAAAGGGCATTAACACAAGAGTGTTGGCTGAGATAGATCTTTAGAGTCACCTTCAACTTTTGTCTTCTGGGATTCATGACATAAATTCTTCTATATCAGGAAGAACTCTATTCTGGGAACCTAAATCATTATCAGAAAAAAACAAATTCCACTTTTTACATACACACATTTAAGAAACAAAGATTATTTTCCCTTCCCCACATTAACAGGAATGGTTTTTATGTAAATAAAAATCACTTTAATATTGTTAGGGAATGTTGAGTTTGAGGGGGACATCACTGATTTAATTGGGACAACTTCAATAATCAGAATCAATTAGAACCTTAACAAGAGTCAGGTGGCTGTGTTAATTTCTTTCTAATTGTGTCTGTGACTCAGTAATTTAATAATTATGGCCAATATACTGAGTTTTCCATCAGGGCTATCTTAACTGGATCCAATTAAGGAAGGCATTTGGATGCCTCTTGAAATAAGCAGCAGAAATTAAAGAGAAAGAAGATTGTAAGTGCCATTTCTTTCCATAGGACTTAGAAATTCTTTTTTTCCATTTTTATATGGGAAAGGTCTCTTAAACTTCTTTAGTAAAAACTTGTTTTCTGTAGTCAAGAACAAAGTGAGACAAATATCTAGGTGATATAGTTCTAGATAAGAGAAAACCACACAACAACCGTAGCCCTTTGAAATCTCAGGTGTCTCTATCCATCCTTGTCCATCCACTCTGATTTCTTTTCATCTATTTTTAACCCTGGCTTACTGGTCCCTGGACTTCTATAACCCAAGGTGGAGAAACTTCATGCTAGTAGAGATTCTTATTCATCTGATACCACGGACAGCTCCTCCTCCTTTTCCCAGTAAAGAAGCAAGAATAAAACCCATTTTGTTTTTCCCTCTTCTAAAAAGTTAGATCTTCAGCCAAAGCAACCTGTAAACTTAATCTTCAAGAGTCCTATCTCTTTAGTGAACACTTCCAGGGAGGCCACAGAACGCTAAACAAAACTTTAGTAGCTACAGACCAGTTGGCTCAGGCAATCACCTCCCCAGGTATTTCTCTGAAAGCTCCATTTTGAAAGCCAATCCATCTCCAATACCAGGGCAATACATATCATAATCTCTCTCTCTCACTCTATACCGTATTACCATTAATATATTTTTTTCATTTAAAGAAGAGATGTTATTGGAGATCGTTCCTACTCTGCCTTTGTAAAAACAGTGTGATGTGAATCTGGAAGTCTGGGCCCATGCCCCAGTTTAAGGCTGACAGATTGTGTTTCTCTCACTTTTCTGGATATTAGTTTTATATCATTTTCATAGTAAGAGGATAATAGCCATTAAGTACTGCCCACATAGGAATATTACTGCCCACATAGGAATATTACATACAATGATGTGAATACTATAATAAAAAGTTACAGATAAGAAATGACTAATTTTATTCTCTTGACCTCACTTCTCTTCTTCCTTTTCACTCTTTTTAGCAAATCCTGCCATTTAAAGTTTATATTTAAACTAGTCAATTGTTCCTTCCTTGTATCAGAGTAAAACTATAGAGTCTTTTTGTTTTTATCTCTTCAACCCACTGATAATTACTCTGCCCAAATCATCTTCTGTTCTGACCATCTGATTTCTTACCTATCAGTAGGTTCTCTTGACACATTGTATTCCTTTTTAAACTTTTCTGCCAGATCAACACAATATAGGATGGTTGTGGGGGGAGGGGGGGACCCTGAGTCTACATGGCCCCACTTCCCAAACTCTGAGAGGACAAGAGCTGTTAGTTCTCCTCTCCAAGATTTTCTTGTCTCTTTGTCATTCTCTTCTTCTTTCATGAGCTTACCTGGACCAACGTCAAGTTGTTGGAATAAGTGGTTACTTTTCTATCTCAATACTGGCTTTATTCTCCTCTCTCTCCCTTCCCTATTCTATCTCCCATAATCTTTTCTTGAAAGGGAGCATGTTGAAGATGAAAGGACACAGATAGTGGAGACAGAACAACAGGATTTGAATCCTGTCTCCATTGTTTACCTAATAAGTGACCTTCCTGAGACTGTTTCCTCATTTGTATAATGGTGATAATTATAGCTAACAAAGAAAATGGTAAGTGAAGACACCTTTAGAAATCAGAAGTTAAACAATAAATGACAGTTGGCTTTGTACCAAGTGCGATTCTGAGTGTTCTCTTGTCAAATACAGTGTTATTGACCATTATAACATATAGTAAAAATAATAATTTATGCTGTAGCAGCTATATGCTTATAATATCTACAGTCCCTTTATAAGCAGTATCATGTGGGGAAAAAATGAAACAATGGTACATGACAATACAACAAGATGAGAGAGCAAATCTGGAAAAATATTCAATGTTTTATTATATAATTTTTACTGATTATGTCCTAAAAAAGACAATATTATTAAAAAAGGAAATTATTTTGAAATGCACAATGTCAATGATTTACTAATATTTTAAAAACATATTAATCCGTAGGTTGTTTTACCCCCTTGTTAGCGCTTATAAAAATAAATTACCATAGGAGATATTTTGGACATATTACTACTCAACTATTCTAAGTTAATTGCTAGTATTATCCTTTGAGAAATAAAATGGGATGTGTGTAATCAGACTACAGTGTTATCAGTTAATTAAATCTCTCCTTCCTTTGTAGACTAGTCATATTAACAGTATTTGATGACCATTTCCACTAAATAACACACTTATTAATAAGTGGTGCATTTTTTTAACAAGTCAGTATTTTAGGACTTCTGAACATGAGATACTTGCTCTCACTCACGAGAGAATGTACAAATGTTTCCATGAAAGAGAGCCTCTTGAATATTTGCTTTTATTCAGTAAACCAATTTTCACCACTTAACATAACTTTCTACAGCTTGAAGTACTCCCACATTTCACACACACTTTACAAATAATTGGAATATTGGTATATAAACATCATATGCAATGCTAGATAAGGGCGAAAGCAGTTACACATTTGCCACAAGGAGAGAATGTGTATACACACACATATATATAACTGGAAGTGGAATAATGCGAAAGGCAAGCACGGAGACGAGAGGTAGAAATGTCTCAAACGGAGAGAGACACAATGTTGAATTTGGAGAGCTATAGAAACCTATTCTAGCTGTCTAGGTCAAAATTATACATCTGATTAAAGATGCTTACTGTTGATTTAGAGTAACCTGGAGAGAAAAGAATGACTTCATTCACTCGGTGTTATTTGCCACCTGCAGCCAACACATGCGTACCCCTTCAGTCTTACGTCCCGTCTTCACAGTACGATACTGAGGTGAGTTACAAGGCATTACAATCTCCGTTTAAATACATTTACAAAGTAAAAAGATAATTCATCAGTACTCTGGAATGGCGAAAACTTTAACAATTAAAAACCCCCAATTGAACAATAGTGCAGGGACATTTGCCCACTAGAACACTCATCCTGAATTTCCTCCAAGATGGATATATATCTCAACGTCTTTCAAACATAAGGAAAATGTCAGGAAATACTCTGCTCCTCTATTTTTACTTTAGTATGGACTCTTGGAAGCATTTAATAATTTTTGCCTAGGAGTGCTTAGGAAATTTTTTTTTTATTTTAAAAATTTAAATTTAAATTTAAAAAAATTTTTTAAAAAATTAAGAGAAATCAATGGGAAATTAGATCAAGAAAAAGTGAAAAAAGTTATGTATCTATATATTCTCAACTGGAAAAAAGTAGGGGAAATTGGTGCCAAGAACGCCATCAGCTTCCTTGTGAATGGAATGAGACCTTTCATTCACTGAATGAATAGATACAATGATATCTCTGGGGAAATGACACAGAATCGGAAATCCCCGCAAAAGTCTAATGCATTCCTTCAGCTCTGTTTGGAAGCGTCTCGCTGAATAAAGACCACTATGTACCCTTTTCTGAAATATATGCCACAATTTATACAACAGTAAGAAAATCTCTATATACCTGAAGTTGTTCTCAACACTCACCTTGTCTTAGCTGCTACAATGACTGTTGGAGCCACTTTTTCATGCTCATGTTTGCCTATGAGCCTCTTAACTGTGTCATTGTAAGGTAAAGTAATCCAATTATTCAACTTGTTATTTTAATTTTCCTTATTACAAAAAAAAAAGACATATTAATTATGGAGAATTTTTAAATTAGAGAAAAGGACAAGGAATAAAGTAAAAAATCACCCATATTCCTACCATATAAATAAACTACTATTAACAATTAATGAGCTTCAAATTACATTTTTCTACCACCTTAACAGGCAGCCATGATATAATGCAAAAAGTTTAATCTGGAAATGGTCTCATTTCTCAATATAATAGGATACTTTTATAAAGTAGATAAATGAATGAGTCTGATCTACATACTTAAGCAGGAATATGCCAAAAACCTTGTGTTGAGAGGAGAAAGCAAGTTCAAAAAATTTGATTCAGTATATCATTTATATAAAATTTTAAAGGATATTACTCAATATCTCAGCATATTATCTGTGGGTACATAATAGGTTAAAAAGAAAGAAAAGCATGTAAAAAAGATAGCTTCAAGGTAATAGTGACCTTGGCGGAGGAGAAGATGAGAACAGTTTTGGAAAGAGAACCGTAGTGGAAATATTTCACTTCTTGAAAAAAGTGATATTTACAAGTGATAGAAATGCTCCTTATCTTGACGGTGGTGATGGTTTCACTGGTGTCTCTATCCATGAAAACTTAACAAATGGTACAGTCTTAACTCGTAATGTATGTCAACTAAACTCAATAAACCTGTTAAAAGAACAAAAGCCAAAAGTGATATGAAGAAAACATGACAATAGATAATGTATTAGATCTGAATTATGGCACGTTTGTCTATGATATCCTTCTTAACACTCCTAGTTAAGCCTTAAATATTTTATAAGTAAATAGAAAAAACACTATTTTTTCCTTTTTAATTAATTAGTTAATTAATGAATTTCTTTATTTTTGAAAGTGAGAGCAGGGGAGGGACAGAGAGAGGGAAACAGGTCTGAAGCCAGCTCTGCGCTGACAGCAGCAAGCCCGATGTGGGGCTTGAACTCATGAACTGTGAGATCATGACCTGAGCCGTTGTCCAACGTTCAACCAACTGAGCCACCCAAGGCGCCCTGAAAACGTACTGTTTTGCTCAGCAAGCGGAACTAAATATAAAATAACAAAAGCCACTCTTTCATTTTTGTGATTGGAAGAACTACCACTTTACAAAATATTGAACTTGTGTGTGGTGGTGATGGCCGGCAAAGTGCTCTTTCTAGAACAAACAAAAGCTGAAGAACGACATCAGGGATCTGGAAGAAATACAGTGCGTTGGCTTCCCTATCGGTGTAATCAGAAGTCCTCCTAGGGGGCCCGTTTTACGCTACAAAGAAGAATCTTCGCTCCTTTTTGGCAAGGGAAGGAGTTACCTTGTACTTTTTTATACACTTTAAATATTTAACTTGGAAGTTTCCCTTGACACTCAACAAAACATGTCAGGCCCCGCGTTGTTCTTCTAAACTTGTCGCCGTGCTCTGGCTTTCGGCTCCTGCCTCGGTGTCTTTTCCTCATCTGGTCTTTTATGTGCACCCCCACTGGGTATTGTGAGTAACCACCAGGAGGACTGTTGTGTGATTAAAGAAATTCATAGCCCTCAGAGCAGAGCCTAGGACATGGTAAGCACACGATAAATGCCATTTGTCATGCACATTATTGTTTCGTTCCATTGAGTATGCACACGTCACCTCCCCCTTCTCCACTGTGAGGAAACATTCAGCCGTCGCTCAATGGCCCCAAGGTCAAGTCCAAACTTTGGATTCCTCCGTCCTCTGTTTTAGCGATGTTTACCACTTGTCTTGGTAAAAACTGTTTTCGTCAAGCCTATTCTACTTTCATTCTAAGAACCTGTGCATTTTTCTACTTTTCCTCATTTAACTTTTCTGAAGCCCCACCTGCGACCGTTCTTAGGCCACCACAGGCCTTAGAAACACTTTATTCGCTACTCCAAAATCTACTTGCTTCGAGTATCTGAACTGCTTGTGTTGACCTTCGGAACACACTCAAAAGAGAGAAGCAAAATTAGGTGGTATATCATATTTTCCCCAGTAGACTAGAAGCCCCTTAAAAGAAAGTGCTATCTTCTGCATTTGATGGCTCTCTGCTATAAAGCTCAACAGATAGTAGGGATTTGGTAAATGATGGATAAAATCCTGGGGGAGGAATGATTGTTTGAAAAGTGAGGTTACCTCGCTCCAAACTAGTGTTAGAATCACTACTTAGCTCATCATTTCCAATCCTCCTTATTTTCCTATTTAAGGTCAAGGTTCTAAATTTTCCTCCAAGACTGTGTGATGGTCTGGGGTGAAATCAGCCACTGTTCCTGGCCTGAGTGAAGCCAGGTTGCTCATGCCTCCCCAAGAGAATAATAAATCAGTAATTATATACATATATATATGTATATATGTATATGTATATTATATGTATATGTAATTATATATATGTATATGTATAGTATATGTATATGTATATATATGTATATATATGTGTGTGTATATATATATATATATATATGACATGTCAAGTAGCAATAAGTATCATGGAGAATGATACACCCAGGGTGAGGGGACAGAGAGAAACGAGCAGTGCATTTGTAGGAAAGGCGATCAGGGAAATCTCTCTTGAAAAGGCGGCACTTGAGCGGAAACCAGAAGAGACACGAGGGAACAAGCCCTCTTGCACATTTGGGGGAGATCAGAATCATTTGGGCAAGATGAAAAAGCACCTGCTAATGTCTTAGGGCAGAAGCCTGCAAGGAAGGAAGCCAATGGGGCTGGAACAGAGTCTGTGAAGGAGAGAGGGGTGGAGCTTGAGAGGTACAGGTGGCCAGATCACATGAACCTTGCAGGATAGGGCAAGGACTTGGCATTTTACTCTGAGTACAATGGGGAGTCACTGCAGTTCTTCAGCAGGGGTGAGCAGACATGATCCAACTTACATTTTGAACGGATCACATTGGCTACTGTGTGCGGACTATGAGCAAAGAAAGACACTACGGTCATACATGAGGGACGTGGTGGTGGCTGGCTCTAGAGATTGGTTATTCTGGGTAACACGACATAAACTCAGAATCTATTTTAAAGGTAGATCCAGTGGGATGGGCCAATGGATTGCAAGTGGAATACATGAAAAAGAGAGAAAGCAAAGATGTCTCCAAAGTTTTCAGCCTGAGAAACAGAGCATGTGATGGTGCCTTTGCCTGAGATGGGTACTATCTTTAATTTCACATTTATTGAAAAATATCTCCCTAATATACTGTACCTTGTTACTGTATTAATAAGCACAAGTGCAGAGAAAACATTAATCTCTGCTTTTTATTTGAAGATCTTATGAGAGGCCCAGAAGCATTACTTTTAAAACTATCATCAATGTATATAGAATGTGATGCCTTGTTGTGAGTTTCTTTAAGTCTGTCCTGATGATATAGCAGTTATGTCCTCTGAGAGAATTCAAAAGAATAATATGCTAATGCAAGGTTGTTTCGTGGTCGTTACTTTTTCCCTTGAAAACAGAGAAAAAATTAGTGTGTGGTTCTGTCGAGTCAAACTTTGCGTTGCTTTTTTAACGATACTTAGCTAATCACTGACCAATTCATCAATGGATAATAAATCTTGATATATGACCAGTATGGAACAAGGGAGACTGTAATGTAACAGTCACTAGGGCAACAGTCTTCTGAAAATTAACATTCCTGCTTTCGAGCGAGTAATTTCAACCAACTCAATTTTTGCCTGGTAGGATTTGCATCTCTTCATCAAGGGCTAAATTTGACAACACACTATTAAAATAGCAGGAGGCAAAAATCTTTAGTGGGAGAAAGGATTGAGAAAATGGCTACTACAAGCACCTGACCACCTCGGTCTGGTGTTCTAAGCCTACAGCATATTACCTGCCATGCTTGAGGAAGAAAAATTAAGGGAGGAAAATTAGCTAGAAGTCTTGTCAGGCTCTTGTTGAGGTAATAACACATTATCCCTTTCTTCCAATATCCCTCGGCTGCTGAGAAATACCTTAGTGAACCTTGGCTAGGGCTCAGCATTGTAATTTTCCCAGTGGGAACATTGCTTGCTTTACTGAATTTCCTTAGTGGTCTGCTCCCCACAGAGATGTTGGCTACTGTATGAGTCTGTTTGTAAGCCCTGTACTCTGTCATTGTAGAAAGTTCTCCCATTGTAATTTTTACCACCTGCCTCTGATACTCAGGCTGAGACTGTCTGACCAGGGAACATGACACAATATTGAAACAACTCGGTCAAACTGTCCCCACATGCCTTGCTGACCCCCACACGCCCTACTCCTATCCTCAAAGCAAAGTCTATTCTCCTCTCTCAGCCCTCAGGAAAAGAATTATCCAGGACATAGGGATAACTATGAACTTTGACTACCTTAACAGAAATACATTTTCTGTAAGGCCAGACACACATATTTTCATCAGTAACAATGATCTGAGGACAATGGAGAGCCAGCTAATTCACTAAAGAAATCAAGGAGGATTTAAGTTCATTTCTAAGCATGGTTAGCTTATCCTAAGACCTGCCAATGCACAAAGATTGGCAATTTTTTTTTTTTACTAAAACAGCTCTGTGATCCATACTTGACAATATTATCCAATCATTGATACAGCACCTACCATGTGCAGAGAGCAGTGCTAGGCATTATGTGGGGAGAGACGTGTGGCCTAGTTAGAGAACTTAATAATTTTTTATCGCTGTTGTAATGCATTGCTACAAATTTAGTGGCTTAAAACAACTAAAATTTATTATCCGATAATTCTAGAAATCAGGAGACCAACACAGATCTCACAGGGCTAAAGTCCAGGTGTCACAGCTCTCTTCACGGCAGGGACTGTACTCCCTTCTGGATGTTCTAGAAGAGAATCCCTTCCCCTGCCTTTTGTAAATTTGAAAGTCTGTCTACCTTCCATAGTTCTTAGCCATTTCCATCTTAAAGGTCAGCAATATTGTATCTCCCTCTGACCTGTCTTCCTTTATTACATCTACTTCTGACCTTAGCTGGAAAAGATTTTCTACTTTTAAGGATTCATGTGATTACCTATAACTCACCTGAATAATCTAAGACAGTCTCTCCATTTCAAAGTTTTTAACCTTAATCACATGTACAGACTCCCTTTTTAATTTTAAGTTGACATTTTCTCAGGTTCCCATAATCAGGATGTGGACTTCTTTGGAGGGACATTTTTCTGCTTCCCATAGAGAGACATGATAGAGTGAGACCGGAGGCCAATCTTCGTATGTTACAGTGTGGAGTCTTCAAGTTTCTTTGAAATTATGAACATTTAATGGGAATAAAAAAGAAAATGCATAATCTTTTCCTCATCCCAGTCTGGTTAGTATTTCTGAATCTGACATCCATGGTTTGTCACTTCATATTTCATCTGAGAGGGTAAAGAAAAAGTAATGAGCTTCTTTTATGCAAACCCATTTTAAGACCCTGAAGAACTCAGTCCACCCTAGCACCTAATTTTCCCATGAGCCCATCTGTCTTGGTTTGAACTGTGTCCTCAAAAGTCCACTTGTTGAAGTCCTAACCTCCAACACCGGAAAATGTGACTTTGCCTGAAATAAGATAATTGCAGATGTAATTAGCTAGAGCATGAAGGCAGACATCAGAGATATGCATCTATGGGTCAGGAAATGCTAAAGATGGCCAGCAAAGCAGCAGGAGCTAGGGGAGAGGCCTGGGACAGATTCTCCTTCACAGTCTTCAGAAGAAACCAACCCTGTCAAACTTCCAGTCTCCAGGTTTGCAGGACAATAAGTTTTTGTTGTTTAAGCAACCCAGTTTGGAGGCCCCCCGGGGTGGCTCAGTCGGTTGAACGTCCGACTTCGGCTCAGGTCATGAGCTCACGGTTTGTGACTTTGAGCCCCCCGTTGGGCTCTCTGCTGTCAGCACAGACAGGCTCTCTGCTTCGGATCTTCGGTCTCCGTCTCTCTTTGCCCCTCCCCCGTTCTCACTTGCTTGCTCACCCTCTTTCAAAAATAAATAAGCATTAAACAAAAAGTAATCTATTCTGTGATACTTTGTTATGGAAACCCTAGCGAATGGGCATACCATCCAGCTCACAGAAACCCCATTAAGAGACACCCGCTCAGTTCTTGTTAGACTGTGCTAGGATTGACACAATTGCCCCACCCAGAAAAGAATATGACCAAATGGGCCCAAGGCCAAGGAACTTATCTTTTGTTTGTGTGCATCTGTGTATACATATATATGTGTGTGCGTGTGTGTGTGTGTATATATATATATATGTATATATGTATTTATGCGTGTATCTATATTTATATATTCACTATATATAATTGCTTATATATGTATTTATGTATACATGTATTTGTACATGTATCTATATATATATATATTCATATATATATAATTGTTTCATGAGGTCTTACATAGAAACCATAAAATGAGGGAAGGATAAGCAGTCAAGGACCCAGCTAAGCCATGCACAGATTCCTGACCACAGAAACCATGAGATAATGTTAAAAACAAACAAACAAACAAAAATCTGACTTTGTACTAATTTGCTACACAGCAATAGATAATTAACCCAGGCAGCAAGCCTTTTGAGCCGGCGACGATGTTTGCTTTTCTCACCTTTAATCTGTGGCACATAGCCTAGCGCTACTTGGCACACAGTAAATATTGATGGAAGGAAGCCAGAGAGGGCATATCGTATGCTAGGATTAGCAAAGCCACAATTTAGCTGAGCATACGCGACTACCCTGTTTGAAACAATTTGGAAGTAACTCTCTGCTGATTTGTGCCCTTGAGTGTTTGGAGCTTGGACCACACCTGGGAGGTGTGGGGAACATGTAGAGGGACGAAAGGGGGACAAGAAACCTTGTGAAGCGGGTGGGGAGGTGGGGCGCAACGAACGAACGGGCCATGCCCAGGACAAATAATGAACTTAGAGACAAGAATGAGTTTGGGTTGAGACAGAGAGAGAGCCACCTTGAATAACCTAAAGGGGTCTGGGGGTGCTGAGCAGGTCTGGTTTTTGAGGGAAAGGAGATTCAGGTGGTCATGACTGCAGGGCCCTGGGTGGTCTGCACGCAGCCCTGACAGACACCTCCTATTGCCATCTGTTCTCCACGCAGCAGCCAGCCGTTATTTTGGAACACGAGCCAGAGTATATCACTCTCTTCAGAGAATGTCACACTCCTCTTTCAGAACCCTCCACTGGCTTCACATTTCATTAAGTGCAAGTCAGGAGCATAAATCATCTGTGAGATTCTGTTAGGTCTGTGCCTCCCCATCTGCCACCTCCCCGTCACGTTCTTCCTGGCACACGGGTCTCCTTTCCATTCCTCAAACATGCCAGGCACCCATCCACCCCAGCTTAGGGCCTCCCCAGTGTCTGGAATGTTCTTGCCCCAGAAAACTGCTTGACTAACTTCCCCACCTTGTAAAATATTATCTCTATGTATCTTTTCAGAGGGGCTTATTGGGACCATCGTATTGCCTGAATATTCCACTGGGAAGTAAGCTGAGTGAAAGCAAAGTGTTTTCTGCTTTGTTGTTGTTTGCTTTATTCTCAGGTATATCTGAACTGTCACTACAGGAGCCTGATACAGAGTGAGTGCTCAGGAAACATCTGTGGAATTGAATTCAACTGAATCACTAAGGGTGAATTCAGGAAAGGCTGTGGCATACTCTGTGTCTAAGGGAGTGGAGCCATAGGGAAGGCCCTCAGCCACTTGAGTTCGGAGCTGAACTGTTTTAGCTGACCTCTGCAGGGCCCTATTTCTGGTGGTGGGGGGGGGGTGACAGGAGGCTGTGGCATTGAGCTGTGTGAGAGAGAAAGCTTGGAACAGGCCAATCCCAGAGTGCAAATGGTGATTCTTTTGTGTGCAGGTTGATCCCACCCTCTTCACAGAGTGCTGGCCAAGCAAACGGGAGATCTCAGCTGGGGGACAGATGGCCTTTCTAGGGCACATCTTGCAGCAGCAGGGCAGACTCTGAGGCCTGAGTCCACCCAAAAGAGGCCCTCTACACGGCATGGCATTAGGATAACTCTGCTCTTTCCACCTTTTGTCTCCTTACCTCTCTTAAGGTCCCCTTTTCATGAGCTTAAAATGCAAATAAAGGGATGGACATCACTGTGGCTTTATTGGGGCACCATAAGGTCTGGGGAGGGAGGAAAACACCCTTATTACTCCTTTTTTTTTTCAACATGAGTTCAGTATTTGTTACTTATTTATACAAAATTCTCGATTTTTTACATTTCACATTTCTTCTCTCACATGCAGCCTCCACTTCTCCCAAGACTACAACTAAGATGTCAGTCAGCAGCAAGGTCTCATCAGAAGACTCGCCTGGGGAAGGATCCACTTCCAAGCTTTTTAAAGCAGTTGTTAGTAGGATTGAGTTCTTTGTAGGTGTTTGGACTGAGGGCCTCAGTTATTGATGGCTATCAGCTGGAGGCCATCCTCACACATGTACAGCCTATCCATAGGGTAACTCCTCAACATGGCGGCTTGTGCCATCAAAGTTGTCAAGAGAAAGAGTTTGCTAACAAGACAAAAATTACAGTCGTACATAGCATAATCATGGAAGTGACATCTTATTACCTTTGCCATATTCTGTTGATCAGAAGCAAGTCAGAGGTCCAGCCCACACTCAAGGAGCAGGGATGATTCAAGAGCATGAATACCAGGAGACCAAGGTTATTGGTCCATCTTAGAGTCTGTCTGCCACAAAATCTAGACTGCGTTAGAGATGACATTTTTCAACAAGACACTCAAAGAAGGTAAGACTTCACATGTGACAAGGTCCATGAAGGAGAAGTCCATGGTGCTATGGCATTTTCTTGTGGGGGGGGATGTGAAGTAAATAAGTTGGAAGAGAAGCTTTTCCTGAGAAACAATTGAACTGAAGAAACAAAGGAAGTGAAGTTGGAGTAGGGGTTAAGTAGTTATTTTTTGAGTAATTTCTTCTCTTTTCTTCCTTATTCTCTGCCTTGGAGTTACTTACTTAAATAATAAAGTTATTCAAGGAACAAAAGATATGGAGAACCTTGTGTTTTACATGATATTCTAGCTCACTCCAGAAATGTGCAGGGCATATATCACCCTCTTAACAGTGATCAACCATTTCTTTACAAGGAAAGGGAACTAAACAGGTACCATTTCCAACATTCTCATTCATGAAAACATCACCCTGATGAGAACAAAAGAAAACTAAATAGTGGAATGAGGGACCTACTCACATTGAGCAGTCCTGGCCACTGGACCTAAGTATTTTGTCTTTCTCCTCCTGTTTTCTCCTTACATATTAGCCCCAAAGACATGATTAAGTAACACGTCATTTAATTCATCTCATACTGAAATCACACACTCACTATACGTGAATTGATATTAATGTGCATAAAAATACAAAATATTCCTTAGTAAACGAAACCTTTAAAACATCATTTAACCAATTTTTGAAGTTTTAAGGACATAGTTAGGAAAACCATTTATTATTCTTTTATACCATTCATTATTCTCTTTGACCACTTATTATGGTTTTTATAAGACAACAAGGATGCTTGTTTTATGTCTCTCCATGAGGTCAACTATCTTCTCTATTTGCATCTACAAACCTTTTTCTCACTTCCCACTGACCTCTCTCTAATTGCATCTCATTACAACCTAAGAAGATTGGAGGCTCCCTACGGAGAAACTAAGCTCAGTGTGTGGAATTGGTAGCTAATATCATACAATTTCTAAGTCGCTGCTATGGATCTGAAAAAGATTTTATTTCTCTCTAGAAGAAAAGTTTATGGGCCGTGTTATTACCCTGGTTACTTCTCTGAACAGCCTTCATTTATTTCTGTACTTAAAATTATATTCCAAATAGCTGAAACTGACAAAGATTAACCACCAAAAGAACAGGTCTTGGCAGTGTGTGCAAAACTGGGGTGACCGACATTCCTGTTCTCTGAAGCAAACTGTGCAGCTTTTATAATGGTCTTCCCCCCGCCCACCCCCCTTCTCAGAGGCTTTTGTACTTAGATTGTACAAGGCAGGAAGTTTGTCAAGCAGATCCGGTGCAATATAATAACTTGAAATTTTGATTTTCATTCTAAATGATATCAAAGATTCACAAGCTGGACTCTGAAATTTAACATTCTTCTGCATCAAAAGATACTATCCAGAAAGTGAAAAAGCAACCCTAAAATGAGAAAAAAATAGTTGCAAATCATGTATCTATAAGGGATTAATATAAAGAATATGTAGAGAACGCCTACAGCTCAACCACCAAGAAAGAAAATAGCCCGACTGAACATTGGACAAAGTACTTGAATACACATTTTTCCAAGAGAGGTATACAAAGAGCCAATGAGCACAGAGAAAGGCACTCAATATCGTTTATCACTAGGGAAACGCAAATCAAAACCACAATGAGATACCACTTCACATCCATTAGTATGACAGTTATTTAAAAAAAAAAAAACAGAAAATAATAAGTGTTGAGGATGTGGAAATACTGAAATCCTTATGCATTGCTGATGGGAGTGTGAAGTGGTTTAGATACTATGAAAAACAGGGTGGCCATTCCTCGAAACTTAAACACAGAATTACCCTACGGTCCAACAATTAATTTCACTTCTGGTTACATACCCAAAAGAACTGAAAGCAGGGACTTGAACAGATGTGTGTAAACCAATGTTCACACAAGCATTATTCACAACAGCCAAAAAGTAGAAACAACACAAATATCAATCAATAGGTAAATAAACAAAATGTAGTATCTATCTACAATGGAGCAGTATTCAGCCTTAAAAAAGAAATGAAATTCTTGTATATACTACAGCATGAATGAACCCTGAGGACATTATCATAAGTAAAATAAACCGGATACAAAAGGACAAATATTTACGACTCCATTTACATGTCAAATTCATAGAGACAGAAAGCAGAATTGTGGTTACGAGGGGTCAGTAAAGGGGGCATAGAGAGTTATTGTTTAAGGAATAGAGAGTTTCCATTTGGAATGATGAAAGATATACTTATATACTATATGATTTCACTCATATGTAGAATTCAAGAAACAAAACAAACAAGCAAAGAAGAAAAAAAGGAAAGAGAAACAAACCAAGAGACATTCTCTTAACTATAGAGAATGAGTTGATGGTTACGGGAGGGGAGGTGGGGGAGGATGGGTGAAATGGGTGATGGGGATTAAAGAGTTCACTACTCCTGATAAGCACTGAATAATGTATCAAGTTGTTGCATCACTATATTGTACACCTGAAACTAACATAACACTGTATGTTAGCTACGCAGGAATTAAAATTTAAAAACTTAATTTAAAAAAAAAACGATACACTATATAGGCAGTAACTCTTAGCAAAGTAGAAATATGGCCTCAAGCTGCATTTATATTTAAGGAATTAACTTCTTTAACCTGGGAAGTTTATTTACACCTCAGCTATTCTAAACATTAGTATTAATACTAAATATTGGGAGACTTTCCTCTGAGCTTGAAAACAGAGCAAAGATATTTGCTGTTACCAGTGGTCTGCAAAATTGTATTGCAGGGTTTTTTTTTTTTTCTTCACCATCTTGGCTAAAGCATTGCCAATTTTGTTTGGTTTTTGTTTTGGGAAGAACTGGTCATTACTTTCAATGTTAGGTTATTGTTTATTTTAATCTCAATTTTATTTATTTCTTTTTTTAGTTTATTTATTTATTTTGAGAGAGAGAGAGAGAGAGAGAGAGAGCGCGCGCACAAGTGGGGGAGGGGCAGAGAGAGAGGGAGAGAGAATTCCAAGCAGGCTCCATGCCGCCACTGCACAGCCCGATGCGGGGCTCAAACTCAGGAACCGTGAGATCATGACTGGAGCCGACACCAAGAGTCGGGCGCTTAACTGACTGAGCCTTCCAAGGGCCCCTCTATCTTACTTATTTCAGATTATTCTTTATTTCCTTCCTCTACTAAATTTTAGCTAAGTTTCTTCTTTTTCTAGTTCCTTGTGGTGTAATGTTAAGTTGTTTATTTCAACTTTGTCCTTAATACATAAATACATTCATGCTTTATAGCATAAATTTCACCCTAACATCGGCTTTCGCTGCATCCCATAGGTTTTGGAATACCGTGTTTTCTTTGTCTTTCGTTTTGAGATGTATTTTGATTTGCCTTTTGATTTTCTTATTTGCCCAATTGCTAGTGTGTTGTTTAATATTTACAGATTAAATATTTAATGTTTACATTGTAGCTTTTCTAGCTTTTTTTATTGTTGATCTTTAGTTTTATACCATTGTGGTTGGAAAATATGCTTGGCATGATTTCAGTCTTCTTGAATTTGTAGTATTTATTACGTCTCTTTTTATGCCACTTCATCAGGGGATTCTTTTGTGTGTACTTGAAGAAAACGTATATTCTATTTTTCTTAGATGGAATGGCTTCTTAAAATTTTTTTTATTTATTTTGACAGAGAGAGAGAGAGCTCGTGCAAGCAGGGGAGGGGCAGAGAGAGAGAGAGAGGGAGAGAGAGAATCCCAAGCAGGTCCCACACTCAGCATGGAACCCAACATGAGGCTGGATCCCAGCGCCGTTTGGCTCAGGCCAAAATCTGGAGTTGGGCACTTAACTGACTGAGCCACCCAGGCTCCCCTTGAATGGAATGTTTTATATGTATCTTTGAGAACCATCCTAGAGTATGCTGAAGTATGCTTCAAGTAAAAAAATGTTCGTGTTGAAAAAAACCATAACTTTTAACTGAGGGTTCTGGTCTAAAATAAAGCCTATTAAAGGAGAGGTGGGTGGGGACATGGGTGAAATAGGTGAAGGGGATTAAAAGTACACTTATCCTGAGGAGCAGTAAGTAATGATGTATAGGATTGTTGTATCACTTTATTGTACCCCTGAAACTAACATAATCCTGTATGTTAACTCTGCTGGTATTACAATTTTAAACTTAATAAAAGAATAATAAAAACTAGGGTTGCCTGGGTGGCTCAGTAGGTTAAGTGCCTGATTCCTGATACTGGCTCAGGTCATGATCTCACGGCTCAGGAAATTGAGCCCCACATCAGGCTCTGCACTAAGAGCGTAGAGCCTGCTTGGGATTCTCTCTCTCCCTCTCTCTCTGCCCCTCCTCTGCTTGTGTGTGTAGTCTCTCTCTCTCTCTCTCTCTCTCAAAGTAAATAAATAAACTTTAAAGGTTTTATTTATAAAATAATTTAAAAATGTAAAGAAAAAAGATATATTCTATCACCAATGGTATGCAACATTATATAGGAGGTTCTAGCTAATGTGATCTGTTGAATACCACAAAATGTTAGGGTGGTTTGTTATCTAGTACTTTTACAGAAATAGTTCACTAAAACAAACCAAAACAATATGTCAATAGAGAGGAACAAAACAAGTCTCACACCAGCAAATATCAGAGACCTGTTAAGATTTGTAGTAATGAAGACAGAAATGTTGGCACAAAAAGAGATGAATAGATCGATGAAACAATGTAATTTAGAGAAAGACATATAAATAATGAACTAATTTATGGCAAAATGGCACTGAAGTGTAGTGGGAAAAGAACAGTCTCTTCCGTAAGTTGGATAACCATGGGGAAAATAATGGGTCTTGCCCTCTACTTCAAACCACACATAAAATAAATTTCAAGTGGATCTAATATCCAAGTGTGAAAGAAAAAGCAAATATTGGCATGAAAACACAAGAAAATATCACCATAAATTTTGGCAAGTAAAGATTTCTCAAGCTAGACCTATAAATGCCTAACTATAGATGAAATAATTGATAAGTTGAACTGCATTCAAAGCAAAAACCTCCGTTTCTCAAAAGATATGACTAAGAATGGATGAAATAGGTGAAGGCGATCCACAGAGTATGAGAATGTATTTGCAATACCTATATCTGAGAAAGACTTTTATCCAGAGTATATAAAGAACTAAAAATTAATAAGAAAAGGGGCGGCTGGGTGGCTCAGTGGGTTGAGCGTCTGACTTCTCAGGTCATGATCTCATGGTTTGTGAATTCAAGCCCTGTGTCAGACTCTGTGCTGACAGCTCAAGTCATGATCTCACGGTTCCTGAGTTCAAGCCCTGCGTCAGGCTCTGTGCTGACAGCTCGGGGCCTGGAGGCTGCTTCGGATTCTGTGTCTCCCTCTCTCTCTGCCCCTCCCCTGCTCATGCTCTGTCTCTCAAAAATGAATAAACATTTAAAAAATAAAATTAATAAGAAAAAAGAACTCTAACATAAAATGAGTGAAAGGTTTAAACAAATACTTCAAAAAGAAGAAATCCAAATAGTCAATAAATCTGAGAAAGACATCCAGCTTCTTAATCATCCAGGGAAGGAAATATTAAATCAGAATGCAGCCCATTCAAAAGAATGGTTAACATTAAAAGGCAAAGAACCAGGAATCTGTGAGAGCTGGACATCCACATCTGCTCCCAACTTTGCATTTAGTGACATCATGTTGATAGCTTGAAATCCGCCATGGTACGAGCATTTACATCACAAAATTGGCAAACACTACAAATCACAGCTGTTTTTCTCCCCCCGCCCCCCCCAAAGAGCTGCTTTGTCTGCACACCACTGTATGCAGGATACAGAATGATTGAGACTTCCATATAAGGCCCATTTATTTTTTTGTTTAAATTTTTTTTTTCAACGTTTTTTATTTATTTTTGGGACAGAGAGAGACAGAGCATGAACGGGGCAGGGGCAGAGAGAGAGGGAGACACAGAATCGGAAACAGGCTCCAGGCTCCGAGCCATCAGCCCAGAGCCTGACATGGGGCTTGAACTCACGGACCGCGAGATCGTGACCTGGCTGAAGTCGGACGCTTAACCGACTGCGCCACCCAGGCGCCCCCATATAAGGCCCATTTAAATGTAAATTAATAATTATTTTGGAAAACTGATAATAGTTTCCAAACATGAGCATTTGCAACTCCACTACTATGTCTATATCCAACAGAAATGCACATGTAGTTCACAAAAAGACATGAGCAGGTCTATTTGTAGTAACACCATACATAATAGCACCAAACTAGGAAAAATCCAAATGCGTGCCCAGAATTGCTTTTTTTTTTTTTTAAATGACGGTATATTCATACGATGGAATACTAAGCAGAAATATAAAAGAATAAACTACAACTATATGCCTTCACATAGATGAATCTACCAAATACAGCTTTCGGCGACAGAAGACAAACACAGAGGTGTAAATACTCTGGTTCCTTTTATATAAAGTTGACAAACCGGCAAAACTAATCTACGGTCTTAGAAGTCAGGAAAAGTGGTTAGCCTCCACTTTTGAAGCCTCCACAATTGAAGAATTGCCCGGGGAGGGGCCTGATGGGAGAAACTGGAGCACTAGTAATGTTATTCTTCATTTTTGTATGGGTCGCTTACATGGATTCAGGAAGTAAAAATTCAATGAGCACTTTACTGCATGTGCCATGGATTCACTAAGTCAAAATTCAATGAGCACTTTACAGCATGTGCCATAATTCGGTTAGAAACTTGATTTTAAAAAGTAAGAAGCCATACGCCAAGGAATAGCTACCCCATGATTCCCTTTATTTAAAGTTCACAGGCGGACCAAGGGAATGTAATGATGGAAGAAATCAGAATGGTGTTGATTTTAGGAGGCGTATTGACCGGAAGGCAGAAGATGTGGGCTTCTGGGTGCTGGAAGTGATCTACATCTTGACCTTAGTGGTTACATGGGTGTGTACATTTCTGAAAAGTCATTACACTACAAAGTTAAGATTGCGGACTCGACGCTTCTAAGTAGTAGTTCAATAAAAGAAGTTGAGTCACTGTGGGAAATAAGCTTAATCAATCTCATGTATCTTATTGAAAAAGCATTGCTTCCTGTGGGGCATATTCCTCATGCTCGAGAGTTAAACGTTTGCCTCATTTCTCTGCTCACTGACTCAAAGAGGAGGAGAATTCAGTCTGTAAATATAGGGATTATATAAATATAGGAACTATACAAAATCGATATGTAGTACTGACGTGATAAAAAGCTCTCAAAGAGTCTACAGTCTAGTTGCAGAAAAAATACACTGAAATATATGCAACATTTACAAAGCAACATAAAAGCAAATTAATAAAGTATAGTGAGGTATTTAAGAGTCTCTTGAGAGGAGCCAAGATGGCAGAACAGCATAGAAATTTTTTGTGTGTCTCGTGTCCCTGGAGTACAGCCAGACCAACACTAAACCATCCTACACACCTAGAAAACTGATCGGAGGATTAACACAACCATCTGCACAACCGGAACCACAGAATTCAGCAGGTACGAGGCGCGCAGAGGTGAACTTGGGGAGAGAAGCCGGCAGTGGACAGGGAGCCACTTTTGCAGGGGGAGAGAGGATGGAGACTGGGGAGGGGGGGAGAATACGGGAAAAGCAATCCTCCCCAAAAACAGCTGGAGAGAAAATGGAAAATGGGAAACAGCCGCAGGGACCAAACTAAAAAGGGAGAAAGGAGAAAGGAGAGGGTTTAAATTCCATTAAGACTGTAAACAAGGGGAGCGCAACGGCTGCAACTCCGCAGCTCCCTACCTGGCGGTGCTCTGGCGGGAAGGGCGAATCCCCAGGAGCAGAGTCGGGTCTGGGAGGTTCTCGGGCCACACGGGGAAAAGCGGTTCCACTGCTGGAAGGACGTTTGGTGGAGACTGTTGAAGCCACCTGGTCCCAGCAGACCCCCGAAAACGGCCACATTCGCTGGTGCCGGAACAAGGTCGTTAAGGGTGAAGCCTGGTGCCAGAAGTGTGCGGTGATTTTCCATAATCCCTGAAAAGCTGCTGCTACACTGTCTCGCGAACTTTTTCTGGGACGGGCTGGCACCTGGCCGCAGTCTGGGGGCACCAACAGCAGCAGGGTCCAGCGGGAGTACCTGGGTGCAGCCAGTATTCGGCCATTGCTCATTCGGCCATTGCTCGGTGAGACCTTCCCGCAGAGGGGCGGAGCGGGTCAAGGCCGCAGTCCTTCGGAGGTAAGGGGCCGGGGAAAACAGCCGCATCTGAGACAAAACTAGGGAGAGACGTGCTGCCTGGGGCCCGGTCACGGAGAGTGGAAAAGTGGGGCGTGGACGAAAACTGAAGACAGAGGACGGGTGCGCGGTTGCTGATCGGGGAGAACAGACCGGGTAGCTGGGTGGCGCATTTTCACCGCTCCCCGGCATGCGCATATGCACCTACGACCACCGCAACAATCCACCTAGGTAGGCTAGCAGCGCCATCTAGTGGAGAGCGGAGCCGTTACACTGAGCCCCGCCCAACTGGGCCAACTTCGCTCTTCAAGAACACAAGTCTCACCGCCGGCTTAGTTTATGGACTATAAAGAGCTACATAGACTGACCTCTAGGGGAAAACGAAGCAATTGCAGTCCTACTTCAATCTGGTAGCGGGTTCATCTATTCAACTTTCTTTTTTTTCTCTTTTTCGCTTTCTCTTTTACACTTCTTTTCTTTTACTTGAACACAGAAAGAGAAAAAATTCATTTTTATTTTCAATTATTATTAAAAAATATTTCTTTAATTTTTATTACTCTATTTTTTACTTTTGTGTAAATTTTTTTAAATTCTACTTTACTTCCAACATTTTATTTTAGTCTACTTCAGGGTACTCACCTTTTCAAATTTTCAAACAATTTCCTTTTTTTCCTTCTTTTTCTTTTTTTCCTCTTTTTTGTTTCTTTTTCTTGAATGCAGAAAGAGAAAAACTTCATTTTTATTTTCAATTTATATTACAAATATTTTTATTTAATTTTTATGACTATATTTTTTGCTTTTATGTAAATTTTTTCAAATTCTATTTTACTTCCATTATTTTATTTTAGTCTACTACAGTATATTCACTTTTTCAAATTTTCAAACGACTTCTTTCTTTTTTCTTTTTTAAATATTTTTTCCCTTTTTCATTTCTTTTTTCTTAAATACAGAAAACAAAAAAATTCATATTTATTTTTAATTTTTATTAAAAATATTTTTCTTTAATTTTTTTCTACTATATACTTTACTTTTATGTATATTTTTTTCAAATTATATTTTACCCCCATCATCTCATTTTAGTCTACTTCAGTGTATTCATTTTTTCAAATTCTCAAACGATTTCCCTTTTTTTTCTCTCCCCGCCCTTTTTTTTTCTCTAATCTGTCAAACCACTTTTAACACCCAGACCAAAACACACCTAGAATCTAGCATCATCTATTCGATTTGTGTGTGTGTGTTTAATTTTTAATTTTAATATTTTTTAAATTCCAATTTTTCTACCTCACTAATTCCTTTTCTCCCTTCAAAATGACAAAACGAAGGAATTCACCCCAAAAGAAAGAGCACAAAGAAGTGACAGCCAGGGATTTAACCAACACAGATAGAAGCAAGAGGTCTGATCCAGAATTTAGAATCACGATAATAAGATTACTAGCTGGAGTTGAAAATACATTAGAATCCTTTTCTTCAAAGATAAAAGAAGTAAAAAATAGCAAGAATGAAATTAAAATTGCTATAACTGAGCTGCAATCATGGATGGATGCAGCAGCGGCAAGGACGGATGAGGCAGAACAGAGAATCAGCAATATAGAGGACAAACTTACAGAGAATAACAAAGCAGGGAAAAAAAGAAGGACATTAAGGCAAAAGAGCACGATTTAAGAATTAGAGAAATCAGTGACTCATTAAAAAGGAACATCAGAATCATAGGGGTCCCAGAAGAGGAAGAGAGAGAAATAGGGGTAGAAGGGTTATGTGAGCAAATCATAGCGGAAAACTTTCCTAACCTGCAGAAAGACACAGACATCAAAATCCAGGAAGCACAGAGGACCCCCATTAGATTCAAAAAAACTGATCATCAAGAAGGCATATCATAGTCAAATTCACAAAATACTCAGGCAAGGAGAGAATCATGAAGACAGCAAGAGAAAAAAAGTCCCTAACATACAAGGGAAGACATATCAGGTTTGCAACAGACCTATCCACAGAAACTTGGCAGGCCAGAAGGGAGTGGTGGGATATATTCAGTGTGCTGAATCAGAAAAATATGCAGCCAAGAATTCTTTATCCAGCAAGGCTGTCATTCAAAATAGAAGGAGAGATAAAAAGTTTCCCAGACAAACAAAAATTAAAGGAGTTTGTGACCATTAAACTAACCCTGCAAGAAATTTTAAGGAGGACTCTCTGAGGGGAGAAAAGATGAAAATAAATAAATAAATAAATAAATAAATAAATACCAAAAGCAACAAAAGATTAGAAAGGACCAGAGAACATCACCAGGAACTCCAACTCTACAAGCATCATAATGGCAATAAATTCATACCTTTCAGTTTTCACTCTAAATGTCAATGGACTCAATGCTCCAATAAAAAGACAAAGGGTAACAGAATGGATAAGAAAACAAGATCCGTCTATATGCTGTTTACAAGAGACCCACTTTAGACCTAAAGACACCTTCACATTGAAAATAGGGGGATGGAGAACGATATTTCATGCTAATGGTCACCAAAAGAAAGCCGGAGTGGCCATACTTATATCAGACAATCTAGACTTTAAAATAAAGACTGTATCAAGAGATGCATAAGGGCATTATATCATAATCAAGGGGTCTATACCAAGAAGACATAACAATTGTAAACATTTATGCACCAAATGTGAGAGCACCCAAATATATAAATCAATTAATCACAAACATAAAGCAACTCATTGATAGTAATACCATAATAGTAGGAGACTTCAACACCCCACTCACAGCAATGGACAGATCATCTAATCAAAAAATCAACAAGAAAACAATGGCTTTAAATGACACACTGGACCAGATGGACTTAACAGATATATTCAGAACATTTCATCCTAAAGCAGCAGAATATACATTTTTCTCCAGTGCACACGGAACATTCTCCAGAATAGACCATATACTGGGACACAAATCAGCCATAAGTAAGCACAAAAAGATCAAGATCATACCGTGCATATTTTCAGACCATAATGCCGTGAAACTTGAAATCAACCACAAGAAAAAATTTGGAAAGGTAACAAATACTTGGAGACTGAAGAACATCCTACTAAAGAATGAATGGGCTAACCAAGCAGTTAAAGACGAAATTAAAAAGTATATGGAAGTCAATGAAAATGATAACACCACAATCCAAAACCTCTGGGACGCAGCAAAGGCAGTCATAAGAGGAAAGTGTATAGCAATGCAGGCCTTCCTAAAGAAGGAAGAAAGATCTCAGATACACAACCTAACCTTTCGCCTTAAGGAGCTGGGAAAAGAACAGCAAATAAAACCCCAAACCAGCAGAAGACAGGAAATAATAAAGATTAGAGCACAAATGAATGCTATTGAAACCAAAAAAAAAAAAAAAGTAGAACAGATCAATGAAACCAGAAGCTGGTTCTTTGAAAGAATTAACAAAATTGATAAACCACTAGCCAGTTTGATCAAGAAGAAAAAGGAAAGGACCCAAATAAATAAAATCAAGAATGAAAGAGGAGAGATCACAACCAACACAACAGAAATAAAAACAATAATAAGAGAATATTATGAGCAATTATATGCCAACAAAATGGGCAATCTGGAAGAAATGGACAAATTCCTAGAAACATATACACTACCAAAACTGAAACAGGAAGAAATAGAAAATTTGAATAGACCCATAACCAGTAAGGAAATCGAATTAGTAATAAAAATTCTGCCAAAAAACAAGAGTCCAGGGCCAGATGGCTTTCCAGGGGAATTCTACCAAACATTTAAGGAAGAGTTAACTTTAACCTATTCTCTTGAAACTGTTCCAAAAAATAGAAATGGAAGGAAAACTTCCAAACTCTATGAAGCCAGCATTACCTTGATTCCAAAACCAGAGACCCCACTAAAAAGGAGAACTATAGACCAATTTCCCTGATGAAAATGGATGCAAAAATCTTCAACAAGATATTAGCCAACCGGATCCAACAATACATTAAAAAAAATTATTCACCACGACCAAGTGGGATTTATACCTGGGATGCAGGGCTGGTTCAATATCTGCAAAACAATTAACATGACTCATCACATCAATAAAAGAAAGGACAAGAACCACATGATCCTCTCAATAGATGCAGAGAAAGCATTTGACAAAATACAGCATCCCTTCTTGATAAAAACCCTCAAGAAAGTAGGGATAGAAAGAGCATACCTCAAGATCATAAAGGCCATATATGAACAACCCAATGCTAATATCATCCTCAATGGGGAAAAACTGAGAGCTTTCCCCCTAAGGTCAGGAACAAGACAGGGATGTCCACTCTCGCCACTGTTACTCAACATAGTATTGGAAGTCTTAGTCTGCAATCAGACAACACAAGGAAATAAAAGGCATCCAAATCGGCCAGGAGGAGGTCAAACTTTCACTCTTCACAGATGACATGATATTCTATATGGAAAGCCCAAAAGATTCCACCAAAAAACTGCTAGAATTGATTCATGAATTCAGCAAATTTGTAGGATATAAAATCAACGCACAGAAATTGGTTGCATTCCTGTACACCAGCAATGAAGCAACAGAAAGAGAAATCAAGGAATCGATCCCATTTACAGTTGCACAAAAAACCATAAAATACCTAGAAATAAATCTAACCAAAGGGGTGAGAAACCTATACAATGAAAACTATAGAAAGCTTATGAAAGAAATTGAAGAAGACACAAAAAAATGGAAAAAGATTCCATGCTCCTGGATAGGAAGAACAAATATTGTTAAAATGTCGATACTACCCAAAGCAATCTACATATTCAATGCAATCCCTATCAAAATAACACCAGCATTCTTCACAGAGCTAGAACAAATAACCCTAAAGTTTGCACGGAACCAGAAAAGACCCTGAATACCCAAAGCAATCTTGAAAAAGAAGACCAAAGCAGGAAGCATCACAATCCCAGACTTCAAGCTATACCAGAAAGCTGTAATCATCAAGATAGTATGGTACTGGCACAAGAACAGACACTCAGATCAATGGAACAGAATAGAGAACCCAGAAATGGACCCACAAATGTATGGCCAACTAATCTTTGACAAAGCAGGAAAGAATATCCAGTGGAATAAAGACAGTCTCTTCAGCAAGTGGTGCTGGGAAAACTGGACAACGACATGCAGAAGAATGAACGTGGACCACTTTTTTACATCGTACACAAAAATAAACAACATGGATGAAAGTCCTCAATGTAAGACAGGAAGCCATCAAAATCCTCAAGGAGAAAGCAGGAAAAAACCTCTTTGATCATGGCTGCAGCAACTTCTTACTCAACACGTCTCCAGAGGCAAAATGAACTACTGGGACCTCATCAAAATAAAAAGCTTCTGCACAGTGAAGGAAACAGTCAGCAAAACTAAAAGGCAACCAACAGAATAGGAGAAGGTATTTGCAAATCACATATCAGATAAAGGGTTAGTATCCAAAATCTATAAAGAACTTACAAACTCAACACCCAAAAAACAAATAATCCAGTTAAAAAATGGGCAAAAGACATGAATAGACACTTCTCCAAAGAAGACATCCAGATGGCCAACCGACACATGAAAAAATGCTCAACATCACTCATCATCAGGGAAATACAAATCAAACCACAATCAGATACTACCTCACACCTGTCAGAATGGCTCACATTAACAACTCAGGCAACAACAGATGCTGGTGAAGACGTGGAGAAAGAGGATCTCTTTTGCATTGTTGGTGGCAATGCAAGCTGTTGCAGCCACTCTGGAAAACAGTATTGGAGGTTCCTCAAAACAGTAAAAATAGAACTACCCTACAACCCAGCAATTGCACTACTAGGCATTTATCCATGGGATACAGGTGTGCTGTTTCTAAGAGACACATGCACCCCCATGTTTATAGCAGCACTATCAACAATAGCCAAGGTATGGAAAGAGCCCAAATGTCCATGGATGGATGAATGGATAAAGAAGATGTGGGATATATATACAATGTAGTATTACTCGGCAATCAAAAAGAATGAAATCTTGCCATTTGCAACTATGTGGATGGAACTGGAGGGTATTATGCTAAGTGAAATCAGTCAGTCAGAGAAAGACAAAAATCATATGACTTCACTCCTATGAGGACTTTAAGAGACAAAACAGATGAACATAAGGGAAGGCAAACAAAAATAATATAAAAACAGGGAGAGGGACAAAACAGAAGAGTCTCCTAAATATGGAGAACAAACTGAGGGTTGCTGGAGGGGTTGTGGGAGGGGGGATGGGCTAAATGGGTCAGGGGCATTAAGGAATCTACTCCTGAAATCATTGTTTCACTATATGCTAACTAATTTGGATATCAATTTTAAAAAATAAAAAAATTAAAAAAAATAAAAAATTTAACTAACTAAAAAAATAAATAATAAAGTATAGCGAAATGAGCTTTCTCTGAGGGACAGCCAAATCCAAAATATAATTTTCAGGCATAGGGAAACTTAACATCTCTCTTACTCCTTCCATTTTCATTTCAACCACTAACTCTTCTGGCTTGGAGGAACATATAAAGGTACCTGTAGTAAACATGTGAAAATTCAGGTGCGTTTCTATTTTTAGGGTGATTTTTCAATCACATGACTTAACTTTCCTTTTGAGTAAAAAAAAAAAAAAAATCTTTAAAGGCTGAGTTAGAGCTACCATAAAACCTGTAAAGCAAAGCTCTAAATCATTAAGCTGGGAAGAAGCTGGGTTTTATTGCGCATATAAAGCTAAGGAAAAAAGAGAGGGAACCAAGTCACTATTCCTAAAATGAAAAGGCATTTAAGAGAAGTGGAGAAGTGGGATAATAGGAGCCAGAGGGGAGCAGGAAAGTGGCCTGGATAAATCACTTGTGTCTATTTTGACTACGTGCCCTGGTTGTCTGACACAGCTCTGGTTAACTCCTGTTGTCCCCAAGCCCTGTCATGTTTAGCATTTGTCCTTGATGTTTTTGGTTGCACTGCAATAAGCTAGGATGAGTTCTGAGTGTTGAATCCGAACAAGAGTTAAAAGTAGAACTCCCCTTTGAACTTGTGGCTTCTTCCAGGGTCTTGTCCAGCAGTGTGTGAGAGACAAGCAGGCAGCGAAAAGGATACTCACTTGACCATGTGGTTAACTCTGAAAGACAACCAGTGATAACCCATCTCTCCTCTCCTAACCCCAGCCAGACACAATATGATTAACACCTCTCGGTCAAGGACGCTTGGTAGTGCAATGAGGCTTGCCCAGACAGCATGGATTGGAGATGGACGGTGGTATGAGAAGGACTGTGTGCTGCTCCCTCTGCCCACCATTGGGTGTGCCAGTCAGTTATGCTGAAGCCTGCTCAGTAGCCTGTGAATTGCAGGACCCTAGCAGGCTACCAGACGGTAGGGTCAATGGGCAACGTGGGAAATTATAACCTAAGTGAACACAAGAGAACTGGAGGAAATAGAACCTGAGCGGTTCTGCTATTGGAGCGTAGACCATTGTCTGATTGCACTTCTAAGGTAGTTTTGTTAGTTTGCTTTTTGACATAAATCGGCAGCAGTGTGTATTGTTATTTGATTTTCTTTTAGTATTTTGTATGAAGCCCTCCCTGCAGTTAATGAGCTCAATAAAAAGGTACATGTTTAATCTATTAAACCAAACTTCCATTTCTTAATCAAGTTTATGATGAACGTGTAACTTGCGCAAAATATTTTCCAGTATTGACCACCCACACTGGAGGCCATAAGAATAACAGACCACAAAACAATTACAAGACTCAAATCTCCCATATGTCAGCATCTACTTTAAAAGTTAGCTATATTTATTTTAAAGACTTTGTCTCAAAATAATTATTTAATAAGTGCATTTGAAGGTACTGGAGTATATCCCTCTGTGAAGGATAACTTTTTATTCAAATCAAATGATAGTGCCTTTTTATTTCACTTCTTTCCAATACCAGATCTCCTTTGCATTTGAAAAATAGCAAAGTGATTGCTGCTAATGTCTTGGCTTTATTGACAGAAGAATGTTGAAAACAACAATACGGAGCCAGTTTTATATCAGTGTCATTGGATTCTTCAAATGGAAAATCAATGAAGTTGATTCCAATAATGTCCAATTTTTTGGGACATTCTAACTCGTGGAACCAAAGTGAAAGTTTTGGAAACTGACTCAGTCGAAGATAAAGCATTCAGGACTGTTGTAAACGCTGTTCTAAATTTACTTTAAAAATTCAACATGGAAGGCAAAGTTTTATGTATGATAGTCTTTTCCATGGTGTGCGTGATTTGCTTTTTTACAGTGACAATATGAATGTCATTTCTGTGAAGCATAATTCCATGGTAAAAATGTTATTCTTATTAAACCAAGAAATCTACAGGGCAGAAATGTGCTTGGAATCGCCTGTGTGGTGCACACAGATCTTAACCGTAGCCAAATAAGCAAGAGTATTCTGCCGATAGGAATAGAAGCCATGAATGCCAAAATATACAAATATTTTTTCTTTAAACACAGTTAAAGCAACTAATCTCCACATATTTTGTGACAAAAATATGCTGACTTTTTAAATACACTTCTCTTTTTTTAATGAATCATAATTTGAACTTGAAAAGTATTTGAACATTGAAAGAACTTCTTTGCACAGCTGACCTTTAAACAGCACACAGGTTAGGTGTGCCGACGGTCACACACAGTTGAAAATCTGCACATAGCTTTTGAGTCACCAAAAACTTAACTACTAAGAGCCTACTGTTGAATAGAAGTCTTATGGATAACATAAACAGCTGATTAACATATTTTGTATGTTATATGTGTTATATACTGTCTTCTTGCAATCAAGTAAGCTAGAGAAAAGAAAATGTTATTAAGAAAATCATAAAGAAGAAAAACTACATTTACGGTAGATACTGTACTTACCAAAAAAATCTTCATGGAAGTGGACCAGTGCAGTTCAAACCTGTGTCGCTCAAGGGTCAACTATATCTTACAATGGTATTAAACATCTAAATGAGTTATCAAAATTTTGGATGCATTTTGTTGGAAATCATATCTCTTTAAGGAAACTACTCAATGGATGATATATGAAAAAAGTTCAGCTTCCGGAGAATTGCCATTTTTGAAAACAAAGCTCTAAACAAGAAGTCATTAACATTTATCCTGACAAAGTTTTGGGGGGAAGTGAACAAATGCAGAAATGAGAATTCAGACAGTGTTCAAAATTAAAGACTAGAGATTAAATAACTATGCTTGTCAATATCTAAAGCAATAGGAAGAATTTTTTGATGGGGTTACTTTTAGCTTAATACATCTATTTTCTGAACTACAGTGGAATGAAATCTGGAAGCTCTCTGTTTTTTAACATCTAAATTTAACAAAACTTCAAAAAAATTATAGAGAGAGAACTTATTTAATGAGTTTTTCCTTGTAAAAATTCTTGCTGAAGAAAGGTTATCTAACTAGAGTCAAAGTGCCAAATGTTTGGGTGGAAATAGTTACACATTTTAATATGAAAAATTACAATTTAGAATAACCCCCTTTTGATGGAATTTCGTCTGTTCTTACCAGTCCTTCAGCAAGTATGGACAGAGTATTTTCTCAACTGAAAATTGAGTAATTACAGTATCAGCAAATAACATGTATTAAACAAGACAATTAATGGTATCCATGAACCACATTTATTAACCATAAGATGAAACTTCAAAAATAGAAACAAAACATATTGAAAAACATATATTCTTTAGAAAATGCAAGTGTACACGCATTAGAAACAGACAAAGCTAAGAAACTGAACACAGTACATGAATATATAACATGGAACATTATTCTGCTTATATTTTTTAATGTTCAGATCATCAATGTGTAGAGCTTTTTTAAAAATTTTTGCTTTAATATGCACAAAAATCTGTTATTTTACTTTTTGAAAGAATATTATTGTTGAAAATAAGTTTTGAATAGACCATTGTATAAATCAATATGATAAAATTAATGTTGGAATCCATAAATAAACAAGCTAAAATTATAAAATTTCAATTATATATTTTTAGCACATCCTTTCATTCTCAAAAGTGTCCCAGTTTGAACTACAAATCATATAATCACCCTCTTCATGATCAAAAATAAATCTGAGGAAAAGATATCAGTCATGGCGAAGGGTAAAGGAGTAATAAAGAGCACGTGAATTAGGTAGTATTGTTGTTATGTTATGACAGAAGAAATTACAGTCTAAAACAGCTAATTGGTTGACTGCAAGGATATCTGACAACATGGTTAGATGTAAACCTAGTTTTGACTTATCCCTAAGTTTTCTCTATATCACTTTGTCTCCTAACAGGCTCTATACAAGGAACTTTTAATTTATTCACTACCTGTCTTTCTCTAGGCTGCTATGGAGAAATCACTAACCACCATTAATGAATAAATTCCTGTTAAAGTTCACTACATAGAGTTACCCATGTGAGAACCAGTTTGATAGCAAATCAATACCTGAAGTCCAGACATTTTATTGTTTCCCCCCACTCTCCCAATGGGGGGCTCATATTTCAAATCTTCTGTTGTATAACAGACCAAAAAAATGGAAACATAATATTTTTTTGTATAGAGTTGAAGACCGTTGCTTGCCGCAAAACTATAATGGACCAATGGTCCATTTGATTCAGTTATAAAAGCTCAGACTGAGGAGGATTTAGGAGTTTGAGGTGAGAAGAGAAGGTAGTTGACTACAGAATCCATTAGTACAATAATAACTAACATACATCAAGAATTTACTCCGTGCACCATGCTTCACAAGTATTATTTTATTTCACTCTTGCCACACCCTGAAATAGAAACAATTTGATTTATGAGGAAAACTGAGGCTCAAGCAGTTAAGTAGCAGGAGATGCCACAGTTGTTAAGTAGCAAAGCTTAGATTCCAGTTCTGGAGGCCCCTCTGAGGTCCTCAGACCATAATTACTACCGAATGGGGCCATACAACCAGGTTGATCAACACAGACATGGCGCCTGAGTAGGAGAATCTTTTTTCCTTTACTCTAGGTAGTTACGTTTGTATTATATTTGATTCCTCTTATTTAATAAGAAATTTTCACCAAAACAATCTCTTTACCCAACTAGATTCCACCATATTGCTTCCAAACAGCACTCTTTCCCACTCTCACTACCTCACTCTGCCCCCATCTGGTGGCAGCATACATACATAGCAAGAAAGAAAAAGATGTTTAAAAACTACATTTGATGATAAACTTGTGAAATATCTATCCCTAATTAGGACCAATAATACACCTAATAGTTCTTGATCTCTAGATAGAGACACTTTCACCGGAGTGAGAAGGACCACCCATTGCTAGAATGAAGTAGTTGTGAAAAGGGAAATTGCACACCATTCCATGTGTGTTCACAGTGAAATTCCTCAGGACACCCTGTTCCGGAGGACTGCCTTGAGAGCAGTCATAGCAAGCCCATCTTATACCGCCACCAACAGGGATTTAGAAAGAACCAAAAGTGTGTTCAATGAAAAGATGCTCATGACACAATATTAAAAAGGGATGCAAAATTATAGATAATGGGTAATAACAATTACAGATGCATGTGTTTCACGTACAAGCAAATATTTAAAACAAATCTTGTAGAAGGGTAAGGATGACTTTTTTCACAATTTTTTGCATTTTCTAAGTTCTCTAGTGCGACAATTGTTCCTACTATCAGTTAGGAAGAAAAATAAACTTTAAAATACTTAAATTAACTGTTATTGCTTAAATTATGAGATAACAAAGTTGTCTACAAAGCAGAGATCATTAAACATATGTGCATGACAGAGACAGAGAAAGATAAGGAGAGACAGAAAACAAGAAAGGGATGGCAATTTAAACAGGCAAGTCCAGGGGCGCCTGGGTGGCGCAGTCGGTTAAGCGTCCGACTTCAGCCAGGTCACGATCTCTCGGTCCGTGAGTTCGAGCCCCGCGTCAGGCTCTGGGCTGATGTCTCGGAGCCTGGAGCCTGTTTCCGATTCTGTGTCTCCCTCTCTCTCTGCCCCTCCCCCGTTCATGCTCTGTCTCTCTCTGTCCCAAAAATAAATAAAAAACGTTGAAAAAAAAATTAAAAAAAAAAAAAAGAATAAACAGGCAAGTCCATTTACTAGGAGAAGTAAAAAGGTATTAAAACAATAGAAGACAGGCTATGTAAATAAAGGTCTTCAAACTCAGTTGGGGAGATTATAAAAAGATATCTACAAGATGCTTGAAATTAATCTCATGGACCAAAACTGCTAGAAAAGAACTCTGACAAAAGAGAAATATTTAAAGGTGTGGGACCAGCAAAGATGTATCGATCTAGGCTTTAGAGGACAGGTGGTATAAGTTCAGAGGCAATAAAAGGATGAGAAGGTGGAAAGGCATGTGGCAGGTTCAGAGGACAATGAAAAGTCAGATTGGCTGAAGCAATGACTTTGGGTAAAGAAATGGCATCAGGAGGTGCCTGGATGGCTCAGTCGGTTAAGCATCTGACTCTTGGTTTTGGCTCAGGTCATGATCTCATGGTTCATGAGTTTGAGCCCTGTGTTGGGCTCAGTGCTGAAATTGCAGAGTCTGCTTGGGATTCTTTCTCTCTCCCTCTCTCTTTACCCCTCCCCCACTCATGTTCATGCACGCGCTCGCTCTCTCTTTCTCTCAAAATAAATAAATAAACTTAAAAAAAAATGGCATCCAGACAGTATTGGACAAGAAGATGGCTGGACCAGTTGTTCATGGCCAAGATGTTGAAATTTGATCGTAGGGTATAGGGTAACATATATGGCCGGGGAGATGTGAAAGGTTTTCAACCTCATTTGGTAAGAAAGAGAAGCAGGCTCTGCACCAACAGCAGAGAGCCTCGTGCAGGGCTCAGACTCACAAATGGTGAGATCACGTCTGCAGCCAAAGTTGGATGCTTAACCAACTGAGCCACCCAGAAGCCCAAAGAAAAAGAAAATTTTAACAAGTCCATGGTTCAGGGCCTGCAGATCTGACAGAACACCACTGAGGGAAGAATAGAAAGACAGGGAGGGAAACTGATGGAGAAGAAGAGAAGAAAGTTTATATTTCATTACATTTAATGCCAAAACACTCAAAGAAGATGCCCACCAGACCCTGGAGGCTGTGGAACAGGCATCAAGGTAGGGACTGGGGATGTCATTTGGGAAGGGCAATAGCTGTCACTCCAAGGAGGAGAGAAGAGCTCCGAGGACAGGCTCTGTTCTGTCCAAGCTTAGAGAGCAGGAGGTCAGGAGCCATGGGGAGGGGGGGCAGCCTCTGAGTAGGGGAAAAACCATAAAACAACCAAGAAGAGAAACTGCAAGTATAAATAGTGTTGAGAAGCCAAGGCCAAGTATCCCAAATTGAGCCATCAATATGTCACTGGTGTGCTTGGCAAAGACAGCTCTAGAAGGGGGAGCTCTAGAAGGTTATCAACCTGAAGACAGGGAGGAAGGGGGGAATGGGGAGGGACAGAAGGGGCAGGCATCTCCTCTGGTTCCCAACCTTATAAAAGTTTTTAATGTCATTGAAGTAGAAGAAATAGACAGAAGATCAGGCTTGCTACCTTTTTCACTGGGTCAACTTAAGTGCTAACAAAAATTTTAAAAGCAAATTAAAAGCTGCATTAAGAGAATACTGGTGAAGTTGAGTCATAAATGGAGAATTCTAGAGCGATGGAAAGGTCTTTTTACCTTTTCCTTTGGGTTGCCTGATTATTTTTGTACACAGCGTAAATAGGTTGATTAAAATAGTCATCTACAAACCCGCTCTATTGAAAATAATTCTTAAATTCATTTAAATAAAATTTATTCAATTAGTCAAAATCCCAAACAGGTTATTAAAAAGCCTATCTACAACAACTCTGATTTTTTACAGTGTGTTAAAAGTAAGCACTAACAGACCAGCCTCATAATACAGTCTGAGCTGCCCTTTCATTCAATAAATAATTACTGAGTTTTTGCTGTGTGCCAGGCTCTGGGGATATAGCAACTAAAGTACTGAACAAAACAAAGCCTCCTTGTTCTAGGAGGTTTGGACTCAAAGCTGGAAGTACAGGCAGCGGTGAATAAACAATAAACAAGTAACATGTCAAGTCATGATCACTGCTATGAAGAAGAATGAGCTGAGGGAAGGGGACAGAGAGTGAGAGGGGCTATTTTTATAGAGGGGTCAGAGAGAGCCTCAGGTGACACGTGAGCAGACATGAAGACAGTGAGGAGATGGGCAAACCATACAAACATTCCAGGCAGAAAGGTGCAGCTGGTATAAAAACCCTGAGATGACAAGAACAGAGGCCAGTGTGGCTGGAGCAGAGTGTGTGAGTGTGTGTGTGTGTGTGTGTGTGTGTGTGTGTGTGTGTGTGGCTGAGGGGTAGTATGGATGTGAGTCAGAGAAGAAGTGGGAGAAGAAAGTAATAGAGAATGAACTGGGGCATTGGAAGGTGGCAGGTAATGGAAAAGTTGGTGCGATCTTTGTCTTTAACCCCCAGCGAGATAGACATCCCATAAGGGATTTTGAGCAAAGGAGTGGTTTGACTTGGCTTTGAAAGGAGCAACCAGCTGCTATGTGAAGAATCCACTGATTGTAAGGAAGGGGCAAGGGTGGAACTGGCCGGAGGGCTACTGCTGAGACCTGGACAAAGGATGATCGTGTCCAGGGCCAGCATTAAGGTCGTGGTGGTGGTCGAGGAGGAGCTGAATTCTGACTGTAGTTGGAAGGTAAAACCAACAAGTTTGGCTAATAAACTGTGTTTTTTGTTTTTGTTTTGTTTTTTAATTTACATCCAAGTTCCTTAGCATATAGTACAACAATGATTTCAAGAGTAGATTCCTTAATGCCCCTTATCCATTTAGCCCATCCCCCCTCCCACACCCCGTCCAACAACCTTCTGTTTGTTCTCCATATTTAAGAGTCTCTTCTGTTTTGTCCCCCTCCCTGTTTTTATATTATTTTTTCTTCCTTTCTCTTGTGTTCATCTCTTTTGTCTCTTAAAGTCCTCATATGAGTGAAGTCATATGATATTTGTCTTTCCTTGACTGACTAATTTCATTTAACTTAATACCCGCTGGTTGCATCCACGTAGTTGCAAATGGCATGATTTCTTTCCTTTTTTTAAAAATTTTTTTAATGATTTTTTGAGAGAGAGAGAGACAGAGACAGAGCATGAGCAAGGGAGGCGCAGAGAAAGGGGGAGAAATAGAATCTGAAGCAGGCTCCAGGCTCTGAGCTGTCAGCACAGAGCCCGACCTGGGGCTAGAACCCATGAGCCATGAGATCATGACCTGAGGAAAGTCAGACGCTCAACCGACTGAGCCACCCAGGCGCCCCAAGATTTCATTCGTTTTGATTGCTGAGTAATACTCCATTGTAGGTATACACCACATCTTCTTTATCCATTCATCCCTCGATGGACATTTGGGCTCTTTCCATACTTTGACTATTGTTGATAGTGCTGCTATAAACATGGGGGTGCACGTGCCCCTTTGAAACAGCACATCTGTATCCCGTGTATAAATACCTAGTAGTGCAATTGCTGGGCCATAGGGTAGTTCTGTTTTTAATTTTTTGAGGAATCTCTATACTGAATAAACTGTGTTTTTGATGTGAGATACAGAAAGCAGTCATGGACGGCTTCAGCGTTCTGGGACTAGAGTTTTCACTTGTATTTGGAAAATGGAGGAATCACAGCTTTGGGAAGGGGCGGTGTGTTCATTTTCTGTGACGATCTTAACAAATCATCACAAACCAGGTGGCTTAAAAATATCAGAAACTTATTCTTTCACAAGTTGGGAGGGCAGAAGTCTGAAATCAAGAGCTGGTAGGTCTGTATCCCTTCCAAAGGCTCTAGATGAGAATCCTTCTTTGCGTCTTCCAGCTTCTGATGGCTCCTGAAGGTCTTTGACTTGTGGCTGCAAAACTCTGATACTTGCTTTAATCTTCACATGGCCTTTCCCTGTGTCTCTGTGTTCTTCTCTTCTGTCTCTTAGAAGGACCCTTGTCGTTGGGTTTAGGGCCCACCTAATCCAGGATGATCTCATCTTAAGGTTTTACCTTAAGCACATTTTAAAATCTTTTATTCCAAATGAGGTCACTTTCTAAAATTGTGGGTACATAACTTTGGGAAAGAACACTATTAAACTACAAGTGGAACATAAAGATTTCTACTTAGACATGCAACACTTAGGATATCTCTTAGTTCTCCTAATATCCTAGAGAAGCCAAGTGTGCTATTGAATTTATGTTTCCAGTTCAAGAGAAAAGTCTAGAATGGGGGTCTCGCGGTTAATGAGGTTGAGCCCCACATCAGGTTCTGTGCTGACAGCTGATAGCATGGAGGCTGCTTGGGGTTCTCTCCTTCCCTCTCTCTCTCTCTCTCTCTGCCCCTTCCCTGCTCACATTTTCTCTCTCTTGAAAGAAAGAAAGAAGGGAAGAAAGAAAGAAAGAAAGAAAGAAAGAAAGAAACTTAAAAAAATTCATTTTTATAACTTCCCAATATAAAAATATTTTCTTGGAAAAGGCCTGAAAAATAGAAGCGAAGCAAATTTACAGCAAGTAATATACATGATATTTAAAAGTGGCTGTACTTGAGGATAACACTTTATGAAACTAGAATTTTTGTGTCTTCGCTTGGAGCCATTACATAAGGAAAAGGACACTGTGAAATAATCAATGTACATATTCATGTGCCAAGAAATGCATATTACATAGCATAATAGATTCTCTGACATTCCATTGTCATAAAGTCATGTTCTAGATTCATATTTTTCACATTTCATCTCCTATCACTGATCTCGTAAGAGAAATAAATCACAGCTGAGAGAGAATTTCAAATCTCAGCCCTTCAGGCACAACAAATTGCCTCTACTAGAAATATCTAGAAAATTGAAAAACAAAACCTCTCTTTAAGAGGAATCCAGTCCGAGTAAAAAAGCAAAAGCCTATTTGTATAAGAAGCAAAATAAACACAATTATCATCAGCTTGAAGTTCAATCTGCTGAATTTTGCAAAAGGTGAAAGTTTTATTGTGTTTTGCAGAAAGCCTTTTAAAAATAGATCCTATCCTATTATATAAGGTTTAGAATAATTCCACTTGACCTAGCATAGAAATAACCAGCAAACTCTCAACCAGTCTTGTCACATGTTCTGATTAATCAAATAGTCTGGTTTTTGTAAGGTTACCATGGAAATCATCCGTGATTTTACATTTCAAAGTATCTGAGTAGTATAAAGTCAGATAACACGAAAACGTGTACTGCGTATAATTTGACTTTCTTAAGAATATTGCAAGTCCTGGGGCGCCTGGGGGGCTCCATCGGTTAAGTGTCCGACTTTGGCTCAGGTCAGGATCTCAAAGTTCATGGGTTCAAGCCCCACATCAGGCTCTGTGCTGACAGCTCGGAGCCTGGAGCCTGCTTCAGATTCTGTGTCTCCCCGTCTCTCTGCCTCTCCCATACTCATTCTCTGTCTCTCTCTGTCTCTCAATAATAAATAAACATTAAAAAAAATTAAGAAAAAAAGAATATTGCAAGTCCTTTAGTATCTTACAGCCAGTAACACTGAACATCAGAGTCATCATCGTGTTAATGAAATATAGAAACAAACCATGATTATAGTTCAAAGGATGCCAGTCCTATATAGAGCCTTCTGCATATTGTATGAGATACATATCATGATCTCACACTGAATCCTGAGTTTTGGGTTTTTGTTTTTTCCCTGGAGAAAGGGATTCTGGAAAGAGTAGCTGACTGTCTGCCATGCCTTGTTAGCCTAACTCCAGCTCCAGGTCTCACTTCTGCTGGGGTCACAAGAGCATGGGGTCCAAGGGTACCAGCAATGGAGCTATTGTAGGGCTCTTTCCTTGGTGGGGTAGGTGGGAAGCTTAGGCAGGAATAGAAGAGGCCCCAAGGATCTAAGAACTTGGTCCTGGAGGATGCCCAGACTCTGCAGAGCAGGTGGACATTCACAGAATGAGGAGGTCAGATCTTCCTATCAGTTGAACAACTGGTCTCAATTTACTCTATACTGGAAGACGAAGAGGAGACTCGAAAACAAACAAAAAAAACACACACAAAAAAACCCAAAAAAACAAACAAACAAACAAACAAACAAACAAACAAAAGGCTTCCTTTTGGTGCATCTGCTGGGACAACTGCCACTCTACACTTGATCTTAGCCAAAAGGCCAACAAGCGATACAACCGTCACTCTAGAGGCATCTTTCTAATACGTGATACATTAGGTCTTTCTGATTGGAACTGAGCCTGGATTACCAAGTAAGACTCATACACCCAAGGGACCTTGGCAGCCATGGAGAGGGAGAAAAAAATGAAACTCTGAACTTGTCCCTGGTGTAACAGAGCTGCTGGAGAAGACAGAAAATGACTTGAATAACAATAAGGAGTACTTAAGGCAAATCACGATAAGAACAGAGAGATTTTCTGGAACAGAAAGAGAAACAAAAAAAATTGATTTTAAAATGTGGAATTAAAAAATATGTGTCAGTAAGGGTGCCTGGGTGGCTCAGTTGGTGGGGCGACCGACTTCAGCTCAGGTCATGATCTCGTGGTCCATGAGTTTGTGCTGACAGCTCAGAGCCTGGAGCCCACTTCGGATTCTGTGTCTCCCTCTCTCTCTGACCGTCCCCGCCTCGCACTCTGTGTCTCTTTCTCTCAAAAATAAATAAACATTAAAAAAAAATTTTAATCCAAATGGGACAAAATAACAGAGATGTTAAGAGATCAGAGGTTGATGGCAGAGGGAGGGGCTGTAGAAGGGCAATGCGTAAGGGGAGCACCGAGGATTTTTAGGGCAATGCAGATACTCTGTATGGCATTATGATGATGTGTATATGTCCTTATACATTTGGCCAAAGCCATAGAATGTACGACACCAAGAGTGAACCATAACGTAAGCTATGAACTTCAGGTTAGTATGATGTGTAAATGTAGGTTCATCCCGCATAATCCTGCAAGTAATAGTCTGGTGAGTGATGTTGATAATAGAAGAGGTTGTGCATAGGACGGGGGCCCAGAGGGTATATAAGAAATCTACCTACCATTCTTTCGATTATGTTGTAAACTTAAAACTACTCTAAAAAATTATCTTTAAAAAAAAAAATCAAGTGAAAGGGACGCCTGGGTGGCTCAGTCAGTTAAGTGTCCGACTTCAGCTCAGGTCATGATCTCACAGTTTGAGGGTTCGAGCCCCTCATTGGGCCCTGTGCTGACAGCTCAGAGCCCGGAGCCCGCTTTGTTTCTGGGTCTCCCTCTCTCTCTACCCCTCCCCGTCTCGTGCTCTGTCTCTCTGAAAAATAATAAACATTAAGAAAAATTTTCCAAAAATCTCAAATGAAAGGGATGCAGAGACAGAAATTATTAAGAGAGATTTAAGAGTTCTGAATGAGGTATTCAAGGGACCTACTATATGAGCAACACTAATCTCAGAAGGAGAAAAAAACAGCTATTGGGAACACAGTGATTAATAATACATTCTCTTATCTGAACAAAGGCTATTTCTTTCATTTCCTCAAACATAAAATAATCTTGGTCTTCAGCACAAGCTACAGGTTTTCAAACAAGAGGTCTCAGATGGAAACTGGCCCTGCAGCTGCTTGTTCTGGACGTACATTCTATTAATTATTTACATGGGACACGCTGGAGCCTTCTTCCACAAAGGTAATTCATACACAATGCACAGACCATGTGTTCCGTTCCTAAAACTTCCAGGAAATTAAGAATTCTACATACATAACTTGCTTCTCAGCAGCTTGACCTGGAATTTTTTATCTGAATAATGTCTCAGCTGGCTGGAAAGTTGCCGGCTGTCTGGTTTAATGAACAACAACAACAACAAAATAAGAAGAGGAAGAAGAATTTTTTTTAACTTCAAAAATCAAGACAATGATTTTAGTTCTGGGTTGACCTCCAAGGAGGCAATGGCCAGTGTTCCTCCACCAAGAAACTGCTGAGGTCAGAGGGTTGATACTATGGATTTCATCACCGGGTTTGGTGAAAATTCAAGGGCAGTTGGTCTGGAGATCAGAAAGAAGCCAGAGCCCCATCCTGACAGTGGCCCCTAAGTATCTCAGTGGTCCACAAAGGGCAAAACCAGGGAAAGCTGAATTCTAGTGAGGCTCCTATAGCATTACTTTAGCCAAATTTGAAAGAAAATGTGCAATATTCACGTTCAAAGTTGATGTGGTTCTCTGTGTCCTTGACTCCAATGTATGGAAACTACAGAGCTGCAATGGACTATATTAAGTTAAATTTATAAAAAAACAATGTATTTTAGCCTTTTTGTAGCATTTACAGCATATATATCTTATCGGATATAGAATTTTTTAGAAACAAAACTGTGTCTGGCTATTGAAACACACAGAGAGAATAGATTTTATCTTTCTCTGTAACACAGTTTAAAGCATATGAAGCTTGACTTAGGAACATTAAAAAAGAATCTCATTGTATTGATGCTGCATAAGAATGAAACAAGCAGATCATTTTTAGTTTTGGGTTCTTTGTTTTTTGTTGTTGAGTGAACACTGCTCTGGTTTTTGAGTGAGTGTTTTTTCCTCTGTTCTGTATTATCATGGAGAGACTTTTTCAAGATAAACACATTTCATAAAATTTTCCGTCTATGGAAAAAAAAAAAGACTTCTAAAATACCTTTGGAAAATAATGTTACAGGAGATTAAACCACACGTTTCCAGGAAAGAAATCTTTACTAACCCTTTGAAGAAGCAGCAAATAGAGATTTTCTTTTTTAATTTAAAAACTGCCCTATGAATCAGAGCTTAGACTTACGACTGCTTGCTGCTTCCCAGGTCAGACAATTAGTGTCTCCTCACCTGGTTTTGAAAGGCAACTATTACAGCTTTGCCCTCTCTCTCTCTCTCTCTCTCTCTCTCTCTCTCTCTCTCGTCACCTAGGGAAGCATAACCCTTAAAGGAAAGAGAACATTCCAAAGGCCCATTCTCAGTCGAATAGGTATGCTGGTGACCAGGGGAGCTCTCTTCCTCATGGGGTGGAGGGGGGAGGCACCCCGCCATGTAATTGAGCACAAAAGCAGAAGCCTTGGAATCCATGAATCCACGATGGGGATCCTGGCACCATGGTAAGACTATACGTAAGGAAGCCCACACAAACTGCTCAGTATATTTTTGGAGGGGATACTTAATTTATAAACAAAATCTCACTTTTGTTTTAACTCTTTAAAAATAAATTACAACATTTAAATGTGCTCATTGCAGAGATTTGAAAGTACTTAAAAGCTTTAAGACACAAAACAGATGAACATAAGGGAAGGGAAGCAAAAATAATATAAAAACAGGGAGGGGGACAAAACAGAAGAGACTCTTAAATATGGAGAACAAACAAAGTGTTGCTGGAGGCGGTGTGGGAGGGGGAATGGGCTAAATGGGTAAGGGACACTAAGGAATCTACTCCCGAAATCATTGGTGCACTATATGCTAACTAAATGTAAATGTAAATTAAAAAAAAATAAATTAAATAAAAGGAAAAAAAAAGGAACAGGGAAGAAAATGTCTGTAACTTCTAATCTGATTCCCCAGAGACAATTACTTTTAACGTGCTCATAATATATATCCCTTTTAGTTTTATACGGATAGCTGTGGCTTTTATTAACAAAACCGAGCTCACGTTATATATGTTATCCTATCACCTGTTCCTCTCATTTACCAGCTGAGAGCAAGAGCTGGACACTTAACTGATTGAGCCACCCAGGCACCCCTCCTATAATTCTTGAGTCATATATTCTGCTGGCTTTTCGATGTCCATGCACGTATGCCTCAAAGGCATCACAAACGTAACAGGGCTAAAACAAAGTTCATAATGCTCTCTCTGCTGCCTCTGCAACCGCTCTTCCTCTAGAATTGAAGGGCATCATCCACTTGCTCGAGTTAAATATTTAGGTGTTCTTCTAAATTCCTTTAGTTGCCTTGTGTCAAACCCACCAGTGTATCTTGGCCACTCAGCTACAAAACATAAGCTGTATCCCTCTTCTGTTTGATTGCCGCACGCCAGTCTAGGTCATCATCACCTCTCCATTGGACCATTGGAATAGCTTCCCAATTAATGTCTCTACTTCCTCTCTTGCTTCACCTACAATGCATTCTTCATGCAGCATCAAAACAATCTTCGGAAAGTGAAAGTCAGATAATGCCATTCCCATACTTAAAAATGACCAGAGCAGCCTCTGGCACAGAGGAAGGATTCGATAGATGTCTACTAGATAAATAATCATGTTCTCAAGAACTTTCCTCAAGAAGTACAATTACAAGGTCAAAGAATACAACAGTACCTCTTAATAAATCTTCATTTTAGAGAATCTGGTCACTTTCAGCAAACAAGCACTTTTTCTGAACTTCCAACTGGAGTGTTGGGCAATGAAAGGAAGGAAGATGATGATGTCTGTCCCGGATACACAAAGTACTACCACAACATGCTGCTACCCGATGCACAAGTTCTTTCTCTTCTAATCACTAAACCTGATTCCTGTCTAGAAGACTGATGGGGCCTCAAGCACTTGATTTAAAATATCTAAGGAAGATTCCTTCCATCTTCTTCTTCAGCATCCTCTTCCATGGCCCTTTTGTTCCTGAATTAAACTCAATGTTTTGCTGTCTTCTAGACACAGAAAATGAAAGCAAGCATAAGACACAGAAATGAAAGAAGCTAGAAGTATTCTTGCATTTTTGAAAAATCGTCGAATGAAAAAGAAAAAAAGAATTCTACAGATCCATTCATTCATTCAACTAATATGGAAGCTACTCTGGTCTGGAACTTGATGGTGAAGAGAACATAGTCCATTGTTCTTATATCATCTCCATGGTTACAAACACGGAATTTGACACATCATGCCTTTCAACCTAAATTGTGTAGATCCTTCTAACAGAAAAGGACTTCCTCTTCCCACAGTTCATAACATTCTTGTCCTACTGAGTCAACAAAACCTAAAGCTATCATTGACTCTCTGCATTATTCATTAGGCTTGCATTGTAGATTAAGAAATGAGATCTAAACATTTAATGACTTTAAAAGGCTTTTGTTTTATTTCCTGAGGAGAGAGAGAGCTCTCATATGCTATTCTGCACAACACAGCCTAGTGTCTTGTCGAGCTGCTTAACCCACTTGCGATAAATTATTTGACGCACATTTTAAAAACACATTATTGGTATGTTTAATATATCTCTTAGAATTGATGACATCTTACACATGAAAACTGTGGTTTCTTTCTTACTGGTACATAAAAGGAAGAGTGCATCTTACAACCAATGGTGTCTTACTTTCCATGAAATGCTATAATAATGCTGAATGATTTGCATTTCAAAAGTCCTGGCAACCCAGATACCCCGTGGGCTAAGGGACTCTCTTAGTATGGTTCATTGTGCTCTCTGCCCTGAATGTGGACATAAAGGCTTCTTCATCTTCCCTGTTCTCTGCTGGGAAATAACACATGTGTGTGAGTCTAAGTCCTGGATCCAGACAGCACCATGCCCTTGGCAAGTTTCTTAACTTTATTGTGCCTTTCTTTCCCTTTTACATAAAATGCGCAAACTACTTCAAAGAGTTGTACTTAAAATTAAATGAATTAAACCATGTAATGCACTTCCAAGAGTGTCTGGCAGAGGAAACCATCAATAATTATGTTTTCCTTCTTTTTTTTTCTTTTTTTGGAAGTATATCAAGTTCTGCCCCCACCTTTTCCACTTCCCAGGATCCTTGGAAAGTGAAGATATGTTGAGGGGAACCAACTCTTCTGCATCATATAGTGAGCAGGCTGGGCCCCGAAGTCAGAGAAACTATCCAAACACAGGCTCTAATACAGGGTCTCTTGTCTTCACCAACATTGTCATTGGGGTAACTGTTGTAGGGGTAACTGTCTTGACATTGAAGAACATTTAGCAACATCCCTGGCCTATGCCCATAAGACACTAGTAACACCCCACCCCCCAAAGTTGTGACAATCAAATATGTTTCCGTAATTGCCAAATGTCTCCTGGAAGAAAAATTACTTCCCTACCCCACTGATGACCACTGTCCTAGTGTTTGCCAGCTGGTCCCTTGGGTCTTCTCTCCATCTTTCGAATAGGATCTATTTTTTGAACAGGAATGATAACATTGCATCAAACAATTCTGAGCATGTGCCAGTGGGTGGGGAAATCTATTTCTTTACTCTAAGGCCACTATAAACCTAATGGGAATTGTTTCTCATTTTCTAACAACAAGTGTAGTTTTTGAGAGATAGTGCTCCCATGCAGCTGAAATGAAGCATAGCTAAAAAGAATGATCACACAGAAGGCAGCTGGGAACAAGTTGTTGTTACCACGAAGTGTGTGTTTTTCTAGCAGATATAGAGCAACCCAGTCAGAGAAACAAACACCTTCAGAAGGCTAGGCTCGGAGCCACACAAGCATGAGATTATGTTGAGGATAGATCTTAAGAACTACAGGCCCTGAATATTCTGCCTCCAAGGTTACAAATTGGTGTATTGAAAAATACTTACAGAAAGATAATCTTTGTTATGTGTGCGTATTGTACACAGAGAGGTGTGAACAACACAGATTTGGGCAAAATGGTGGACATCAGCCTTCTATCTGTTTTTTCAGTACCCCTCAATCTACTGGAATGACTCATCCCTATCTCTGGAGCCCTGAAACCCTTTCCACCCTGACTCAGAAACCCTCTTCTCTCCACTTTCCCACAGCACTTCCTTGTGGTATCTGTTAGTTCAACAGCCTACCTCAAAGGATCTGATAAGACCTCAGTGAGTCCCACCAAGCATTCCTTTCAAAAGCACACCATTATTTAGCCAACAGAAAAAAAAAGCTTTTCATATATAGTTTTCTCCAGAGTGGAAAGGAAATCACTTTGAAAAGCAAAAGACCTGAATTTATCAATATGCTTCTCTATGGTTCTGGTGTGTGAAATGTTGAAGAAGTAAAAACAAAACAAAACAAAACAAAACAAAACAAAACAAAACAAAAAAAACCAACTCAGTAAAGGTTCTTCCCACTCTAATCAGAAGGGAGACCTACATTTCCTCCTGAAAGTATTAAGCCATCACCAGAGCTATGATTAACTCTTATCTCTGAATTCACACGCATGTAATATGGGGATTCATGTTGAAAGGACAATATTTTTTTAATGTGGCTATGTTGTAAGTTCCAAGCTGTGAATGAAAGTTCAATAAACCTATGTCTTCTAGACCCAGTACTTGGAACGATGGACATTTCCAGTCTCTCGGAGTGCTAATGACATCAGAACAACTTGTGACTTCACAAAAATACTCACTGGACACATTTAGTAAGCGCTCAGCCCTGTCACAGACTTAGAGCTTAAGTGCTTTATATGCACAATGTTAGTCAATTCTCACTGGACTATAGATACCACTGGCTGACATCCTTTACAAAGAAAGTATTGTATTTATATTTGTTTCTCGATTCTAGAGTTTATTTTGCCCCTGACATTACTTTTGTGGTATCATCCATTTATTGTACTATGTAAAAATAAAGAGTAGGTAAATTCGATGAGCACTGATTGATTTAAAGAATGCTTGGATTTTATTCTCATATAACCTTTCTTCTGCTGATGTATTGTAACCTAGGGCCTTTATAAATATTGCAACTATCGCTATTTCCCTTAGACTCGTCCGGGGAAAAGAAGAGGAACTTAATAGGTTATATTTCTGCTGGCATTGGAAAATAAAAGGTTGCAGTTTGAAATCTGGTTTTGACACTTTCCTTAAAACGCTTTTACTCTAAGAGGTTTAAAGAGTTTGACACCCTATTAATTTCATAAGATGATAAAGAAGTAACATACTCCAGACCAGTCTTAACCAGAAATGAGGGTGGGACAAGACAGCTGGTGGTCCACCATGTGGTATGACATGAGGACAGGCTGAAAGAATGTCCCCCACCCCCCATGAAAATACCCATCATTCCTTCTCAGGCACCCACCAAAGGCTTAAGTTCCCCCCTCTCCCCATTAAAACGCAATTTTCCTAATAACGGCAATAATGCAGTTTATCCATTTCTAAGACACTTTTTAGACTTTCCCATTTCTAAAATCTGAATGTATTTTTATAATCAACGCCAATGGCTGCACTCCATAGTGGTAATTCACCACCCTCTACCCCCAACAAAAACCTATAAAATCAGTCCCATTTCTTACGATTAACGGCATCTTCATATAAAGGAAATACTGGAGTTTAAGGTAGGTTGGGAATTAGTTTAACAGGGAGAGCGACCTCCTTCTACACCTTCAGGACCGGCTACAGGCGCAGGGCCTGGGGATGGAAGGGATGGTGTTTATAGGAAAAAAATAAAACAAAATGAAAGGAAAATGGCAGAACAATATCATGCTTTCCCTGGTGAAATTTTCTTATCTGAAAAGTTCTGAAAGTTTGATTTCTTCTATTGACTTATAGGTAAGTTTGGCCTTTCAGCACATTTTATTAACATGCCGTCTTTGGGTCCCACGAGATGTAGAGAAGAAGAAAGAAAGAAAAATAGGGACTGACGTGACCCGGGAATCGTTACAACTGGTAGTAAAACCAATTGCTTCTCAATCTGTGGCTCCATTTCTTGAACCTTTTGTCCTAACTTCCAAAACTGCCATTATTCCTGGGAGAATTGATAGGGACGTTTGCTCAGCCTTTTAGGGTCTCTGACTATAAAGCCCCGCCCTCCCCCCCCACCTCCAATGCCCAGAGAAGAGCTCATTTCTAACATGTGGTCAGTGAGGAACTTCCAGAAGGTTTGTGGCCTAAGGATGCACTCACAATTTTATTTTCCTATTTGAAAACTGTCTTCGTAGACAAAAGAGTTTACTGTCACTTTTTATAGTTATGATGTTATTCCCTAATAAGCAGGTAAAATGTGATGCCTGATGCTACTGCACAGAGTGAATGAACGTACACCTGCCATCATTTCCACATAATAGCAGTGACCAAAGTAGACATTTTTTTTTAAACAAACAAAATACTCATTATTTTTATTTAGGCATACGTCTGTTTGCCCTGAGCTTCTTGCACTCTAAATGTCAAAGGAAAAAGATACTACAAAGCTTGTGCATACGAAGGTTTTGTTTCCGTTCTGAAATGGCGCGAGCATATGGAAAGGGTCTTACCCTCCCACAAAGCACAAAGCCAGCAAAGCCGAAGGAATACCATATGTCTTCCAACCTGGAAATACACCTGACTATGTGGCTCTTTCTCAGGAGAAGACTTCATTGCAAAAGGCTAGAACTTCAGCAAAACTTGGCTATGTCCCAGAAGAGCTTTGTGTATTCAGGAGGAAAGACAGGGCTGGTGGGACAGAGCTCAACAGTTCTTTGTCCAGGTAGCTACTCTGGGAGAGGGATTTGGGGATGGGGAACCAACCGATGGAGGAAGAGCCTATGCAGGCTGAAGGTAGAAGTCTGGAGAGAGCTGCAGACAACTGGAAAACGGAAGGACTCTTGAAGGTCTTTCGGTTGAGACCTCAGTTAATGTGAAATAAGGATTCACAGTCCTTTCCCGATGGTACAGATTCAAGAAGGACTTTGCAGACAGAGAAAGACAAACATTGCACGATCTCACTTGTATATGAAGTATAAAAAGCAAAACAGGAGAGCCTGGGTGGCTCAGTCGGTTAAGCATCCAACTTTGGCGCAGGTCATGATCTCACGTTTGTGGGTTCAAGCCCCGTGTTGGGTTGGCTCTGTGCTGACAGGGAGGAACCTGTTTGAGATTCTCTCTCTCCTTCTCTCTCTGCCCTTCCCCCATTCTCTCTCTCTCACACACACACACACACTCAAAATAAATTAAATAACTTAAAAATTTTTAAATATAAATTAAAAAACCCAAATGAACAAATAAAACAAAACTCACAGGTACAGAGAATAGAATGGACACTGCTGGCAGGAAAGAGGCTGGCAGGTGGGCGAAATGGGTAAAAGGGTCAAGAGGAGCAAGCTTCCAGATAAAATAATTAAGTCATGGGGATGTAACGTACATCCTGGTGCCTAGAGTCAATAACATTGTACTACATATTTGGAATTGCCAAGCGTAACCTTAAAAATACTCATCACAAGAAAAAGAAATTTTGTAGCTCTGTCTGGTGACAGATGATCCGTAGACTCATCGTGGTGGTCGTTTTGCAGTGTGTACAAACGACGAATCATTATGTCGTACACCTGAAACTACTATAATGTCATATGCCAATTCTACCTCATTTTTTTTTAAAAAAAGGAACGATGGCTTTGCAGAGATAACTTCTGGACAAAGGAAATCCATTTATTTATTCAAATGATCACTGGGTACTTCCCACATGCCAGGTACCATTCATTCTAGGCACTGGGGATACAGCACTGAAAAAACATATGGGATTCCTCCCCATGGCCCTTACCTTCTCATAGGCGGGGTGTGATGGGAGGAAGAATCTTTAGAATTTTGTTGTCCTTCCTTCTCTACTCTCTCCTAACAAAGCAATCTCTGGGGCCTCAACTTCTTCCTTGATTTTTCGTAGAAATGGAATCATCACATACATACCTAGTTTCTTCCACTCATCATTATGTCCAGGAGAGTCGCCCCACTGGATGTTATATAACAGCTTGTTCTCTTTTATTGCTGTGTGGTTTCCTAGGGTGTGAACACACCACAATTTACTTATCTGTTGTGCTATTCTGGACATTCAGATTGCTTCCGGTTTCTGCCTTCGTGAATAAGGCTCCTACCAACGTCGTTTTGCTTCTCCTTAGCATCTAATCATAATGTTTTGGTTTCATTATGTTCTTTATAGTTACTTTTTACTTAAGGCAAGTAATGCTGGGTTTTCTATTTGTGAAATAGTGATAAAACTTTTCCTTTTAAACTTAATTAATTTTAAAAAAAGACTAGAGACAAATACTAAGTAAGTACTTAAATCAACGTTTGTACTTTAAGGAATATATTTGTTCAACTTCATGAAGCAAGTAGCCAAAAGATCGAAGCTTGGGAAACTGTTCTAAGACCATAATAATAGGTGGTCGGAAACAGAAAGCTTTAGAGAATGGGGATTGTGGTCAGTTAGCCAACAGAAGGATTACAAGGGGTTGGGAGGGAACATGAGGCCTTTGGATTTCAGAGGAGTGGGAATACCTTGAAGGAAAGAAAGATGTCTCATTCACACTGATAGGCCCTGGAAAAGGGCCTGAACCACAAACTTGGTCCTTGAGCACCGGCTCTCTCTGCACCTGGGGAACAGATTTCTCTCTCCGGCCAAATCACCAAGTGTGTTCCAGGCAGGGGGAAGGACCATTGTGAAAAAGGGAACACGACAGGCAAGATCAAGGAATGTTCAAAGAATAATAGAGAGAACAAGCCAACTGAAGCAGATCCTTTTAGGGTAGCGGCAGGGGAGAAAAGTGGAAGGGAAGGGTGGGCCCAGGCACAGGTCTGGGGAGGCGGAAAGCTGCGTGGCCGAAACCACCTCCGTAGGCCTTTGTCAGGCAGTTAATTTTGTAGACGACACACTTGAATGTTTTCCTCACTATGGGAACCTGAAAAACACGACGTAGTTTATCAGTGGAAAGCAGCTCTCGAAAGGAGCCTCTGAAATTTCCATAGCGAATAGGGGCCTCGTCAGCTTATCACCTTCCCTTTATCTGAAGAGTTTTCTGCAAAGTCCCAGACGCTGAATCCAGTTTGCACTCTGTTCTTCACGAGCGGGAATGTTTTCAAAATGAAGTCCAAACTTACACCGCTTGACTCACGGGTTCCAGGAACTCTGCTTCCAGACAAGGAATTTGGTTTTTGCTTTCTCTTTTTTACAGCCCATGCACATCTCCTTGTGTATCTGAATGGCCAAGTTCTCCAAGAAGAGTCCCCTCCCATAACATGGCTGACATTGCTGTAGAAGGGACTAATTAAGTTTGGAGTCAGTCAGAAGTGTATAAGGCTTTGGTGCGTGAAATATCTTTTCGTCAAAAATCTATTTTGCAAAAGCAGAGAGGCTGCAAAATTCCTCCTCTCTCGTGAGGAGTGTGCTTCATGGGGTACACAGAAATGTTATTTCCCAGCAACTATTACTCTTATGGGCCTTAGCCGTCATAATCTGCTTTTTCATCTCGGTGAAGCGTAAACTTGAAGATGTAATAACTGGTAATAAACTCTGTAACCTGATGAGAACACATCTTGTAAATGCATCAAGGTTTAGGACCAACACAGCTCCACCCTGATTCAGGATAAGCTCAGAGCAGGGCAGGGTGTCCCACGCAGGCCTTAGAACCGTGGCCCCGGGGGGGGGGGGGGGGGGTGGGGTGGGGGGGGGAGTCGCAGATCCGGGTGGCTCAGTCGGTTAAGCGTCAGACTTCCGCTCAGGTCATGATCTCATGGTTTGTGAGTTCGAGTCCCGCATTGGGCTCTCTGCTGTCACCAGCAGAGCCTGCTTGGGATCTTCTGTCCCCCTCTCTCTGCCCTTCCCCTGCTCGCATGGCTCTCTCTCTCACACTCTCTCTCAAAAATAAATAAACATTAGGAAAAAAAAGAAAAAAAAAAGAACCATAGGCCCCAAGCAGTCACAGGTAGTGGCTATAAGGCAGAACCTGCAGGATTTAGAGTTAGGAACCCGGATTTTTCCCACTCTGAGACAGACAGCCTCTGGGCAAGGCATTTCACTCATCCACGAGTTGCATTGCACAGGCAAGGAAACTGAGGCCCAGGTGATGCTCCACAGAGCCTGGTGGCTTTAGTATTTCAGCTCCCAGACCTTCTGTTAAGCGTCAGACTCTTGATTTCAGCTCAGGTCATAATCTAAGGTTCACAGGTTGGAGTCCCGCATCGGGCTTTGCACCCACAGTGTGTAGCTTGCTTGGGATTCTCTGTCTACCTCTCTGCCTCTCCCCTCTCCCTCTCAAAAAGAAATAAATAACTTCTAAAACTGTGTTTGGGAAATGTTGCATAACATTTTCTGCTTCTTGAAGAGTTTCTCCGGGCATTTGTAGAGCTCTGAAAAACACTTTCATTCCATTTCTTCTCTATCTCTTTAACCAGGAGACTTCCCTCTCTTTTGCCCATAGCCCTTGTCCCACCGCCATCTGAAAACATCACTATTGTGCCGTCACGTTTTTAAAGATGCGGCTGCTTTACGTTTTATTGAAAGACTGAAGAAGAGGCCAAAGTGGGCAGAAAAAGTTAGCAGCGTATGAAAGAACGTCTTTCAGTGAGTTTTAGGCTCCTAACATTTTTCTAAGGAAGAGACAAGAGCAGATTTAAATATGGTGAAAAGACGAAATACTGGAGACAATTCCAGACTGACTCACATAGCCAAAAAGTGGTCTGGATTCTTCTCTGGAATTGTAAGTTAACCAAATGGGAAAATTCCAAATGGAGAAATGCAAACAGCTGATAAATATATGCAAATATGTTCTAGTCACTGGTTCCCTGAGTAACACATAGTAAAACAATACTGAGACATCATTCTTTCTTTTTTATCAGATTGGCAAAGTGGGGCGCCTGGGTGGCTCAGTTGGTTAAGTGTTCGACTCTTGACTTCAGCTCAGTTGATGATCTCACCGTTTGTGAGTTCGAGCCCCATGTGGGGCGGTTTTCCACTAACAGTGTGGGGCCTGCTTGGGATTCTCTTTCTCCTTCTCTCTGCCCTGCTCATTCTTTCTTTCTTACTCTCTCTCTCTCAAAATAAATAAATAAAACTTTAAAAAAATGGCAAAATTTCAAAAGAATTCTAAAGATCGTGTTTCAAGAGAGTTCATATTGGCGTCACCTTCATGAAGGGCAATTTGGGCATAGAAATACATGCTTCCCAAACACATGTTTCACGTACCTTGGAAATTCCACTTTTGGGAATGTGTCCTAAAGGAATCAATCAGACAAATGTCCAGAGATGTATATACAAGCTGCTTATTGTAGAGTAATTTATAATAGTGAAAAACAGATATAGAGAAAAATGGAAAGCCATTTAAATGTTCATTGAAAGGCAACTAATGACATGGGCCATCTGGTTCCATTAAAAATTACCATAGAGATACATATTTCCTGGTGGAAAGTGTTTAGGATATATTATTTAATAACAGGAAGCAGATTCAAGATATTGTGAATGCTTTGATAAGATTTCTGTAAATGTATGTGGTGATATACATTCCGGTATTCACAGTCATTATTTCTATGTGCTACACTGACAGCTGACTCTTCTTAAAATTATTTGACTCTTCCAACTTTTCTAAAGTAAAACATGTTATGTATACAGTAAAAGAAAGGAAATTGTTTTAAAAAGAGGTCAAAATCCTATTTGGAGGTGGAAGCAGCCCCGAAAGATTCCTTAAGAGTTTTTCTGCCCAAATATGTTATAGCAAATTTTCTGTGGCCTTCTCGATGGTACCACACAGAATATACGAGGGGGAAAAAAAAATCCTCATTTTTTCTTTCATTGCAAGTTTCTTGAGACTCTTTTTTTTTTAGGTTAATCTCATTACAAAATAGAAGTAGTAGGGGCTCAGGTCATGATCTCGAGGCTTGTGAGTTCAAGCCTCCCATCAGGCTCTGTGCTGACAGCTCAGAGCCCAGAGCCCGCTTCGGATTCTGTGTCTCCCTCTCTCTCTGCCCCTCCCCTGCTCACACTCTTCCTCTGTCTTTCTCTCCAAAATAGATAAACATTACAAAAACTTTTTTAAAAAAATAGAATTAGGAAACTTTTTCAGAAACTAGCTAGAGCTTGCAAAATCCTTAGCCCAGCTCGCTCCTTTTACCGCTGAGAGAAAAGCTCTAAAGCTGGTTAATGGCAGAAGTGCAGTCAAAATTGGTCAGGTTTCCTCAACTATATCCCTACAGACCAAAGTAGTTCATATATATGACAGAACATACCCAACATTTAAAAATTTTTTTAATGTTGATTTATTTTTGAGAGAGAAAGAGAGTGTGAGCGAGTGAAGGGCAGAGAGAGAGGGAGACAGAGAATCCGAAGCGGGCTCAAGGCTCCGAGCCATCAGCACAGAGCCCGACATGGGGTTCGAACTCACGAACCGTGAGATCATGACCTGAGCCGCAGTCAGACCCTCAACTGACTGAGCCACCCAGGTGTCCCAACATACCCAACTTTTAAAAAGCACATTCTTATGAGAACCGTTCAGAGCAACAGGCAAATAAGCGTGCAATAAGGTCCCAATCAGTAATAGTACCAGGTTCTGCTCACCTCTATGTCATGACAGTCGTCGTATTTTTTTGTTGTTTTTTTTTTTAAAAATAACTTTTACTTTTCAGGAATAGAAGGTGAGTTACAAAAGGACTCTATGCTCACTGTGGAGAATCTAGAAAACACAGTTAAACATCAAAAAGAACATCCGAACCTGTTGGGATGAGCACTGGGTGTTGTATGGAAACCAATTTGACAATAAATTTCATGTTAAAAAAAAAAAAAGAACATCAGAATCACTCAAAATGCCATTTGACCTTTTTTTTTTATATGTATTATAGTATATATATCTATTTTAGAAAAATAGGGTGATGGAGTGCCTGGGTGGCTCAGTCGGTTGAGCGTCCGACATCGGCTCGGGTCATGATCTCAAGTGAGTGAGTTCAAGCCCGGTGTCGGGCTCTGTGCTGACAGCTCAGAGCCTGGAGCCTGCTTCAGAGTCTGTGTCTCACTCTCTCTCTGCCCTTCCCCTGCTCATGCTCTCTCTCTCTCTCTCTCTCTCTCTCTGTCAAAAATACATAAACATTAAAAAATAAAAATTAAAAAAAAAGAAAGAAAAATAGGATGATATCCCACCTTCTTTTTGTAACTTGAAGATTTTACTAGTGGGAAGTTCACCTTTTTGGTTTTGATTTACCAGACTCCTGAGATCTGATGAGAGGGACTCTTGGTCAAGCTGCCAGTGTTTTTTCCCTGGTTTGTTGTTCAGCTTTCCATTTGGTTTATGGCTTTTGTTTTACTTTCTTCTTATGTAGTAAAATACCTCATCACTTTCATGTAAAGTTTCTGCCTATTTTTTCAAGGCCATTTACTATTAGGAAAATGTATTAAACTTTTTTTTATTTTCTGACATTATCACTAATGTCAATCATAACCACTCAAACAGTTTGACGCCCAGAGGTAGCAACAGTCCCCGTCTTTACATGGGAATGGCCCACGGTTTTGCAAATATAAAGGGAAAACTCGCTAGTCTAGCAATTGTGGTGGGGCCTTGGGGCCTGGGGGATAAAGTGAACAGGAGTTAAGCAATACAATCAAAGGCTAGAAAATAAGTGAAAAATAACTGATAACTGATACACAAATGCATGCTGCTTTAAGTCCGATACTAAGCATCAAGAGTAATTCTAAAGGCCACCTGGGTGGCTCAGTCGGTTAAGCGCCGGACTTGGGCTTAGGTCATGATCTCATAGTGCGTGGGTTCGAGCCCCACATCGGATTCTGTGCTGACAGCTCAGAGCCTGGAGCTTGCTTCAGATTCTCTCTCTCTCTCTCTCTCTCTCTCTCTCTCTCTCTGCCCCTTCTCAGCTCACACTCTGTCTGTCTCTCTTTCTGTCTCTCAAAAATAAATAAACATTAAAAAAAAGAGTAATTCTAAAACAGTTGAAAATCTGGGGCACCTGGGTGGCTCAGTCAGTTAAGCAGCCGACTTCCTTCAGCTCAGGTCATGATCTGTGCTGACAACTCAGAGCCTGAAGCCTGCTTCAGATTCTGCGTCCCCCTCTCTCTCTGCCCCTCTCCCACTCACACTCTGTCTCTGTCTCTCTCTCTCCCCAAAATATATAAACATTAAAAAAATAAATAAAACAGTTAAAAATCCTATTTTCAAGTAATCGAATGTTTTTCAATATAAATGATTATTTAGATGTGCAATTGTTTTTCGATTTTATTTTGCCTATTGGAACTTTTTACACAGTGAAAGTTATGTCCATTAACTTAGAAATATTTGTCAGCGATCAACATGTAAATGGAATGTGAATCTTCAACTCACAGCCGGACTGAGCCTTAGCTGTGCCCCAGAAAGTTTAACTGAAATGTCTGGGTGATGTGTCAGGTAAGGGCAGACAAGGAGAACTACAGGAGGTAGCCCTGATTTTTCCACCTTCTCTAACGTCCAAACAATTCCAATCTGGCCCCACACTTGCATTACCTACTGCAGTTAACTGTACCCAACCTCCTTGGATGGCAATTTCTTCCATTTTCCCTTTGGAGAGTCTGACCTCTCATATCAAGTATCTAAACTTTCTGAGGACAGTTTGGCTAACCACCATTTTCTCCAGAGGATTGTGGACCCCTTAAAAATCAGAGCTATTTGATCGACCCACCATGAAACTTCATTCTACGGCAAGCTAAAACAGTTTTTCAATGTATTAGCTTTTTTTTAAAGTTTATTTATCTTGAGAGAGAGAGAGAATGAGAGCAGAGGAGGGGTCGAGAGAGGCAGGGAGAGAGAATCGCAAGCAGGCTCTATCATGCTGTCAGTGCAGAACCCGACGTGGGGCTCGAACCCACGAACTGCAAGATCGTGACCTGAGCCAAAACCAAGACTGGGATGCTTAATCAAATGAGCCACTCAAGGGACCCCTTGTTCCTAGTTCTTTAAGCATGTTTTGAGTTATAGCATATCCTTACAAATCAGTTAGCTAGATACATTTAAAAAGAGGAAGGAAAAAATATTTTCATGGACGCTAATTTGCTGTCAGTTGGGGGGCACTGTCCTACCCAAGCCTGCTTGCTCCTGCCCCCGCCCCTCTTTGCATATCCATGTCTCCTCTGGAGAAGTAGAGGGGCAGTACACTCACATCTTTTCTTCTTTGGTTCTTGTTAGTACCCAGGACTACTTTCTGACTCCGCTTTCTCTGAAAACAGAATTTAATTCTTCTTGATCAAAGTTACACAACCCTCCCTTAAACTCACTTTCTCTCTCGGCAATATTCAGACAATGTTATTTTAGCTGTGTCTTATGTGGTTACACACACACACAAAAACCCTCCTAATGTGTATGTAGAAAAAACTTCAGTAACCAAAGAAGAATGTTTTCTTACTCTGCATATGATTTTGAGCCTCTTAGAATGGGGCCCTTAGGAGGAAAAGGAGTTTGGAGAATCAGAATCAGTGAGTATGCTATCCTGGGTCAGCCAAGTTTGACTCAAAATGGCCCTGTCCCCAGGATATCTTCATCGTTATTCACACCTTCCACGTTATTCAGAGTCTCCAAAACAATATTTGCATGGCTGTAACCGCTAAATCATCAGAAAGCAAAAAATATTTTTACAAATACAGGTATTTACATTTCTGTCACTGAATGATGCCTATTCCTGTGACCTATGTCTGTCTCATAGTAACTCCAAAAGCTCAAAAAGATAATCTATACGACACAAACATTCTATTAAAACCAAAATACAGAAGAAAAATAAGGCAGAAATATTCGAGGCCAGGATACCCTAGTTACTGGAACTTTCTTGCTGTCTAGTTTTTGTTTTTGTTTCTGTTTTTTAAAAGGAAGACTTCATAACACTTCTGTTGGTAAGATCAACTTAATCATACCATTCTGACTGATCCTTTATCCCTCAGGGGCTGAATTCAAAGTTGTCTTTTCATGTCTGAAGCCTGTGGGATTTTCTCGAAATTTGGCCAAAAAAAAATCAGTCCAGGAAAGAGAAAACATTCAGCTACAGGAGATAATGCCAAGGATCAGCTTTTGGGTTAGTTTTGCCCAAAAGGAAAGTAAATAAAATTTGGATTAAAATAATCTTTACTCAGAAAGAAAAAAATGAATTTTAAATCTTCCAAAATTAACTTTAATAGGTAACAGAAAGATTCTTAGTTTACAAATCAGTAGACCTGTGTCCTCTCAGTTATTTGGCTGTCTTGACGTTCAACAAGAAAGTCAACATTTCTGGGTCTCAGGTTCCTTCCTTGTAAAAGAAGAAAATGAGAGACGACTCCATAGGGATTGCATGAGAAGTGAGCAGGAGTAAATATTTACTCCTTTATCAGTTATCTATCACTCTAATAAACCATCCCAGTATCATTTCTTACAGATCTGTGGGATGGTTGGGTGGTCTCACACAGGCTTGCTCCTGTGGCTGTATTCGTCTGGTGGATTGGCTGAAGCCTGGAGAGTCTATGATCCCCCATCTACAGGTCTGAGGCCCCGGTGTGATGGCTGGAAGGCTAGGACCTCCCTCTTCCCATGGCCTCATATCACTCAGTAGATTAGCCGATCTTTCTTTACACGTCCCAAGAACATGAAGGCAGAAACCCCAAGGCATCTTGGACTCGAGACCTCTTACGACATCATGTCGGTCACATTCTACAGCTTATAGCAAATCACAAGGCCAGCAAGATTCAAGGCAGAGAAATACTATCAACCTCTCAACGGGACACCGGACAGCATCGCACTGTAGAGTGTGGACATAGGAAATTGTTATTCACTGGAGCCATTATTGTAAGGACCTTCCTCCTGCCTTATGGTCTAGAAGTCCTATTTTTCAGATTGTATACAGTTTAGCAGTCTTTTACAGTTCTGTTGATTGAAAACCAAGATCGATTTTTACGGTAATAGTACCCAACGAATCACACACACCTCCCTGCATCCATGTCTTTGTGTATTGCCCTTCCACACTGATTCTAGACTTGGCCATATGACTTTCTTTGGCCAAAGAAACCTCAGCAGATAGAATGTGAGCAGAAGCTTGATAACGACTTGTACACCAAGGCTTGTTCTCTTGGAATACAACCTTGAGACTGCCATGCCATAAAGACACCTGGGATGTTAGACCTTGTAGCAAGAGGAGTTCAGCTGAGCCCCTGTCACAGAAGCTCCACTGGCTAAAAGCAGCTACTTCTATGAGTCTCAGTAAGACCACCCACTCAATCCACTGAATCATAAAAATAATAAAAATCATTTGTTTTAAGCCACTGAGTTTGGGAATATCTTGTAACATCACAACGGATGACTGAAACACAAATCAAAAATATTCTAGCTGAAGGGTAGACTATAATCACTGATGAAAACTAACCTCACTACAAAATCACTAACTCATTTCATGATTTTAAGCCTATCATAGAATCATGTAATTTCAGAACTTCACAAATTTAGAAATGATGTAATCTAGTGGTCTAAAAAAAATATCTTTTAGCTATAGAACTCTTTAAAAACTTCTTACTCAGATATTTATAATAAAGAAGTATCTGATTAGGATAAATTTGTTTTACTGGTTCAGGTTTATAGCATTTGTTTATAAAGCCATTTAATGAAGAAACGAGTTCCTTTTCTTTAACCCAAAAATATAAATCCGGGCTCATCAATGGCAGTGACACAGTTCTTACAGTTTAAGCTTGCAATTAATGGAGATAGACATATAGGCAATATGACTATAAAGAAAATTTTTATTCAAGACAAATCGCTGTAAATATTAAAGGTCATTTCACTATTTGCCTTGCAAGCTCAGCATAACGAGTGGTCAGAAGAAGTATTATAACTTATTCAGAAAAATATAAACCCATCAGTACAAATGAATAGTTGATTGATGGCCTCCATAAGTTCATATTTAAAATATGTCACATTTGCCTATGTAAAGATTGCGATCTTGGAAGCATTTAAAGCCTATGTAAAAATGAAATTTGAATCAAATGTCTATGGAGCCCTTGAAGAACTTCACGCGTACTCTGCTATTCTTTGCAATTCATTTTAGAAGCTAATACTTGGAAACTGGTTTTGCTCTATTGATGTTGTTCAAAGCTGAAGGAAGCTGATTGGACACTTTAAAAACATGAGTGCTTCCATGTTCCAGGTGTCAGCACATCCTCAAAATCATTTGTTGGGCTCTTTAAAGAATGTTCCTACATTTTGCTTTTCCTTCTCTCTGTCTCTGTCTCTGTCTCTCTCTTTTTGGTCAGGAATAAACAGCAACAATGAACTAGGGAAAAGAATTGCCTAGCAATGGAAACGTCAGTGTTAAAACTGAATTGTATTTTTCAGCTCAGTTGTGTGAACTACAACTACCTGAGTCCTCGGCAGGGTGTCTGGAATTCTCTCGGTCAGCCAGTTCACTTCAGCTTTTGCTTTCTTGAAAGCTTTGGTTTACCTTCACCCCTGTTTTTGCCACAGTTCACAGCTTAGTGGCGGGAAGCTGGGTGCTCTTCATCCAATTTTAACAAGTCCTTTGCTTCCGAAAGGGAAGTCGGACAAAAGGGAAGTCGTCAGCCATTGGACTAACTGTTGGAAGGAATAAAATGGCTTTGCTAAGGGCATGCAAAAATCAATGTGGTCATTGCTATGCTTCTTACAATACAAAGCCCAGCAGCACAATGGGAAGAACTGGATGGATTTCCATTCTAAGACACATCACAAACAAATGCGCACGAAATGTGTCAGAATCTAGGAGACCCAGAATTGTTTCATTACTGTTGCCTGAGCAAAACGTAGGGTAGAAGGAAGGATAGAATGGAAGACCTCCGTAGCCATTTATTCAATAAACTCATTCAGTTCACTGGGCAGAGCAACTGGGGATCCGGTTGTACAACACAGACATGGTCTCCTACCTCCTGGGGAGTTATATACACAAAAGGACAAAGCAAAAGAGCAAACGTCTAGAAAATTTTCAACACTCTGAGACCAGCCGTGGATGACATCTGGACTTGACTGTCGGGGACACGTTCCTAATCCTTTTGAATTCCTTGCTCATATTTACATTGCATATAGAAAGTTGTACAGAAGTAGGGAGATGAAGTCATGATGTCCTTGAGCTACAGCTCTAACCTTACAAATGAGGGATTCCCACCCCCGCCCCCCCCCCCCCCGCACCGCCCCAAATAAAGGTAGCATCATCTTGGTGAATTCCTCATGATTCACCTTGAGCTTACAAACTAATCACCCTTAATTGTTAGCACGCTGAAAAGGAAATCTGTCCCTAAGGGCAGATTACAGAACTGGTGTATAACTAGGATCCAAATTTATTAATTTATACTGTGAAATAGAACTATTGGATAAACCAGCACACATAAAATATTATCTCGCAGCAAGCAGAGATACAAAGGGAGCCAATTAGGAACAAAAAGGTGAATTTATGAAGCATTCTTCACTAACATAGCATGTGCCCAACATCTTTACCAAGTTGATCCTGCCTATGAAATTATGTGGGCGCCCCTGGTTTCAGTTGTCTCTGATGATTCTACTATCAACCTACCTCCAGTGTGGTGACAGAAAACACTGCCCTTGCCATAGGGGTGGGCACAACCAGGCTTGACTAATCAGGGCACTCCTATTCCCTAGGCCAAAGTCATTGGCTCAGCGTGGGCACATGACCCAAACCTAGCCAATCAGGGTTCACTTCCGGGATCTTCTCACTAAGGCTGAAAACAAAGACCTCTGGCTTCTTAGGAATAACTCACTATTGTCCCGTGTACTTGCTCCTGTCCCTCAGTAACTCCTAATCTTTTAATATAACATTAAGGAACCTGGCTCTTCAGGACACTGCACTATTCTATATGCGTCCATCCTACTTTTTTTTAAGATTTATTTATTTTTTAGAGAGAGACTGTAAGTGGAGAAGGGGCAGAGAGAGAGGGGGTGGACAGAAGAACTGAAGTGAGCGCTGCACTAACAGCAGCAAGCCCCATGTGGGGCTTGAACTCTCAGACCGTGAGGTCATGACATGAGATGAAGTCTGATGCTCAACCGACTGAACCATCGAGGTTCTCCTTTTTTTTTTAAGATTTATTTTTTCTCTTCCTTTATATATATATATAGGATTCTTTCTTGTTCCTGTTGAGAGATATTTTTCACAGCCATTTGAGTGAAAAAATTCCAAAGGCATTCTATTATTGAGTACCTGCAATGCTCCAGGCCTGGTGCTAGATACTTGCCTTTCAGTGGTAAGCAAACACATGTGCCAAAAAGTCCCTGCCATCTCAAGACCACAAGCTCTGGTGGAAAGACGAACGTTAATTTTCTAAAGTTTACACAAGGAAATGTGTAATTATAAGTCCTAACGAGCACTATTTTAAAAAAAGTTTCAAGTGCGATAAAAGTGTGTCGGTAAAGTTGCTATAGTTTTATAGTCAAGTTACTTGGGTTTCTTTATTTGTAAAATCAGAACACTAGAATATATCCTAAAATGTCATTGTGGAGATTAAATCTAAAAACCTTTGATGGAAACCCTGGTTAGGGGTCAATCGATTTTAATCATTTCTAATACAATCATCACCAACCATAAGCTACATTATTATTACTAAAAGGGGACTAGGCCTGAGTCTGGGGGTGGGGAAGCCATCCCTGAGGAAGAAACCGTTGAGTTGTGCAGGACTGGGGAGAGTTTACTCAGCAAAAGGGTGGGGAAACGGCAGTGTAGGCACAGGGCAAGTCCAGCAGTGAAAAGGGATGTGGAACTTAGAGAAACGAGAAGACCAGTGAGGTTAGGGCATAGTACCTGATGGGAAGAGGCCTGCCAATTGGTCATGTAGGATAGTCAAGTGGACAGCAAGTAAAATAATCAAGTTTGCATTTTTTTAAGACCACTGTTATGGACTAAATGCTTATGTCCCTCCAAAATTTATATGATGATGTTCTAATCCCCAGTGTAATGGTATTAGGAGGTGAGGCCTTTGGGTGGTAATTAGGTTGAGGTAATGCCATGAGGGTGGAGGCCCTTGATGGGATTAGTGCCATTTTAAGAAGAGAAAGAGACACCAGAATGCTCTCTCTCTGTCCCTCTCTCTTTCTCTCTCTCTTTCTCTCTCTGTCTGTCTCTGGGCCATGTTGAGCATACAGCAAGAAAGCAGCTTAGTCCTTAACTGCCCAGCCTCCAACACTGTGAGGAATAAGCCATGTAGCCCATGGAATTTTGTTATAGCAGCCTGAGCTGGGCCAGTGCAGGAATGGAAACCTTTGACAAGGTTTGGCAAAGGCCAGTGGCAGTGGGTATGAGAGAGATTCGAGAGTTGGGTGGAACCAAATACCTAGAACTTGAGGAGGGTCGGCTGGGGGAGCCAAGGGCAAGGGATGTCTGGGCCGACTGCTAGGTTTCAGGCTTGGTGGAACTGGGTAGAGAATGAAGCTATTGGCTGAGAGGAGACTGGAAGAGATCTGGGCTGAGGAAGGCACAGGGAGCCAGGGAAACGTCTGGTAGAGGGACAACAGATGCAAGGTGGTTGGGAGTTAAGGGTCAAGAAGACGAAGAAATCATGGCCGCTCTTCGGGTCCCCAAACTCCTGGCCCTGGTAGAATGCCACAGATGAACCCACGTCCAGTTGTGACTCTCTCTAGACACCAGCATTGGGTCCTCAAAGTAACCTCCCATGAAGAATGCTTCCTGTCTCTGCCTCCCTGTGGCTTTACTTACATAACAAGGCATCCCTTCAAGACAACTGGTGTCCCAGATTCCATGGAGCAGCAGGAGACTGTGTGAAATATCCTGCTCCAGGACAACGCTATCAGAACAAGATGCTGTTGACCCAAAGGGACCTTTAACTGGCCAAACCCATGGCTGACCCATGCATGTTCTTACAGCAGTCTTCACACACCCAGTGCCTCTGAAAATAGAGTCCGACCCCTGATCAGGCTTTTCATGAAGTGGAAATCATGTGCGACATCGGTCTCAAACTGGCAGCCTTTGATAGTTTTGCCTCCAGATGTTTTTTTAAACAATTCGAATGGCTTGCCAACATTTAAAAATCCATAAATTCCAGGCAAATATCAGAGCTTTGAGCTTTTCTTTAAAATAGAAAGTTCTGGCAAAGCTGGGCCCAAAGACACACATGATGACAACGAACTGAAGCTCCTTGGGTGCCAGCTTCTTGGTTCATTCCAGCGCTCACCACTCTTTGGGGTATCCAGATACTGAGACCGAGTCACTCTGCTGCTTTTTACCATGTTTTCACTACTGTTTTTCTTTAACTTAACATGAAAATAAGCATTTCTCCTACCTGTGTCTCACCAAAAGAGGCAAAAGTGAAACCAGACCAAAATGTCCGTAAACTTTTAGAAAAATGGAATGAGAATATATTTCTTTATAAAAGTTGAAATTATTTCATTGGGTATCTCTATAGAAATTTAACTGGTTCCCTTCAACCATTTTCAGCACCTACCTGATGTCTGTACCCATGTGAGTTGCCACCTCAGTGTGGGTCCCCAAAAGCAGAGCCTGAGACCAGGATCCAAGTACAGGCAGCTAACCTGAGAGGTGGCTCCTGGAAGCAGAAGTGAAGGCATAGGGGAAAATAACAGACAAGAGAGGAGGAAAGGCCACTGCAATGGTGCGTGAGGGTCGTCCCTGCTGCAGGTTGATGGGTCTTTGAGAGGCAAATGAAATGCCCAACTTGGGAGATAAGAGAATGGTTCCTGGATCCCACTGACTGAAGGCTGCCCAAGGGTCTTCTAACTCCCCACACTTACAGGCTGCCTGGTAGTCATTAGAGAAGGCCTGGGGTGCAAAGCCAAGAGGTACTCAGTGCACCACTGAGCTGAGACAGAAGCAGCACACGGTGTATCCAAGGTAACAAGGAACCCCCCAATGGCTAAAGCCACAGGTCTGCCTAGGGAAATGACGCAGTGCATCGAAGGCATCCACAGCAGCTGCAAGCCCTAAAACTAGTATGACCGCGACTCGTGGGACCCTCTTTGATAAGAACTTCAAAAGTTTAGACTCCCAAAGCTGAGAGACAGAATGATACAGTGTGGTTCTAAAAGGACGGGCACCAGGCCCAGCTTCTCTGGGTTCGAATCCTGGTTCTAACATTTCCTGGCTGGGTTACTTTGGGTAAACTACTCAAGCACTATGATCCTCGGTTTCCTCATCTCTAAACCAGTGAAAATTATAGTACTTACCTCATGGGGTAGTTACTGTGTGCCTGGAATATAACATTATCATTAATGATTTTAAGAATAATAATAGACACAATATAAGTGTTAATATTACTGTGTCTATTTTCTCTTGCAAACTTTTTCCTCACCAGCAATGTAAAGCTAATTTTATCTCCCACCTAATCTAACAACCAGCTCTTCATAGTATACCCTGAACTTTTCTTCTGCACCTAGAGTTACCTGATAATCTCTTCGGCAAATTCCAGAAAATTAAACAGTGCAAAATATATATCCAAATTCCTTGCATAATTTCTCAAATAATGTTCTAACTTCCAATTCTTAAAACAGGGGTTAAAATAATGTTTTGATTTAGCAGCCACTGTAAAAATAACAATGCAGAGGTTCCTTAAAAAATGAAAAACAGGGGGGTGCCTGGGTGGCTCAGTCAGTTGGGTGTCATGGTCTCATGGTCCTGAGTTTGAGCCTCATGTTGGGCTCTGTGCTGCTGGCTCAGAGCCTGGACCCTGCTTTGGATTCCAGGTCTCCCTCTCTCTCTGCCCCTACCCTACTCATGCTCTGTCTCTCTCTGTCTCAAAAATAAATAAACATTAAAAAAAATTAAAAATAGAACTACCTTATGATCCAGTAATTCCTGGATCCAGTAACTACTGGATATTTACCTAAAGAATACAAAAACACTAATTCAAAAAAGTATATACACACCTATGTTTACTGCAGCCTATTTACATTAGCCAAATTATGGAAGCAATCCAAGTGTCCATCAATGGATGAATGGATAAAGAAGATGTAGGACACACACACACACACACACACACACACACACACACACTATGGAATATTACTCAACCATAAAAAAGAATAAAATCTGGCCATTTTCAATCTGGCCTCTGGATGAATCTAGAGGATATAATGGTAAGCAAAGTAAGTCAGAGAAAGACAAATACCATATGATTTCACTCATATGCGGAATTTGAGAAATAAAACAAACAAAAAACCAGACTCTTAACTATAGACAACCAACTGATGGTTACCAGAGGAGAGGTGGGGGTGGGGGGAAGGTGGATGAAATAGATAACGGGGATTAAGAGCCCTGAGTAATGTATCGAATTGTTGGATCTCTATATTGTACACCTGAAACTAATACAACATTGTGTGTTAATTATACTAGAATTAAAATTTAAAAATTAATAACAGATGAATGAATAAGTAAACAAAAATAGTGTTTCGATTTCATCGTAAATGACTGAGAGTGTCAAAAAAAATCTGATATTGGGTTCTCCATCTTTCAAAACAACTAACATCATTTTTTAAATCTGCAGATGAATGCGAGGCTGCTTATTGTCTTTCTATTCCTGCGTTCCGGAAACTTTCACCTCTAGCGGTGCTTCCTCACGGTCAGGGTGAAGAGACCACCTCGGGATCTTGTTAGTAAGCGGGGCCCTCTCAGTAGGTTCACAGTGGGGCCAGCATTTCCAGCAAGTTCCCCGTGGGATGCTGCTTACCTTTGGATCAAACTTGGGACCTCCGGAGAAAATGAAAGCCTCCGACTGTCCGGGAAGGGGTGGGGGTGGCAGCACCTGAGGCTGGGGAGTCAGGCTGGAATTTGGCAGGGGGGATGGCTGTCGGGAGATGCCTAGATCCAGGCATCTCTGTGAGGGGCGCAGCATCATGGGAATATGCCTGGCCTGTTTTGAGGAGGTTATCCAATTTTGTCAACAGGACTGCTAAAAAAAACTTGAAATATGGTTTCATGCAGTCCCAACAAAGCCCAGAAAGATGGCTGGGTCAGCTCCCAAAGCCCTCTTCCTTACACAATAGACATTCTTGCAGAATTTCATAATGCAGACCTGTCAATACCCGCCTACAGTACTTTAGGGCCACTTACTGGTATGGCAACCTGGCCTCAAGTATTTTCAGGGTCTCTTCATCATCGTGAGTTTCGTCTGAAATAACAAAAGCTCCAAAGAAACAGGTAGAGGCACCCTGAAGAGAAGTCAAAGTCAGCCACTGCCATGGAAATAAAAACCTAGATCCAGGCATCTTTTCCTTTCTCCTCTGTATACTTGGTTAAAATGATCCCCCCCCCAATTTTTTAAAAATAAAAATAAAATAAAATGATCCATGAAAATAGCCAGGGATTCAGTTTGTTCTACATATGCCCAGATAAGGAAAATGCCCTATGAAAGTTTGGCTAAATGAATTTTTCTCCTAATAATGGAACTAGCTCTGTAGCAGAGGAAGTCTGTTTTCTAACTTCACGAGGAAACACATCATACCAGTTTGCAAGGAAGAAAAAAATTTGTCTGGTTTTCTTTTATGATAAACACATTTAGTGTAAGCGATATATTATTTTAATGGGCTCTACCACAGTTGGCTGGTTCAGAAGTGATTGGCAATGAAGACGTTAAGTGTAAATAGAGAATGAGATTTATTTGTCTATCATTTGTAGCGTATGACTGCAAAAAAAAAAAAAAATAAGCAAAGATTGTCTAAAGGAAAAAATTCTGGAATGATTATTAAATCTAAAAACTACAAATAGTGGCAAAAAAATCAAATTTTGCACCTCTCGCTTTTACATCCAAGGCAGCGCACAAGATAAAAAAGTTTGGGGGCTAAGGCAGTTACATTCTGACAACCCGCAGGGTGCCTTCAAATAAATCTTCTCTTGGGAAATGGAAAATTCCTTACATTAAAAAAAAAAAAGTAAACTGTAACTTACACTCAGAAAAATGCACAAATCATAAGCCTACAGATCAATGAATGACTACATAGTGGACATACCATTGTAACCACCACCTAGACCAAGAAACAGAGCACCCACTCCTTCCTCCTCTGCAAATGTAACTGCCCACCTGTTAACTCCTTAGATTTCTCTTGCCTGGTTTTTGAAATTCAAATGAAATCACACAGAAGATGTGCTTATACATATGACTTCTTTTGCTTAATATTATTTTTGACATATTTATTTATATTGTTATATGGGTGTGGACATTAATTTTCACTGGTATATAATATTCCATTTCATGAATATACCACAGCTTCTGTATTCATTTTAATCTTGATGGACCTTTGGGCTTTTCCCAATTTGGGGCTATAATGAAATAATGCCACAACAAATATCCTTGCTGCATCTGTGTGTGTATATCTGTGGAGAGTAGATTTGCTATATTATGACATTTGCATTTGTTGAGTTGTAACAGATAATGCAGAGTTCCAATATGATGAGATTGTTCTCATCGCTCCATACTTGGAATGTCAGTCTGCTTAATATGACTCATTCTGGTGGTTCTATCAGGGGTATCTCCTCAGGGTTATCTTTTGTATTTCCCTGATTGTTAATGAGATTGAGCACTTTCCCAAATGTTTTTTGGCCCTTTTGATATCTTCGTCTGTGAAGTGGCAATTCGAATCTATTTTCCCCCATGCTCCTTTTGTTTGTTTGCTTAACCTTAAATGGTCTCTCTTTTTTTATGAATCTGTAGGAATTCTTTATACATTCTATAAAAAAGCACATTGTCGGTTTTGTGTGTAACAATTACCTTCTCCCACAGTGTACTTTACCTTTTCACTCAGTGGTGTTTTTAAAAGAACAAAAAAATCTTAATTTTAAAGCAATGTAATTTATTAGACTTTTCTTTCATATTAGTGGTATTATATCCTGTTTAGGAAATCTTTTCTTGTCTCAAAATTATGAAAATGGTCTCCTATATTGTCCTTTACAAGCTTTATTGTTTTCGTTTTCATAATTAGATTTAGACGCATCTGGAACTGATTTTGTGTATGGCGTACGGTTCAAATTTCCTTTTGTACTTAAGGATATCCAATTAATTCAGCAAAATTTATTGAAAAGAACATCTTTTTCCCATCATTCTGCAGCACCACATTTTTCAAAAATTAAATGTGGATTAGTCTTAATTACTGTAGCTTATATTAAGTCTTAATTCCAATAGAATAAGTTTTTCAATTTTTCTTCTTTAAGTTGATCTTGTATGCTTGGCTCTTTCCATTTCCACGTATATGACAAGAATCAGCTTCTCAATTTGCAAACACACACACACACACACACACACACACACACTACAAACAAACATACATGCAATTTGCTGGGATTTTGACTCTGTCTACACCAAATATATAGATTTGGGGAGAACCGACATTTTATGGTTGATCTTTTATCCTATTGCATATGGTATTTAAAATTTTTATTTTCTGGGGCATCTGGCTTGGCTCAGTCAGCAGAGCATGGGACTCTTGATCTCAGGGTTGCAAGCCTCACATTGGGTGTAGAGATTACTTAAAAAAATAAAATCTTGGGACACGTGGGTGGCTCAGTCGGTTAGGGCTTCCGACATCGGCTCCGGTCATGATCTCTCAGTTCACAAGTTCTAGTCCCACGTCGGGCTCTGTGCTGACCACTCAGAGCCTGCAGCCTGCTTCGGATTCTGTGTCTCCCTTTCTCTCTGCCCCTCACCTGCTGGTGCTTTGTCTCTCTCTCTCTCTCAAAAATAAATAAAAACATCAAAAAAATTTTTTTAAGAAATAAAACAAATAAATAAAATCTTAAAATATTTATTTTCTAACTCTCTGTGACCAGTATACATATATATTAGTTTGTTTTGATTTTCTATCCAACAAAATTGCTAACATCACCTATTAACTCGAATAATTTACCTGTAGGTTCTTTTAGATTTTCTAGTTATACAATTGTGTGGTTTGCAAATTACGAGGGGCTTATTTCTTCCTTTCTACTCCTTGTGACTTTTATTTCATTTTCTTGCCATATTGCTGTAGCTTAGACCTTCAGAACAATGTTAAATAAAGGTGTTGATAGTGACTATCTGTTCCTCATTACCATGTCAAAAGGAAAGTTATCAGTGTCTCACCATTAAGTATGTTGGACACTCTAGTTTTTGGGGAGATATTCTTACCTGAAAGGGAAGATCCCTTCTGTTGCTAGTTTAGCAAGGGTATTTTCTTTTACAATGAGTCAATGCTGAATTTTTTCAGATTTATAGCACTCATGTAGATATTTTATTATGCTGATGCAGTGAATACATTAATTAAAATTCAATTAACAAACCAACCTTGTATTCTGGAATAAACAATACGGCTGCGATACGTTATATTTTGTATCATGGGATTTGAATGGCTACATTATAGGATATTTTCAATCTATATTCCTGAATAATACTGGCTTATATTTTTCCTTTCTCATTATGTCTTTGTTAGGTACTAGTATCAAAGTTATACTAGCCTCACAAAACAGGTGGAGAAGTTATCTCTTTTTTTTTCTGTTCTGAGACTTTGTATACGATTGACCCTATATTTGTTTATGTGCCTGGAGCTTTCTTTGTAAGGGAATTTCTAAATACAGATGTGGTTATAATGTATGAAGATTTTCAGTTGCTTTGTGTCAGCTCTGGAAAGTGATGCTTTATAGGAATTTACTAATTTCACCTAAAATTTCAAATATTTTGGTATAAAGTCGATGATAATATCCTCTTAAACCTTTTGAATGTCTATGCACTCTGCAGTGATGCTCCCCTTTTAATTCCTAAAGTTGGTTTTCTGTGCCTTCTCTCATTTTTACCTGTCAGTCTCATCAAATATTGATTAATTTTATTCTTTTGAAAAAAAAATTGACTCTGAGCTTTGTTAGCCCTCCCTCTTTCATGATTGTTTTCAAATTCATTGATTTCTAATCTCATCACCAGCATCATCTTTCTTCTCTTTACTATGGGTCTTATTTACTGGTATTTTCTTAGCGGCTTCTTGAAATGGAAGTCTTTTTGTTGTCTTCAGCAGAAATGTATCTTTTCTCTAGCTTCTTTTGAGATTTATCCCTTTCGATCTGGTTTTCAGCATATCTACTGAATCATGCTTATATGTAGATTTTTTACTTACCTTTTGGGGTGTGTGCCTCTTGAATATATTTTGATGTTTTTCATCAGTTTTATAAAATTCTCAGCTATTATCTCTTGAAAAACGTTGGTGTTCTATCCCCTCTCTCGTCTTCTTTTTACAATTTTAGTTATGCATATGTTAGATCTTTTCACTAGATCCCATATGTCTCTTTGTCTTCCGTTGTGTCCATCTTTTTGCCTCTCTGTACGATAATCTACATAGTTTATTTTGGCTCATCTTTCAGTTTAGTAATTCACTTTTCAGCTGTGATTAATCTATTGAGTCCAGCCACTGAACTATTTCTGTTTGGTATTCTTCAGCTCTGAAAGGTTCATTCTGCTCTTTTTTATAGTTTAATGTTCTCTGCCAAGATGTTCTATCTTTTATTTCCTTAACATCTTAAACAAAGCTTTTCAAGTGTTCGTGTGTGTGCCCATTGTCTGGATGTCCTGTGGGCATGTCCTACTGTCTATTATTTTTTATGATTTGACGTCACATTTCAATTTCCGTTCATATAGCTGGTTATTTTATTTGGCTGATAGATACCATATATGAAGAATTGGAGAAATAATTTGAGGCTCTGGATGTCATCAACCACCAGAGTTTATTATTAACAATTCCAGATCACCCTCAACTAATCAGAGATTAGCATGATGTAAAGCATACTCCAGCCCCTATGAGAACTGGTTTATGTTCAGCTCATTCTGATTCTGAGCATATACCTCTTTAAAATCCCAGCAAAAGCTTTGGTAATTTTTTAGGTCTTTGTTTCTCCTTGGCCTCCAATTTTTGCCCTGTGTGCTTTTGAATATCTTAAAAGTTATTCTCAATTTTCCAATTTTTCTATCATCTTCACTGGAATTGTCAGGTACCTTTAGAGGAAAAAAGGCACTTTGTCTCACCTCTCTGGGATTTCTTCCTCTCTCGTATTTTGGCCCTCACTTTCTTGGAAGGTCTCTTGTGCTTTTAATCAGATACTTCTAAGAAATAGTTTGTTGTACTTGCCTGCTTATTATTAATCAATTCTGATTACTAATCAGGACCTCATGGAAGTGAGAAGCAGGTTTGCAAATGCAAATATAATATTTTATATAAATATACACATCCAGTCCACAGTTCCTATAAAAATATGCCCTCAAGGACTTCGTCTATCTACTAGATGTTAAATTCTTCTCTTAATATTAATAAAGCATGGGACCTTAGCATGAAGGATTGGGGGATATAGATTTATATGATGACTTTATGGCTATAAAGATTCATATTTGGGCCATTGCAGATGTAGTAAGCCAAGACATAATTACGAAATAAAATAAAGCATGTGTGTATTGTTTGTTTACGTGTTCCTCATCTATGTTTTCCTACAACGATGTCGATGATAGAGGGTTTATACCTTGTCTGTCCTGTTGACCACTTTATTCTTAACACCCTTTAGGTATGTGATATATATCTGTAAATTAATGAATTAAGAAAAATAGAAAACATATATCTTCTCTAATGTCCCACAGCTAAGAATTCAGAATAGTCTTTGTTAAGAAATATGCTGATAATGTTTTGTATGACATGCCAGAGAACTGAGGTGGTCAGCAGTAAGAAATGCAGCTGTTGTTACCTGCTTGCAAATTATCTACAGTAAGAAAAACAAACCAACACCACGCCTCTGTTCTCACGGCCACTACATTATTTGCAACGCTCTTTATCTCATATCTGAATTATTCCATTATTCTCCAATTCGTCTCCATACGCCCGTCTTGCGTCTGTCCAAATCTATCCACCAGGCTTCTGCCAACCCTATTTTCTATTATGCAGACAGAATCAGGTCACTGGTTTTGGACTTCAGCACGAAAGCCAGGAGCGTGTTCTCCAAATCCTTAGTATGGCACTCAAGGCACTCATACTCTGGGATAGAAATGTAGCCGGTAGAAAGTATCTAATACACATTTGCTGCATAACTAGCTTCAACTTACCTTCAACATACCTGATCTTTCCTACTTCATCCTGCCAAGTACCATCATTGCAAGATATCTCACTCTTCCCTAAACAATGTGTACCCTTTCATGCCTGTTTTTTATTGCTCATGCCCAGAAAGTCCTGACTTAACCTTTCCACCTGCTCAGTCTTCAAGGCTCTGTTATGTGGTCTGAAAAGTCATCTCTAGCTCCCCAGCTGAAATTAACCATTGCTTTATTTGAACTCTCTTTGGATTGTTTAACTATCTTATGTTACCCTGACTATCCTACGTTAACTATCACATCTTATGTTACCCTGACTTGTTCAATATTTCTCCCATTTTATTTCCAAGATATTTCAGAGTTTTCACTTTGGAATTACTAGAATGTTTAGAATTTATGGATCCACTCCCTATATTGTTAACTCTTTGTATACATTCATAGTAGGCACTTAAAGAATAGTTGTTGAATGAATCAAAGGAAGGCCCCACACAGCTGTTTTCAAACTTATTCAGGTACAGTGGCACCCCTGAACATTATAGTATTCCTTCCTGAACACAACAAGATATTGTTAACAAAATTAAAGTTTGCAAAATATATCACATTGATAAATTGGAATTATTAGCTTGACATTCCTAATTAAAAGAAGCAGAAGAAACACTTGAAAGCAAAAAATTATGAGAGAAAACGCTAATGGAGAAAAACTTCTTCTGCTAATCTGATCTTTCTTGGTCAGGAAGTGGCTCCCATTCTTAATGTCATGAGTGGGATCTGCAGGTCCTATGTTCCAAGGTCCCATCTATATGACTTTTGTGGCTGTGGACCTTCTGAAGTGAGGGACAATGTTAGTAAGGGACAATGAGGGACACTGTTAGTAAGATGAGAGATGTAGGATCCACAACTATCTACAAGATGAACAAATCTCAGGGAATGATACCCTCACAAAAGAGTTATTATTTACTTGCCTTTAGGCTCAAAGCCCTTTAATGTCACTGCACATGACAATGGACAACCTATCAAACTACATCCAATCAATATGGGCAACTAGAGGTCTTTGAAAACTCATGTATTTAACAACCATCTCAAGTCAACCAGAACTCTGCAGATAAAAGTCAGGCAGAAAATGGTCCTGACACAGACCAACAAAGCACAAATACTGAAAGTCTGTCTCAAACACCAGCTCACTTCCACTTCTACCACAATAAGGGTGGCTTCTGGAAACAACTAGTTCAGCCCGGCATCCATCATGGGATGGAGGGCTTAATTGTGTCATGTCAAGAAACCTATTGCCCAAGGATCCCCTCCCTCCTCACTTCTACTACCTGTCCTTCAAGATATATTATTAGGCTCAGGTCCAAGCTCAAAGCCCAGAGGGCCCCAGAGCTAGACACACAATGGACATTCAGTTGGAAGCAGGACCATAGGGATGAAAAACCTTAGATTTGGAATTGATTTAGGGGATTTCCAGTCAGCTCTCTTCAGGGATGCACCTCATTCAGACTCTGAGATGTCCCAACAAGGAGGACATCAGCACACTGTCGAGGGACCCTAAGTGGCAGAATGTTCCTTAATTCTACATCAATATTTGACCACATTAACTTGTCTGAGTTGGTTTCTGTACTTATGCAGATTGGCCCATTAGTCTGTTTTTCTGATAACTGTCTGATGGCTTCACTCATCGATCTCGGCCTGGGTCAGGGCCTAATTTATCAGCAACCACATACTAAATATTGCTGAATGAATGCATGAACAAAGAAATGAAAGTCAAAGACTTTTCCTCTCTTGGCTAACTACTCTACCTCCCCACCAAAGCCTTTACCTGAGCATGAAACAAGCCAGGGTCTTCATTTTCAAAACATAGACCCATGAAGGCAGGAGCCTTTGTCTGTTTTGTCAACTACTGTAACCCAAATATCTGGAACAGTGCCAGAAGCATTGTATCATAGGTGCTAAGTAAATACTTTATGTGAATAAATTTAAAAAAAAACAAACAACGTTGTCTCCACACCTATTCTTTGCTTGATAATAGCACAATATACCAAAACTCTTGATACTTTGCAGAGAGTTTCATCTCAAATTAAAGGTTATTCAGTTCCTTCCAAAAACTTCATTGAGGTAATTTATATTTGAAAACTAAAGGGCATGTTAACCATTCCTCCCTCCTCGGGGGTCAGCCAGCATAAGTTGAGCGCCAAAAACTACTAGACTATATTGTTTTACATGACCCTCTATCAATCTCTTCCCAGGCCAAGAATGAACATAATACCGTGTGCTACGAGGTAAATTTGGAATATGAAGCAGGCATAGCAAAATGTGTTTAAAACTTGTGTAAAATTGTCATTGAAGAGATTTTCAACTGGGCTGTTAATTATAAACAAGCCTACAAAATAAATTTCTCTTAGAATAATGTGGTAAAAAAAAAAAAAACAACTGGCTCTCTAGAAAATGGTATGCTGTGTTCATCAGACAGTAAAAATTATATAAGCCATTATGTTTTGTTTTGTTCACTTGTTTGCCTGTCTGGCTGCCTGCTTTACTGTTTTAAAGATCCCACTGTATATGTGTCTCTATCATTAGTCTTGGTAAATGTGTTCCTTAAAAGAGAAGATGTCCTTTTGATTAAACTCCCTCCTTCATTATATGTAAAGTCTTGCAATAAATCACAAAGGAGGCCCTCTTTTCCCTTCTGCTCTCTACCCTTTCCCTCTTGTTTTGTGTTCCACCTCAGGAATTTGGTTTCCTCACTTGGCCCTGTTCCGTCTACTCTTCTGGGAAACCATCAAAAAAACTGATTCACGATAGTGTTCATAGTTTACTATCTAACTCTTCTTGAGTCACAATCCAATCTCCCAAGTTCCAAGATGGTTGTTTCACATTTTCTGTTTCTCACAAAACGATGAGAGCCCCCCCCCCCCCCGCCACTTCCCACTTTCATCTGGTGGTTTTGCTTTTTATTTCTCTGAGGAAATAGATTACCTCAGAAAAGAATGCCTACCTTCGACCACCAAATCTAGCCAGCCATGGGAGTGGGCACCTCCACTCTCTGCCTTCCTTCTTATTAAAGGTTTGAACTGACCCTCTACTGATCTAAAATGCCCACTTACTCTACCTAGGATCCCACCTCTCTTATTTACTCAAGGATTTTCTGTCTGTCATGATTACCTTTCTCATATGCATCACCAATGTTCTCTCTCTCTCTCCCAACTGGGTATTTCCATATCCATGCAAAAATGCTGAAATATCTTTCCATGTTAAAAAAATGTAAACCCTTCCTATTTCTTTCAGTACTGCTCCATTTCTCCGATTCCTTTTATAGAAAAACCCCCTTACATAGCTATCTCCACTTGATTTATCCATTTCTTACTTTCCTTTCTCTCTTTAACCCTCTTCAATCAGATTTCGTTCGAACCACTCCTCCTCATCAGATTCAATGAACCTCATCCTCCTGAGCTCTCAGTAGCATTGGCATATTTGATGGCTTCTTTTTGGAAACAAGGCAATCATTTGGCTTTAGGAACATCCCATTCTCTTGGTGTGTTCCTATCTCTTTGCCCATTCCTTCTCTGGCCCTTTATGGCAGACACTGATACACTGATAATTACCTCCCAGCATCCACTTTCCTCTCCTTTATACTTTGTCATAAAACTTCCAATTTTTAATTGGTCATGCGGATCATTAGTGCCCAGCCAAAGCACCCAGCCAAAACACCACATCTACCAGCCTCCCTTTCAGGTTTCCAGGTAGTTAAATTTAGGCCAGTAAGAAGTAAGATGAAACATTGTGAAACTTCCTGGAAGTCTCCTTCAAGTGAGTAAGCGTGCTTTTCCTGCTCCCAGGAACTCAGATGTGATGGCTAGTGCTCTGGCAGCCATATTCGACCATAAAGACAATTGAGGCCCATGCAGAAGCTAGGTCACTCTTTGTGGAGCCGCCATACTAGGTCTGAACTACCAATGAGCAGCCCTTCATGACATGAGAGAGATATAGTCTTCTATTCTATTAAAGCAACTTTTTTCCCCCAAACTGATACATCCCTCCACACACTTAAAACATTAACATTCCCCTACAGCAGAATGACTCTCTTGACCCATCACTAGAGTGTCTTCTGAGTTCCCGTCCTACATATCTTGAATCCATTGACTAGCACTTAAGTCAAAGTCCAACTCATCCTCTGCACCCTTACCCAGCAATCTTCCGGACATCAGTATCCCTCTAGATAATACCGAAAGTCCCTAAGCAGCAGCATATGCTAGCAAGCCAAGCCTGATTGCTTTTATTGCTTATATGGTTCAAGTACAGACGTGCTTAAGGTGGTGGAACTGTGAGACTCTTCGAGGGATTGTAGGTAAATAATTCAGGACCAGAGACGATGTTCCTGTATCCAAAGACTGAGCTTATAACATCAGTGGAGGTGGGGGACCACAAGAGTTTCAGAAAGACTGAAGTCTATGCTAAGCTGAAGGCATATTAAGATGACACGCTAGGACCCAGTATTTATCCTTCATACGCCAGCATTAAAACATGATTTGCTTAGCAGAGCAACCGAGATTTAAAATGGACTATTACAAATAACAGAGCTGCTGTGAACTGTTGGCTTCATACACAAATGCTTTCAAAGCTTGGAAAACATGCTTAAAATTAATGCTGGCAAGAGGCCCAGAGGCTTTATAATCTAGTAGTAATCCCATTTGTAAGGTTGTTTCAGGCATGATGGTAAAACAGATGAAGCGGATCCCTTGCTGTACCTTCATCTTTCCTCTGGGATGTTTTACCATCACACTTGCCATCCATCAAGCACCCGACCTATGAGTCTGTGTTCCAATTGCCTGCCTACTACAAATACCACCAAGAAGCACCCTTTCTCAGCGCCAGTCTTCCCAGGTGGCCAGCAGGTTACCAAAAGCTGGTCTCTACTCACCTCTCCCCTTTCTGCCCCATCACTGACCTTTATTGATACATTCCACCTCTGCCTCCCCAGGTCATAAGCAAAATGATCATCTCAGTAGGGTTTATGGAAAAAAAAAAACCTAACAGATTTCTGATTGTCCATTTGCCTCCAGGTAGCATTTGTATTTTTCGATATGGCATTTTGGAAACGATATTTCCTGCCCTTCCTGCCTAACTCAGAGAAAGGCCATGAAAGTAGATGGCCACAGGAGAAGAGAGGCATCTAACATCAGTCAAGATAATCATTCAAGCAGGCAGGGTCTCATCAACTCAGGCAAGGGGAGTTGACATAAACCTCCAGCTTGATGATTAAAGAAAGAAACACCAAGAAGGATTCTGATCAGCGACCACAACCAAAAATGAAGACCAAGATAGAAATAATGGCATCGAGTTCTCTGGAAACAATGCACTCCAAAAGACACTGCCAAGGCTAAAGACTTCACTGACTTTGAAACCCCTATTCAACCTGAGTAAAGGACCGGATAGCACTGATTTTGGATACTCCAAAGGATCACTGCCTTATACCCATATAAGCAGAGTCATAAAACAAGAGTTCCTGAATCCTGAGTGTCCTCTCTGAATTGTTATCTGCAGAATATATCAACCACCCAAGCACGAAATACTAAATCTTATTAAGATTTTTCCAGAGGTCAGAAAGAAGGGAACATGAATTTAAGAGCAATTTTTTGCTACTTAGCGTTTCTCAAAACTACTATAAATTATGCAAGCCTCCTATAATTAATAGGCTGTTTTAGAGTTTTATGAGCGCCTCACATGGCCTTTTAAGCACCTGTCAAAGAAGAATTAACTCCTGAGAGGTAATAAACTCATTAAAAAATTTAAAAAATGGAATGGTAGTTTAAGGATGTTTCTTTGTGTTTTCATAGGTCCTTAAAGCACAAAAAGGGCTCCTGAAAAATACTCAACAGGAATTTTGTTCCGGGGACTTGACCAATATTAGTAGGGAGCAAATTCTGACAATAGTTTGAACACAGATAATAAGAAAGATATTTAAAGGACTAGACTGAATTATAGTTATATTTAGGATGCTTGTCCCTGCTGGTGCTGAGATCTATACTATCGGCTGTTGTGGTGGTGGTGTTTTATCGTTATTGTTTGTTGCTCTTGGTGGTGGTGGTCGTAGAGGTAGTTTGGGCATAACTCTGTAATTTTTGGTATTGGCTTTGGGAATCACTGCCACCAGTCTAAAGACATACAAGTAATGGGGGAAATACTTTAAGGAGTTAGTATCACCGCTCCACTCGGGGGACCTATAAAAGCTACCAGTAATTTTTGGCCCATGTAAATTCCACAGAAGATCCTGGTAGACATGGGAAGAATCCATCCGTCCAGAATATCCAAAAAGTATGCAACACGTTCACATAGACAGTCTTAATATTCTGATGGAGAAATATGAGGAGACCCTTATATAAATGGTTGTGCTTGGAAATCCAGGGCTGTAGTGTGGCTGGAAACATATGGGTGCAATGCTAGGAATTCTCTGACTATACTACTGTGCATTCCAGCTAATGTTGTATATTTTCCAGAAGGATTTATATCTATATTAAACAGCAGCATAACACAAAACAATTTTCCTCCTGGCAACACAAATGCGAAAGTGTCTCTCTACCAAGAGCCCCCAGAAAGGCTAAATTCATAGAACTATATTCTTCTTTCAGTTGTGTCCTCCCTCATAATGAGCATGATCCACTCAGGTCTCTGTTCCACGTGATGTTCTAGGTACCATAAAAGGGAAATGGATCTGTGATCTGTGCTCGCAGTTTAAATAATTACCTGAATTGACCGCTACATTAAATCCTTACTCGTTGTCTACCCAAGGAGATGAATTTAGAAGCATATAAAGGATCCAGGGAGAGACTAGCCAAAGCAGAACTCAGTTGGCTCATTTAAAGCACTGATTATTCAGGGAACTTTTATAAAATCCAGAGATTTGCTCTTCTGTCCTTTGCCCAGAATCTCATCGCACCTGACATTTCAGTAGATTTAAAAGCCTTCAGGGAGACCAAGTGCTTATTCTAGCTGCTATTTACTTCCAAAAAGTCAGAGCTGTGTTTATGCTCACTTATTGCCGCACACTACATAATAGCCTTGTGAAACGCAGTGAAATCAGATAGGAAAATATGACACTCAGTCAATGTTGTGTCAGGGACCCAGCAGCCCAGGGCTGCCAGAACAGATCTGCTTTGCTTTGTGACACATGGTGGGCCGAAGGGAGGCTCCAAATCTCTGGGTTCACCTCGGGGTTAGAGCTGAGCCCACCCAGGTCTGATGGTGTCCATGACCACTAGGGATGGGGCAATGGCACTTAGGTCCTGCAACATGGAGGGAGCTTCCCTTCTCAGGCTTTGGAATCAAATGATCCAGGCTTTGGATCCTGGCTGCAACACGCAGGGCTCTGTGACCTGGAAACACACAGCTTAACCACTCTAAGCCCAGTGCTTTTCATTCAAAGGGATATCAGTGCTCACCTGTAGACTTATTATGAAAATAAAATAAGACTAAATGAGAAAATAAGTACACACACACACACAAAAAAACCCCACTCAGAAATGGTTGTTACTGCATTTTAAACAAAAAAGGAAAATAAAAGTCTTATATAAACTTTTCCTGCTGGGCTTATGGCAACAACTGAGGAAAGCCAGATGTGAAATGGTAGCATTGCCTTGACTTTTCAGGTCCAAGCTCTGGACCTGAGCCAGTCATTCTCGGCAGCTACTTTAGCCTCACAGAGACAAGCCTTCACCTTAATGCCCTGAAATATTACACTGGATATTTCAGTGTAATATTTAATTTAATGCATCTGAAATATTACACTATAAAAATACTTTCGTTTGCGTTTGCTTTTCAGCAAACAAAAATCCCGTCCAAATGAATGGGAAACGTAGCGCTGTACCTGAGATTATCAAGGAAACCAGGAAATCACTGCAGTCCACGGCCTGCTTCATTTGGAAGTCCTTGGTCAGTTGCTCCCATAATTGATGCTGGTCCATAGGCACCACTGGGTCGGGGTCGACAGGATAGCCACTGGTGATCGGGAAGCCTGGATCCGAATCACTGGGATAGGTTGTTAACCCAAACCTCAGTCCTTGCATCTGTGGATTGGAGATAATCATGCTTTCCCCATCTCCTAGAGATGATGTGTGGCACTCTCTCAAGTGAGAGAATATAACATGGAAAGCCCTTTGGAAACTGCTATGCATATTGATATGTAATGTAATGTAAAACCTGATCATCCATGCAGTGAGAATCCAGAAAAAGGAGACATCAGTTCCAGACCAAATCAATTCCTTAGCTACAACATTGTTTCTCTCTTTAACCCCAGGTCATAATAAAGGTAGCATGCATTGCATCTGGCAACATTTGAGTGCAAACTTTGGCTTCAAACAATGAGCATGTTTTCTTTCACGGTCTGGAGGCCAGAAATCCTAGATTGAGTTGGTAACGGGGATCACACTCTCTCCAGAGGCTCTTAAAGAGAATCCATTTCTTGCCTTTTCCAGCTTCTGATGACTCCAGGTGCTCGTGGCTTATGGCCACATCGCTCCAAGTTCCTAACCCTGTGGTCACATTGCCTCCTTTTCTATCTCTTCTGTGTGCGTCTCTCGTAAGGCAACTTGTCATTGGATTTAGGGTCCACCCAGACAATCCAGGAGGATCCTGTATTCCAAATAAACTCACATTCACATGTTCCCAGGATTAGGACCTGAACATACCTTTTTTGGGGGGGTCACCCTTCAGCCCACTACAAGGCTCGATTACATATCGAAAGTAGTAAGCTGCTTAGATAGCCATCTTCCTAACAAGTGAAAGGGCCACAACGCAGCCAGCCCTTCCCCAGTCCTCCTTCGTTAAGGTCTGACTTAACTATGGTTTCCCACAACAGACAGGAAACAGATCTGTTCCCTGAAAATGAGTAACGAGGTATTAACCACGAGGCTGGCATCAAAACCCGCCGGAAAACAAAGGACGTTCAAGGGGTCAGCATGTTAGTCTGCATAACAGACTGTCATAACAAAGCGCCACAGACTGGGTGACTTAAACAACAGAAATTTATTTTGTCATGGTTCTGGAGCCTGGAAGTCCAGGATCAAGGTGTCGGCAGAGTTGCCTCCTGAGGACTCTCTCTTTGGCGTGTAGGTGGCCGTCTTCTCCCTGTCTTCACATTGCCCTCCCTCCAGGTGTCCATATCCAAATTTCCTCTTTTTATAAGGATGCCGGTCTTATGCCCCGCCCTGCCCATGACCTCATTTTATTGTAATTACCTCTTTAAAGACCCTATCTCCAAATACAGTTACATCCTGAGGTGCTGGGAGTGATTTCAACGTATGGATTTTAGGGGGACACATTTCAGCCCATAAAAGTCAGCATACATTTTCGTAAGGGGCCAGGCAGCAAATATCTCCAGCTTCGCAAGCCATCCGGTATCTGTCACAACTACTCAGCTCCACGATTGTTGTGTGAAAGCAGCCAGAGACGGTACAAATAGGTGTGTGTGGCTATGTTCCCATGAAACAGGCAAAGCAAAAATTAAGAGGACGAGGTTCAGGAAGCAGAGATAACTGAGTGACCTTCTAGCATTAGTATTCTACCCCTCAGATGGGATTTCTGGCTCTTGGTGACACTGAATTCCCGGGCACAGGAGCTTCACGAAGACAATAAAGTAAATGCTTTGGTGTCGTTTTGGTTTTCCCTTTTTTTTTTTTTTAACTTTTTTGAACATTTATTCACTTTTGAGAGACAGAGAGACACAGAGCACAAGCAGGGGGAGGAGCAGAGAGAGAGGGAGACACAGAATCTGAAGCAGGCTCCATGCTCTGAGCTGTCAGCACAGAGCCCGATGCGGGGCTCGAACCCATGAACCGTGAGATCGTGCCCTGAGCCCAAGTTGACTGCTTAACCAACTGGGCCACCCAGGCGCCCCTGTTTTCCTTTTTAAAAAACTTTTCAGTGTGGTAAAAAAAACACAAAACATTTACCACCCTAGCCATATTGAAGTGTACAATAAATTAGCATTAACTATGTGCATAGTATCATGTTGCAGCTCTCCAGAACTTTTCTTCGTCTCGCAAAACTGAAACTCTGAACTCATTAACCAACAACTCCCCATTTCCCCATCCCTCAACTCCTGACAGCCACCATTCTCCTTTCTGTCTCCATGAGGTTGACTACTCTGGATACTTATCATAAGTAGCATTCTCCGGGATTTGTCTTTTGTTGACTGGCTTATTTCACTCAGCACAATGTCCTCAAGGCTCATCCGTGCTATAGCATAGACAGAATTTCCTTCGTTTTCTAAAGCTGAATAATATCCCATCATATGTATGTAGGTATATAAGCCACATTTTCTTTATCCGTTTATCTGTTGACAAGACACTTGGTGACTTCAACCTCTTGACCATTGTGGATAACGCTGTAATGAACATAAGTGTGCAAATATTCCTTTGAGATCCTGTCTTCAATTCTTTTGGATATATACCAAGAAGCAGAATGGTTCCAATGTTGCTTTTGGATACCCCTGATTTTTATCAGCAAGGAAAAATGCTTTCATACTGTTATTTTGGAGATGGGGTTATTTCTGTACATTCTTGAGAAATAGATGTGGCCCATGATGCTGGAAAACCCGAGAGGGCATAGCAGGAAACAAAGAGAAACATCCTCCTAGAAACTCATTTTTCCTCTTAACTTCTTCTAAACACCCATTAACACTAACAGCTTTGAGATGTGAAGCAAATTCACCTTTTAAGTAGAAAAATATCGTTTTAGGGAGAGCAAGAGACTGTGAAGAAATTGGATTTCCTAGGACCTTCTTAATTGAGCCTGAAATTTTGCATATAGGCCTAATTTAATTTCCCGAGCTCTTTGGGGACCTTTGCAACAATTAAACTGGAACTACAGATACAAGTTCAAGAAGGAAAGAAGAACTTCCATTTGCTGGGTGAGGAACTGAAACAAATAGAATTCCAATCAGCAATGGTAGACAGTATGAGGTATATGAGAAGTCCTCATATAATAAAAGGCTTCTGAATCCTATAGGGACTAGGGAGCAACCATAATCACTATTAGTTATTGAAACAGAGTAGAAATGAGAATGACACCTGTATTATTAATACTTTTTTTATTACAAGGGAGAGCAACCCAAGTCTAACCAGTGTCATTATGGCTGCTACAACTAAAAAGTCCAAAAGCCCAAGAGACTCAGACACAGAAAGTTCAAGGTCTCCTATGATGTCACCGGATCTCAGTCTCTCTCCCTCCCTCTTGTAGGAGATTTTTCCTTTTGGGGAGAGCTATGGCCACTAATGGTCCCCACACCCACTAAGCAACTCCACCAGAGCAGGAACTTTTACGGGCGGCTCTGGCATAAAAGTTTCAGTGGCAGCTCCTGTTAGTGCAACTCGGGCCACGTGTCTATCCCCAAATCTACCACAGGGATCTATCAAAGGAGGAAAACAGAATTTCTGCTTCAGAAAACGAGCGAGGAAATATTGCCTCCCAGAAAACAAAGAACTTGCGGTGGCCTCAGTTGAGAGGGTAAGATGGTCTGTTCTTCGTAGCTTCTTTCAGCCCAGACCTATCTTCCTCAGCGGAGCGGCTCAACGCCTAAGCCCTCGGCCACCATTCACCATCACTAAAAGGGAGCGTTTTCACAGCTTATTGCTGACAGTTATAATTTCATAAGCGAAAGTGCAGCAAGGTGGGGGTGGGCTGCGGTGATGAGAAAAGTCCTCTCTGAGGAGGTGGCGTTAAAGCTGAGGTCTGCGTGAAGCAAAGAGGGGAGCTACAGCATGGTCTGGGGGAAGAGCATCACAAGTTCAGAAACAGCCGTGTCCGAAGTCTGACGTGACCCTACCATGTTCGGTATCAGAGAAAAGACACGCCTTAGAGCACCAAAGGAGACTCACTGGGCCACGCAGTGCCCCTTGATGGGACCCTCTTCCCTTCTGACATCATCACTTGGTACTCTGTCTGCATCTTGCACACGAGCGCTTCAATCCTTCTAATGCTCTAGGCATCTTTCAGCATCCAGGCTGTTCCGTCAGCTCTTCTCTCTGCCTGGAATGCTCTTCCATTGGTATTTGCTTGTCCAACTCTCTCATTCCTTCAAGTCTTTGCTCAAATTTCACCTTTGACCAGGGCTGCCCCAGTGACCCTATATCACACGCTTCCCGCCACAGCTCATTCCCATGCCCCTAGTAGCCTTTTTTGCTCTATTCTTTCATCCCACGTATCTCCTTCTAATACACTCTATGGCTTGTGTATTTTATTTATTGCTTAGTGCCTCTTGTGCCAACAGCATATAAGCTCCACAAGGGAAGTTTGTGTTTTGTTTGCTGATATATCTCAAGTGTCCAGGACTGTAGGCGTATTATAAATACATTTTAGCGGAAGAGTGGAGGAAGAGGGAAGAAAGATTTGTCTTCCCAGTGCTCTTTTCTTATGGCACAACAGTCGTATACATGTTTGTCTCCAAGCCCCACATCTGCTTCCAGTCCCTGAGGTCTGGTATATATTTTAAAGCCTCGTGCCCTGAGTCACCTGGGTGGCTCAGTCCAAGTCATTGGCTCTTGATTTCAGCTCCGGTCATGATCCCGGGGTCGTGGGATCGACCCCACAATGGGCTCAGCATGGAGTCTGCTGAGATTTTCTTTTTCTCTCTGTCTCTCTGTCTCTCCCTCTCAAAAATATAAATAAATAAAATAAAAATAAATTTAAAAAGTAAAAATAAAACCTCATGCCCTGAATATTATTAGACTTGAATAGAATTGCAAGAGACTGCCCTAAGGAGAGACCAAACCCCACCGTCACCACTTTCAGGGTCTATCCCATTTGTTTTCCTGCCCCAGAATCACAATATACCTAACGTTATGGAAAAAAGTAGGCCATTGACCAAGGATTGGAAATACTTTTGTTGTTGACGTTGTTGAGCTGGGGAGGTTTCCATGTGATCATAGTACTAACCATGAAAAGATTTAAAACTTTTTTTTAATTAAAACTTTTTATTTGGGGGCGGTTATCCCTAGCATCCCAGCACAGATCTTAGCAGCTGGCAAACTGACATGAAATCTGAACACTGAAGCCCTGAGTGTGCAAATAAGCCATAGCTATGTTCATTCCTCCTTATAGCTCCACATGGCTTCTCTCTTTGACTTTTCCTAATGTCCAGGATATGCGTTCCCTAGAGAAGGAGGACCATTTTTGCCTGCCCATTACATCAATTGGGAAGAGTAAATCATGGAGGTAGATCTTTCATTATTATAAAACTTAACACTAAGATCAATCTTTACAACATTCTACCCAAAATTTCTTGAGGAAGTCAAGAAGAAAGTTCTACAGATTTTTTTTTAACGCGTATTGGGTTTGGGGCAGAGGTTAGCATCAAGTACACTTATAGAAGCTTAATGTTATATACATGTTGATGATGGAGGGGAAGCCGGAAAACGTTCCCATGATCCTCAAGAACCACAACAAGATGCAGACACACGGGCTTCCTCATTCTCCAAATTGGAAACATCTGTGTTGTCCAAGTTCTCACTTTTTCCCACAATCAAAGGGACGGCTCCTGAAAAAATGGAGTCTCTCGAAAGCGTACCAGTTTTTTTGAAACGATAATGCCGGACGCCCTGCGTTTAGAAGGTCCTAAGGATTTTTGACTCTTTGGCAATATGGGACTAATTTTACCTTATTGGTGACCCCCATCATTCTGGTTGTAGAGACTAAATCAATATATAAGTGCAGTACTGGATTTTGTTTTAAGTACAACACCATCAATTATTATATTTTTAAGAAATAAAAATATCTGCTAATTAAACTATGACCAATGTTTCCCCTTTACTTAGGTTATTTACTTTATAGGTATAAGTACACATGTTTATCATATATCATTCTTATGTACATATATGTACATGAGTGAAATAAAATATAAGTAAAATAAGTTGGTTAACGTTGAACTTCTACTCATTCTGAGTTCAACCTCCTGAATACTCTCAGAGTTTCTGCACGACCATCTCTGGATTTTCTGCACATCCTCTGACACCCATTCTGAAAGCTTTATTATTGGTACTTCCTTCATCTTACCGAGTTGTCACATGAAACTTTTCTGGCAACAAGGAGGATTTGGTCTTCTGTCCAATGGTCCGGAAACAGTTTGATGGCAACCTCCAGTTGTTTTTCACCCAACCAAGTTTGCTCCGATGCGAGCAGTGGAAACCATGTCCCTTGATTGACAACAATTGTAAGACGTTCTGAACTATTAGATGCATTCTGATTTCAAAGATGTTTAAATGTAATAAAATAATATTGTAATAACTTTTGATGGTGAAGGAAGGTAGCTTGACTTACTGTGGGAATCATTTCATGATGCATAAAAATATCAGTGGGGCACTGGGCTGGCTCAGTCGGTTGAGCATCCAACTCTTTACTTTGGCTCAGGGTTGTGGAATCGAGCCCCGCATCAGGTTCTGCAATGATCATGAAGCCTACTTGAGATTCTCTCTCTCTCTCCATCTGCCCCTTTCCCCTGCTTGCACTTTCTCAAAACATTTTTAAAAAATTATGCTTCAATAAAAATTTTTTGATATGTTGAAATGTAAAAGAAAAAGGTGTATGTTTGAATTAATATAATACAATAATTCTCTTCCCACTCTGTACTATCCTAATCACAAAAATAGCAAGATGAGAATTAAAGATCCAAAAAAAAAAAAAAAAGGCCAGTCCCCCTTTCCATGGCTTCTTCATAAAAATCAACATTCTGGAAGAGGTTTACTAAATTTTTAAAATGTAAATTGCATGGCATGGCCATGTTCACACAAAGGTACTCTTCATTGTATACAAATTCAATACTAATGTTTTGCAGTCTGCTTTCTCAAAACTGTAGGTCTCCAAAGGGCTTGCATTTTCTGAACCATCAGTGCTGATGAAAACAATGTGAAAATAAAGAAGCAATAAAAGAACTTATAAATCCTTACCAAACAATGACAGTTTTAGCGCATTAAGATTCCATTAACCAAATCACCTTCGGCACAGCAGTAATGATGAATTTTTATTGCAACTCAAATTTCTTAGTCACTTCGTCACCTCAAATCCATTTCAGAAGTGGGTGGGAATACATTTTAAATAAATTAAAAGGCTTATCACACTTCTTCATAACATTCTTCTGAAGTTTAAGATTATATTTTGCATCACTAAAATTCAACCTGCTTTTCTGTTAAATGTCATCAGTTTTTGAAGATAAGTACTAACATTTTTATCACAATTCTTGACCTCAATTGAATTGGCAAATGGAATTTTGGTTCAAAAGACATATTATCCAAAAGGAAAATTTTCCTTGATCCCTGAAGTGTTATGCCATTTATTGGAGTCTTGGAAACAAATGGAAAATATTTACCAGCCCGTAATTTTTAGTAGCCTGCCTTCCCCAAAGGAGCAGGCCCATAATAAATGAAATAAAACCCATTTTCCTTTCCACTCAAACTGGCACAAAATGTACTAGTATTTAGATGAGCAATAATATTCAAAGATTTCCTCCCTCAAACATGTTGTAAATTATGAACAGAACTGAGTAGGGAACAAAACAGCAGGGTTGCTTGGGAGTGGAGTACCCTTTAGGTACTAGAGTATACAGTCTGTAGGTATATGCACGATAGGTACCTTATATGGTTAATACCTTCCACACCCTCTCAGTGAGTGAAGAATGGTTTTGTGTATTTTTTTTTGTCTGTTGTCCATTGGGAATGCCAATGAGCCCATATTACTATGCCACCAACCCAAAGAGCTAAGGAATATTGGAAGTTATACAGAAAATAAAATTCAGGTGATAGTGACTATCAGGACTTATAAACCCACAAATGCTTTTATACATTGAACATGTAGTATTACAGACCACAATACTGGATTCTCAAAACATCGTGTGGCATGGCAATGGATGAGATTGTTTAATCTCAGCCCAGAGGAAAGCCAAGCAAAGCCTGGTCGTGGACTTCAAAGCCGTAAGTGACTGAAAGGTCTTGTCCACCGCTCTTATTTTACAGATAAGGAAACTGAAGCTCCAGGGGACTGAACGTTGCCCACAATGATATGGTAGGAGAACTGAAACCAAAAGTAGGTTTCTGGCTTCCCAAGCATGGCTGCCCCTTCACCCTATGTAATATGTGATGGTAGAACATCAAAGATACATGCATTACTAAAGACTTCATTTTCCTTAAAGGCCTAAGTCGATTCACCCCCAAAAAAAGTCTAGAATTGAAATTCTGAGGACATTGAATGCCTAAGCATGAGCATCAGAATGCATCTGAATCAAATTATTCCAAACTAACAATTAGCACTAATTTGGCGCTCACTGGTAGCTCTAGAGTTCATTACCGACACTAATTAGCAAACCTACACAATATCCCTTTGAGAGAAGCTAAACATTATTACCTTTGCAGAACAGACAAGGGATCCAGCTACACACGTGATATATTTGTTGCCAAGTGCTGAGGCTACAAAAGCTCAGAAACGTGCCCCAAATTCAACCACTTCTGGAAAAATAGTGGTATGCTAAAAGCGCTGATTTCCAAATCTAGTTTTCCAAATCGGTTTATCCTGATGCTGCGATCCTTGTCCACAGTTAACTTTAGGTTAGCAATCGTGTCGAGTTCATTGCCTGCAAAGCCAGTCAGTCAACAGATACTATGCATGCCTTACTGTTGCTGTGACAGGCAGAGGCTGGCCATCTAGGGAAGAACCTGATGAACCACCCCGCTGAGCTTCCTGCAGCTTCCCAGAGACCCCTGCCTTCATTATGTGTCAAACTTTACTCGGCACTAACATATAAAGAAGAGAAAGAGGGTGCCCGAGAGGCTCAGTTGGTTAAGCGTCCGACTTCAGCTCAAGTCATGATCTCACGGTTGGTGGGTTTGAACCCCGCACCAGGCTCTCTGCTGTCAGTACAGAGCCTGCTTCGGATCCTCTGTCCCCACCCCCCCCCAACCTCTGCCTTCCTCCCCTCTCTGTCTCTCAAAATAAATTTTTAAAAAACTTAAAAAAAAGAGAAAGAGAGAGAGAGAAGAGAGGTAATCAAGTGGGAAATCTGTGTTTATGACTTATTATTATCTTCAACCTTGACTATGAAACATCCAACGAAGATTTCCCATTCGAGACTATGTGCATTACCCTGTTCAATGTACTAGAAATAAAATTGTCTTCCAGGTGGCTGAGAGCCCAGTGGTCTGCTTTCTACCAGAAGTTGACTTAAGACAAGGTAAAAAAACAAAAACAAACAAATAAAACAGGGAGTCTGGCTGACATTGATGGTCAGATCTCATAGTTACTGAGTGCTTACTGTGCCCTAGGAAGTTTAAATAGATAATTTTATTTTATCTTCACAATCCTGTGAAGTAGATACTATGGGGATCATTTCATAAATGGGGAAACTGCACAGAGGGGTAAAATAACTTACCCACGTGATAGGGTCATGATTCAAACCCAAGCCTGCTGCTACCAAAGTCCATGCTCTTGCCCAGTGCTATTGTGGTCATGATAACAAAGACAACAGAAATAAAAACAAAGAGATACACCATCCCCACCCCAGCTCCTTTACCAGAATCAGACCAGATGTGTCTTAGATAAAACCAAGAGATGAATAATAATGGAAGTCAGGTTTGACTCTTGCACTGTTGGTGGGAATGCAAACTGGTGCAGCCACTCTGGAAAACAGTGTGGAGGTTCCTCAAAAAATTAAAAATAGATCTACCCGATGACCCAGCAATAGCACTGCTAGGAATCTACCCAAGGGATACAGGAGTATTGATGCATAGGGGCACTTGTACCCCAATGTTTATAGCAGCACTCTCAACAATAGCCAAATGATGGAAAGAGCCTAAATGTCCATCAACTGACGAATGGATAAAGAAGATGTGGTTTATATATACAATGGAATACTACTTGGCAGTGAGAAAGACTGGAATCTGGCCTTTTGTAGCAACATGGATGGAACTGGAGAGTGTTATGCTAAGTGAAATAAGTCATACAGAGAAAGACAGATACCATATGTTTTCACGCATATGTGGATTCTGAGAAACTCAACAGAAGACCAGGGGGGAGGGGAAGGGGGGAAAAAAGTTACAGAGAGGGAAGGAGGCAAACCATAAGCAACTCTTAAATACTGAGAATAAACTGAGGGTTGATGGGGTTGGGGGGGAGGGGAAAGTGGGTGATGGGCATTGAGGAGGGCACCTGTTTGGATGAGCACTAGGTGTTGTATGGAAACCAACATGACAATAAATTTCATTTAAAAAAAAAAAAAAAGGAAGTCAGGTTTGAGACTTGCCACCCTAAACAACACAAATGAGATTAGTTCTAGAAACAAACCAGAAGAAGAGAAACCAGATGAAGAATGTAATAACATGCTACCATGAAGGCTAGATAAGACTGGAGAAGAGCTGTTGTCCATAAAGATTTTTGGTAACCTGCCAAATATCCTAAATCGGGCCCTGGACCTGTGTCCATTAGCTCCACATTTGCAAGTAAAAGCCATAGGACTTTGAGATTAATGACATCTATTTTTAAGCTTGGAATTATTAAACAATTTATGAGCACACGTTAGAGTTCCCGTAGAGGTTACGAGCCCTGGCTTTAGATTTCAGCTCGGCCACTTGCCAGCTGTGTGGCCTGGCACAACTTAGCCAACCCCTGTGAACCTCAGTTTCTCATCTACAATGGGTATTGGACCCTACACCACAGAACCGCTGTGGGGATTCAGTGATTCATATAAAGCATTGAACACCCTGCCTGGCACACAAATCTGTGTTTCCATACATGCTACTATTATTATTAGTCAGGGCATGTCCATATACAAAATGTTATAGAGAGGTCCAATAAGCTGTAAGAAGTGGTCGTTTCCATCAAAGAACACATAATCTATTCGAGAAGATGAGCCCAACCAAACAAACAGATCGGTTTGTGACCACACACAGGGAAGTGCTAAGCAGCTTAAGTACTGCAGACCAAGGCTTCTCAGACCTGGAAGTGCGCTCTGATCCCCTGGGGTCTTCTTAAAATGCAGCTGCTGCTGATTCAGTGGGTCTGGGGGGGTGGGGCCCAAGATCTGCATTTCTAACAAACTCTCCCGTGATGCTCATATTCCGGGTTCACGAACCACACTCTGGATAGCAAGACTGTAGATGCCCAGAGGTGAAAGGGACTGTCCAGTAAGGGCGAGAGCAGTAAGCTGTGTAAGAGAGATGGAAACTGAGCTAAGGCTCATTTGAGCTAGGGTGGGACATCGACACCTCAGAAAGTCATAGGTGACCTCCTAGGCACAGGGAATGCCACGGTTGAAGGCGGGAAGGCAGGAAAACAAATGGGACAAACAGAAAGCTTTCAATGGGTTGACAGTCTCTGCTCCCCGCTGTGGAGTGTAGAGATGCAATACCTTTTCTCCCAGACACTCGCTCTCAACCCTCACTAAGCTCCGGGACCACCCGTGCAGCTTACGAAAGACAGATATCTCAGCCCCACCTTCTGAGATTCTGATTTAGCTGCTCTGACATAGTTGAACTTTAGGAATTCATATTCCAAATGTGGAGCAAGAAAATATTGCATGTAAGCAATAAGTAACTATGCACTATGAAAACCAGGGGTGCTGTTTCCTTCACAAGTATTGTCAATATCCCAGAATCTCTTAACTAGCTTATGAGTTATGAGTCATGGGGAAACTGAGGCAAAGTGTACCTTCTGCTCTACCTTTATCTGCATGGCCCATTACTACAGCATAAATAACTACTTAACTTCAGAAGGATTTATTAACACCGAAGTTATGCTTTTTGATTTCTGATCATCTGTGCCTCTGCGGGTCGTGGTTACTTTATTATTTAAAATATTCTTCCAATAAATTGTAGGGAGTTGGTACTACCCCATTCAGTAATAATCCTTTTTTATTTTATTTTTTTCTTAAATATATGTGCACCACTTTCCTCCTGCTGCTCTGAAAGGACATCAGCCCCTTTCTAGAATTTCTTAGAAACGTTGGCTGGCTGCCCTGAAGTTCTTGGAAGAATCTAAGGAACAGTTCACTAGACCCTACTGATCTGACCACCCCAGGTTTTCCAGATATTCTGTAAGAACTTTGTTCCTTCTTCTCTCGTTCCTTCAAAACTACATCAGTCCCCAAACAACAATCCATCTCTGATCTTTCTGTGGAGGATAAAGCATAAAAGATATGAAGTGTGTCTACCTTTAAATCACCTTCTATAATTAGATTTCCCTTCCTCAGTGTGAGAGATGTAAATTTTTATATAATTACTCTCTTCTATTTAATAGTTTAAATAGCTTTGTGAGTCTTTGATATCCCTTACCAAATGATCTCCCATTTAGCTGGAGCCCTCCTAAAATAGCACCATTTCTGTGACCCATGAAAGTCAATGAATACATATTTCCCACTACACTGCCTTGGGTAATGTTTCTCCAAAGTCCTTTTGGTTCTCTAATATGAATGAGACAATAGGGAACACGTAGGGAGAGAAAGATTTGAAGTACTGAGACAGAGGGAGGCAGAGAGAAGAGGGAGGAAAGAAGGAAGATCATAAGCCCCATATTAGTTGTTTGAGAAGCATGGACTTGAGAAGAAATCTTGAGTAAAATATTGAAGCAGAAAAATAAGTGTAGACTGCCATATTATACCTATATTTTGGTGATATTCATCTTTCTGACTTAAAAAAAAATTTTTTAATGTTTATTTATTTTTGAGAGAGAGAGAGATAGAGCATGAGCAGGGGAGGGCAGAGACAGAGGGAGACACAGAATCTGAAGCAGGCTGCAGGCTCCGAGCTGTCAGCCCAGAACCCGACATGGGGCTCGAACGCACGAATCGGGGAGATCATGACCTGAACCGAAGTCGGATGCTTAACCGACTGAGTGACCCAGGTGCCCCTTGTCTTTCTGACTTTAAACAAGGCTAACAAACAGCTATTATTCTTTTAAGTTTCTGGTGAAATGTGAATGCGTGTGCATAGGACGGTAATACTGTGATATTAGAAATTATACACTGGAATATTAGAGAATAGACTACAGGAACCACTAAAAGGAGGATCTAGATTCTAAATGTGGCTTCTAAGATACATGTATATTATATACCTGATGTTTTATCTATGAAAAACTATAACGTGGTAACTCTCACATCAACATTTCCACAAAAATATAAGGACTTAAATTTGGAGACAGACGCTAATTGCTTCATAGTGACCTCATCGATTTGGGCTGCTGTAACAAAATACCACAGGCTGGGTGCCTTGTAAACGGCAGAAATGGAGGCTGGAAATCTGCTATACAGGTATCAGCATGGTCAGGTGAGGGACCTCTTCAGGTCACTGACTTCTTGTATCCTTATACGATGGAACAGATGAGCTAGCTCTCTGGGACTGCCCCAGGTTTTCCACTAATTATAGGGGCACTAATCTCATTCACAAGGGCTCCACCCATGTGACCTGATCACCTCCCAAAGGCCCCACCTCCTAATACCGTCACCTTGGACTTAAGGTTTACAGCACATGAATGGGGTGGGGGGGGGGGCAGGGGCAGGGGACAAATATTCAGATCATAGCACATATACACAAAACTTTAGAAGATGTATAAATTTTTCATGCCATTGATTTTTTTCCATTTCGAAGGAGAAAAAATAGAAGAAAAAGGGTTCCTTTTAAAACAAAGGCAATAGCTAACACTTACTGAGCACTTCCTATGTACCAGGCTTTACTCATATCATCTCATTTGACCTTCACACCGGCCTCATGAGACTAGCATTATTGTCTTCTCATTTTACAGATACAGAAGATGAAGCTAAGTAGAAATATTGAACAACTGGACTGAGATCAAATATTTCATTAGTCAGGGAACCAGAATTTGTTCCCAGGCTGCCTGACTCCAGAGCCCTTAATCTTAACCAACCCATGAAATTAAATATATAGACAAGAGTCACACGCCTTATATTTCAAATTCCTCGTGCATGATGCTTATTTCTTCATAATTCTTTCAAGCAGAAAATACAAATAAAATCTGTACAAATAATGGAGCTTATCCATTTCGAGAAGCACTAATCAATGACAGAAAAAAAAAGAAACTTTGTTTGTAGGAATTTATGTCAAAGCTATCAGTCAAAACAAAAGTCTAAGGTCCTTTTGTTTGAAGTTCACCTTCAACTGATAGTTGAAGATTTAAATGTCCTCTAAGACAAATTTAGAATTCCTAGAACAGCCTGACCTTTAATTTTCATGTCTTAACACAAATGTACTTTGGTGTCATTATCATATTATCATTGGTATATTTCCGTTATTCATTCTTCTCTGTTCATTAATCAGGCAAACATCCTGTAAACAACTAAATTTATACAGAAATATAAATAGGATGGAGTTCATTGGTTATTCACCAAAATATCAAGAGACCCATGGGGAGAAAATTATGTTACAAAAACTGTGGCTTGGGGGAGCAACCTTTCACATGTGCTATCATTTTATCTCACATTAAAAAAATTTTTTTTCCTTAGATAAACCATGAAATTAAGAGCTTAAAAAGGAAGGGACTTAAAGAACAATGAATCCTGAATACTTTCAGTACAATGAATACTTTATGATATTCAACAATTAGGAACTTCGTGGATGTAATAGAAGTAAGAAGTTATCTAACTAACAATTTTTGTTGGCTTTCTTTTGTATTTGAGTGTTTGCCATGTGCTAAATCCTTTACACGGATTATTCTTAATTTGTGTTAGCCAGAAGAGAACTCTAAAACAAAAATTCAAGGGCATGTGGTTCATTGCAAAGTGTAAGGAAACTGGAACTGGGCTACAAAGATAAGACAAGGAAGAGATAGATAAAGGTCAATAAAGAGTGCATTATCAAATCAGTTACCATTGAAGGAGAAGGGAACCTAAGTCTGGAGGAAAATGCTAGAAAACATTATAAAACATGTCTCCCAGCTATCCTGCCTGAGGGGTGAGGGAGCTAAGATATTTATCTACCAATTCCCTTACATCATTATTTGTGAGGTGCTCCTTAGGCATGATTTCCCTAACATCTCAGAGCTGCAGTCTCTCACAGATTCAGAGAAAGGCTTGTGCAAAGAGATGTAGACAGGAACCCTTGGAAGTGGATCCACAGGGAGAAATAGGTAGGCTCAAGACCTTTAGGTGGTGCACGTATGCACCTGCTACAGATGATCTAATTGAACTTCTTGCAATAATCTCAATAACTCAGTGCATTTGGGGGTGTTTTTATCCTCATTCCAAAGATGAGAACACAGGCTCAGAGACATTGAGTAACTTGCTTAGGGCCACACAGCAAGGGACAGAGCTTGCTAATTACTAATTACTCTAGATCCTATAATCTTAGATATTACTCTGTACCATCTTTCAATGGTTACTGTCTAGAAAGGAAACTCTACTAACTCCTTTGGGAGAAGATATGTCTATATCCTGATTCCATGAGCCAAGATCTGGGTATAAAAATACCCAGTATTTTTATCTAGAGCAATTTTCTGGCACTTAGTAAGGACTGAATAAATGATGAAGGAATGCATGAATGATTCTATAATGTTAGCCATAAATACATGTGTATATAACCCTCATTCCCAAAAAGTCTTGCTAGCTTCCAGTTTAAAGGGAGGGCACATAAATTCCATCACTTATTTTGCTGGCAATTCTTCCCGATTGCTGGACCACAGCTCTCCACAAAGGGCCCTCAAGTACTGCTAAAATCCTCAAAGAAAAATCTTACATGAGTCCCAGACCATTTCAGTCACAGACTGTGTGACAGCCACCATTTTTCCTCGTCCACCCTTTCTCTGCCAAGTCCTCCACATACACCAGGTGCCATTGATTCCTCCAGGCATTTCCAGGGCTTCCTCTCGACACCACCACTGATGTGTGGCTTCCCTAGAGTTTCAAGCCACATGGCATGTATATGGGAGCAGGAGAGGTCCCCTGTCTGCCAATATCTTGTATGGAGTAGTTACTAGAAAATTCCCTGATATTTACTCTGTTTTCTCTTTCCTCAGGCCCGAGACAAGATCCCACGGATCATTGGGCCTACCAGGAAGATTCCAAGAAGGTCTTATGGTGACTAAGGATCTGTTCCAGGGCCAAGATTGGCAGTTTGAGTCTCCTTAGCAAGAATCCTCTCCCTTCCAGCCCTTCCAAATTATGAAGTTCTCAGCCAGCCAGTTCACCCTTGTCTAACCTCAACGTTGCAATAATATTCTAATTGGGTCCCCAGTGTCTCTGGTTATGCTTGGTTGAATGCACAGGGTTCATATTCTATGCAGGATTTACATTTAGAACATGTATATAAGGTTAGGAATATAACCTCATAATGTTATTGCTGGCTTGTCTTTTGCTTAATCAGCCTCTAACCTCTAACCTCCTAATTTGCCATTCACTATTGACAAATATACTCAGAATATGTGCATTACAAAGAATAAAAATTTCTTAGTTTAAAAATCTTTTTTCAAAATTTGCCTAAAATCCATGTTATAGGAGGTGGCAAACCCATGGAATTTACTTTTTTGATCTAACGGTATGACACTGGAGCATTCTCATGAAAGGTACAAAGAGAGATGATGCCTTAGCTGAAATGAATGTGTCTCAATGATGAAATTTCAGGGCTTGAGTCAAATACATGAGGGTGACATTTGGGGTGGGAGAACCTTCTCTGACATTTTTCAAATGTGTAGCTAAACTCCAATTTCGACTATAAGTAAAGCTTAATGTGAATGAAGACTCCTATCTTAAATGTTGACCTTTTCAAGTCAAATGACAATGTGCTCTTTTGAGTGATGATCTTTAAGTGCCAAAAATTAAAGAACATTCACGAAAAGTTTTCGGTTTCAGAAAGATTAGTCTTCCATAAAGTGTGTATAGATGGGTGAATACAGTTATAAATATGATTGCATTTAGTTTTTTGTTCACCTTTGGAAAAAAAAACAGTAAAAATTAAGCAAACCTAATGTAATGCTATTTAAAATTATAAATCATGCACATAAAAGTTGTGTAGCTCAGTATTGTGGGAAAAAATGGAGTTTTAAATCATGGCACAAGTTTAATCCAGCATGTACAAGACAGATACACAGTTCAGACAATCAAAATTAAAAAAAAAAATCTCTGATATCAGTAGGCATCTTATGATCACTATTGTATAGGCAGCAACTGTGGTAACGTTATCATCGCCTGTGCATATACTTCAAACTTTATGGTTTAGAAAATCCTGGAGAGGGGCACCTGGGTGGCTCAGTTAGGTGTCCAACTTCGGTTCAGGTCAGGATCTCACAGTTGTGAATTTGAGCCCCGCATCGAGCTCTGCACTGACAGTGCAGAGCCTGCTTGGAATTCTCTGTCTCCTTCTCTCTCTGCCCCTCTCTCGCTCGTGCTCTCCCTCTCAAAGTTAAACATTAAAAAAAAAAAAGGAAATCCTGGAGATAATAACAGAGCATCTTTTTCAGAAATACTATATCACCAACACTCTTGCTTACTTACAAAGAGGCAAACTCAGGCTTCCACAACTCTGAATTGAAAACTGATTCCAGGGGCACCTGGGTGGCTCAGTTGATTAAGTGTCCAACTTCGGCTCAGGTCCTGATCTCACAGTTCACAAATTTAAGCCCTGTGTCGGGCTCTTTGCTGACAGCTCAGAGCCTGGAGCCTTCTTCAGATTCTATGTCTCCCTCTCTCTCTGCCCACCCCCCCATGCTCTCTCTCTCTCTCTCTTTCTCTCTCTCAAGAATAATAAAAACATTAAAAAATTTAAAAAAAAGAAAGAAAGAAAACTGATTCCAAATAAAATGAGTGTGGGTATAGAAAAGTTTTAGGTGTACCTTCACCAATTTATTTTGCTTCTATTTCCCTTTTTTTGTGTATGAAAAAAAGACTTTATATAATAAAAACCTATGTTTAAACAGCTGTAAAGCCACTCTTTTAATATGTTTAAATGTAAAAGTCTAAGTGATAACAAGTCCTCATTTGTTTAATTGACAATACTCTTTCCTTTTTAAATGGCACATAATAATTAGTGGTATGCCTTACAACAGTGGAATTTTAGATTTAGTGATTACACTGGGCATTTTAAATAAACCATCTCATGTGATTTCATTCTTGAGACAACTCCAAGCTACATAAGGTAACAGTCAATTAGGTATCCTTTGGTTATAGGACCAAACTATTGGTCCTGAATGCCTAGCCAAACTCCAACTCAATATCGGTTCCAACAATAAAAGAAAGGTAAAATTCCATGTCACTCAGAAGCCCAGAAAGTATCCTGGGATTCCACTAAGGTTTAATCCAACAGCTAAAATAATGTAACTCAAAGATGTGGCTTCTTCTCATCATTCTGCCGTGTCAGTTGTGGGTGAACCTCGTCCTCAGGTTGGGTAGGGAGATGGATGTAGTCATTCTTGACTTTACATCCTCACACACAGTCAGGGTGTGATGGCCTGAATCACGTCCCTTCAAAATCCATATGGTGAAGCCCTAACCTCCAGAACTTCAGAATGTGACCATACTTGGTGACAAGGCTTTTATAAAGAAGTAATTATGTTAAAATGAAACCTATACGGTAGGCCTTCATCCATTGACGGTTGCCCTTAAAAGAAGAGGGAATTTGGACACATAAAGAGACACGAGGGAGGTGGGCACACAGAAGAAAGAACTGGTGAAGACACAGCAAGAAGACTGTTCTCTGCAGCCCCAGGAGAGAGGCTTCAGGGGAAACCAAACTTGCCAACACCTTAATCTTGGACTTCTGGCCTCTAGTACTGTGAGCAAACAAATGTCTGTTGTGTAAGCCACTCCATCTGTGGTACTCTGTTATGGCAGCCCTAGCAGGCAAGGGAGACGGTCTGCTGCAGAAGGGAGGAAATACCTTTTCCCCCAAACAATAGCAAATATCTCCATCAAATTACGTTGGCTCTGAATAATTAGCAAGGGACAGAATAAGGTCCATTTGCTTTGGCTAATCAAGGCTTACCTCTAGAGCAAGGGTAAAGTCGATTTCACCCAAACCATGGCATAACACGGTTTCCCCTGGGTCGTTCCCCAGATGAAATTCATATTGGGTACAGTCCCCAGGAGGAGACGTGGATGCTGGGCATTGAGGCTTAGTAAGACCTAGTGTCTCTCCCATCTTGTGAGTCAACAGCAGCTCTCAACCCAACTTTGCTTCGCTCTGTAACCTAGTGTTCTCCACGCCTTACAGTGCCTCTCCGGTGTGGAAAAACATCCCTCCCTCCCCAGTTTAAAAAAGCTTTCTCCATGAGAAGCTGGCCTAGGGAGGAAATGGACTTGTGAAGAGTGAAAGGGGTATTGTTTCCCCTAGCAGCACTCAAAATTCAAAAACTAAAACAAGAAAACCATAGAAATTATTAAAAGAAAAAGAAAGTAACCTCATTCATAGATCACAATTAAGAGACTTTTTTCCCCTTTGAAAAAAAGCCTCCACACCATGCAGCAGGATACAAAACATTTTTTAAACTAGGAATTTATCCAAAGGATACAGGAGTGCTGATGCACAGGGGCACGTGTACCCCAATGTTTATAGCCGCGCTTTCAATAATAGCCAAATTATGGAAAGAGCCCAAATGTTCACCAACTGACAAATGGATAAAGAAGATGTGGTTCATATATACAATGGAATATTATTTGGTAATGAGAAAGATTGGAATCTTGCCATTTGCAACAACCTGGATGGAACTGGAGGGTGTTATGCTAAGTGAAATAAATCAGTCAGCAAAGACAGATATCATATGTTTTCACTCATATGTGAAACTTGAGAAACTTAGCAGTTTCCCCTTCATGGGGAGAGGGAAGGGGAAAAAATAGTTTCAAACAGAGAGGGAGGCAAATGATAAAAGATACTTAAATACAGAGAACAAACTGAGGGTTGATGGAACGGCAGGGGAGAGGGGAAAATGGGCGATGGGCATTGAGGAGGGCACTTGTTGGGATGAGCACTGGGTGTTTTATGTAAGCAATGAATCACGGGAATCTATTTCCAAAGCCAAGAACACACTGTATACACTGTATGTTAGCCAACTTGACAATAAATTATATATTAAAAAATTAAAAAAGAAAAACAGAAATAAAAGAAAAAATTGCCATCTGAGGATGGAATGTCCACAAGCAGTCCTGAGATGGATACAGGGTTCCCTTTGTGTTTTCCTCATCCTCCTTTCTTTCCATCAGTAGAGGAAGAATAAAGTGCTTTGGTCAGTTTATATGGCAGAAGTAGGTAAATCCATTTCTTTTGAGCCACATAGCTAATAAAACCCTTCCAGAACAAGTTTTGCGTCAAGTGGAATTTCTCATCCAATTTCCATTCTAGTGAACTTACCAAGAAGCCTCTTTCGTTTCTACACTGACCAAAGGATGTTACTGATGACCGCCTGGAGGCCTTGGTGGTCCTTGAAATATTGGGAATTATGAAAAAGTAATTTGTCCCTTTCCTGCATGCTTGGATTGTCTAAAAGCTAGCTCAGAATGAGGACCCACATGGAGGGGCATCGAGCCTCTGTGCCTTCGTGCCTTCATAAGGAGAGTAAGCCTGTTGTCTTGCTTTTGTGGGAAGTGACAATTCCCAGACACTGTGTGAGTCCCGTTATGCCACAGCTGCTTTTAGATTTCAAGGTGTTTATAATTCAATCTCTTCATGTCTAACAAATTAGTTTTCTTACCACTGAGCACAAAGCTTTGACTTGTTCCCCTCGATTTTCAATAACACCAATTTCTCTTTCAACATAGCCATTAACTGTCCATCAAGCAGGTCTCACTAATGGGCATTTTTCTCAGTCTCCCTACAACCTCTAACTTTCCTTCAGAGCCTTTATGAGACAAATCCTTCTACTGCGATGGACCTGGGGGAAAGGCTGGGGGAAGCAGTCACGGAAGAAATAGGAGTAGCGTGCTGGAAATGTGGTCTGACTACAAAGACTCCACCGAGGTCCTTTGCTTTCCCTGTTGAACATTTTTGGACACTTGGGGGGCATGGGGTGGGGGATTTTGTGTTGTTATCTGAGATAGGTGTCTCTCCTCACACCGTAACACTGTTGGACTATAAAACCACATGCAACAGTGGCAAGAGATCTAGAATAAAAATCCAGCGGTGTGATTCTAATGTGGCTCTGGCTTAGGTTCTTTGTCATAAAATGAGCGAGTCCACTCTGGCTTTCAGTCTATCGAATAAATGTTTATTGAGCCTCGGTTTCACGTCAGACACCGTGCAAGGCATTGCAACCAAGAAAACACAGGCAGCACCGATTCCAAGGAGGGCACAGTCTCACAGGAGCAGATAAGGAAGCACATACCTGTGACAGGGAGGCATAAGTGCTAAGACTGTTTAACAGAGAACACTGGATGGTAAACATCACATATCATTGACAAGTCTTGTTCATATACAAATAAAACTTTATATAATCTATTCATATCCTTATTTTCATCCTAGATAATCCTAGTATAGAATCCCAAGTTTGTAGAGACCTCTGGTTAAGTACAACTATATCCATTACTTTAGTGTAATACAAGGTCAAACTTTCTAAAGACAAAACATTAAAAAAATCATCAGAATTTATCAAGACAGAATGCTTATCAAATATAAGTCAATATATTAAAATATAATGATAATAATTAAAATTTTTAAACCTGGAAAGTGTATCAGATGTTACACTTTAAAAGCATACCCAAAAGGGTGTTGTATGAAAACCAATTTGACAATAAATTTCATATATTGAAAAAAATAATAATAAAATAAATTCTGAAATGCTGAAAAAAAGTATATAAAATAAAATAAAATAACATAAAATAAAATAAAATAAAATCATACCCAAAACGTAGTAGTGGAAAATTTTGTTTCGATACATATAATTTCTAGATTGAGTGCTTCTCAAACCATATCATAAAAGCAACTGGTTTTTCAACCGTAACACTTTAATTATAATACATTTTCATTAAAATCCTATTCTGCAAAACATTTACTTAAAGCCTTAGCTATTGACTTTTAGTGTTGAAATCCAAATTCCAACATGGAATTAAACATTCCATGCCCCTTGGGGCGCCTGGGTGGCTCAATCAGTTAAGCATCCGACTTCAGCTCAGGTCATGATCTTGCAGTTTGTGGGTTCAAGCCCCGCGTCGGGCTCTGTGCTGACAGCTCAGAGACTGGTGTCTCCCCCTCTCTGCCCCTCCCTCACTCGTGGCCTGTCTCTCTCTGTCTCTCAATAATAAATAGACGTTAAAAATTTTAAAAAAAGTTTTAAAAATTCCATGACACTAATTCCCAATTTTTCATTATTTAGTAATTGGATTTACCACTCAGAGTAACATATTCCCATGCATGCACACACATACATACGGAAATGCATTCTTTAGATGTTAGGCAGACAATAATTTTTCCGGTCTTATTTTGTTCTTTTTGTTGCTGATGTTAGTATCAGCTTTTTACATTTAAATGTATATCTCCCCCTCCCTCCAAAAAACCCCACAAATCTAGGATAAATGTTATGGCAAGAGGAGAAAAAAAAAAGCTCAATCTCCCATTTTTCTAAAGTCTGGGCTCTTACTATTACAGAATGCTTTAAACTTTTTTTTAATAGGCCAATGTCTGGCACAATCCTCTTACCAATGACTTGGGGTGTGGCTTCTTACCTCAAATTATATTTCTCCTTTTAAGCTTACTGTTCTATAGGTGGGGAAGTAAGAAGACTAACAAAAATTGCTTTAAAACAGTTTGCTACATTTTTGGTTATTCAGTTTAGACATTTGATATTACCCTGAACTGTAGCTAAAAAATTAAGCAAGCCATATTCCATCAAAATCTTCAAATACAAATTAGCCACACTTCATTTTTTTTTTCATATGTATATTGTTTTTCAGAAGGCACATTTCCAATAAGTGGGTTTTAAGATTATACATTTAAGACACTCCAAGCTAAGTTTTTTTTTTTTCAGATAATAAAATCCTTTTATCTGCAAACCAGAACAAGTTAAAACAGAGTTGCTGAAATCTCAACATCTACTCAATGTCTCTGGTTAAGTTAATATTCTTTGCCTAAAACAGCAATAATTATTTTACTTCTGGGTTCTTGATGATCTAAGCTTACTACGAACAAAGAGAGTTATTCCAATTTGATTTATTTCCAGCTGCTCAGAGGTTAAGAATTGGAAACTGGAGGAGTTAATTTCAGTAAGTAGACTTTTTCTGGGAAGAAATCTTTGGTCCAGATTTCGTCAGGAAAAAAAATAAACGCCACTGGTTATTTCTAGGAGAGCCCCCTGCTCAGGGCTCAGAGTTCAGTGATAATGCTCCGGGAGTTAAATCTGGTACTGAGGGAGTCTGATCAAGGATTCCCTCCCACCCCAGAAGAGAGAAAACTTGTTATAGGGGTGACTGTAAGTAGAGAAGCAAACTGGAATTTTCTGAGGTTTGTATGAGCATTCACTTTCTCAGTTGCCAGGGTTTTGTGTGTGTGTGTGCGTGTGCGTGTGTGTGTGTGTGTTTACCATAGTTATATTTTCATGACTGTGGTCTTAGGGAGAGTCTAGAACATGTACCTTCTCTAAAGTATGAGGATTGAGTCATTAGATCTTGGAGTATTTTTCTGAATACCGGAGTTTTCTTTTTCTCATTATGGTCTTTAATTAGTATGTGTTACAACTTCTCCTGAATATCTGTAAGTTCCCATAACAATCCACAAGGTAGTACTGATTTTATTCCCACTTTACAAATGAGGAGACTGAGGCACATATTGCTAATTAACTTTCCCACGGCCTCACAAATCATAGTGATAGGTTTGACAATCCGAATAAATTCCAGATCCTGGCCCCTTAAGAACTAAGAATAATTCTACACACTGATTGGAGGGGCCATTCTTCCTATTCTGCTCCTAGTATATCTCAAGATATCTACCCTGCTCCCAGTATATACCAAGATACCATCCTTCTCCCAGTATATCCCAAGATTCCAAGACAAATAATGATGGAAAACCTAAATGGCCCTAAATAAAAGTCTTCTATAAAAGGGCAAATTGGCCAATAAGTAACTCTGCAGTTGGTCGGCTCTGTCCAAGCTCATAGAGCTGCACATCAGTTTTATAGGCCTCACCCTTCAATATGAACAGATAACCACAAATCACCAGATATTTGAGGAAATACACAAATGTGAAAGAAAAATGTAAAGACCCAGAAAAAACAAAATCAGTGTTTTAACCAGAAGAAAACAATATTCTTAGAGCGATAATAGAAGATAGTGCATCTAGAAAGCAAAAACAGTGCTATGCAAAAGGAATGATCCTACCAAACAATATGAAAAAAATGTACAACCCAGTAGAAGAGAAAGCAAAGACAATGAACCAGCAACTAAAAGAAAGAAAGAAAGAAAGAAAGAAAGAAAGAAAGAAAGAAAAATGAAAGAAAGAAGAAAAAAGAAAGCAAGAAAAGAAAATATAAATGGTTGAGGTCACTAGTGAGGAGAAAAATGAGAATTAAAGCCATTCTGTACAATACAACTTCACAATCATTAAATTGGAAAAAATTTAAAAGTCTGACAATATCAAATGCTGGAAAGGTTTGGTAGTGGGAGTGTAAATTTTTAAAGGAGGACCTTGCCAAGTTGGAGGTAAGCATAACCTGTGACTAGCAATTCTACTGTCAGGTATGAACCCTAAAAAACTCTTAAACACGTACACAAGGAATCTTGAACAAAATGTTCATGGTGACATTCTTGGAAATGGCAAAAAAGAGAAAGAAAACTGGAAGCAGCCATAGCTATTGTTGTTGGAAACAACGATAACTATGTTGTATGACTACAGTCATACAATGGGCTCTATGAAAATGCATAAATGAGAGCTACGTCTGTCACCATGAGTCAGCCTCACAGACACAATTTGAAGCAAAAAAAGCAAATTTACATTATAATTCTTACAATACGATGCCATTTGCATATGCCAAAAATGTTTGGGAATGTAAAATACATAGGGAAAAATGTAGTAATGCCATAAAAATATCCATGACAGTGATAAAGACCAATACAGATACCTCTGGAAAGGAAAAGAAGGCACTTTAATTAAGAAATTATTCACAAGGGATCTCGACTCTATTTAGTGATTTTTTTTTAAATTGACAGTGTGTCTTACTCGTTGTTTTTCTCTAGACCACTTTGTGTGTCTACAAGAAGGTTTTAAGTAAATAATTAACAAATAAGAAAAACTTCTTGCAAGTTAAAGAAATATGGTAAACAGGATTTTAAATTAAATAGAAGGATTTAAACATAAGGTAAAGATCATTTCCCATAAGTAGAAAAGAAAAATAAAAATAATGAAAATTTTAAAGTTTAGAAAACTAAATTACAAAGTCCAACATCCATCTAACAGGAATTGCAGAAAAAAAAAAAAAAACACAGATGGAATCCAAGAGGAGGAAGTTATCAAAAAGATATTAAAAAACAAACAAGCAAACAAGCAAACAAAAACAGAACTTAAGGACATGGATCTTCAGGGTAAACAGGTTCAATGAGAGTCTGGAAAAGTTCATGAAAAAAATCCACACCAAACATATTATTGTGAAATTTACGTACATTAAAGATTAAAAAAAAAAAAAACCTAAGAGTTAGACCTTCAAATGATTTTCTATTAAAATTCAATGCCACAACTGTCAGCCAAATGTCAGAGTGGCACTGCAAGAACTCAAAATAATAACTAGCATAAGAAAAGAAAATCTTAGTGAAGCAGCAATCATATTTAAAAAGGCAAAATACTATAACCAAAAATTACAATGCAACTATATTGACAAGATATAGGAATAAAAACTGGGCATATGAGTGGCTTACTGGAGTTAAATTCTTAGCCAACATCACAGAAACCGCAAAAGATAATGTCTAAAGTTTAAAAATTATCCAGTGGAGGGTCACCTGGGTGGCTCAGTTGGTCGAGCCTCTGACTCTTAGTTTCAGCTCAGGTCATGATCTCACAGTTTGTGGGTTCAAGCCCCATGTCGGGCTCTGTGCTCACAGCATGGGCTCCCTCTCTAACCCTCCCCTGTTCTCTCACCGAAATAAATAAATAAGTAAAATGAAAAATTTTCAAATGGAAAATGTAAGCACTTTATTTAAAAATGTGGAAGAACATAAAAAAGAATTAGCTGGAAGACAGTCATCCTTTGGAGTCGCACTGGTGGGCCTTGGAGAAGTAAAGAAAAGTGTCACCAATTTTTTCATTACAAGTTTACAGGCGTTATTCGTCACTTTGACTATATGTAGATATCACTGGTATACAAATTAAGGTAAATTTAATTAAATTAAAATTAATGAAAACAAAAATACCCAGAAAGAAACTTCTGCATACAATTTTAAGAAATTTACATATAACTTAAAACACATCTATAAACCACATGGAGAAACAGAGGCTCCAGGGCAAGGAGAAAGTAAAAAGTGGTGTCAGAGGCAACAGAAGGAGATGGAATCCCGGACACAGGTGGAGGGTTGTTTTGACCAAAAAAAAAAAAAAAAAAAAAAAAAGCACAATTTCCACCATAACAAATGAGAAGAGAGGAGCCTGGCTATGGATGCAGTTTTGATGACAGAAGTCGAGGGAATCCTCATCTAAAGATCATGTCAGAGAATGAAAGTGAAGAAGGAAGGAGGGAATAGAGGTCTTGAAAGTATAAAAGGAGACCTTAAAATTAGAATTGTCCTCTGTCAGAGCTTTGTGTTGACCGTCCTTTGCGCTGTGATAACGAGGGTAGCAAGACGTAGCTTCTGCCCCCTCACCAAAACCTCACGCCGAAGCATCCTAAGTAAGCATTCAAATAATCACCTACAAATCACCTTAAAAAGTTACACTGTCTACACCTTCAAGAAAGACCCGTAGCCCACCCTTTCAAAAAGACTGCTACCCCTAACCCATCCTTTCACTCAGAAATTTTGAGAGTTCCGATGATTAATACAGTAATAAAGTGAACATGCCAGATCAGGACACGAGTCTGATCTTTTCAACGCTGGGAATGCTAAGAGTTTCAGCTCACAGAGAACCACTCTCCCCCAGATTCTTCAGGACAGTCAATCCACATCCAAATGCCATCAGAACCAAATCTCTCAACTGTGAGAAGGCAGCTAGCTAGAGCTTTGTTACTTGGCCGCTAGGCAGCAGAAAAGATCCCGGAGCACGCCCCAGGATGTAATGACAAATCTCCCTTCAGAGAAGAAGCCCTGGTCACAATCAGTCAGTGAGCCCCTGAGTAGATCAGTCCATCTGAGGCATCTCTCCAGAGGCACTCTGTCCCTTTGGGAAAAACCCTTGGCCCCTCCTTCAATTGAAAACTCTTCACCCTCCCAGAAGGGAGGAAGTAGAGTTCAATGTGTTACAAATCTTCTTGACACTGATTGAATTAGATAGGAAAATAGCTTCGTCATTGACCTTTATTGTGACTCTCAGTTGAAATGTTAGATGAATATAAAGTCAACAGAATGGATCAGAAAATAAATGCGAAAATGAAGGACTTTCTCCTAGGTCATGCCATACTGAGGGTAGGCACCATGCTTGCTTAAGCCTTTGCTTCCCCCTGTGCCTTGCATAGTGCCCAACAAGGAGGAGTACCCAGGGAAGTCTACCTCATTAATGATAACCAGGCGAGCAGGCAACGTTCCCTCCTGGTGGCTGAAATGCCAAAAGGCTCTGCTAGTTGGAATTTCTAGCAGAACTGGCTGGTGACAACTATTGGAGGAGATGTGCTTTTTGAAAATCACTGCCATGGCTGATGGAAATGCTTAAACATAACAAAAACATCCCTTAAAAACACTTGAACACTGGGAAGCTACAACAATATGCCTACCGACTTCAGTTTCCAAAGGCAACCATCCAATTACAGCTTGTGTACTCTTATTTCACAACTTTTCATCTTTCTGTTCTTGTTGTTGGGAATTTTTAAAGAAATAATGAATTTTAATCAGCAAAATAAAGATGAATGACTTTAATTCAAGGTCTTACAAAATCATTTAAAAGGCTAAGTAGAATTCCAAAGACAGTGAGAGAAAAAAATATAAGACCAGGTGAATATCATTTTTTTTCCCAATGCATTTACTCTGTTAACATTTATTAAACTCTTATCAAATCCCAGTCACTATACTAGGTATCAGGCAACGTGTTAGTTTCTTGACAATAACATAAACACTGAAACTATACCAGAAAACAGGCTAAAAGACCTATAGTGGAAAAATTTCACAAACATTTCTACTTCTGCCATGTATTTCTTTGCAGTTGCTGTATAAACCCTAGTCATACAAAGTAAGCAGCTTGGAGGTGTTATGCTCCCTGGTTTCAAACTATACTACAAAGCTACAGCAATCAAAACAGTATGGTATTGGCAAAAACACCAAAACCAAACAAGCAAACAAAACAAAACAGAAACAGACACATAGATCAATGGCGTAAAATGAAGAGCCCAGAAATAAACATACATATATGGTAATTAATCTATGACAAAGGAGGCAAAACAATGATGAAAAGACAGTGTCTTCAATCAATGATTTAAAAAAAAAATGGACAGCTACATGCAAAAGAATGGAACTGGCCTACTATTTTACACCATACACAAAAATAAACTCAAAATGGATTAAGGACCTTGAATGTAAGATCTGAAACCATAAAACTCCTACAAGAAAACAGACATTGGTTTTAGCAATATTTTTCTTGGACTAGTCTCCTCAGGCAAGGGCAACAAAAACTAAAATAAACAAATGGGACCACATCAAACTAAAAAAGCTTTTGCACAGCAAATGAAACCATCAACAGAACAAAAAACAACCTACTGAAAGGGAGTGGATATTTGCCAATGAGGCAGCCAATAAGGTGTTAATATTTAAAATGCATAAGGAACTTACACAAGTTAGTATTTAAAAATCAACGTGATTAACAAATAGGCAGAGGACTTGAATAGATATTTTTCCAGAGAAGGCATACAGATAGCCGACAGACATGAAAAAATGTTCAAAACCACTAATCATCAGGGAAATGCAAATCACAACCACAATTAGCTGTCACCCAACCGCTGTTAGATTGCCTATTATCAAAAAAGACAAAAGTATGGAGGATATGAAGAAAAAAGGAAACTTGGCACACTGCTGGTGGGAATGTTAATTGGTGCAGCCACTATGGAAAACAATATGGAGTCTCCTCAAAAAATTAAAACTAGAACGACCATGCAATCCAACAAGCCCACTTCTGGGTATGTATCAAAATAAAATAGAATCACCAATTGGAAGAGATAGAAATACCCCTATGTTCATTGCAACATTATTTACTATAACCAAGATATGGAAGCAATCTAAATGTCCATCAATAGGTGAATGGATAAAGATGTAAGATATATGCGTGGTGTTATTATTTAGCCATAAAAGGAATGAAATCTTGCCATTTGTGACAACGTGGACAGACCTAGAAGGTATTCTGCTAAGTGATAAGTCAGACAGAGAAAGACAAATATTGTATGATTGCATTTATGTGTGGAATCTAAAAAACAAAACAGAAACAGACTCAGAGATACAGGAAACAAACTGTTGGTTACCAGAGTGGGGAGGGTTGAAGGGCAGGTGAAGTAGGGGAAGGGGATTAAGAGGTACAAACTTCCAGTTATAAAATAAGTAAGTCAGGTGAGCTGTAACGTACAGCATAGGGAAAATAGTCAATAATAGTCTAATAATTTTGTGTGGTGACAGTTGGTAACTACACTGACGAACCCCTTTCCAGAAAGTCTAGTCTCATGGTGTCCTCGAATGCCCTACACTCAACAACTCCCCTTAAGGATGCAGTGAGCTGCCCCCAGAATTTCTGGACTCCTGTTTCCTTCCTGGTCCCAAGACAGCACTGCCTACAAAAGTAGAGGCAGCCTGAGCTTCCAAAGGCAGAAATCCTCAAGTTCAAATGGTGATACTGCATTTCAATAACATGACCCTGAGCAAGTTAAATAACCTTTATAAGCTTCGTGATCTGTAATAGCAAGGAAAAAATTTTTCTCTACCTCATTTGTTCAGTTATTGACAGATTCAAATGTAATCAAATGGCATGGGGGCGCCTGAGTGGCTCAGTCGGTTAAGCGACCAACTTCGGCTCAGTTCATGATCTCGCGGTTTGTGAGTTCGAGCCCTCGAGCCTCGCATCGGGCTCTGTGCTGATGGCTCAGAGCTTGGAGCCTGCTTCGGATTCTGAGTCTCCCTCTCTCTCTGCCCTTCCCCTGCTCATGTTCTGTCTCTCTCTCTCTGTCTCTCAATGACAAATAAACGTTAAAAAAATTAAAAAGAAGTCAAATGGCATGTAAAGCTTTATGTTCAGTAGAAGCTGGATATTATAATTATTATTATTGTTTTTTCCACCTAACCCATGTTCTTCTTCTACTCCTATTCCAGGTATCTTGGTCCTCACAACATGTTGCCTCAGTTTCCACATGCCACAATAAACCTAACAAGTAAAGCACCTCTTAATTCCCTTCAATTATTTTACAAAATCCCCAGGGAGCACTCATGAATAAATATTCTTGGCTGTAATGTGGCATCTGCCATTTTCCTTCTCCCTTATTCAGGCTTCTCTGACTCATCTGTTTTTCTATTTTCCAGAATTATCATCAAGGGTACCCGGGCCAAAACAGCTGTCTTCCTTTGTGCCCAAAGCTGCAAGAGCCATCCTCCATGCTGCCAGTCGAGTGCCCTGTGTGTTATCTGTGTAACTGATGTGCTTGGATTGTTACAATACTGATAACATTCCATTCCTCCTCAGCCATACCTGCTCATTCCCAATGCCTGAACCACTGGCATTCTTTGCCTCAGGATGGGAGCAGGTGCATCCTGCAAGGGGTCATTTTTCAAAGAGATAAGGGCAAAACTGATTTCTTAAATGTCTTAGCAAACAATATTCCTGAAATGCACATTTTTAAAATTCCCTTTTCATGTCATGAACAAAACCTAGAAACCTGATGGTAGAGTTTAATAAAGGCTACCTTGTGAATAAGAATAAAAAAAAAAATGACATAAGAACAGGCAAAGTCCTCTGTTCAGATGTACACTGTTACATAAGGGAAGCTGAACTCATGAGCTAGGGACTTAAACAAACAGCTTCAGGGCTAGCCAACCAACTAAGGCCAAGTTCCCTAGTATCTAATCTGATTATTCCTGCTGTTTGTAATATGGAATAGATTCCCCCGTTGGTGAACCGCACATTTCCTTCTTCATTGCCTTTTGACATAAGAAAAATAAAAATTCTTTTATTGTTAAGCTATTTTATTGCAGAATCTGTATCCAAGGGAAATAAAAACTTCTATGCTTGAGTATATTTGAAGCATGTTTGAATGATCGAGGGAAGTCATAAAATATGTGATAATTCATGCATAATGTCTATTATTTATCACTTCAGATATAACTGAACTTACAGGACAAAAACAAATGATTTTTTTTCTCTTTTTCCATCTTAGGCTGAAGTTTTTATTTCTGATCTACCATAAAAATCCAATACAACTTCTACTCTTCTGAAATATTGTTTGATATTTCTTTTCTCCTGCCACAACTATTTATAACAAGCTTGAATTAAGTAGAAGTGTCTTTGACCATCTCTTAACTTAAAAACAGAACTCAGAGCCTTTTGTCTGCCATATAGACCTTTTTAAGTTTTGAAAATTATTGTCCTAGACATTTGAATTAAGAAAATATAAAAATAATTGCAAAGTAATTAAAAGTAAAGTAGGAGAGATAAACACAATAGCAGAAAGAAATGAAATAAAAATGTTAAAAAGAATACTATTTATCTTTTTAACCTAAGGGTTTTTTTTTGAAAGATATTATGTAGGAAAACCTCTGGTAAAACTGAACAAGGGAAGGAGACACAAATAAACAATAATGGAATGAAAAATGGATCAAAACTCATGCACAATAGACAATTTTGAAATAATGAGATTATCAAGAAGAATGATAGTTCAGCGCTCTACAAATCATAAATAACACTTAAAAACTTTTAAGTATTAATTAACAAAAATGACTTAAGGCAAAACAGAAATCCCAAAGAAACCAGAAATAATCAAATAAGTTGAATTGCTAGTCAGAAACCAACTCTGAAAACGCATTAATTCCAGAAGGTTTTGGAGAAGCATTTTCAACAAGGAAGAAAAACATTTCAATCTTACACAAACCATACCAGCAAATAGAAAAAAAGAGAGAGATACATAATACATTTTATGTAACTATGCTTCAATGAAAAGAAAAGAGAGAGACAGAATATCAATAATATCAATGTGGGATTTGATTTGTTAGGGAAACCTGTGGGGAAGGGACACATTTGGCCAGTTATCTATCACAGATTATGAGACAATGGGGGAGGTAGGAAAGGGGAATGTTTCCTCTTAGTTACAATCTGGATTTCCTTTAATTAGAGTCCCAAATAAACCATTCAACTCTATTTTAGTAACTTTTGGCTACTGGAATTTGTTCTTAAAAAATGTCTGTAATGGCACCCCACTGCATTTCTATACACTGATAATGAAGCAACAGAAAGAGAAATTAAGAAAACAACCTCATTTACCGTTGCACCAAAAATCATAAAATACCTAGAAATAAACTTAACCAAGGGAATGAAAGACCTGTACTCTGAAAACTATAAAACACTGATGACAGAAATTGAAAATGATACAAATGGGAAGATATTCCAGACTCAAGCATTGAAAAAAATGAATATTGTTAAAAGGTCCATACCACCCAAAGTAATCTACAGATTTAATGCAATCCCTGTCAAAATACCAACAGCATTTTTTTTTTTACAGAATTAGAACAAATACTCCTGAAATTTGTATGGAACCACAAAAGACCCCAAATGGCCAAAGCAATGTTGAAAAAGAACAAAACTGGGGGTGCCACAATCTCAGATTTCAAGCTATACTACAAAGCTGTAGTCATCAAAACAGTATAGTTCTGTCACAAAAACAGACACATAGATCAATAGAACAGAATAGAGAGCCCAGAAATAAACCCATAATTAAGTGGTCAGTTATGGGGTGCCTGGGTGGCTCAGTCGGTTAAGTGTCAGACTCTTGATTTCAGCTCAGAGCATGATCTCAGGGTCGTTAGATTGATGCTCAGCATGGAGACTCTCTCTCCCTCTCATTTTCTCTCTCTCTCTCTCTCAATCAATCAATCAAAATAAATAAATAAACTTTAAAAAATAAAAACTAAAAGGTCAATTGATCTTTGACAAAGGAGGCAAGATTATGCAATGGGAAAATGACAGTCTCTTCAACAAATGGTGTTGGGAAAACTGGACAGCTACATGCAAAAGAATGAAACTACCCTACTTTCTTATACCGCACACAAAAATAAACTCAAAATAGGTTAAAGACCTCAGTGTGAGACCTGACCATAAAACTCTAGAAGAGAACACAGGCAGTAACCTCTTTAACATCAGTTGCAGCAATATTGTTCTAGTTATGTCTCCTGATATAAGAGAAACAAAAGCAAAAATAAATTATTGGGACTACATCAGAATAAAAAGCTTCTGCGTGGCAAGGGAAATAATCAACAAAACAGCCTACTGAATGGGAGAAGATATGTGCAAATGACACATCTGATAAAGGGTTGGTATCCAAAATATAAAAAGAATGTATACAACTCAACACCAAAAAAACCACAAATAATCCAATTAAAAAATTGGCAGAAGACATGAATAGACACTTCTCCAAAGAAGACATCCAGATGGTGAACAGACACATGAAAAGATGCCCAACATCACTGATCATCAGGGAAAGGCAACTCAAAGCCACAGTGAGATATCACTTCACACCTGTCAGGATCAACAATGAAAGAAACAACAGCATGTTGTTTCTCTTGATGAGGGTGTGGAGAAAAGGGAACACTTTTGCACTGTTGATGGAAGTTCAAGCCATTCTGGAAAACAGCATGAAGTTTGCTCAAAAAGCTAAAAATGGAATTACCCTACAATCCAGCAATTGCACTACTTAGGTATTTATCCAAAGACTACAAAGATATAAATTCAAAGAGATGCACGAACCCCGATGTTTATAACAGCGTTATCTACAATACCCAAAGTATGGATTCAGCCAGTGTCCATCAACAGATGAATGGATAAAGATGTAGCATATACATGCAATGGAATATTACTCAGCCATAAAAAAAAGAATAAAACCTGGCCATCTGCGACAACATGGTTGGATCTAGAGGGCATTATGCTAAGTGAAATAAGTCAGTCAGAGAAAGACAAACACCATGTGATTTCACTCATACGTGGAATTAAAAAAAAAAAAAACCATATGAACAAGAAAAAAAAGAGACAAACCAAAAAAAAAAAAAAAAAAAAACAGAGTCTTAAATATAGAGAACAAACTGACGGTTACCAGAGGGCAGGTGGGTGGGGGGATGGGTGAAATAGTTGAAGGAGATTAAGAGTGTACCTATCATGATGAGCAATGAGCAATGCACAGAATTGTTGAATCACTGTGTTGTATACCTGAAACTAACACTGTGTGCTAATTATACCGGAATTAAAATTTTAAAAATGATAATTGAAAATGTAAACATCAGAAGCCAAACTCAGAGAAACAGACAGTAGAAGTGGTACTGGTCAGGGTCTGGGGGTTCAGGGGAATGGGGACATGTTGGCGTAATGGGTACAAACTTCCAGTTACAAGGTTAACAAGTTCAGGGAATCTAATGTACAGAATGGTGATTATAGCTAAGTATACTGTATCATAGACTCGTTGCTAAGAGAGTAGACCTTAAGTGTTCTCACCACAAAAAAAGAAGTGGTAACTATGTGTCAGGATGGAGGTGTTAGCTAAGGCTGTGGTGGTAATCCCTTTGCAAAATATAAATGTATCAAATCAACACACTGTACATCTTCAGCTTACACAATGTTATAGGTCAATTATATCTCAATAAAGCTGATGGGGGAATGTGACTGTTTAAAGAGACTGATTGGTTGGAGAGCCAGGAGGATTTATTCAGGTTATAAAATGAAATGTTGTGATAGAAACAGTGAGGGTGAGCCTATGTGCCTCGGTCAGTTAAGCATCAGATTCTTGATTTTAGCTCAGGTCATGATCTCACAGTCCTTGGGTTTGAGCCCTGCATTGGGTTCTGTGCTGATGGTACAGAGCACGCTTGGGATTTTCTCTCTCCCTCTCTTTCTGTTCCACATGTATTCTCTCTCTGTCTCTGTCTCTCTCTCTCTCTCTCTCTCTCTTTCTCTCTCTCTCTCTCAATTTTTAAGTTTGTTTTAAACTTAAAAAAAAAATAGTGAGAATCCCTCTCGTCTTTGTGAATTACTCTTTACATTGCTTAAAGCAGAGTTTCAAGTTCCCATTATATAAACATTTACAGTGAAAATAATCTTTAAATTTTAATTTGAGAAGTTAATACACATGAAGGAATATTACATATGTTTTGTATGATTATTTATTGTATTATATAATATATGTACCTAAGATGTGCATACCCCCAAATTTTAAGGAAAAAAAATCTTGTAAATGAACTTTGTTTCTCAAACCTCTCTACCACCCCATCTATTCTGAATGTTATGCTTTCCATTTATAGTTTACCATTCTCCTGCAACAATATGTTGACAAAGTTTTCATATTTTTGAACTTCATATAAACTGAATCTCTACTTTGCTTCCCAATCATTATGTTTTTTAGACACAACTACATTGGGATACATAGCCATGCTTTATTCAATTCCATTGCTATAGAATATTTCGCTGGCTAAATATACAAATTATTTACACATTCTAATGTTGAGGAGTATTTGGCATGTTTCTGGTTTTTAGGTATTTGGAACAATCCTACATGTCAATCATTATGTGTGTATCCAGAAGTGTATGCGTGCAAGCATTTCTTGGGTATGGACCTGAAAGATGAAATTCTGGATGAAAAATCGTGTAAATTTCAACTTTTACAAAACAATGCTAAATTGTTTCCAAAAGCCACGTTACCCATTTGTGTTCTCACCAGCATTTCATGGATTCCTGCTCTTCGTCATCAGATGCTTTCGTTTTTGTGAACCTGGTATTATAAAATTGTGATGTGAGGGGCGCCTGGGTGTCTCAGTCGGTTGAGCTTCCTACTCCGGCTTAGGTCATGATCTCACAGTTCGTGGGTTGGAGCCCCACGTCGGGCTCTGTGCTGACAGCTCAGAGCCTGGAGCCTGCTTGGGACTCTGTGTCTCCCTCTCTGAACCCCGCCCCCCCCACACACACACACCGTTCATGCTCTGTCTCTCTGTGTCTCAAAAATAAATAAACATTAAAAAATAAATTTTATAAAATTGTGAGGTTATTTGCATTTACCAATAACTGATAAGGTTGTCATATTCTTCACACGTTTTCTTGCTGTTAGAATATAAAGCCAACGTGCGGTGTAGAAGAATCTCTCTGGAAGTCTTCTCCAGGAAAGTGCAGCTTTCCGAATGTTTTCTGTGTTTCTTGCATTGCATGTTTTCTGTATTTCTTGCATTTCTGTATTTCTTGTATTGCCTGCCAAGCAAGCACATGTTCAACCCATGCTTTGGCAACAGCCTCCAGCAAAGAATCAGGGAGCATCTCCAAGTCATGGCTTCCCCAGAAGCCCTACTTCCCACTCTGACAGAACCTTCTCAGCGTCCAACAGAACTACCACGTGAGCACCAACAGCTACTGCAGAGACCAACCAGCTGAGCAAAGTCCTTCTGAAGACATGTCCTGACCCTGATCAACAAGCAAACATAATCAGGCAGATCTTGGTGCTATCAGAGTGCAAACGATATCCTGAACTTTCTACCATGATCCTACATGAAGATTGTATGGAGAAGTTTGAGGTCACGGTTGATGATAAAACTTGGGCTTGTGCCCATACACCACAGGAAGCAGTTCAGTAAGACATCTATTTTTCAATGGGAAACTCTGTCGCATCTATAAAAAAAAAATGACCCTTTACAGAATTAACACTTCTGTACGAGGAAAGCCTACATTTTCTGCCCATGTGAAACTCTTACTAGAAGCTTATTCTTAAAAGTGCTTACATTTTTCTACTTGTATTTTTAAAAAACTAAAGCTGAAATCTTGACATTAGGAAAAGCAAAACTTAAAAAAAAAAAAAAAGATTAATTCTGAAATACTTCCCAAAGTCATTGTACCAAGTTTCACTCCCATCCTTGGTGGTGACGTTCCTGTTACTCTACCTTCTTGCGAGTCTTGGGTGGTCTGGGCAAGTCGCTTAACTTCACTTTGTAGGTGAGAAATATTTCCCTGTGATTTTCATCTTCTTACTCATTACCAGAAACAATGCTATGGGATTTAAATTCTGTGGGCTGCAGATTACTGTATGCTTTTTGTGGTAGCTTCTGAGATACAGCAGAAACGGGTTACATAAGAGCAAGAGAGATGAGAAGCATAAAGAAAAGGGCACAAACTAAAGTTTAGTAAGCACCAGCTGTGTTCCATGGGGCAGGTGGCTTATTTGCATTATTGAAGCAATCCTCATGGATCCTGTGAATGAAACATGGAAATGTCCCATTTTAACAGAAAAGGAAACCGATACTCAAAGGGCTTAAGAACTTCCCAAGGTCAATGGTGGTCAATGGTTTTCTTTTCACTATCACACTGGCTTGAACACCAAAGATTCCCCTTTTATGATGTTTCCTTCTACAGGAAATTCTTAATACATCACAGCTGGTGTTTGCAAATGAATTGAGATTCTTATGGTAAAGATGCTAAAATCCATTTTCTTTTTCTTTTTATCCTGGAACGAAGGTACAAGAAATAAATTCTTTACAAGAAGAAAACTAGCATTCAGAATTGAATTTTGGGGACGACTAGTTGGCTCAGTCGGTTAAGAGTCTGACTTCAGCTCAGGCCATGATCTCATGGTTCGTTCAGTTCGAGCCCCACATCGGGCTCTGTGCTGACAGCTCAGAGCCCAGAGCCTGCTTCAGATTCTGTGTCTCCTCCTCTCTCTGCCCCTCCCCTGCTCATGCTCTGTCTCTGTCTCTTGATGATAAACAAATGTTAAAAAAAAATTCAAAATTGATCCTTTTTTTTCCCCTAGTAAATTTCACTGTGGACAGCAATGGCAAAAAAAAAAAAAAAAAAAAAAAGCCATGCAAAACCATGTTTGATCAGATATTTTGCATGTTTTCTTGTATTTCTGAGTTTTGATCAAGGGTCTGATGCACAATTTTTGAAGTAATGACTTCAGGCGGCTTATTTAATCCATTTTAAATGATGGAATGACATTCTATAATGAACATTTTCTAGGGTATAAAAAATCAAATTAATGATATAGTAGACTAATAAGTAGAGTAAGACTATAATTAATGTGCTGTACAGTTCTGGCCTTGTATAAGAGGGTACAGCATTCTTTTAAAAAAAATTTTTTTTAATGTTTATTTATTTTTGAAAGAGGAAGACAGTTCAAGCAGGGTAGGGGCAGGGGGAGAGGGAGACCAAAGATCTGAAGCCGGCTCTGTGCTGACAGCAGAGAGCCCAATGCAGGGCTCGAACTCATGAACCGTGAGGTGGTGACCTGAGCCAAAGTTGGATACTTGACTGAGCCACCCAAGTGCCCCAACAGTGTACAGGATTCTAATCTTAGCTTGTAATTCTAATTTTATTATTACTCCAAAAAAGACAAAATGGAAAAATATATGTATCAAGGGGAGGGAATTCAGAAACCATCTTGGAAGAAGCCAGGGGCAAACTGGGTAACGTTGTATCGTTTTTATAACAATTGATTTGCAAAGTTTGCTTTGCAGCCCTTTCTTTCCAGCATTAATTTCTATTATAAATATAAGTGACATGAAGCCATGATGTTCCTGTTTTAAAGACTAAATCCATTTCCTAGGAAACTGCAACTGTGGCTTTAATTACTTAGAGGTCTTTCTCGTATATTCAGTGTTTTAATATTTTGGCCTATGTTTTAATGCTGTTGTTCTTCATATAAGATTTTCATTCATCCAATTTTGTAAATGAGAACTCCAAGAGAATCTGCTGCAGGACTTCTGACAACTGGCTGGTTTCTGCTCAGATTTGCTACAAGGTTGACAGGACCATCAGAATCTTATTTTATTCCTCTAAAAACTCTGAACTCTGATATTTCACACTCTAGTGTAAAGTCATTTGTGTGAATAGTTAGGTATCTAAATATAGTCTCTCTATCAGAATAAATCAGAAACCAAATGTTAATTAAGTATGAAATAGCTGGAGATTTACAGCCAGCTAAGTATTTATCTTAATCCACAATTAGAAATGGAATTAAAATCCTGTGCAGACCCATCATAACAATTATCAAGAAAATTTGATGACCAATTATTTCCACATTCTGCTATAGCAGAGCCTATACAAAGATTTATACATACATGCATGTGCCCCCAAAGCCCTAAAATAGAAAAGACAGGCTGATATGCAAAGACAATACAGATACAGAAAATGAAAATAATCAAAGTAAATATTCTAATCAACTTACAATGCTTTTCTTACATACAGAATCTACTTATATAATGATAAAACTGGGTTTTTAACTATAGGAAACTTAACTAAAAATGAGTGTTGTTCTCTTCACGCTTGGGGGTATGGATGCTTACCCCAGTGATTTGCCTTAGCTGAAAGCACTCAACTTTCCAAATTGCCTTCAGGCATGAGGGTGCACACCCATGTACCCCTACCCATGAGTGTGTGCACACACGCCCATGCACACACACTTACACACACGCACAGCTAACCCATTTCTTTTAGTGTTACCTCCCTTTACAAAAAGATTAGCCAGCTTGATTATTCCACCTAGAGCCTAGACCGAAGTCCAACTTAGATTTCTGAAAGTCTAATCCATCCTCAAAAAGTAAATATTTAACAAAGCATTTTAGGATGGCAAAGAAAAACTCAAAGATGTTTTCAAGTTTGGAAACAGAGTTTGGATTGTTGGTATAAACAAAGTCCTACATTGAAGGAACTCTTACTTACACTTAGAGGTTCAGGTGAGTTTGTGAATTTTTTTAGATCAGTTTCAAAGCACCTATGTTAAAAGTCGATAAAGTTAACCGTATCTTTGTGACCGAGAGCGATAGAGGAATAGCTCCTGGAATCTTTTCTATGGCAGGTTAGGACCAAGGAATCCACTGCCAGTGGGTAAAATTAAACCTACTGGGCTTTTTAAACACAAGTAATTCTAAGTATAATTAGCCGCACACATAACTATGCAGGCAGTAAAAGAGAGAAGGGAATTTTAGTAACCCAAGGAGATTTGTATACATACCTTCTATTGTCTCACTCAGCCAGTGGGTGTATACGGTCCCTATACTAACTCTATAAATTTTGTCCATCCCATTGTGTGTAGGGAAGGAACCAGGATGGTGAGATTTCATCACGTTCATATCCTTAGCCACCACGGTCAACTTACAGAACATTTTAGATGAGGTTGAAGTAGAATACAAAATTTTAGCGTGTTAATCTAATCAGATGGCTAAATTCTGAAACTCCAAGAGATTCAGTACACCGCATACTTGCTTTGATCAAGAGCCCCTTGGCCTCAAAGATTTTGGAAGTAAAGGCTTCTGGAGCCCCTGTGAGCCCCTCCAGTTGCTTAGGCGATTGACCTCCAAACATCCATCCAGCATCCCTTTACCATGTTAAACTACCCTAAGCTCGATGGAGAATCCTGGATTTATTTGAAGCCCTTCAGATCTATCTCATCATTTGAGAAGAGGTTGCACTAAGCAAATACTTGCTGAATGTGTCACTGTGGATCAGGCTTTAATTTTCTATGGAAAATTCCAAGAACACATCTCAGAATGGGTCCAGATTTTCAAGCATCTCTTCTATCATGATAGCTCAGTTTCAAGAGAAATTAATTTTACTGGGGAAAAAAATGCTCTGCCCATGTGTCAGTCAAGACTCAAGAAGATGAGGAGAGAGCAAGGGAGAGGAGGAGTCCTTCTCCTTCAATCATTAAAAAAAAAAAAGGAAAACAAGGGGAAAAAGGCCTGCTCCACAGCAAGGGGACTTTCACATACCCATGCAGATGCCAAGAACTGTGGGAGGGAAGTGCCCTGTGCTTCAGCCAATTAGGGCCAACCCCTGGAGCTGCGGGTGGAAATGGTCCAATTCCAATGAAGCCTACAAAGGCGGAAGGGCCCTTCTCAAATGGAAATTTGGGTGCAGATAAAAAGGGGACCCAGACGAAAATGAGTAGGAAACAAGTGTTCTGTTGATCAAGAAAATATTTATCTCTCATAATGTCTTCTTTCACAAAGCTCTCTTCTAAATGATGTTTAGGCTCTCTTCTAACTGACTGAGAGGCTCAGTCAGTTGAGTGACTGACTCTGTATTGCAGCTCAGGTCATGATCACAGGGCTGCAGGATCAATCTGTGGGCTGGGCTGCAGGCTAAGTGTGGAGCCTGCTTACGATTCTCTCTCTCCCTCCCTCTGCCCCTACTCCCTGCTTGTGTGCATGCCTCTCTCTCTCTAAAAAATAAATAAAATAAAATAAAATAAAATAAAATAAAATAAAATAAAATAAAACAAAATAATAAAAAAATAAAATAAAGCAATGCTTAGGATACCTGGGCTTCTTGAAAGTACCTTGGCTTTCTTGAAATGGCTGAGTTAAAAACCAAGAGTCATCCAAGATTTCCTCTTGGAATTAAAGTGAAGATGTATGCTATATATAAGTCCATAATCCACACCTCAAGAATTGTGTAATCTAAGTCATCTCAGTAATTCTTTCATCAATGTGTTCAGTAATTCGTTCATTAGGCCTACAGCTATGAGCATTTCTACAATCAAAGTTAACAAGCTTTTCTAGGCCAGTTACTAAAATTCCACCTTTTATTAGTTAATAGACCATATTTCGCTAGTGTTTTGAGTAAATATCTCCGAGAGCTGGATACATACTCATAGCATGGCTCGTAACGGAGCACACTTCTAGATCCCAGCAAGTCCTCAGGATCTCTGACTGTGCCGGGAGCTTTATGGAAAGGGGACATTTTCTATGGCAATGATGCAGACTCAATCTTAAAGATGCCTGTGGTTATGGGTTCTACAGTCAGTTTCATTTGGAAAGATTTGCCAAGGAATTTGTAGATTCTTCTTCCCCAAAATTCTGAAACCTGGCTGGGATGACTTAGGCAGATTTTACAGATCCCATACCCACTGAAGAGTGGAAGACAGAGGATCTGAAACGTGGAGCATCTTCCTATTATTGTTTTGATGGGAAGAATGTCTTAAGGCTTCCCACCATCCCGAGAAGTCCATCCCTATTCTTAGGTTGATATGATAAAACACTGAATCTGAGGAATAAAGAGGTGATGATGTCATGGGTCTCATTCAGTAAAACTGTCTCTCTCTGTAGTCTCGTCTAGGAAATAAATTTGAAGATTGGAGATTATTTCTGTCAGGAAACATGTTTTCCTCCAAGAAAATGTCCTAATGAATTCTCTAAATACTAGCCTGTCTTCTCTTGTACAGCTTGTGCAGTCCGTGATTGGATTATAGACCCCTGGAAGATTAGACAAATGGGACATAACAATGCTGTCATCAATTGCAAATTAGCTGTTCCACTAAATAAACACATTCTGATGGGAAGAACTAACCTAACTCTGGTCAAATTATGGACCAAAATCCCATTTACGTGGTGAGGATGCCTGTCTGGGTCAGTATCTAAATCCTCAGGAATAAAATCTAACCCTGTTTGGTTAAGTTTGAATATGAAGGCATCCAAACACCATTATGCAGCAATATAAATATGCAGAAAGACAACTTTGAACATCAAAACCAAGCATTCTGAGATGATGTAAAAGAAGAATAAAGGAGGAATTTCAGGCCTTGCTCTTCTGCCAACTTTCTATGGGTAGCATTCTTCATCATTTGAGTTTTCGAAATTTCCTTATCAGGCAAATAACTTTATACTACATCAGAAAATTATGTATATTATTTGTTTGCATAAAGAAGTCACCTTTCTCGTAGTTAACATAGAGAAGGAATTCCTTTATCAGCTTCTCCTAGGCTAAATTATTTCTTCATTTCCCTTCTACTTTTCAAAAACCAGTGTGGGTACAGTGGAAATTCGAAAGAACACTGCAGGAGGAGAAGTTGGGATTTCAAGGTTCTGAGTTCTAGCTCTGCACTTCCTGGTCAGCAGCGGGACAGCTACCAAGGCATCTCAAGTTTTGCCCCTCAGTTTTTTCACCAATAAACTGGATTAGTAGCTCTAACTCTTCTCAATCCGTGACATGATGTTAGGCTACAAAACCCATCTCCCCAGCACTGAAGCCACAACATAAACCCATTGTGTGTAGGTGTCCCTTCTCTCTGAGCACATAATGCAACCTGCCCCAGACCGTCCTTTAGGCATGTCTTAGATTAGAGAGTCAGTTCACTCCCATCTGTCATCCAAAGGCCTTGAAAAATGATACCATACTTGGCTGTAGATTTGACAGAAGGGACACAACATATGCAAACCTCATAAAAATCCACTGTAAACGGCTCTCCTTTTCCCAAAATGCCTCACCCCATAGCAGCTGCTTCCTTCTCTCTTCTTTCTGCATGTAGCTCAGCCACCAGCACACGGCACTTACTCTCATTTCTTCTGCTTCCTGCTATGTGGCTCCTGCCACCTTCCAAGAGCTCCTGCTGTCAACACACACGCCTCCTCACAGCATGAAGTCATTCTGGATATCAGCTCTAAACCCCCTTTTCTCTTAATGAGTGCCCCTGAATTCTAGTAAATAAAAATGTCCCGTCTCCTTGTATCTATCTAGACCTCCATGTCCTATCTGTTCACATGGATGCTATGGAGGTGACTTGGCCCCCTGAGAGCCCCTTTCACCAGCAAAGCTCCAAAGCAAAGCACTCACTGTTGAGGGAGATCCTCAAGAGGATGTGACTGCCAGCTGACCCGCGAGCTGGACTCAGGTAATCAATGGGAGGTTCCTCACCCCCTCCCCTGTCCTTGGAAAGTATGTTCTGTCCACAGTTCCCATAGCTGGAGCTCTTCCAAAGACATAGCCTTGAGAGAGCGTGGTGTTGAGATCACCTGGACTGAATATGTGACTGAACTCAGTTAAGGACTCTACATAAACTTTCAGGATTCTGGTGGCCAGGTGTAAGAATTTACTTGCCTTGTAAATTGCCACCTTAAGACGAGTCTCATATGCAAGTTCCCTTGCCTATGAAAATTGCCCCCTACCAATCTGGAGTGGTCTGTCTCTTTCTTTGGTCTCTCCTTGCCCTCCATATCCAGGGTTATGTTGTCAAACAACACTTACAAGAAGCTTCTGCTCCTAGGATTAGCTCAATGTGACAAGATTTGCTAACTTAATAGAAATCAAAACGAGCGCCTGGGTGGCTCAGCCGGCTAAGCGTCTGACTTCGGCTCAGATCATGATCTCCCGGTCCGTGAGTTTGAGCCCCGCGTCGGGCTCTGTGCTGACAGCTCGGAGCCTGGAGCCTGCTTCAGATTCTGTGTCTCCCTCTCTCTCTGCCCTTCCCCCACTCATGCTCTGTCTCTCTCTCTCTCTCTCTGTGTCTTAAAAATAAACATTAAAACTTATTTTTAAAAAATCAATGTCCTTAATCCTGAACAAAGGAGCAAACTTTTATCTATTGGACATAGAAGAGTTGATATTTACTTGTGATTCTGTTTTTCTTTTGAGTGGATATAAGTGTCCGACCCCATCATACATAAAGAAATACCTAAACTGAAAACTGGTGATTCTGTGAACGATACATGTCACTCTTCACAACCACCTGCCTTTGTGATCTCTGTGCACATATCAGATTCAACCAAAATGTGTCTAAAACTCCAGATAACACATACTCATTTAGAAAATTTTCAACTCCCTTTACGTTTTTAGGAGATTGGATTTCATGACAAACGGAATTTAAGGGGTTCAGGCATGTCCCCTTCTGTTTACCCAATTGTATCCCCTCGTCCAAATCCTTCTGATGAGAAAACGAAAACCGGTGAGATGGGTTTTCAAGTCATTTCTAATTAAAAGAGTATTTGGTGCTATCAGTTTTCTTTTATGATTTTCTGGAACAAACCACTGAATGAAAAACTTCGTGTGAAACAGGAAAAACAGACCTTCATTCAGTTTCGTTTCATTCAGTGTCCAGAACGGTCCCTGGCTCATAGTCCTTAATAAATATTCACTAAATGTATCAATCCAAACAGTCTTTCAATGAGCACTTTTTCTTCAATGACCCCAAATTCATATTATTAGTAAAAACCAAACATGGGCTTTTATTCCCAAAGAAAAGGAAGAAGAAAGTGAATCCACTTAACTTAGAAAATGGCCTTGGACATCATTAACAAGAAGATCAAGGCTGGGCTTTAGGCAGAAGAGGCAGCCTGCCCCTGACATCTTCCTGGCCACCTGCTGGACTCCTGGAGTTTACGGGCAGTTGCTGCAGTGAAAGTGTTCAAGCCTGGGCTCGAACCCCGTGTGCAGCACTGGCTACCGAGGCATCTTGGGCAGGTCTTTTCACTTGTCCCCCACCTCGGGGGGCTCCGTCTGTGAAACTGCCTGGAATGGATAATGAATACCTCAGTTTTCTCTCCTCGAAAGTGCTCCTGAGACATAAACTTTATTTCTTTGAAGTGTTAGTGCAGACACATTCCTCCAAGATTATAGCGTCCTCCTCCAAGCAAATTAAAAACGACTCTTTTTTGGAGAGGAGAGTTTTATCCAGGCACTGGTTTCTCAGTGAGTAGAATGAGAACGCCAGGAAAGTTTGCAGAGTAAGAGCACGGGAGCTGAAGACAAGTTCTTCTAGCAACCAAGTTTGACTCAGGCAGATCCTTTATGGAAAACAGAGGGTAGTGGGGGTCTTGCTTTGATTCTGTCCCTAGCGGTTGCGCCACTGGACTGCACAGGGCCCCCGAGGGACCATCCGCCAGCCGCTGGAAGTGACAGCCGCCAGCCCAAGTGGAAAGACGGAATTACCCTCCGGCAAAGACAGGCACTTCCAAAGTTCCATTCCCTCCGCAGAAGCCATCTATATCCCACAACCAGTAGATACCAGGAAGGGAAAGAATAGAAGCTTCCTGACCCCAAAGTGCAATAAACAACAGCCATCTCGGCTCCTCAGCTGCAGTGGGCTTGGCGAAGCCTCTTCGGTGCTTCTTCGAAGCTCACCTTCTCCCTTCTGCCCCGCCCTGCTGCCTGCACTGTCTCACAGGCACTGCTGTTGAACATACCCCCGAAGTGTGCAAAGCATTCCTGCCCAACACACTCCCCCCACCCCCCCCCAAAAAAAAAAAAAAAACTGTGTGTGCGCAAAGTTCAGGGGCAGAATCAGTTTCCTTGGAAATTCAGCCTGAGGCACCAGCAAAGTATATTGGTGGTGATCTAAAAATGGACTGGCTTCTCAAGGATCCTCAGTATAATTCCAATGGCAGCATTATGGAAACGTGGCAGCGTGCTTTATGTGTTCATTTGCAAGCCACGGAGGGATCCGAAAACTCATTATATCCAGGACCTGGAAACATCTTGGCACATAATAAATGCTCAGTGAATAACTGTAGAATGATTGAATTAATAGTTGAATTAATATTGTTTCGCGAAACCAATGGGCTGAGGGATAAACTGAGGTTAAAACCAGAGAGCCTTGGCCCAAGGCTTTTAACTTCCCTCCAAGTGCTTCTCAACCCCCCTCCCACACTTACCCCCCTGGGGACTAGGTCAGAGCACAGGCTCAGGCATCAGGACTGAATCCTGAGGCCAACGCCCACTGCCGAGAGAGAGCTATCGCACCACCAACTCGGGAGTCACTTCTGACTCCAGAAGGAGCTCGTTTTCAAAAAATAAAATGATTTGAAGAAAGTATTTTGCTTTCCCAAATAATAGTACTATACCTTTCTGCATGTGTTTCTTTAAATCCAGAACTATGAATCTGGAGCTTTGGAGGGGAAGGGGACAGAAGGCAGGGGAAGGGGAGACGAGGGCCCTGGTGGTGTGCGTCTTTCCTTTTTCATTATTTGGTTTGGACAGGAAATGCATGCATCTAGTGATTGGAAGCAGCTGTGGGCTGTGACACGGGGGCAAGAATCGAGCAGAAGTTCCTGCAGACGCAAATCCCTGAAGCAGCTCCCCAGCTCTCCCCTGCTCTGCTCTAAAGTTCCCCAGGACACCCTGCCTCCCCTTCCCCTCCCCTAGTCCCGGCTCCTCCCTCCTCCCCGCTGAGGAGCAGGGACAGCAAGCGACTACGTGTGAAGAATTTCACATTCAAGTGTGCAGGAGGCAAATTTCACTCAGGAAAGTTTCAAAATAGAAACAACATGGCTTAAGGGACGATGCAGGCTCAACATGGGTGCTGACGAGAGGCGAGGGGATGGAGGCTGCAAGGAAGTGACTTTTAGACCTCAGTTATAAGGGGGGCAGAAGTACCCACGTCATCAGTCAGGACGCACTAGGTTGGGCTGTGGCAACAAATGACTCCCAAACCTGAAGGATGTTTTCTTCTCGCGTGATCCCTGGCTAGCAGGTGACAGCTCCTACCTACTCCACCCTGCCTTCACTCCTGGACCTAAAGAGAAGGAGTAGCCCCATACCAGGGGCATGTTGGGCTTACAAGAGGGAAGACAGAGAGAGATGGCCGACCACAGCAAGCTCTTAGCTTTTCCACGTGGAAGTGATGTGAGCCACCCTTGTTCATTTCATTGGTCAAAGCCAGGCACGGTGAGGACATCAGCGTTCAACAGGATGGGGGTGTGTGATCTTCCCACAGGCAGGGGCACCGAAATCACACGGTCAGGCCAGCCAGAGAGTAAGTGGCAGAGCGAGGCCTCTCCCAAGGTCTTTGCCAGAAGCCATCCTGGCATCAGGTTTTCATCCAATAAATACTTGTCTCCATGCCTGAAGTAAACAGATAAGCGAGCGAATTACTGAATGACTACAGAAGCCCGACTCCGCCCGGGGTTTTATCTCGGCACTGTTAATTTGCAGGAAAGACCTATTGGCATAATTAAGGGGAAAGGGGTCATTTACAGAATAAACCTCCAAGGGCCACCTTCCACAGCTCTCGTGAGGACAAGCCGTCACCGGCAGAACTGTCAACACAATTAAGCCGAAGAAACTGTGTCAACAGTGAGAGGCTCCATTTTTATATTTAAAAAGAGGCACCAGGGAGGCTGGCCAGCCTACGTTCTGAACCAGAGCCAAAACCCGATTGCAGTAGCATGCGCTGAGACTTTGTGTACTTTTCCATTGTGAGAGGTTGGGCTACTGTGTAATAGGTCCAGCCCGGCCTTCCTGTGACAGCTCGAACCTGTGACAGTTTCACAATTTGAAGACAAGTCCTAAGTCCCACGTCCAAGGTAAAGTACATCCCCCTAACCGACCAAACCGCAACACTATCATCTTGCTGAAGTTCTGAGTCAAAGGAAAACAAGATTCTACTATGATAATCTGCGCAGAGACTTTTTCAGTGAACAGATCTAAAATGCAAAGGCAATGGAGAGTTCCTTTTCAGTTTGTTCGGAAACTATTTGTTTGGGCGGCTTCAACTGGTAAAGACAGATTTAAAACCTTAAAAGAGCAAAAATGGGAAGGAACAAGTATTCTTTTATTCACGGGTCGATGTTTCTTCTTTTTCTGAAAAGGAAAGAGAATAAGGAGAAAACCCACTGAAATATTGCGTATACAGTTATATTTGATACAGTCACACATGAGCAACGGGTAACAAAGTGGATAGAAATCTGTTACACTAACTGAATGGGCTTTCCACAACTCTAAAAGAAATAGCCTGGTGATTTTTATTTAAGCATGTGAAATGAATTCTACTCTCATTAAAATTTTATATGTGTTATGAATAAATATGGTGAGCTACTTAGTTGAAGAGCTTAGGTCTTGTGTTCTGTACATCATACACTGGGTCTCCAAAGTGTCCTTCCCGTAATAGATGCTCAGTGCAAATCAATCAGCAATAATGTCCCCATGAGAGAGGGGAAAAGATGGCAATTGTGCTTCCATCCAATCTATTCTTAAGGCTCATTATTTATTCATCTTAAGTCTTCTCCCAAGCTTTGGAGGTGTTAACAAATGAAGAAACATCACAGTGTTGCAAACTCTTTCTCATTTTAGACGCCAGAGCCACTAAACCTTTCAGACGGCATACATCAAAGGAAGCCACATCTTCCCATTGTGGATCATCTAAGGAGAGAGAGAGAGACACAATTCCTAGGTGGATAACTGCTTCCAGCAGTTAGAAATCTAAACCAGATCTTTGGTCAGGCTGTGGTTAGTATGTGAGTTTTGAGACATACTAGTTATTTATTCAGTGTCTGTTCTGGTTTTGAGCCAGACAACAACAACAACAAAAACTGTAACATTGAATGTGCTTCTTCTGCGTGCCAGGAAATCTCCTGAGCACCGTACGTATATTAATGAACACATTTCATACAACCTCTATGTTCTGGCCCATGGTTTTACAATCCCTAGTATCACCTAGGGAATTTGTTTGGGGGAGAGGGGTCGTTTGTCATTGTTTTTCTTGAACACTGAATACCCTAAATCAGAATCTCTGGGGATGGACCCAGGCATCCGCACTTTGTAAAGCTCCCCAGACAATTTCACTGTGGAGTCAAGGTCGGTAAGGGTAAATAGTTAGACCTTTTCTACAAACAGGGCACGAATAACAGTCACGTAGCTTTGACCAATCACTTAGGACCTAGTCTTTTAGTGGGAAATCTACCAGTTTCTTCTTGAAACGTGCTCCCCCAGAAACATAAAACTAATTGGAGGCTCATTTGATCTAGATCTGGGGATAGCGGAGAGCCAGTTATTACTTCCAAATGCCAGGCAGAGAGAGAGACCCACAGAGTCTCCCGGCCGACCATCATATCATGTCTCACTGCCATCGGGCACCCCAACTTTCAGGGAGTTCTGCAGTACTCTGCGGGTACAGTTTTTTCCTGGGATGACTTTGCTGGCCCAAACTTGCCGACAGAAACCTATCTCAAGGGCAGATTATTTCAGAGGTCTCGTTTCCATTCCCTGTCACTGAGTTTTGGCGAGGACCCCACAGTGCATCCTGGGATTGTCTTGAACTCCAAATCTTACTGAGAGGGGAGAAAATAGGTGGAGGGCGGGGACGGGAGGGGTGGGTGGTGGGGAAGAGGGTGCCGTGGAAATTAGACTTTCCCCATACACTTTTTTTATGTTGCAGTATTTATTAACATGGTGATATTTATACAGTACATCCTTTTTTTCTTTTTTATCGTGGTAAAATGCACATAACACAAATTCTTTAAGTGTACAGTTCAATGATTTAGGTCTTGTGAGTAAACGTATTCACACTGGTGTGCAGCCATCACTACCGTCCATCCTGATAACTCTTTTCATCTTGTAATACTGAGGCTCTACACCCATTAAACAGTAACGCCCCATTCTCCTCTCCCTCTAGCTCCTAGCCACTGCCATTCCACTTTCTATCTCTGATCTTAACACTTTCCACGTGTGCATGATTCAGTAATTATTTGGGACCCTGATGGAACCCCAGATCTTTCCCCTTTAGTGCTTCCTGAGTGTGTTTTCTCCCCACACGACACATGGCGAAAGGACTGGGGCCTTGTGACCAGTATTGAGCGAGCGACATTTACCCCTCCCGTGCTGTGTGTATCTGTCAGAGAATGGAGGGACATTGTCCATTGTTGGTTAGTTGGAGTCACTTGGTGAGAGGAAGATCTCCACGCCGTCCCACAGAACTTTCTGTGTTGGTAGAAATGTGCCATCCAATTTCGTGTCACTGACAAATATGGCAGCCACTGTCTCTGTGTGGCTATTGAAACACTTGAAGGAGCTAAGGAACTGAACGTTTTATTGAAATTGAAACTTAATTTCACATGTGCCTAGTAGGTACCATATTGGACAGTGTAGCTCTAGATAAGTTCTTACTGTAGCCTCAGTCCTGGATTTTGTGGTAAATTTATTCTTTCCAGTGTTTTTAATCCTGGGGGAGGAATGTTACTTAACCTTGCTGAGCCTCAGTTTATCCATTTATACAGTTACCATAATTTCTATCCCTTAGTTTTGGTGAGCTTTATATGCAATAAATAATAATGGCAGCCTGTCTTGTTTTGCTTAGGTTGCTATAACAAAATATTACAGACTGGGTGATTTAAACACATTTCTGGAGGCTAAGTCCAAGATCAAGGTGCCAGAAAAGTCAATTCCTGGTCTTCCTCACTTGCAGATAATGACTTTGTGTCTTCCCATGGTAGAAAAAGAGAGTTCTGGTCTCTTTCTCTTTTTTAAGGACACTAATCCCATTATAGGACCCTATCCTCAGCACCCCATCTAAACCTACTTACTTCCCAAAGGCTGCCCCCTCCAAGTACCATCACTTCACGATATTAGGGCTTCAACACGTGACTTTTGGTGGGGACACAAACATTCAGTGTATAACACCCAATGAGAACAAAAGCTAATTACTTTTCAGTTAGAAATAATGAAAAAGTAATGACAAATTATGTTTGGGTATGTAGCAAAAAAGTCCAGCCATATAGATTGAAATGGCCATGATATTGAGCTCCATCTTGTGTGCTAGGAAGACATTTAAAAGACGTAGATGGGATTTCTCCTCAGCATGTCCAAGCCGTACCTACAAACTGCTCACCATTATCATCCTACAGGGATAGAAAATAAGAGTTGGCTTCCACAGCCCGGATGAGTGGAAAGACAACAGCAGGATTATAAATTGCATTCATATGTTTCAACTTGGGTCATATACCAACTCTCTTAGAATGAGCAAAACTGAGAAAAGGAACCCAGAAACACATTCATGCCAGCTTAATAGGATTCAGACTCTACCTCATTACCTTTGCAAGGGACCCCTGGCAAAGTATGAAATTAAAGCATCATACCAGGCTGAGTGAACACAGTTGTCTATTATTCAAGTCACTGCACCTGCCCTAAACTCCACAGCTGCTTCCCCCAAATGTTTCCCAGAATTTCTAGAGAGTTGGTTGTCACATAAAGGGTGGGCACCCTGTGAGAAGAAGGTTTTCCTTTTGGAGCTGTGTGTCTACTGCAAGTACCCAGTTTTTATTTAGATTGAATATTTATTTGGGATCGGATTGAAGGAAATTCCAATGAGGCTGAAGCCTTTCCAAGCCATACCTTTGCTCCAACACTGGTATATTGGAAATGAACAAGAAAGTGAATGGCTGAGTGAAAGGCAATTCACTATGGTCTATGGCAGTGTGAGATGCTTTTTTTTCTTTCATTTTCTTTTCTCCTTTCTCCTTCTCCTTCTCCTTCTCCTTCTCCTCTTCCTCCACCTCCTCCCCCCCTCCTCCACCCCTCCTACCCCTTCCTTCTCCTCCCCCTCCCCCTTCTTCTTCTTCTTCTCCTTCTCCTTCTCCTTCTTTTGGCAAAAGTAAGAAGATAGAGAGGAGAAGTGTGAATTGAGAATCTTCTATTATAAAAATGTTATAAAAAAATCCCCAAATTCTTAAGTTGTTTAAATGTTGTGAAAGAGATTTATTCAGAAATTCAATTTTTTTTTCTGGGATTTCTCAGAACAGATACACTTTCGGAGAATCAACAAATTTCCATTTCCCATTCCCAAAACTTTTGTGTGCCACCAAAGCATTTTCCTGAAGGGGAAGCCAGAAAAAGGTCACAAGTTTATGTCATTATTGACTTAGACGTGACTTATTTGATTTTCTGAGAAGGAAAAGCAATTAATCCATCTTACCAGCAAACCCAGTTTGTGAATAAAACCAGTATGTGTCTCTTGATGAGTTCCAAGTAACCAATACCATCTGAGAAAGGGTTAATGCAATCCCCATCTATTTTCATAGCTATCCTGAAATAACCCTGTGGGAATGTTGTGAACCTGACACAGGTCACCCAGTAGAGAAAGTCAGACTTCAGTTCCCCTCACAAGGATGATTTTGGCTACTTCGAAACAAGAGCTCTAGCGACAGGACTCTGTAGTGAAGACAGTTTGTGAATGACCAGAAAGTCATCGAGAGAGAACTGGTGGGAGAATCCAGGTGGCAGTGTCTCCATGAACATATTTGCAGGTGAATTACTCTATGCGTTGCTCAGGGGCTTTGCCTCTGCTCTTCAGCAAGGGAGGAATCAGCAGACATGGAATATGACCACTGCCTTTAACATTCAACTTCGAAAGTTTCAACATTATGTACATCATCTTGCAGGGGTTCTCATGCATTGTTTTAAAAGTGTTCCATAATGAAACTATGACTTCATCCCTATAAAGCCACTCACTATCCATCCTTTGGAGACTCGGTGCAGGCATCACCTGCTCCAGAAATTCTTCTGTGATGCTCTCTTCCTGCACCCCAGGCTCCATAAACCACATCCATGGCAACCCAGGCTTCCCCACATCACAGGTCTTATCACTGTGTTGAGAAATTTCCTGCTTAGATGTCTGCTTCCACATGGACAAGAAGCCTCTCCAGGCTGGGGTCTGCGTCTGCCTCTTCCTGTGTCCATCCAGAACACCATGCCTGGCACAAAGCAGGTTCTCTGCAACTGTTAGTTGAGCTCAAATGAACTGAGACCTTTGGGGATGGGATTTCCCAGTGCTATAAATGAGCTATTTTAAGTCCCCTTCCTATGTGAAATAAAAGGGGGCTTTTCACAGCCGTTAAGTCTCCTATGAGCCATTTCTCAAAACTAAAATATGTTTATATGTATTTTCGGCTGTGCTAACCCCTGGTGTTTTCTGGTCTTCGGCCAGAGCTCTTCTGCATGCTGGGACCCGTTCCTTTTTTTCAAGTGTCTTGATACTCGTGTGTTTTTTTTTTTTTTTTCATCTCCATGGTGTTTTTCCTTCTACAAATTATGTTTCCCTTCGGACTCTTTCCTCTGGCAGGGTACAAGCTCATGGAAGAAAAGTTTGCATAGCATTCCTGATTTTTACAGGAAGCTCTAAGGAAAAAAATGGAGGGATGATCTCCACGTTTTAAATAAGGTTCATTTGGGGATTATCTACCATTGCAGTATCCCACTAAAATTCAATAGAAAAAGTTTTGACAGCATACCTTGCCTTTTTATAAAAATCCACAATTTTATTTCAATGTCAGAAATGCACTAGGGGCGCTTGGGTGACTCAGTCAGTTAAGCGTCCAACTTCAGCTCAGGTCATGATCTCACAGTTTGTGAGTTTGAGCCCCATGTCGGGCTCTGTGCAGACACCTAGGAGCCTGAAGCCTGCTTCGGATTCTGTGTCTCCCTCTCTCTCTGCCCCTCCTCTGTTCATTCTCTCTCTCTCTCTCTCTCTCTCTCTCTCTCTGTCTCAAATAAACAAACATTTAAAAATAAATAAATAAATAAATAAATAAATAAATAAGAAATGCTCTGAAGAAAATTTGGATTGAATATCCGGGGGAAGTAATCTGCCAACTCAAAGGTAAACAAGGTGCAAAGGGGAAAATACATGATAACCTCAAAATCTAATCAAAGTGGGAGGGCACCTTACAATTGTAGATTCGAAGGAGTCTTCTTAAGATTCTTGCATTCATGTCATAAGATTTAAGTCCCACAAAGACTGGGACCATGCCTATCTTGCTCATCACTCTCCCCCAGTTTCCAGCACAGCGCTGGGCTCATAGGGGGGTCTTGGTATTTATTAAACAAATTAACAAATATTTCTGGATAATCAAATAGGTGGGGTTAACAGAAATAAGTGGGTCCAGCTCTTTGGAAATACTACCTTTCTCCTTCATACACCTCAGCAGAGCCCCGGTCCCAGGGCTGGTCAGTGATGTCACTTCCAGAGTTTCACTGAGCCTCTGAATAACTTGAAAAGTATTAGTTTTATCCTCAGTGTACAGAGGAGAAAATGAAAGCTCCACGAGGCTAAGTAACTTCCCAAAATTATAGAGCCTATATAGGCAATGCCAAGCCCTGACTTCTTTTCACTACGACACAGTGCCTCTCAAATGACAAGGATATGTCATCATTCTGTCACAAAATTTGGGGAAGGCCCATGCTTCCAGAAAATTGTGGCTTTCAAGATGGTCACATGAACCAAAACAAAGAGAACTAAACTACAGTTGCAGCATGCCGGTAACCTTTTTCTTCTTTTTCATTAATGTGAATCCATATTTTCCATCAACATCCTTTGCGACGCCTGCTACTCTGGCATCTGGGCCGCTTGAACGTTTCCTATAGGCTTTTGATACATTGATAGTAAGTGAAGAGAATTAAGCAGTGTCTCAGGAGCCCGATGAACATCAGAGACCATGTCTTGCATTCCAGTGGCTGTCTCAAATGCAAAGAATTTTTGGTAATCTCCCCTCAGAGGTTTTAAGTCTTTAAGTAAATTCTTCAAGACAGCACAAGATCCATGTGGTTTACTTTTTACATAAATCACATCAGGGGGACCTGATAACATTCCAGTCACTCTTTGTAGCATCTCAAAGAAATGAAATCCCTTCTGAAATGCACTAGCCAGGAAAAAATGTCATGTTTTGGTGAGGCTGGCTGAAGGCTGCCATGGGATTTAGATAAGGGATTCCCAATGAGGATCTGAGTCACAAATCATTTATTTAATCGTTTAAAATAGTCAGGAATCATCCGCTCCCCCAACCCAAAATGTAGAACACTGATAAGCTCTAAAAAAAAAAAGAAAATACCCCAGTGAAACATGATGTATCAGCTTCACGTCCTCTTATTAATTTTGCAGTTGTTATCATCAACAGAATTAAATGATGGCTTCCCACAGTACTGGGAAAAGGAGAAAAAGTGAAGACAGAGTGATTGACCTTGTACTTGTACTACAGCCGACACTATTCTTTCTACCTCAGTTGCTCTACCTGAGACGGTTACCCTAAATAATAAGGTTAGATTGGAGACTGTTCTCCAGGGTTCTGTCACGGTTCTTTCAGGCTTCTCCAGAGAAATGGAACCAACTGAGAGAGAGAGAAAGAAATAAGGTTACAGGAATTGGCTCATGTGGTTGGTTATGAGGCTGAGAAGTCCCACAGTCTGCCATCTGTAAACAGAGAACCAGGAAAGCCAGTGGTATTATTCATCCCTAGGACAAAGGCCTGAGAACCAAGAGCTGTAATGCCTGAACACAGTAAAATGGATGTCCAAGATCAAGAAAAGAGAGAAAGAATTTACCCTTCTTCCATCTTCTTGTTCTATTCAGGCCCACAATAGACTGGATGATGCCCATCCTCATTGGTGAAGGTGGATCTTTCCCTACTCAGTCTACAGATTCAAATGCTAATCTCTTCTAGAAACACCCTCACAGATACACTCAGAAATGATGTTTAATAAACTATCTAGGCATCTATTAGCCCAGTCTAGTTGACACATAAGATTAACCATCATAAAGACCATATCTAAAGGGTCTTAGTTCAAATTAAGTCCCCAGTGAGCCTTCCACAAGCCAACTCCTTTACTCTTTGCTCTCCAAATGTTGGAATCACAGTCCCTTATTTTTAGAAATATGTAAGTGGAAAGGACCTCAAAAGATCTTCAGCTCAATTCTCCTGCTCCATGGAGGTTTGGAAATTATCTAGTGTTTGAAGAGCCTGAGAACTTAATCCATAATTTTCTCTTACAGATTAGCTTACTTATGTGGGTCTAACAAAACGCTCTTTCCAGAAACTTAAATCATGCCCTGTTGGATTCTATATAGCTAGAGAATAGCAATGACTTTTTATATCTCAAAAAACAATCATGAAGTTTTCACTTCTGTTTCTTTCACTGGCCACCAACTGTCTTAGGTAAATTTCTTCTGTATGTAAGTAATAGAAACCAACTTCAGCCACCTTCACAAGGAATTTATCACATACTATGTAGGCATAGTGATACAGCTGAACATCAAGAAAGGACTAAAATTATGAGATGGAAAGACTCTAGAACTAAGATGACCCTCCTAGCAACACACAATGGAAGCCAGACTCCCCAGGGTCAAGTCCCTCTTCTATCACCGGCAGGCTGTTTTCAGAGAAGGACCTTTGTCACAAACCAATGCTTCTCTATCATCATCAAATCATGTACTCTTTCTGAGCCCCCAGAAGGTCCACTGCTCTTCTCTAAATTTTGTCACCAAAAAGTATAGATTCAACTCCATGGATGGGATGAGACAAATGCACTATTTTTCACCTGTAAAAAAGCTCGGCATTTTACATGTAATGAGAAGTACCCATGATTTATACATATACCTAATGTCACCACATCTACCAAATAACTGAGCTCCAGAAGGAAGAGAGGGAGCTAATATCTACAGAGCACCCATTATACCAGACCCTATACAAAAAATTCTCTTTTTTAATCTTGTAAGGTTGGTATTGCTAACTTTTTTAATGTTTAAATTTCTTATGTGAAAACTAGGGATACATATTTTTGCCATGGATACCCATTGCTGTGGGTTAAATGTTGGTGTCTCCCAAAATTCATATACCGAAGCCCCAACCTCCAGTGTGAGGGTATTCACAGGTGAAATCTTCAGGTGATAATTAATGTAAATGAAGTCATGAGAGTAGAGTCCCAACAATGGAACCGATGGCCTTAAAAGATGAGGCCATCAGCACTTTCTCTCTCTCTCTCTCTCTCTGCCATATGAAGATACAGCAAGAATGTAGCCATCTGTAAACCAAAATGGCCTTCACCAAGAACTCCACCATGCTGGTATTCTGATCTCAGATTTCCAGCCTCCAGAACTATCAGAAACTGTCTGTTGTTTCAGCCACACAGCCCAATTTGTAATTTGTTATAGCAACCCAAACTTTACCCATTAAGACGGACAGGAAAGCAAACCATGTCATCATCTCTTGCGAGTACCTGGTTTCTGATCTTTGGGCTGATAGATATCACATATGAGAAGGCATAGCCTGACTTATTGTCCTACAGCCTCCTCCTCCCCATGGTTGAAAAATAGCTTGATTATCAAACGTTTTCATGTGTTTAAGTAAAGAGAGGGAAGAATGTTCCAGTTTAGCTCCACATACCTTCAGCTACACTCTGATCCTAACAAGCTGGCCAAACAATGTTTGGACAGGTACCGTCCCTGGCACTTTTCAGTCAAGTCTTCAATCTTTCCTAAAATTAATCCTTAATCATCATACTCTTGCTCAGTTTCTCATTTTCCTCATCTACAAAGTAATGAGAATTAAGAGAACTACCTCACAGTGTTATAGTGATGATAAATTCATCTAAACAAAGGATTTGGAATCAACATTGGTATATAGTGTGCACCTAATAAATGTTAGCTGCTCTTCTCATCATTAATGGAAAAGAACACTTATTCTGAAGCAGATCAATGGAATATAGTATTGCCCCAAAAGGAAAGATGCAGAAAATTTCCCTTTTTTTGATCACTGTAACCTCTTTGAGGTTCATATCCTCTGGTCACAGAGCCATCCACCTAAACACTACTCTACACCCATATTGGTAAACCAGTAGGTCTCACCCTAACTACTCTAAACTCATGGAGGTCCTCTATCGTTCCATAAGCCCATCCCCAGTCCCTATTAGAGAGATAGTTTTCCATAGGACTCTTGTGTTTCTGAATGTCCTGGGGTGTGGCACTAACTGCTCTTTTGTTCTGAACTATCTTTTCAAGAATGCTTGAAAACAGCCTTGAAATATAGAGATAGGGATGTCTTCCTGTGCAAAGGGCTGATTTGCCTCCTGTCCAGTATAAGAAAGATAATGTGTCCCTCCACGGCAAAGAGTAAGTTGCTTGCACCTATCATAAAAGACTCAGGTTCCCAAACTCAAGGTTCCTCAGGTGTGATGCAAGCCTACTACCTGTCCAGTACCCATCTGACCCCTTCTCCATTATCCCCATGGATTTTTGGGGTCAGGTGACCAAAGTAAATATGATACCCATGATGCTTGCTCTGCTGTGAGTGCATAATAAAGTCCTTTGTCTCTGACCTTGGAGTCTTATGTCTTCTGCCATCATCCATGACACTGTGGTAGACTAATATGCTAACTCATAAGTACTGGTTACTTTTGCGTTCTTTTAGATTCTTTAAGAGCTTTTCTGTGTTTTTAAGAATCCTCACAATTAAGGAGTAACAAAACTTATGTATACCAACAGCTAAAGTAGTGCATCCTTGGTGATATGAAACAAACGCCAATTTTTAAAGCTTTCTTAACTATTAGCCACTGCTAGCCTTTCTAGCACGACTTTATATTCATTTAACGAATCAAGATGTTTTTAGCTCAAATAAGAAAATACCATGATTTACACGATCTTAAACAATAAGATATTTTATTATGTCACACACACAGAGAAAAGTTAAGGTGAGCTCCAGATGTGGTACATTGGATTTTCACTCTATTTCTTTGTAATTCCCTTGGTTCAGCCCTTCTCCAGCTGGAGAACTTAAAGCATTATATACAATTAACTTTATATCCAGAGAAGGGATTTTTGTTTCAGGAGAAGAAAGAATTTCCCAATGGCACCCAACAGACTGCTTCTTCAGCATCCAGAATCAAAGCACTCTCCCATTCTTAAACAAACCACTGACAAGTGGAATAGAATGCCTTTGGTTACACTGTGTTTACATTTGCTAGATTCTAGGTTTAGGAGACAAAAAGATGAGAGTAAAAATTGACATTAAAGTTGATTCTAAGAATTCTATAACTTTCCTTCGGGAATTAATAATATTCTATATCATTCTTATTGTCCTTACCACATTTTCTTCATCCATTCATCCAGCCAGCCATCTATCCATCCATCCATCCAAAAAGTATTTTTTGAATGCCAGTTACGTGCCAGGCATTGTTCTAATAATTGCTGAGATGCACAAGTGAACTAAACAGAGTCCCTGCTCTCGTGGAGTATGCATTCTTCTGCCTAGTTTTTGAGTTATTTTGATCAGCCACGTTTATCCAGAGAAATAGAACCAATAGGATATAGATAAATACTTAAACAGATAGATACATAAATATACAGGTAAATTTTAAATGATGGTCTCACACGATTCTGGGGGCTGGAAACTCAGACAGGAGTTTGTGCAGTTTTAAGACAGAATTTCTTCTTATTTAGGAAACCTCGGTTTTTGCTCTTAAGGCCTTCGACAGACTGGATGAGGCCCACCTCCAAAGTTGATGTCCTTTGCTTAAAGTCAATGTATCGTACATATTAACCAGATCTACCAAATACCTTCACAGCGACATCTAGATTAGTGTTTGTTTAAATAACTGGATGTTATAGTCTGGCCAAATCAAGACATCAAACTAACCAATACAGATGCCTTTTTTATCTGCCCAACTCCACTGCTGGCTTCTTTCAGAAATGACTGTATCATACAGCTGGGTGTCTATAATCCCCACAGAGCTTCACACAATGCTTTGCAGCTAGAGGGTGTTCTAGAAATACATGCCATTGGAGTATATAAGCTCAACTTCCCGGCACATACTTTGCAATTTCTTTAAACAAGAAGGGAAGTTCAGAGCAAAAAGCATCACCCAGAGCTGAAGCAAGATCATGAATCACAAAACGAAAGCAACAGCCTCCTCCTTCACTCAGCCTGTTCTGAAGATTCTGACTTTCTTTCAAGCCACATACCATCTTGACTCAAGAGAGCACACTTCTGACCATCACACTACTGTCAAAAAGTTACATTTTTCAAAAAAAAAATGCTACTAAATACACCACATGCATCTTTGGGAATATGAATTTAAGCCTAGGGCTTAAGAGATTTCATTTTTTCCCATCTGATTCTGATCTTTTCTTGAGCCATTTGATCTGCTTCTTTCCATAAAGCAGATGTTCCTGGAGAGATCACACAGGGAGCCAGGGGCCAAAGCCAGCCCTCTGATCTGCATGTGTCTCCACTGGCCACCCATGAGGCAGGCAAGCTGTGGCCTCTGTGAGTCAGAATCTGGCGTCTCCAAGCATTCCATACACCTGATATCTTACTACATCTGTCCCCAACCCCCACCCAGTCCTTAAGGGGAAATGCACTTGTAAGGGGGGGGGGGGGTTGTTGTTGTTTGTTTTGGGTTTTGTTTGGTATACAGATGCCTGATCCGCATCTTGTAGGAATTGTTGTATGAGGTGATGACCCGCATTTTGTATGAATTGTTTTCTCCGTGGAGTTAATCTAGACACAACCTCAAGGTCTGACCCTCTGCACCCAAAATCAAGAAGAGATAAAAGTTAATAAACATGAATGGAGCACCTACGCTAAGCCAGGCACTGAACGAGGCATGCGCACATAATTAATCTTCCTTAAAACTTTACAAAGTGAGTACTGTTATATCCATGATACAAATGAGGAAACTGAGGCCATCTGTAATTTGGGGCACAGGCTGCAAATCAAAGAAAAAAGCAAAGCTAATCGAGTGTGGTCACACACCTTGGTCTCTCGTTTACTGGACAAACCGATCATAAGATAACTATTCACTCTTACTATTAAACAGCATATAGTGCACTTTAACTCAGAGTGCGCTCAGGTATCCAGATTTTTCCAAAGAAAAAGAGGCAAGTGGGTTTTTGGCTTTTTGTTGCTTTTTAAGATAAAAGGAGTAATTTGTGTGTGGAGTGGAAAGTGAATACAAACCTTTTAAGTCAAATGCTTTTCTGAAAGTGTATTAATCTATCATTGAAATATAAGGAATAGGGGCACCTGGGTGTCTCAGTTGTTTAAGCATCTGACTCTTGATTTCAGCTGAGGTCATGATCTTATGGTTCGTGAGATCGAGCCCCATGTCAGGCTCTGCACTGACAGCGTGGAGCCTGCTTGGGATTCTCTCTTTCCCTCTCTCTCTGCCTTTCTCTCTCTCTCTCTCTCTCCCAAAACTATAAATAAACTTTAAAAAATACAAGCAATACTGAAGTCAGTATTTAAAAATATATGGATTTTTTGACATGCCTTTCAAAGCTACATTGTCTTCTGAGGAGAATTGCCAGGCATGGCCCCATGCTTCAATGTACAAGGTCCCATAAAATAAGGATTAAATTAGCCAATGAAAAACATTCCTTAGTAAGTCTTCAATTAAGATTGATCACACCACAGGGGTGTCTGGTGGCTCATGAGGTCAGTTAAGCCTCAACTTTGGCTCAGGTCATGATCTCACCACTTGTGAGTTCGAGCCCCACCTCAGGCTCTGTACTGACAGCTCTGAGCCTGGAGCCTGCTTCCGATTCTGTCTCCTTCTCTTTCTGTGCCCCCCCTCCCCCCCCCCCCCCCCCCCCCGCTCATCCTCTGTCTGTCTCTCTCTCTCAAATATAAACATTTTTTTTAAAAGTTAAAAAAAAAAAAAGATTGATGACACAACAGAAAATGCTCCTGCTTACAAGCTGAAAAAGTAAATCAATCAAGATTTGGCTCATCACCTCAGTGAATTGTTGGATGGATGGATGGATGGATGGATGCATGGATGGATGGAAGAATGAAACTTTGAAATCATGGAGTGCTGCAAAAAAATACCATCAAAAATGCAAAAAGACAACCCACAGGATAGGACAAAAAAGATAGTTGCTGATCATATATCTGATAAGTAATTTGTATGCAGAATACATGAAGAGCTCCAAAATTCAATAATAAAAAATAAATAACCCAACTAAAAATGAGCAAATGATCTGAGCAGGCAGTTCTCCAAAGAATACATACAAACGGCCAGTAAGCAAATAAAAAGATGTTCAAAATCACTGGCCAGCAAGGAAATGAAAATCAAAACCACAGTGAGATATCACTTCCCATCCACAAGGATGGCTGTGATCAAAGGGACAATACAAGTGTTGGCAAAGATGTGGAGAAATTGGAGCCCTCAGTTACTGCTGGTGGGAATGTAAAATGTGGTAGCCATTTTGGAAAACTGATTGGGCAGTTTCTCAAAAAGTTAAACACAGAATTACCGCATGACCAAGCAATTTCACTCCAAAGTACTTACCAACAGAACGTAACACATATGCTTGCACAAAAATAAAAAGTATTCATAACAGTATTGTTCATAATAGCTAAAAAGCAGAAACATCCCAAAGGTCCATCAGCTGATGAACAGATAAACAAAATATGGTATATTGCTATAATGAAATATTATTTGGCAATAAAAAGAAGGAAACACTGATACCTGCCATAATATAGATGAACCCTGGCTAAGTTAAAGTCACAAAACACCACTTATTATATGACTCAATACATGATTGATTAGGTAGATAGATAGATAGATGATAGATGTTAGATAGATAGATAGATAGATAATAGATAGATAGATACATAGATAGATAGATGTGAATGTCTAGAATAAGCTAATTTATATAAACAGTTGCCTAGGGTTTTAAACAAGAGGCTTGGGAAGAAATGAGTGACTACTAGTAAGTACATATTTATTTTGGGGGTAATGAAAATATTCTAAGATTGATTATAATGGTTGCAGAGCTCTGTGAATATACTAAAAAGTATTGAATAGCATATGTTAAATGAGTGAATGTACGGTATGTGAATTCTATCTCAATAAAGTTTTTTTTTAATAAAAGTCATTTAACAAATTGAGGACAGGCTGGCAAAAATATATATATCCTGAGGATCTAAATAAAATTTATTTCATCAAAGTAGAATGCATCATCTAAGACAATTTGGCTGTCTTAGAGTGACTTTATCTTTAATAGGTTTGGGATGAAAAGTTAGGGCAAATATCACCCTCATTCTCAATAGCATAATCTGTGGGGGGGGGGGGCGGAAATAAGGTAGTATTCTATAGTAATGGATTTTATCAATGAATTTCTACAGCGATGTGTTCATCTTAGCTACCAACTTACTATTATTCACTTAATATATTTTTAAATCAACTCACCTTCCTCTTAAAAATACATATATTTAAAAGGGAAATGATTTCCTTATTAAATTTGGAAAAAGAGTTCACTTGCCATAAATAAAAGATGCTTTAAAATAAGTGCAATAAAAATAAATCTGTATTTTTAAACTCTCGGGAGATAGTGTTGCTAACCAGACGACTATTACCAGCCTGGGACCTGTTATCTTTTTTGCTTAGATGAGAGAATAGCAATATTAGAGAAATATTAAAATGTGGTGTAATAGATGACACTATTAAGGAAAAAAATTAAAAGGGAAGCAATCTATGCCAGCCAATGTTATTTAACTCTATATCCATGAACCACCTGAAACTACTTCTAAACCACATCTCCCTAGCAATCTAAGGAAGGTGTTGCTTGTTGGTGGGTGCCTCTTCTCCCACTAAACAAGAACTCCAGGCCCAAGTGCTTTCTTTCTTGTGTTGTGACCCCAGTAGTGTTCTCTGTATCCAACTAGAAGGGCAATGATGGGAAAGGCAAACCCACTTCTTAAAAATCTTGGAAGGGGCGCCTGGGTGGCTCAGTTGGTTGAGCATCTGACTTCGGCTCAGGTCATGATCTCACAATCCGTGAGTTTGAGCCCTGCTTCGGGCTCTGTGCTGACGGCTCAGAGCATGGAGCCTGCTTTGGATTCTGTCTCCCTCTCTCTCTATCCCTCCCCCGCTCATGCTCTGTGTCTCTCTGTCTCAAAAATAAATAAATAAAAACGTTTAAAAAATTAAAAAAAAATCTTGGAAAAGATACACCCATTTCTGTTCATGTTCCACTGACGAGAATTAACCATATGGTCACTCCTAGACGCAAAAGGAGCTGGGACCTACCTGGGCCATCATTTTCTAGGACAAAATTCCACACCATGGAAGGGGAACAGACACTGTGGCAGACAGCTCTTTAGTCTACGACCCAGGCTACGGGTATTCTGGTAAAGACAGGCCATTATATATGGCTGCAATGAGTTTTGAATAATGGTGAATAATGGCCTTCTCAGAAACTGAACTTGAGGAAATAGATTTATTCAATGGGACACCATTTAAAACCAAATGGCTACTAAAAACAAACAAACAAAAACTAAACCAAGCATGCAGTTATAGATCCTTTGAGTTACAAGAGACCCCCGAGAGCTTCTACTTATCACACAAAATACTTCACCCAGAGCAAATGCTCAAAATGCCTCTCCTTTGAGACCAACCTCCTCAGGCTTTGCTATCATTAGACGGGTCCCTCTCTCCCTTTCCACCAACACCAAAAACCATGCTGTGGCTAAAACGAATCAGAGAAAAATCAGAACACACAGGCTGCCTCACTTAGTTGTAAACTGGAAAAGTTCTCAAACACCACTACTTCTAAATCAATACAAAACATTTCTAGGCTATCCATACCCTCAGGAAATTGGTCCTGGTGGAGGGCTCTTCCAGTTGGTGGAATTCATCTTTTCTACCACCAAAATATGTTTTTAAAAATTCGATCAGTAGGAACTCTCTAAAATGTGTTGTGTCCTTCATACCCTTTCAAACAGGAAACCATGGAGCAGCAAGCAGTCTTTTCTTGGTGGCTCAGGGATTAACCAAGAACCTCCATGTAATGCAGGACCTTTTTGACCTTTATGTTAAATGACTGTGTCTGTTGAGTTTGGGAGTCCTTCTCTGGCCCTTCTCGTGATAGACTACTCCGATTGCTCCTTGCTTCTCTCTTGCCTGGAATGGCTCTTTCCTTGCCTTCAGATTTGCTACTTATCTGCTGCAAGTCTGAAAAACAAATGGCAAAGTTGCTGAGAGCATTTTGACGCTTACTCTCTCTCACATACAACCCTGAAAAAACGATTTGCCTTTGAGTCCACCTCAGAATCCTTAGTATCTATCACGTGACAACTGCCTTTGGCTTTTCAGAGTTCCCTCAAACTCAATTCACACCTTTCTTTGTTCCACCAAATCAAGCAATTGGACAACTGAGTTCTAAACAAATGATACAGTAAACTCTATTCTCATCTATTAATTAGGAATGTTTCATTAGCAAGTAACCCAAGACCAAATCAAATTGGCTCAAGCAAGTGAAACAAAGAATGTATTGACTCATACAGATGAAAAGTCCACCTGCTTCAGGCATTCCCAGACCCAGGTGCTTAAACAATATTGCCAAAGCTCCATCTTTCCATATCTTTGGCTCTACTTTTGGCCATGTTGCCTTTGCTCTCAGGCGAAGTTGGCCATCTGTATCTATGTGCTGATATTCTGTCAGTGTAGCAACCCCAACAGAAACTAGGTATCTTTTCTCTGGTAATTGAGCAAAAGTCTCAGTGCTGATTTCCATTGGCCTGGACTGGGTCACACAATTGTGCCTGAACCAATCACAGTGACTTATTGGCCAGGTTTTTATCAGGTTCCCCACCCCGGAATTCAGTCCTTCTGAAACTACTTGCGTTGAGTATATAGACAGTTAAGGTTAACTCCTTAGGATGAAATCAAGGTGCTGTTGCAGAAGAAGATAGAACAGATCAATGCTGGGCAGGCAAAAAAACAAGAGATGTCCACTGCAGTTTACCACAGGTCATTTAACCTAGTTTTCTAGAGGTTCAAATGCAAAGTAATTTTTGAATCATCATTTGACTGTGGAGTCATTCCTGCTCCTAACCCTCTTAAAGTTTTCCGTATGCACGAAGATAGACTTGGCCCTGAACCCATACGATATACCTCCAACATTAGGTCTTCCTAAGTAGACCATATTTCTGTTTCCTGATTACAGCATGTTTCTATCATCACCCTTATAATAATTTTCGCACTTTTTCTCTCACTTGAAGTAAAAATTTCAGTGTGAAATTTATCTCCTGTCTTCCATGTCATTATGTTAGCAGTTTTTCAGTCTTCGTAAGTCTTTCTGAAACACCATTTTCTCCTAAAACAGGAAGTATGAGAGCCAAAAATAATCTTTCCTTTTAGCCTAGTAGCTCTCCAGTAAGTGTTGCTGGAAGCTCTAATGAAAGACAGTATTAGCAGGCAGGGCACTCCAAGCTGGTATTGCACAGAAGGCATCGTTTAAATTCCTTTGGGTATCAATCTTGCAGGCAGATGTCCCTCTCCCTTTGGTGTGACTGCATTTCCCCCAGAGAATAGGCTTGGCTCTCCCCTTGGCATCAGATAAGGGCTTCCCAGATGCCGAACAATGAACAGAGTGCAGCCCCACTCAGGGCCGCGGCCAACGCACTCACATGGTGAGAACTGGCCACGCGCTCCCCCACACACCCTGCCCACCCACCTCTATAAATCCTACTGTGGTGCAGGGGCCAGGAAATGGATCTGTTCTCTATTCAAAGGCCACGGAGCCAAGAACTCCCAAATTTCTTGCGTCAGAATTACCATTCTCTAACTCTGCTGGCCGTTCTTCCTTGACCTCTCCTGGAAAAGGGCCACCGTCTTGGAGTCAACCACCTCCCCAGGCTTCTGGAGGAAGAACACGGCGCTTGCAGTGAGGACATCAGGGTTGGAAACATGATCTTACCCCTTGTCAGCAGAGAGGTTTCTCCATTCACCTCCACAGGTCTTTTCACTCCCCTTTCTGACCACAGCCCCTATTGTCTCTTGGGGCTCCTCCCCTTCTCCCCCCCACTGCCCCCCACCATGCATGAGGTCCAGACAAGGCTGTTCCCAAGCCTAAGCCATTTGGTGCCCCATGCAGCCACCTGGCTACACGGACTGGTTTAGGGACAGGCCCTGGTTCTAAGACAGTTGGGCATGTGCAAATGAGAGCAATCTGCAAAAGCTACTCAAAGAAGCATGCTCTTTTTCCTCTAGACTTGCAGCTGAGACAATGCCAAGGACCCACTTGTCACAATTTGCCTGGGAACTTCCTGGCTTTAAAACTGAAAGTTCCCTATCCAGGGAATCCCCCCTCAATTCCAGGCAAACCGGGCCAGTTGGTCATCCTAAATGGGTAGCAGAGCCGGTTGTGAGAAGCGGGGCTGCTACAGCCGTATCGCTACTGCATGAAACCTGACAATGGAACCAGCACAAAGGAAAAGAGACCGAGAGATGGAGTCAGTTTCGGGCCACATCTTCACACGCCTGGATTCAGCCACGCCTGCAGCCAGAATCCCTCGTAATCTCTCATTGTAAGAACCAATAGGTTCTCTTTTGGCTCGAACCAGCTCAGTGTGGATTTCCTGACATTTGTAACAAGAAAGTCTGCTCACTAATATAGCAGTGGCATGAGATTGCCCAAGTTGCTTGACCTCTCTGGGCCTCATTTGTTCATCTGTAAAATTGAAGTGGTGTTTTCTGAAGACCAAAGGAGTCCACGTCTGTCCCCATGGTTGGCATACAGTTCTGTCCCGTCCTCTTCATAAACTAGAGAATGCATAAACTATAGAAAGTGAGGGCTGGGAGGAAAGAAAGATGTACTTGTTCCAAGGGCGCATCATAGAGATGGGGAAACTGAGACACAGCTGACAACTGAATTAGCTAAAGCCTTTCAATGAATCACAAAGTCAGAACCAGAACAGGGGCCCCTGAGTTCTGCCTGGTGGTATTTCCATCACATCAGGAACTCGACATTTCGTTTTCTTTTCTGAGAGGGCCAGCCTGCTGATGCCAAGGGGAGGGCGAGTCTTTCACAGCCCAAGGAGACTCCACCCGAACCTGATGTCAGGGGCAGTGCCCGGATCTGGCCCAGAATGCAGGCACACCTGTCCTGTCTTCCTAACTGGATATCAGTCCAGTGTCCTCACAGGTTATCACCACCAATGCTCTTCCCCTGCCCTAGGGGGTCTTCTTCACCCACCCCAACCAAGAGAAGTCTCTCCCCTGAAATGCAAACTTTAATGCGGACATTCAGAACTCTTCTTTTGCCAACCACCTAATAATGAACTTGTATCAATAGCCAGCTGGTCTTCACAAGATTCAGAAATTCCTTTAGGCTGTTTTCTTCTTAGGAAAACAAAATTTATTCTCAAAATGCAGCTCCCAGCTGTGTTTGTAAATGCATTTCCCAAAGCAAATATTAAGGGGGAAAACAAGGAAGAGGAGAGACTATAATAATCGTTCATCACCTTTGATTTCCGGTAAGGGTGGGAAGAGAACAAGGAAGGCCCTATTGTCACCTGAGGGGGCTGCTCAGTGCTCCGCTGGCCTGATCTCTCCTGCAGTTTGGAGGCATGGCCAGGGGCCCACCAGGCATGGGGAGGTGGAGTCCAGCTGGCTGCTGTGTGGTGATTTATTTGCCTTGTCCACAGCCTCCTCTCCTACAGCCTGGGCTGGTTTTACTCGGAGCAGACTTGAGATCATAAAAGGAATATTCTCCTTAACTGCCACATGTTAGGGAGGGAGACTGGGACAGAGTGGCCAAGTGATTCCCCCTGGACTGCTGGGCTTGAGTCCAGCTGCTTCAGAAAATCTTGGAGGAATGTACAGTACTGAACTGAAGGAATTTTCCTCTCCATAGACTAGCGGTAGAACTATTCTGTGTCCAGAGTCTGAAGAGGGTGCTTATCACCTGGGATTCACCAAAACGTGTCTGCCAGGATCTTGAGGCCATTACTGCTTTGCTCACCAAGTATCACAAGGCTATGTATCTGGTACCAACAAATTTAAGTGTGAGTTTTGTATGTGTGTGCAGGGTTTAAAGGTCCATTTCGTCACATTTCTCAACCCTACAGGTTCTGAACAAATTGGTACGTAGACACAGGCTCGGATCATGATCTCAGCACCAGCTTTCTCCTTGGTCCAGTTGGATTAGAGTTTTTGGATTAAACCTGGGGTTGCAAGGAGCTCCCTTCTCCTTCCTGTCCTCCCATCCCCCAGCCGAGCCCGCTGACCCAAAAAGAGGCAGAACACCTGGACACCACCCTGCCTCACTCCCACCAGCTCCTGCCTCAGCGAGCCTTCTACAAGAAGAGGAGGCCTGTGGGCAGGAAGCTCTGAAGGAAAAAGCCCATAAAAGCCGGAGCATAATGTGCTGCATGATTCCCTTTACCCATCCCACCAGTTAGATAAATCACACCTAACCCCAGGGGGAGTAGGAAGTCACAAAAAGAAGTGCAGAAGTTTGCACATTGCTTTGTCAAGAGGTTTGACGGTATTGTCTTTGGAGTTCAGAAAGGGGACCCACCTTGCAGGTAAAAGTGACTTGTCACAAGGGCTCCAAGTTCTCCTGCAAATAAACTCCCTAAAAAGAGCCCTCAGATGAACCCACCTTTTTCCAAGGTCCAAATGACAGCAAAGGATCCTAGATCAAACCTGCCCCGCCACTTTGTGTTCTGCCATGACTTCACCTCTTTCTTTAATTTTTATACATCCAGAATAAACAAATCAAAATTCACTTAAAAAAATGTAAAGATCAGCAGCACTGTTTCAGAATACTTAACCGTCAGCCTAACCCAGGCACCAACCTTCAGAGGAGAGGCCAATGACTTCAATTATGGAGATGCCTGCTGGGCCACCTACAGAGCTTGAGCTGCAGGAAATCTAAGGGTGCTCGATGAGGCTCAGGACCCCCGATCGCATGGCCTTTGGGGGGAACACTAGCAATATATTCACATGGTGGTAAGTTTTTGTAACACTTGCAAAGGTAAGCTAATTTAACCCCAATTGATTAACACCACTGTCAATTTGCGCTTTGATGTCCCCTGTCACACTTCTTTCCATGTTGGGTGACACTGGGACAGCAGTGGGCATTTTGGAATCTGGCTGGAGAAAAACTGATTTAGAAATACATTCGTTTGGGCTTAGCAATAATACATGGATGTAGTTTGCAGTCACCTCTGTGAACAGTTATTAGAGTAGAAATAACTTCCAGAAGTATTTTTAAACTTAGTTTTAATTGAAATTTTTATTGAGATACTTGTAGATTCATAGGCAGCTGCAAGAAATAATACAGAAATCCCTGTACATTTTGGGAGACAATGGTCTACTATTGCAACCAGATATTAACTTTGACATAATTCACTTATCATATTCAGACTACCCAGTTTTACTTGTATTCATTCCCGTGTGTGTGTACATATGTATATTAAGATCTCTCCATTTTATCACACATATGGGTCCATGTATCTATTACTGTAGTAAAGTTACTGAACAGTTCCAGAGCCACAAGGATTTCCCGTGTGGTCCCACTATGGCCACACCAGTTTCCTTCCTCCCCCTCCCCTTCTTCCTACCCCAAAGTAATCACTCATCTGTCCTTCATCCCTAAAATTTTGTCTTTTCAAAATGTTATATAAATGAAATCAATAGTATGTAACCTTTTGGGATTTTTTTTCCATAACAAAATCCCCTTGAGATCCATTCAAGTCACTGCATATACCAATATTTCCTTCCTTTTCATTGCTCAGTAGGGTCCCATGGTAGCGTTGCCCCACTGTTGTTTGTTCACAACTGACCTGCTGAAGGACATCGGGGCTGATCCCAGCTGCTATGAACATTTGTGTACAGGTTTTCATGTGACCATTTCTCTGGTATAACCATCTGGGCAGGCAATTGCTGTGTTGCATGATAGTCACTTATTTGCTTTTTCCAAAAACAAAAACAAGAAACAAAAAACTGCTGAACTGTTTTTCAGAGTAGCTGTGCCATTTGACATTCTCGTCACCAATGTATGAGTGGTCAGTTCCTCTGCATCTTCAGCAGCATTTGGTGTTTTCACAATTTTTTATTTTAGCCATTCTGATAGTGTATAGACATGGCACATTGTGGACTTAATTTGCATTTCCCTAATGATGTCTTCATGTGCTTATTTACCATCTGTATATTCTCTTCAACAAGATGTCTGTGTATGTCTTTTGTTCTTTTTTCATTTGGATTTCTTGAGTTTTTCACTGTTGCACTTTGGGAGTTCTTTATATATTCTTGATACTAATCCTTTGTCAGAAATGTTGTTTGCAAATATATTTTTTCAGTCCGTACTTTATCTTTTTATACTCTTTATATTGGCTTTTATAGAGCAAGTTTTTAACTTTTATGAGTTTTCAACTTATTAGTTGTTCTTTTTATGGATTGTTTTAGTCCACTTGGGCTGCTATAACAAAATTTCATAGACTGGGTAGCTTATAAATGAAGAAAATTCCTTTCTCACAGTTCTGGAGCCTGGGAGTCCAAGACAAAGGAACCAGAGTGGTCATTTTCTGGTGAAGTCCCACTTTCCAGTTCATAGCCAGAACCTTCTTCCTGTGTCCTCACATGGTGGAAGGGGCTAGGCAGCTGCGTGGGATCTCTTTTATAAGAACGACTAACCCCTTTCAAGAGGACTCCATGATCATGACCTAACTACCCTGTAAGACCCCACCTATATCATCATCACCCTTGGGGGTTAAAATTTCAACATATGAATTTGGGGAGGACACAATATTAAGACTACAGCATGGATCGTGCTTTCAGCATCAAGACCAGGATTATTCTGAATATGTACTCTGCCAGTTAATACACCAAGAAGCATGATAATAATATGCAACGTGTCAGGTCATAGGATAACACAAATGTGTCCCAAGCCACCAGCACTGGTAAGTAACTGGGTAAAAAGGAAGCAAGGCTTGAACTATGGTGCCAGAAGCTAATCTTTAGAAAATTCTTATAATCATCAGATGTGCAAAACTGTAAATAGAAGATTCAGTTTTCAATAATGTCCAGCAAAATTAATGAAAACCATTAGAAATAAAAATAAAATCTGGTTAACCATGTAAGTAGAAAGACTAAATTTTCTTTCTATTATTTCTATGTATTATATTATAAAATTGTTGCCATAGAAAGATATCAAAGAAAAAGTATGTAGAAAGAAAAGTTTTATGGCATTGTGAAGTATGATTAATTAATAAAAGATATTATTATGTTTCTGAAGTTTGGGGATATTTGTGTTATTTAGCAGGCATTCAAAATTTATAATTTGTTGTGATTTATTTTCTTCTTCTGTATATCTGTTTGTGTTTGTACCTAGTATTGTACTCTTCTTCTTTAAGTGGGGACCCAAAATCAAGAAGCTTCAAATCCCATGAAACCTAAATCAGGCCCTGACCAGGTGTTAACCCTTCAGTTGCTGGATAATGAGGTGTTCTATACTAGGTGGCACTCTTCGACCATTTCCCTCCATCCCACCACCCAATGGCTACTTAAGGCAGGTAGCCATTGGGTGGTGGGATGGAGGGAAATGGTCAAAGAGTACCAGCGAGTATGGAAGTATTTCAATGTTTTCACTGGTATAAGGCCAACTAAATCTAAGTGCTGTCCCTTGTATTTATGTAACTGTTTTTTCGGAGTAGCAGAAACTGGGCAAGGAAATGAAGGCCTTCAACATCAGGCAGTTCTTGAGAAAAATGATAAAATTGCCCCTTGAAGTGTTAAACAGAAATATAGGGGAGAAAAAAATTCCTCAATTTCAAGGTCAGTGGCCCAGAATAGACAATAAGAAGAACATTATAGGGCACCTGCACAGCTCAGTAGGTCAAGGGTCTGACTTCTGCTCAGGTCCTGATCTCAGGGTTCATGAGTTTGAGCCCCGCATCGGGCTCTGCGCTGACAGCTCAGAGTCTGGAGCCTACTTTGGATTCTCTGTTTCCTTCTCTCCTGCCCCTTCCTCACTCGTGATCTCTCTCTCTCTCTCTCTCTCTTTCTCTCAGAAATATTAAATGAATAAACTTTAAAAAATATTTAAAAAAAGAACATTATAAACCACTAATAGGCATTAAACTAATAAGTTTTAGCTACTATTTTGTCCCCAAGGCTCCTGTGTCAGGAATGCAGGAAAACAGAGATGAATCCCTGCTCTTATATGCTCTTTCTCATTGCTGTGTGCCCTACCGCTCCAAGTCATTGGAGAGACTGCCAAGGGTGGTGAAATAGCTTGATTCAACTACAGGCATTGACTGTGGTCAGGCAGTGGAGTAGGGGCTTTCTCCATTTAATCCCACTTAAGCCCCTGTGCCTGCAAAGCCCCTCAGATCAGCCATGGCTCTCACTTCTTTCCAGAGTCTCCTAGAGGCAACCCACAGAATTTGACTTGTAGAGAGCAGTTTGACAACCAAAACTCTAAAGGAAACAGCATTTAGCTAAAAGGCAAACATCACCAAGTAATTACACCCAGGTAATTACACTTAAGTTTTTATTTAAATTCCAGGTAGTTAACGTATACAATATAATATTAGTTTCAGGCATACAATTTAGTGCTTAGTGACAGAATTTAACTTCTTGCCTCAGTTTTCCCAGAACCTAACCTGATTATGCCTCTTTCAGGGACTCTTCGCCTTCTTTGAAGCTCTTCGGATGCAACCTTCTGCCATGCACCTGTCGTGCACCTTTAAGCAAATGCTCTCCCCATCTGTAGCTTGGTGGTTTGTGACACCTCCCACGCAGTGTGATTCCACAGCTTAAAGAAGAACATGTGAATTAAGCCAAGCAGACAACCTAGAGCCTAGCAAAGTCTCAATAAAAGTAATGGCTGCTATTAGAAACCAAATCTTGTACATTTTTAAAGCACCAACAAAGAGGAAACGATATTCAACGTCGAGATTTCTGACATTTATTGTCTATAAAGTAACAGCGCTTTTTAGTCTTTCCTATCAGATGTTTGCTATTATGGAACAGGACTATTATTGGAATCCGTATGAATGCTCGAATTTTCATTTCCAGTTCATTATTTATCTTCAAACTTTTCTCTGCACTAGAGAAAAAAAAAAGTCTTTAACTTTGTTCCATCCATGTACGAAGAATTTTAGAGAACTAAATTTAAAAGGAAACTATTTATAAAGCTTTCAAAACTACAAAGGTATACTCACAAATATGTAAATACTTTGTTAAACCCAGAGTTAAAGCATGAAATCGCCAAGTTATATAATACCTTATCTAGTATTCATGCAGAAGGGCTTAGTATTCATGTATTCTTAGTATTCTAGTATTCATGAAGAAGGGCTTAGTGGGCAAATGAGCAAATAGACAAGATTTCAAGGAAAAAGTTTTCAAATATTTCTAAGAGTTTTTAAAGTGATAATCTAAGTTCTAATCATACTTTGTTATTAATTCTTTTAAGAAAGGAGACCCAGAAGATGTTACTTTTGATACTTTTTCTACATTTAGTGTAAGAAGCTGAGAATAATAAAGCTACATTGAGGAAGGAAATAAGGCATGGGCTTTGTAATCTAAGATGCAGATTCAGATCTGTACTCAAGGACCTATTTATTTTTTACTCTTTTAAGCTCTCAGACCCTCAGTTTTCTCATCAGTAAAATCAAAATAATACTTTATATCAGAATTATTATGAGAAATCAAAGTATGTCAAGAATTCCAGCATTTCCTTATTAAAATAATAATTGCTTTTAAAACATTTCTAATTCAATCATATTATTTCATGAATATTTCATTTTTCATATTGTTTCACTTTATGTTAATTTAAAAGTTTTATTTTATATAGTTAGCATATAACACATCATGATGATCTGGACAATTTCTTCTATTAAAACCTTGGAAAAGAATATAATTTATTTGAAAAATATTCTACTGAGATATTTTGGGCCACAGTTAGCTACTTTAACTTCTCTCTTGAAAAGAATGTTCCAAATTTGATCTAAAAAATAGTTCCCCTGATAACTATAAACATAGGAGCCCAGCCTATATTTTTTATGGAAGCAAAATTCCTGCCAATCTCTCTGACACTCTTGCTTACAGAAAGTCTGAAAAATTCAGGCCAATATTGCTTCACAGTATTTTTTTTTCCATTTCTTTATATAATCCAGTAGAGTTTCAGGGAAGGAAATCAAATATAGAAAATAAATATCATAAAGATTTATATTTTAGTTTGAGAATGACGTCACCAAGTTGGCCACAGAAGTTGTTCCTGACTTTGTTCCCCATAACGAGAAAACTAATAACTACTCAAGAACACTGAGAAAATCCTAGAACACAGGGTTGAGGTTGAAGAGGCCAAGACAAACTGCATGGGAAAAGTAAGAGAAGCGGCCACACTGAGTGTACTGCCCCTCCCCCACGCCAGAGCTGCACCACAAGGAGAGGTCTACCTGCAACTCTGATTTCTCCAGTGAAAAACAGAACCCAGGGAAACAACAAGCCCCTCGGCCCCGCCCAGCATTGTGGGGCATTTTCCAGGAGCCCCTACTCTGATCTTACACCACAGGGAATCTTCAGGGCTCAACCACTAAGAATCGGGGTGTGATGGAGAAGGGGAGAGGGGCTTGCAAGAACCAGCACATGGATCTTGGCAGAATAATACCTGCAGTATCCAAGTAGCAATCCCAAACAGCAGATTTGCTCATCTGCAGAACAAAATCGGGGCCTTCTTTGACCAGAGAACATGGCAGAATGCAGATTTGCTTGATTTTAATACTCAAATGAGTTTTGCTGACCGTAGAGCCCCCTTTTTCCAAGCAAGGGGCTGAATCACAGCTCCACCCACTGTACAGAGTGCCTTCCAAATCCATCCGATCAGGAAGGCTAATGATACCTCCTGGAAGCTATAATGTCAGTAGTACTCAAGCCGAGATGTAGGCAAGCAGAGCTACTTACATCGAGACCAGTCAGTACCAGCTGTACCTTCAAGGTATCGAAAGAAAATAACACTCAACCAAAAATTCTATACCCAGTGGAGTTGCCTTTCAGAAGCAACGGAGAGATAAAGACTTGTCTTTATTGGAACAAACCAAAGCTGAGGGAGTTCATTACCACCAGACTTGCCTTACAAGAAATACTAAAGGGAGTTTTTTGTGTGGAAGTGAGAGAATGTTAGTTTACATCATAAAAACATACAGGTAGAATAAATCTCAGTGGTAACTGTAAATTTACCAGAGTTAGAGTTAGATTCTGCCATATGATGATAGTGGCACATAATTCACTTAACAATGCTAGTTTGAAAGTTTTAAAAAAATGAACATAATAAAAATAACCATAAGTATATAATCTATTATTAGTTACACAATGGTAAAAAAATGTAAGTTGTAACAGCAGTAATCTAAAATATGAGGGAAAGGAGAAGTGAAAGTGTAAATTTAAAATTCTATTGAAGTTAAGTTGTTATCGGTTTAAAATAAGGTGTCATAAGTTGAAGATATTTACATAAGCTTTATGTTAACCACAAAAGAAAAGCCTGTGGTAATTACACGAAAGAACACAATAAAGAAGTCAAAGTATGCTGATTCCAAGATATCAAAACACAAAAAATACCGAAGGATAAGAAACAAGGAACAATGGATATACAAAACAACTAGAAAACAGGGGTGCTTGGGAGACTCAGTCAGTTAAGTGTCTGACTTTGGCTCAAGTCATGACCTCACAGTTCATGGGTTCGAGCCCTATATTGGGCTCTGTGTTGACAGCTCAGAGCCTGCAGCCTCTAGCCTACTTCAGATTCTGTCTCCCTCTCTCTCTGCCCATCCCCCACTGGCACTCTGTTTCCATCTCTCAAAAATGAATAAATGTTTAAAAAAAAGAAAAGAAAACAGAAAATAATTAACAAAATCACAACAGTAATTCTTTACTTATCAATAATTACTTTAAACATTAATGGCTTAAATTCTCCAATTAAAAGACACAGAATGGCTGAATGGATAAAAAACAGATCCAGCAATATGCTACCTATAAGAGACTCATTTAGCCTTCCTTAAAGACACATATAGTCTGAAACTGAAGGGATGGAAAAAGACACTTCAAGCAAATGGCAACAACAACAACAACAACAAAAGCATAATATCTATATTTATATCAGACAAAATAGACTTTAAACTTAAAATGGTCAGAAGAGACAAAGAAAGTCATTATATAATGATTAAAGAGCTCAGTATATCAATAAGATATAAAAATTATAAATATTCATCCACTTGACATTGGAGCACCTGAATATATAAAGCAAAAACTTACAAAGCTAAAAGAAGAAATAAACAATAACACAACAATGTCGTATTTAATACCCTAGTCTCAATGATGGATAGAATTATTTCTATCTGCAGATGACCTGATTTTATATATAGAAAAACCTAAAGACTCAATCAAGATGTTGTTAAATCTAATCAATGAATTCAATAAACTGGCAGGGTATAAAATTAATGTACAAAAATCAATAGCATTTCTATACACAATGAATTTTCTGAAAAAGAAATAAAGAAATTGATCCCATTTACAACAGCATCCAAAACAATAAAATACTCAGGAATAAATTTAACTAAGAAGGTGAAAGATCTCTACTATGAAAACTACAACTACGAGACATTGAGGAAAGAAATTGAAGAAGACACAAATAAATGGAAAAGTATCTTGTGTTCACATAGTGAAAGAATTAATATTGTTAAAATGCCAATACTACCAAAAGCCATCTATCTACAGATTCACTGCAATCCATATCAAGATTCCAATGGCACTTTTTACACAAGTAGAACAAACACTCCTAAAATTTATACGGAACCACAGAAGATCCCAAGTAGCCAAAGAAATCCTGAGGAAGAAAAACAAAGCAGGAGACATCACACTTCCTAATTTCAAGCTACACTGTAAAGTTATGGCCATTAAAAAGGTATGATAGTGGCATGAAAACAACTAGGCCAATGGAGCAAAATCAAGAGTCCAGAAATAACCCAAGCATATGCGTTAAACTAATATTTAACAAGGGAGCCAAGAATATGCAATGGAGAAAAGACAGCCTCTTCAGTAATTAGTCCTGAGATAATTGGATATTCACATATAAAAAAGGAAAATGGACCCCTTGTCTTATACCACTCACAAATATGAGCTCAAAATGGATTAAAGATGTAAGTGTAAGACCTGAAACCATGAAACTCCTAGAAGAAAACATAAGAATAAACCTCTTTGACATAGGTCTCATTAATGGATTTTTGGATATGATACATAAAGCACGAGCAACAAAATTAAACACACACATACACACACACACACACACACACACACACACACACACACAAGTGGGACTACACCAAACTAAAAAGCTTCTGCCCAGCAAAAGAAACTATCAACAAAGTGAAAAAACAATCTATGGAATAGGAAAAAAATATTTGCAAACCATATATCTGATTACAGGTTAATCCCCAAAATATATAAAGAACTCATACAACTCAATAGCAAAACAAATAATCCAATTTTTTAAATGAACAAAGGACCTAAAAGACATTTCTCCAAAAAGATATACAAAAGACCAAAAGGTATATGGAAAGATATTTAACATCATGAGTCATTAGGGAAATGCAAATTAAAACCACAATGAGATATAATCTCACTCCTGTTAGAAATGGCCGTGGATCATCAAAAGACAAGAAATAACAAATGCTGGCATAGATGTGAAGAAAAGGGAAAGCTTGTGCACTGTCTGTGGGATTGTAAATTGCTAGAGCTACTGTGGAAAACAGTACTAAGGATCCCCCCAAATTTTAAAATAGAACTATCATATGATCCAGCAACTCCGCCTGGGAATATATACACAGGAAACAAAAACACTAACTCAAAAAGATATCTGCACCCCCATGTTCATAACAGCATTATCTGCAGCAGCCAAGGCATGAAAACAACCTCAACGTCCACCAGTGAGTTAATGGGTAAAGAAGTCGTGGCATATATATGCAATAGAATATTAATCAGCCGTTGAAAAAAAATGAAGATATCCTACATTTGCAACAATTGGTTGGGTCTTGAAGGCATTATGCTAAGTGAAATATCACTTACAAGTGGACTCTCAAAAAAAGAAAATAAAAACACCTCATAGAAAGAGATCAGACATTTAGCTACTGGATGCATAGGGTGGGAGGAGGGAAAATTGGAGGAAAGTGCTCAAAAAGTACAAAACCTCCAGTTACAAGATAAATAGGTTCGAGATATATAATGTACAACATGATGACTATAGCTAACACTGCTGTATGGTACTAGGAAAGTTAATAGAGTAAATGCCAGGAGTTCTCATCATAAGGGGAAAACTTTTTTCCTTTTTTTGTTTCCTTCTTTTCTTTTTATTGTATCGATAGGAGATGACTGTTGACTGAACCTATCATGATATCATCTCACAACATATGTAAATCAAACCATCATGCCATATATCTTAAACTTATACAGCGATGTATGTCAGTTATTTCTCAATAAAACTGGGGGGAAATTCTTGCCAATTTAAAAAAATAATAATGAAAAAAGGAAAAAAAAATATACACTAAAAAAATTTTTAGCCAACTTCAAGGACTTGGCTTATTTTTAACACTTTGAGCCTCTTTCAAAGACATACCAAAAACATCTAAGGCATTCATGTAGCTGCCAGTTTCGAATCCTCACACAATGATAAGACAATGGAATTTTTAAATAAACCAAATGTGGTCTGGTTTTGTTGTTGTTGTTGTTGTTGGCCAAATGTTTTTTCTGAGTCATGTGAAAATGTGTTTAATGCAATTGACCAAGGTGGTTTTGGTTTTATCTTCACATTCTCAAAGGACTGAATGGGAACTGGGTTTTGACAATTTGCCCAGGAGGATTTTTAGAGTGTGCTGTCCCCAGCAGGCATACTGGCACTCAACAGCCTCGTTAACATAATTCTGATATGCATGTCCCCTGAGGCAGTCCTTCCAGTCAAGGGTGGAGTCAAAGAAGTCAGCAGACAAAAGTCAAAGCCAGATGGAAAATCACAGACTCAACAACACAAATGTCCATTTTCTCAAGAAAAAAAAGGTGCGAGGTCACAGATAAGTTAACGGTCCTCCTTCTCCTGAGATGTGCAACAGGGTCTACTCTAGGTGATGAGAACAGGGAGTCATTTTGGATCACACTATCTTTGTTTCAGGAAGTTCACCAGAAATGGCCCATTATGAATAAATTTTGAAGCAAGTCCCTTTCAGCAGTTCTAGGGGAAAAGTTCAGGAATGTTACTGGGTGTTGCAGTGGTCTTGAACTCAAATCTTACTGGCAATCAAAATGGCTGTGTCCCTCCCAATTAACCAGTTTGAAACTTAAAGTTTATTCAGAGTCTAAGGACTCTTCTACTGGATAGGGCAGACACCCGTCTTTTAGGATCAAAGCTTTAAGCTCAGTCTATTTAGACTGAGACCAAATAGTAAGAAAATAAGAGAGGGGTGCCTGGGTGGCTCAGTAGGTTAAGCGTCCAACATGGGCTCAGGTCATGATCTCATGGCTCTTGAGCTAGCTCCAGCCCCGCTTTGGGCTCTGTGCTGACAACTCAGGGCCTGGAGCCTGCTTTGGATTCTGTGTCTCCATCTCCCTCTACCTCTCCCCCACTCACCCTCTTCTGTCTCTCTCTCTTTCTCAAAAATAAACATTAAAAAAATTGTAAACTAGTAAATAAGACAACCTAATAGGAAATTTCCCAGGAGTAAGAAGGTGGAGTCTAGCTGGAGGGCCTGGGTTCAACACTAGAGCCCCAGTATTGGGAACATCTAAGGGCTGATGACATCATGGGACCCTTCCCAACTAGTCACTATGGCAACCTGAGCATGTCCTCAAGGCAGAGTCAGCTTAAGACCTTCAGAGACCCTAAATAATGAGAAGAGTATCTTTCCCATCAGATTATCTTTCAAAATATATGTCCCTGCCTTAAATGTCATTCAAAATATAATTATACTAAACTGTAAATAAGGGTAAGAAAACCCAAGGGTGAAATCTAGCCCAGAATGCCTACTTGATACTTCTATTGCAAGATCAAATCTTTCAAAAGAATCTTTTACTGCAGTTTTGGTGCCCTGTTGTAGTCTGGATTTAGAGTTATCTAGCCCTTCCTTAAGTGAAATAGTTGACTGGGAACTCAAACAGTCCTAGCTTTGGGACCCTGGGCCTATTTTCTTCCTAGAGAACCCAGAGCTAAATGGACACGGAGTGATCAAGAACCCTCTCACTGTTGGTGTGTTTCACAGCCAGAGTACTTCTTAAGTTCCTCAGGCTTGCACTGGGTCACCAAATTTCATGTTTCCAGCACAACACCATAGAGGTAGAGGCCAGAGCTGGGCGATTTTCCAGGCAAGACAAAATGTAAGCTGAAGATAGGGCAATGGGATGAAAAAAGAACACCGAACAGAAAAATATTATAAACAAAAAGTCAAAAGAATTTTATGGTGAATTGGGGTTCTGTATGATAGGGATGGTAAGAATAAGGGAGGGAAAGTTTCTTGCTTGGATTGCAAGGATGATGGTAATGCTACCAATCAAGGTAGAAATTCTAAGAGGAGAAAAAGGAGACAGTTAAGGCAAGAAAATGAAGAGAGACATGATGACTTGGGTTTGTGACAGATTGACCTTGCTGGCTGTCTCTCCCTCTAGAGCTGGCTATCCCTGGAAGAGAGAGTACACATGTAGATCTAAAGCTTACATGAAGGAGGACTGGAGGTCACCCACCCAGATGGTTGAAGATAAGAGGTCTATGAGAACAACTTTAGTGTACAAAAGAATCCGATGTAGTAGGATCAATAACAGAAAAGTGGCCACAACAAATAAGGAGGAAAAAAAGATTATAGATGGAGGAGTTAATCTGAGAGGAAAGGGAGAAATTCTTTCTCTGAGAAGGAAAAGGAAGCAGAAAATACTGGCCAAGGTGGCTATATCTGAAGTAAAGAAGAATTGAAGAAGTTCCTCTCAGGTAGACTTGCCCTTCCAGAAATTAGGATGCCATTCCTGAGCATGATAAGGTAAGAGAGAAATGAAAGACACAAAGAGAACAAAACAAGATGGGAAATGCATAAGAAACCATTGGGGGTCAAGGTAGAAAGGGGGTAAAAACCCAGGATCATGAAAAGAGCAGCATCCACTTGAGAAGTGTCCAGAAGAAAAAAGAGGCAGATATCAATGAAAAAAGTGAAGTAGAAAAATAACCAGTTGCATATCTTCAGATTTATCTTCCATAGTTTGGGTAAAAATCAGAAAAATGATTCCTAAGTAACCACAGACAACCTAAAAACTGACATTTTCCTAAGGAATGGGTTCTGTTCAGGTTTCGAATCTGACAGATAGCCTTTTCTCAAATCAATGAACCATATTTTTAGCGTCTCTAAAAAATAGGTTGGTCATCAGAATATGATGTTGTCTTTACTGTGTATTTTTTGTTCCAAAAAAGTCAATCTGAAAGAAGCGTATTAACAAAAATTAATCGTGAGCCTGAAAGGTTTCTTCAAAGTCCACCTTTGGTTCTGGTTACATATATGGATCCCCTAAGACCAAGAATAAATGGGCAAAGCTCTTATAGGCTTTCTCACCTATAATGAGATGTTAAGAGTCCCAAGAAAATGCAATTCAGCAAAAAGACTTGGATCTTCCAGAAGGGTGTGTAAGGCCAGGAAGTAAGTTTCATCGTGCCACCTTAAGCAGAACAAATCATTCTGTCAATGAACGAAATCTCTCCTTTCTCAGACAGATACATTTTGGGATGCTGGCAATTCTCCTCTCAAGGCAATATTTTACAGTTTTCATACCACAAAATTTTTTTCAAGCACAGATTTTTCTTATTTCTAACTCAGGGTACCTGGCTAGGAATTTTATCTGTCTAGGTCTGTTTCTCCACTGGCAAGACTTAAAGACATTAGGGAAGGTAGTCTGAGCAGTGTTCAAAGTTAGTGTCAAAAGGGCATCTCTTTGGTAAATGGATAACTGCAGTTTCATTATCCGTTTAGGGACTGCTTTCCTTGTTCTTTGTAACTGAGATGTAAGGTGATATCTCCATGCGTACCGAAATCTATATAAGATTGAATCAAAATTTCAAATCTAAGCCTTGTGCAAGTCCAAACCCATCTTCCATAATTTCTGCAGACTCCTGGAGGAGCATTTGGTCTCAGATCTTCTGACCCTAACTTTGGCCTGCTCAGTTGATGCATTGTCTTGCCATTTTGGGTCTGCCCTTGTGGACCTAGAGGTGGAACTCAATTCTTGCTTCCATTTTCCAATTTCTCAAGGAAATAGGGGAGAGGGATTTTGACTTTACTACAGATTTGAAAGGGATGCAAAGAATATAAACAGAAATATAAGCAACGCATTTAAAAATCAGGTATCCCTACTCTCAATCTATTTAAGCGCCAGGCCACCTGTGTATTGGGTATTTCCACTGGCCAATTCATCCCTATGGAACCCAGTCTCACTCTGTTCCTCTGAAAGCAGAACAATTTTTATTTTCTTGTTCTGAGCACTTTGTCTGTTTTATTGCTTTGGCTCTATGTTATTGACCTCAGGCTCTTTCTCACCTGCTATCCCAAATGTCTTAGTAAAGTGTTATTATAAACAAAGACAGTTTACTCCCTAAGAAGAATTTAAGTGCCAACTGCTAAGAGAATATATTTTTCACACAAACTCTCCCAACACACACAAAGTAACGGCAATCACGCTGCTGAATTAAGACCTATCATATTTCCGTAGCTCCCACACACATTCCAAGAAGCTCTCATGGTCTGGTTCACAAAATGACATTGGCCAGAGGCTCAGCATCAAAGACATAGAGGCCTTGAAAGCTCTAACAAGCCAGAGGAGGGTTGATGTTCCCCTCCATGGAAAATAGCAGTGGTCGTCAACAGCACAGACCTTCCCAACTGGGAAACCACAGCTCACACTTACTCTGGGTGGCCTTATATGGAAAAACTTGTAGACTGTTTACAAATTGAAGACCATGTTTAAAACCATGCAAATACTTTCAACACTTGAAGTGATATTTGTAAACGATTATGTATAGTTCTTTCTATAAATTTCCGCAGTCAGTAACTACTATTTGAGTGCGCATAGGGGCTGGACCAAGTAATACCTCCCCCTGACCATCCTGGCAAATCCTCTCAGTTAAGTTGGTTATTACTTAGTCACTCATTAATCACTATCGATGAGTTTCATTTTGGGAATGCCTGCAGAATTTTTTATTTATCTTGTTTTTCCCAATCTTTTCTACAAATAAAGAAGCCATACTGATTCTTGTTCTTGCAATTGTTATCTGGCATTGCATGTTCCTAACTGGAATATAATTATTTTATTTTCTGAATTGTTTCTTCTTGACAATTTTTTTAAATGTTTTTATTTATTTTTGAGAGAGACAGAGAACACAAGTGGGGGAGGGATGGAGCAGGGTGCCCAGAGAATCTGTCTGCATTGACAGTAAAGAATCCAATGCAGGACTCTAACCAAAGAGTCAAGAGATCATGACCTGAGCTGAAGTCTGACACTTATCTGACTGAGCTACCCAGGAACCCCACTTCTTGAATTTTAGTTAGTAATTTATATTGGCTTTTGATGTCAATAATTAGCTCGAGTCTGATTCTTGATAGAATTTCATATAGTAAGTATTTTCTAGGCATAAAAATGATGTTTATTCCTAAAAGCAAATAATGTTTAAATGTAATTTAAATAAATGTTTTAAAGGCTATTGTAGACTTTTAAGGCTTCAGAATATCAATCTTCAAAATATATTTAAACACACATGAATGTACACAAAATTGATATCTTGTGAAATTTTAGAATATTGACTTCAGAATTAAATAGAAGTTTATGTTTCAATACATGCCATTTTGCTTAGTATTTTTGATGCAATTTAGTTTTTAATTTTCCTAAAAATGCAGTTGGCCTAAAAACTTTTTTGAAAAACCAATTTTTCTGAAACCAAAGAAGGGTTATAATCCTCTTGCATTTAAGTAGATTTAAATTTTTCTGACATTTATTTTCTCATCATAACGGACAAGACTTTGATTAAAGCCAGAAGGCCATCAGACTCACAAAACAAACAGAGAAGTCCAAAAAAAAAAAAAAAAAAAAAAGTTTGAGGCCCTATTTAAGCAATCTACTGAGGATTATCACTAATTTGAATTTCTGAGACCTGATCCTTCTTCTCCCCTGCCTAAATGACTTGTTTTCATGCTCAAGCTATCAAGAAAAGCAATGGTGCCAAGTAAACTGAGCCCTCATCTTGCAAAAACATCCATCTCACAGAGAAAAGGATTTGAATATTTCTAAGTATCTCCAAGTGCAAAGAAAGGAGCAAAGCTCCTTTATGAGCTTAGTCACAATAGTACAAGACAGAGTGCAAGAAGCTACTAGTTACATCTCGCAATTAACAGCCAATGCCCCAACCCCCCACCTTACGGTACATCCCTCATTTGACCAGCCTGTGTGAAACCCTCAACACTGTGTTTGCAAAGTAATCCTAAGAGTCAACTCATTGACATCATATTGCATGATGTGGCAATAACTCCCATCTACGATAGTATTAAATATAAAGCATCTCATTATAGAATCATGGGTTTATGGGTATTCATGGGCTGGGAGCATACAACGTAAGAGCTTGACATGGGACAGTATAGGAAGCTACAGAATAGGAAGCTATAGGAAGCTTGACATGGGTGAATAGGAAGTTACAGAAGTGCTCATGATGTCATTCAAGAGCCTTCTGCCCAACAGAGAAGGCATGTTCAACACAGCACAGGCTGAAGAAAAATGGACCATCATCCTTACACCCAACCACTTGAGACTGTTCAGTAGGCTGGTTCTGTGTAAAAAATGATGGTGATAGCATCATTATATGGATCTTCTGAGATTTGAACCAGGCGATGTCTAGCAAGGGCCTGCCATACAGTAAAGATAAAGGGAGGGGATGGGGGAGGAAGAGTGGCGGGGAAGGGGGTGGTTGGGAGCAGAAGAAGGAAAGGGGCTTAATATAGTTAGCATTATTATCTGAGTGTGCAGAGTATTCAGTCAATGGTGCTGTAGGAGCAGGCACCTCTCTGAGCATGAGCAATGATTTAGATCATGAGCTCCTCTGCTAAACTGGACACAAACCTCTGCCTCCTCACAGGCCGCCTGGTTCACAGTAGCTGCTCAGAGGATGAGACTGAACAGGTGGCACATGACAGCCCAGCCACCCTCGCGACGCCCAGCAGCTCACAGTCATCCACCCGGCCTTACTGGAAGATCTCATTCCCTGGGCCCTGGCGGCCCAGCTTGTTCCTTCTGTCAACCTAGGAGACAGGCTCCGAGAAGACAGCTCCTTCTGCACTTATCAGCTCTGCCTCTCCAAACTTTCCTGGCCTTTTTAAGTCCCTGGATAACTGCCACTTTATCCATGAGAGAACTGGAGTGGAATTCATCTTCCAACGATTTTAGAAGAGGTTGGGAGAGGTTTCTGGCTAATTGCAGTGCTCAGTAACTCCTACTAATGGCGACTTTCCTGTCAGACACCCTGTGAGTAAGAGGACGTGGCTGTGTGCATCTGATTACCCAGTCCCAGCACTTCACAAGTGGTGCCGAGAGGTCACTCAGTCTTCAGCCACCTGCCCTTCCCTTCCCAGCATCCACTTTGCAAACGTGGAGGTAAGGTCTCCAGCTTTTCCAAGCTTGACCCTTCATGGATGACGGTGGAGGGCAAATCCTCATGGCAGTATAGTTAGGGGCATGGGGAGGGGATCTAGATTCAAATAACCTCTCCATGACTTATGAGTTGAGTGGCTTTGGGCAGTGTTATACACTGAATGGTACCCCCTCAAACATTCTTGTTTTGAAACCCTAGCCCCCATCTGTATCTGTATCTGCATCTGTATCTGCTTTTGGAGATAGGGTCTTTAAGGAGGTCATTCTGGTTAAATGAGGTCATAATGAGGCCCTATTTCAATATGACCGATGTCCCTATAAGAAGAAGAGGCACCAAGGACGCAGTTACACAGAGAAAGGCCGTGTGCGGACACTGAAGGTGGCCGTCTGGAAACCAACCAGACAGGCCTCAGGAGAAATGAGAGCTGCCACATCATGGAGGTTCCAGCCTCCAGAGCTGTAAGACACTCCTGTTGTTTCAGCCACCCTTTCTATGGTATTGTGCTGTGGCTGTCTGAGCCGTCCAACACAGGCAGGATCCAGCCCTGGGTCCCCTCTATAAATGGAGATCATCATAGTCCCTACTTTACGGTGCTAGTATGCGGACTGAATGAGATAATGCCTATAAAATGCTGGGCCAGCGCCTGTGACCAAAAAAAAAGGGGGGGGGGTCAAAAAGGGCTCCACACATGTGAGGTATTAATTTTAGTAATTCAACTCATCAATTTAAAATATGCATAATACGAGGTCCAGAGAAATTAAATCTCTGCTCGAAAGCTGTTAGTCATTTGACAAGTCTGGTTTGGCAGCCAGGATCTTCAGGGTCAGGATTTAAGACAAACGGCTTGATGACTATATACCCATTATCTAATGCTACCTAGTTCACCCTCCTTCCAGAAGCTGCCTGTATTTCTCATTCCTAACAGCACTGTAGGGGAGTGGTTAGGGACACAGGGTCAAGGCCCACACGGAGTTCTGACCAAAGGCCAGACACTGTCGCAGGTGCTAGGGATTCGGAGGTGAATGAGGCAGACAAGGTCCTGGCTCTCATGGGGCAAAGGTTCCACCAGGAGGAGGCAGATGTTGACTAAAAATACATAAGTGTGATAATTTCAGAGAGAGATAACTAAGGTGATCTGCTAGTGTGTGAGCACCCGGATGGTGAGAGTGAAGGACACTCCAGCTGAGACCTGAATAATGAGAAAGAGTGAGGCAGGACCAGATCCAGGGAAAGGGCACTTAGGCTCAAAGGACAGGATGTACCAAGACCCTGAGGCAGGATCAAACTGAGACACTTAAAGAACAGTGAGAAGAAACCGTGATGGCTTATCCTCGGCACAATGTGTTGCTATTCTTCTACTCAAAAACCAGGCTTACTCTTAGATGCGTGTCCAAGAGCTGTTAATTATCGTGACAGAAAAGAAAAAGAAAAAGGATCTATATATTCATTTCCAACTTAACTGAAACCCAGTATGAGAGTTGATTTCAAAGGAAAAGAACAAAAAGGCAGTTGAAAGGAAGGTGGTGGCAGAGGTGAGTTGAGCACAGACAAAAGCTGTGAAAACATCATGGTGCATCAGAACTAGGGAGGACCTTGGAGACCATCTGATGACGAAATTGAGGCCATGAGTGTTTAAGACTTAACTGCGGGCCCACAGTAAGACGGTAGCAGAACCAGGACTAGAATGCAGGCCTCCCAACTCTTAACCCAGACAAGAGGTTTCATTATATATACATCTATAATATATATTAGCAGTTCTATTCTAATTTATTAGAAATTCCAAATCTGTTCTGAGTTAAAGATAAAGCAAAACATCTCTTGGGAAAACCAAGACAACCTTCTGATTGGAACCCAACCATTGGAACCCAAAAACCATTGGAACCCAACATTCCAACAGTTCTCCTCCACAAGGCAGGGCTGTGACAATCACCTCCCATGATGCCTCCTTACTTTTTTACCATGCATGACCCATGACTGCCCACCAGAAACAAGGTAAAAGGCTGCCTAGAAAAAAATATATATATGTGACTAAAGGGCATGCGTAGTCCCAAGACCAAAAACTCTCTACAGACCTGATTCAAAAGCTGGACCATTTCAGTGGGAAATAGAGAAAGATCCAGATTATAAGCAACTTTAGATTCATACTTTAAAATCCTCAAGAACCATGCTGTTGCCACAGTTCTATTTTACATGCGTATTTTATGAGTCTCTTGATGGAAATCTAAACCTTGAATGTTCTTCCACACACCATTAATCTTTCAAATATAATTCAAAGAAAAGGCTGTGTGGCAATCAAGTACAGGCATCCAGAACTGATGAAAAACAAAGGAGGCCTTGGGTTTTTAGAAGTGCCTGCAGGCTGGGGCCTCAGAAACAAGCTCCTCCTGTCGTCATGGCAACACAGGGAGGTGGCAAGGCCTGGCGAGCACTTCCCCTCACTTCTCCTCTGAAACTGGAGGTCATTTAAGGTTACCCAGCCAGGCATAAAAAGGAAGAAATAAGGGAGGGCAGGAAGGAAGGAAAATTTAAAGGTAGGTTTCATTCCCTGGAAGTCAAGACGCATCATGGAAACTTATAGTTCTCTAAGAAAATTTCCATCTCTTTTTCTTCTGTTTTTGGATTCTCTCCCAGATGAAAAAGTCAATTACTCTTCCCACACTTGCTCACCCTTGGACTTACTGCATTAATATCAGCTTAGCAATATCTACTTGTCGAGTATAGGCTGTGTACAGAGCACCATGTGAGAGATTAAAAGAGAAAATACATCGTCCCAGGATTTGAGGTAAGTGTCGTCCAATTGAGAAATAAGATATACATTCCTAAAATTATTTAAGAATACTCTAGTGCCAGATGGTCTCCAAAGATTGTTCCATCATTCCTTTCCCTTTCTGCAAGCATGCCGCTTCACCCTCCGAGAGGTGGGGTCCATTTCCCCTCCCCTTCCCACTGGGAGAGCTTTGTGTTCCCACTGGTAACAATCTGAAAGTCGGGCTGAGGATTTTTTAAATTATTTTATTTTTTTTAATGTTTATATTTATTTTTGAGACAGAGAGAGACACAGCATGAGCAGGGAAGGGGCAGAGAGAGAGGGAGACACAGAATGTGAAGTAGGCTCCAGGCTCTGAACTGTCAGCACAGAGCCTGATGCGGGGCTCGAACTCACGAACTGTGAGATCGTGACCTGAGCCGAAGTCGGACGCTTAACCGACTGAGCCACCCAGGCACCCCGGGCTGAGGATTTTTAGATGAGATTTTGCCCAGTTGTGAGATTTGCCATCTATTTTGAGGCATGATACTGGTGTTCTACCTTCTGCTTACTGGTGTTTCAGAGCAGTGCTCCTCCAAATTTGCAGCAACACCCTGGGAATTTTTAGAGCTCTCAGTGTCCAGGCTACACACAAAACTGCTTATACCAAAATCTCTGGGAATAGACCCAGGCATGTTTTTAACCTCCCTAGATGATTCTGATAAGATGGACGAGTTTGAGAGCTTGTTTTAGACAGTTGCCCCTTTCAACTCCAGGCATAAATGACTCAAATGACAACAATCCTCAGAACTGCTCAGCAACCTAAGAACACTTCTAATAAGTGCCGGCTCAGAATGTCCAGAGTGGGGACTTTATGTGTGACAGTGGACCAAAATTTTGAGGATTTTTTAACTCCCCTAAAACGGCATCTGTTAATGGCACAGTGGATGATTGACTATCCATACCTCACTATAATGGCAACACAATTAATGATAATCAGCTGCATTTTATTTTTGAAAGCACAGTGATGAAAATTAATCATGCTACAGGTAGGTCCCCAGCTCCCACCCCTAAACAGACTGGGCAGGAGAGCACAATATCCATTATAATGTCTTCCCAACTGATTTGAATTTAAATAAAACCAGTGAAGATAAAGAGAAAAGAATAAAAGACACCCATCCCCTCAAAAACAAAAAAGATAAAAGAGAAGCAGAACCCAGAATTTTTGCAACAGAGGAAACATTAGACACACACGCACACACACACACACACATACACACACGCACACACGCACGCACACTCCTCACATACACACACCCCACCATTCCCCTCTCGAAAGCAAAAGCATTTAGAAATAAGATCTTGGAGAATTAGAGCAACATAGCTGACTGTATACATGTACCTTCTTTTCCTCTTACTCGGTTCCCATAATATGTAGAATTTTTTTTAACAAAAAGAAAATCTCAATAGCAGTGGAACACAAAAAAGAATATCATTAGGAAATCAAAAATGGTGAGGAATTGATTAAAGGCAGACAGGTGGTAATGGATCAAGAGTAAAAAAGACCAGAGAAAATCAAATCCATGTGTAAGAGAGCACTGCCCTGGACTGGTCGATGAGTGCTCTAAATTCAGTCAATAGCTATAAAGAATTGGAGGGAGCCAAGACATTATTGGGATAATTAATTAAATAACTACACATAAAAATATGCACTTATTATCCATCATCCCATCTCCTTCACCATGCAATGAAACAGGAGGTCAGATGTGTAGGCAGATAATAATAAACAAAATTTAAAGCACAGCAAATATTTGTCACTAATCAGAGTGAACAGGTAAAATTTTCCACATTAAAAGACAAAAAAAAATTGCTCTTACAAATATTTATTTTCCATTTAAAAAAAATACACCTAAGCACAATAAAACAAGGTCAAATATTGAAGAATCAAGAAAAAGAATTATATCAAAAAATAATTATATCAAGAAAAAGAATTATATCAAAAATTATATAGCAAATATGCCAATATGAATATCAAAAAAAGTCAAAGTCAAAAATCATTAAAAGAAGAAAATGTGGGCCTTATTTTTTTTAATGTAATACACTAAGAAACTATAACACTAAGGTCAAGGACCTTTATGAAATTAACGTACTCCTCGCAGGTATCATGTCTTCAAACTGAAATTTTTCCTTAGTGAAACCTGGAATGTGCACATATAATGCACTTCACTCCCACTGAATCTAGGCAAGGTGGTTCTGAGGGACCCCTAATAACACTGTCCTGCCTGAAGATAAAAGCAAAAAGTGACAAGAAGCAGAGTGTTTTTCTAAATAAGGATTTTATTTATATGTGTGCCTGATTCAAAGTTCGAGAGGCCTTTTGTCAACTCTACATGATTTGAGGACCGTGTATAAGCCTGACAGACCCCAAACGTGAAATTGCTCAGTTCTGTATTTGGAGGAACTTTCTATTGGTCTGGCCAGTGGTTGAATGGGCCACCTCAGAGGGAGTAAGCTCTTTCCTTCTTGAGAAATCAGAGCCAAGCTTGGAGATCTTCCTGCAGCAGTGGGAGAGTAAGGACACGAGCATGAAACGGGTAATTAGCTGGACTGTTCTATCCAGATATTTTGTTGTAAACTCGCAAACCCATGAATCATATCAATATAAACGGAATGACCACAGTCAAGTTGGCAGGTAAGGCAAGGGAGAGGGGAGTATTGTCTTCAAGCTAACACATAGGTTTGAATAGTCAACTTCTGGAGACAAGGGGAATCCAAGAGGGCTAGACTGTCCTCTAGTCTTCTGACATTAGCAAGGCTGGTATGTCTAATTGGAGTGGACTGAAATATATTTTGCAAATATTCACTCCCCTTGTATCCCACCCCACAGGAAAGAGCATACCTCCAAACCTTGATCATGTGACTTGCACTGACCAATAGACTGTGAGTGGATATGCCCTATCCAACTAGAAGACACTTTAAACATGACTGGCTTGGCTGGGCATTTTGCTCCTGCATCGCCCTTACAAGATGATTGTCTTAGTTTTCTAAGACTTCTGTAAAAAGTACCACAAACTGCATGTCTTAAACAGAAATTCATTGTCTCATGGTTCTGAAGGCAGAAGTCCAAGATCAAGGTGTGAGCAAGGTTGGTTCCTTCTAAGGAGGGTGAAGGAAGGATCTGTTCTGGGTCCTTCTCTTTGACTTGTAGATGGCCATCTTCTCACTGTGTCTCTTCACATGGCATTCTCCCTTGGGTACCTGTCTCCAAATTTCCTTTTAGTCAGGACATAAGTCATACTGCATTAAGGCCACTCTAATGAGCTCATCTTAACTTGATTACCTCTCTAGAGAACATATCTCCAAATAAAGTCACATGCTAAGAGTCAAGGCTTACGATATGAATTTTGTGGGGCTACAAATCAATCCATAACAAAAAGCATATCTCAGAAGGAAACTGATCGTTCAGCATGGAAGGGAGAGGCCATGTAGGGCAGACCTGGTAGAGACCTGTGACCCTTATGTTACACGAGGAAAAAAATAAATGTACACAGGAAGCCACTGAGATTCAGAGCATATTTATCATGCACATGTTTATTATGCAGCATAATTCACTCAAATCTGACAAAGGTACCAATTTATAAGCAAATCTAATGGCAATTAACTAACAAGTCCCTTGAAAACCAGAGCATCTCCCCCTGTATGAAAAGGAACTCCATCACCCATGTTCAATGAACAGTTGCATGGCACCAATAAATCTGGGCAGTTTAGAGGTGCATAAGACGCAGAAATAAGGGGAGCACATGAGGAGTGATGGGAACCCAAAAAAGAGCTCCTGGCCGGAATAAGAGCACTTGGGTACTCAGCCCTGCCCCTTCCATTTCTTATGTTCAATGCTAGTGGGATCTCCAAAGAGCAATCCGTTCAGATAATCATGGTGTCCTAACATGTTCCTATAAGCAGGACTGAAGAATTCATAAGTAAGTGGTATCCAGCATTCAAAGCACCAAGAGGAAGGATACCCTACTCTGGGTTTATTCAATGTAACAATGCAGATAATGTCAAGAGAAAAATGATCTCAGAACTCAAGTGTTAATTTCAATGTCTACATTGAATAGTCAACTATTCAGAAAGAAGTTTAAGAAAAAACTTTCTTACTCAAGTCTTTATTACCTTTGGGGCTATTTTTCCCCTTTCAAATACAGAGAGAAAGCCTGCCTAAAATATTTTACTCTCCGGATAGATGGATAACATGTTATAGAAAATTCTGCTTTGAACCCCTAGCCACTGGACTTCAAAGAAAACATCTCAAAGCCATTACATGGTTTCTAGGCCCCTGATTTTATGTATATATTCTCTCTGCCTTGGACTTGCTTCTGGCATTTCATTGTAAGCCCTGCGATAGCCCTCCAATTACTTCTATTCCCGAGAACTTTTCCCCTAAGTCGGGTAGGTTTGAGACAATTTGAGTCAGCCCAGGGAGGGTGAAATCCAGGCATGGTTTCTGTGTGCCTCAAGACTTCTTCTCCCATTTGAAGAATGTGTGTAGCTCTCGTTGGCTCACAAAGCCATAAAAAGATCCAGTGGTCAGTTAAGGATATGGTGTATGGAGTCAGACTTCCCCCAGCTCCAATACTCATCAGTCATGTGCCTTGAGTGACTCCTTAACCTCTATAGGGCTCTAGTGTCCTCATCTGTCAAATGGGGCCAACAATAGAGCCCCACTCTTTGGGAAGTTCTAAAGATTAAGTGAGGTAATACATACAATGCCCTTAGAATAGTACCTGGCAAATTGTAAGGGCTCAGTGACTAGTGACTGTTCATTATTATTAAAGATGACTTTGAAATCCATCCTCTCCTGGAGAGAGAGCTCACGAGGTGGTCCCCGTTGGTACAGACATGCCACAAAGTTTTGATTTGGGAGCCCTGAGAAACTTGGCAACTTTTGCCAAAGGCATATCCTGTCTGGAACAGCTATAGGGTTTTCTCTTGGCCATGATTAAGAAGAAGGCAAAGTTTGCTTTCACTCCAGCACTACCCATGCACAGGAGAAAACAAGGGGAAATGTTCCTGTTCCAGTGTTGAGCCCTCAGTAAGTGTACCATCACATCCATATCACTCAACAAACATTGACTGAAGTCTCCCTGTGTGCCAGGCACAGTACAGGAGCTGGGGGTGCAGCAGTGAAGAGAAATACATGTTTTTGCCATTTGGGAGCTTATATTTTAGCTAAGGGGAGACTTGCAGTGAGTAAAATAAGTAAATTGTTGTTAAAACAGAGAATTACAGCACTTAGGGCCCTCCTGTAACTCTTCACCAGGTTCTGTTTCAAACTAGATTCATTCTTCTTTTCTACCATATACATTTGCTGCCCTAAAATGTCTTACTGCCATTGGTTGCCATACATTTCGAGGCCTAAAGATAAAACAAGACGATTCCTGTTTTAAAGATAGTATGTTTTCTAGAACTACCTCATCTAAATGCTTATGGAGTTGGAGTCCACAACTTTTAAGTCTAGTCTCGGTCTGCCCAGACTTAACCATGTAACCCTGGCCATGTCACTAAAATATAAATTTAGTCTGAGTTTTGCCTGTGTAAAATAATGGAATTGGCCAGTCACTGGTTCTCAAAGTGGTCCTGGGACACGGCAGTTTCAGTATTACCTTGGGACTTAGAAATGCACGTTTTCAGACCCCGTTCCAGAACTACTGAATCACACACTCTGAGAGTGGGACCCAGCAATGTGAGTTTCCACAAGACCTTTAGGTTTTTTTCTTTCGAAATAAAAAAATCAATCTCGCTGTAAATCCCAAAAGAAAATCCTTATCCTCTCAGCCAGGCCTCCTCCAAAACTTTTATAAGCACTATCCAATACTAAAGACTCACTTTATAATCTTAAAAAAAAATGTTTCTTACAATTTACAGTCTTTCCAAGTTTGGAGGTTTAAAAAATATTTTGCACTTTTCTCTCCTAACACGCTCTTTATGCTAACTTACAAGTATGCTTGATCCTACTTCATAAGCTCATTAGTGATGGTGACTTCCATCTTTTACTGTTTCTGAATATTTAAAAAAATAATAATTTTGAATTCTATCATTTTAATTTTATTTATTTATTTTGAGAGAAAGACAGCACGAGCAGGGGAGGAGCAGAGAGAGAATCCCAAGCAAGCTCCATGCTGCCCGCGCAGAGCCCAACGCGGGGCTCGAAGTCACAAACTGCAAGATCATGACCTGAGCCAAAATCAAGAGTTGGATGCTTAGCCGACTGAGTCGCTCAGGCACCCTGAATTTTAAATTTTAAACTGAAAATTCTATTCCCTTTCCACACACCCAGCACTTGGATGTAGATTCTTTCTCAACAGTGTTCCCACTACACTCTTCTGAATTGCCTTCTGTTTTTCCAACGAAGACTTGATATTGACCAATTCTGTTCAATGGGTGGAGGCATACACTGTTTCAAGAAGGACATTTTAGTATTTCAAAGCCTCTTAAGGGTGTTCCACCAAGAGTAGCTCAATGTGACAGATAAAAGCAAATAGTGCCAAAGTATCCACAAACTTTCTCTTATAACTTTTCATTCTCAGAATAGAACTGAGTTTTCCAGGAATATTCAGTTGGGATAACTTAGATGTATGTCAGTCCAGCTACCCTGTTTGAAGGCTATCTATTTCAGCTGTCCAGGGAAACATATTTTTGTTTGTGAAGTGGATAAAGTTTCAAGTGTAAAACCCATTCATGGACAACTATCTCCTGGAAGTTATAAACATTTTTTTTTTTAGTTGTTTGTTTACTTGTTCCTAAAGATAATTTGGCAAAGAAGAAGCTAGCTCACTTTAGGACCTGAAGTGTAGTGTGGGTAGCTTGGCTTTATTTGCATAACGTTAATATTCCACAGAACTCTCTGGTCCCAAAGCAGTAGAAAAAATAAGATGCGTTAACAAACCGGCACAGACTAACAGTAACCAGAATCAAGGATTGTGACTTTGATTATGAAAAGGGACAGCCAAGAAGTTAATGAATTAGCTATCTCAGAATACGGTCAGCACTCACTGTCCAGGTCAACAGACCAATATTTGTCAAGAAATTGCTTTGTAATCACAATAATATATATTCTCATCTGAAAACTGGGTGTGGGGTTAGACTAACTGTTCCCTGAAGCTCTTCCAGTCATAATAGTCTATTATTCCATGATTTCACAATATCTTTGAGGTAGAGCTGATTATCATTCAAACTGCCCTTGAAGATCTATTATCCTAGATATTGTATGGGTTTCCAAAGTAGGATCCAGAGGACCAGTTCTAGGTCTATCTACTTAGTCAGGGTTTTACTACTACAACTACAAGTAATTTCAGTTTTATCAGAAGTCTTAAAATCTCTATGAAATGTGTCACTAATCCATAAGCAATCAACAAGTACTGGAGAAACACATTTATTAAAGAACAATTACTTGGCTTGTAAAGTCATTCATATGGCTCTGGCCTGCTAGACAATGATGGTTAAAAAAAAAAAAAAAAGCTTATAAAAATGGAGAGAAGGAAGCTCAAAAAGGAACTAATTGAAAATGTCCAAGTGCAGACCAACCCCCTGGCAAAAAACCACTTATGTACTGTGATTTATGGAGATCTGGGAAAAGGCAACCATACCAAAATCACTACCTACCCTAATCAGCCCTCCATGGACTTTAAATTCTTCCATTTCTCGTTCTTCCCTTGATCCTACTTCTTGAATTAGATATTTATGAAAACTTTGAAATATTATCAACCATCACCACCTTAACAGAAATTACGTGTTTTTTTAAATTCTTTTATTTATATTTTAGTTAGTTAATATATAGTGCAATAGTGGTTTCAGAAGTAGAATTCAGTGATTCATCACTTATATACAGCGCCCAGTGCTCATCACAAGTGCCCTCCTTAGTACCCTTCATCCATCTAGCCCACCTCCCACCCACCTCCCTCCATCAACCCATAGTTTGTTCTCTATCATTAAGAGTCTCTTGTGGTTTGTTTCCCTCTCTTCTCTTTTTTCCCCCCTTCCCCTATCCCAAGGAGTCTATCCCATTTACAATTGCACCAAAAATGGTAAGATACCTAGGAATAAACCTAACCAAAGAGACAAAAGATCTGTACTCTGAAAACAATAGAAGACTTTTGAAAGATATTGAAGAGGACACAAAAAGATGGAAAAACATTCCATGCTCATGGATTGGAAGAACAAACATTGTTAAAATGTCTATAGTACCCAAAGCAATCTATAGATTTGACACTATCCTGTGAAAATACTACGAGAGCTAAATGAAACAATCCTAACACGTGTATGGAACTACAGAAGACCCCAAACAGCCAAAGCAATCCTAAAAAAAAAAAAAAAAAAAAAACTGAACTGGAAGCATCAGAAATTATGTTTTATCAGATGAGCTATTCATACATTCAGCATGAGTCTATGAGAGGAGAATACAAAACAGTAAATGTTAGAATGGAGGAAGAATCAATCTAAGTCTAGAGCCTGTAAAGGGTAGGAAAGATGGAGTGGCATGGTGAGGAATCTTATGATTCTAAATAAAGGTAGGGGCACCTGGGTGGCTCAGTCGGTTGAGCGTCTGACTTTGGCTCCGGTCATGATCTCACGGTTTGTGGGTTCGAGCCCCGCAACAGGCTCTGTGCTGACAGCTCAGAGCCTGGAGCCTGCTTCGGATTCTGTGCCTTCCTCTCTCTCTCTGCCCCTCCCCTGCTCACACTTTGTCTCTGTCTCTCTCAAAAAATAAACATTAAAAAAAGTTAAAATAAATAAAATAAAGGGAGAGAAGTAGAACAAGTTTAGGGGTAGAGAGAGATAGAAGGAAACTAACATTGGATGCATAACTACCGTGTGCTAGGCACACTTCTAGACACTTGACATTTATTTTCTCATTTTATCCTCAGAATAACCTACTGGTTAGATATTATTAATCCCATTGCAATATTATTATAGTAGCTATATTATTTTACAACTAATAAAACGATAGACTCAAAGGAGATAATAAATTTGTCCAAGTTTATAGAGCCAACAAATGGCAAAATCTGGATGTAAACACATATCTCTTTGACTCCAGAGCCTGGCATGTTTCTCTCTACTGTAAACCTGTCTGTAAGACTTGTGCTCCCCACATACATTGTTACTTACAGTGTGGGCCCTGAGGAAGAAAAGGAATGGTAACACCGAAAGCCACATTCACCTCCTTCCCAATTTTGCTTTAAACCCATGTTTTTCGATTTGCTTTTAGTCATGAAAACGTGTCTTTAAGATAAATAATTTTAAACAAAACCCAATCCACCTACCATGGCTCCAAGGCCTCTTCATGGAATGACATGGAAGCTTCAAAACCATTGCAAAAAAAAATAGAAAGAAATACTCAACACATAAGTGTATATGAATGGCCACTAAGCACATGAAAAGTTGCTAGAAGTCATTAGTCATCAGGAAAATGCATATTAAAACAACAATGTATAACCACTACATACGTGTTTGAAAAGCTAAAATTCTAAAAACTAGGTTAACCAAGATATTAAGCAACTGGAACCCATAAATGTTGATGACAGGAATGCAAAAACAGTAGGACCACTTTGGAGAACAGTTTGGCATTTTCCTATAAAGTTAAAACATATCATTACCACACAAGGTACAGTCATTTCTCTCCTAAGTACTTATCCAAGAGAAATAAAAATATATATCCACACAAAGAATTGTCTATGAATGTTCATAGCATCTTTAGTCATAGAGCCTGTAACTGGAAACAGCCCAATTGTTCACAAACAAGTTAGCAGGTAAAGAAATTGTGGTATTCCAAGGGTGCCTGGGGGGGGCTCAGTTGGTTCAGTGTCTGACTTCAGCCTAGGTCACGATCTCGCCGTTCCCGAGTTCGAGCCCCACATCAGGCTCTGTGCTGACAACTAGGAGCCTGGAGCCTGTTTGAGATTCTACGTCTCCCTTTCTCTCTCTGCCCTTCCCCCACTCACACTTTGTCTGTCTCTCTCAAAAATAGACATTAAAAAAAAAAAAAGAAAAATTGTGGTATTCCAAACAGTGAAATATGAATATGAAAAGGAAAAATTACTGAGACACTCAACAACATGAATGTGTCTTAAAAACATACTGGGTGATAGAAAGCAGACACAAAAAGAGTATACTGTGATTCCACTTATATGAAGTTCCGGAAAAGACAAATCTAATCTACAGTGATTGAAAGCAGATTAATGGTTATGTAAAGTTGGGCTGTGGGCTGGAGAAGGACTGTGGAGGAAAGACTGTGTTTTGGGCTGACAATGGTATTCTGTATCTCAGTTGCGCGATGGTTTTTTTGTGGCAGAAATCCACCAGTTCCAAACTCAAGGAACTGTACGCTTATACAATGTGTGCATTTTTACCTCAATAATGTTGGCTTGTTTAAAAATACCACTATAATTACCAAAGAATTGCTGAGAAAGATCTGGGCACGATTACATAATCACCCAGGTGACATTTCGGTCCTTTCTTCTTATTGAATATTTTATTTCTTCCAGTCACTAACTCAGCTCTGCTCTCTTCTACAACCCCATGAAAGATGGTAACTCCATCTGTCCTGCAAACTTTCAGCCGACTTCATTACAAAAATACCCCAGGACCAAAGCCAGAGCTAATGAGCATCTTAGACCATTTGGAAGAAGAAAGGCTATTTTTTGGCTGAGGATAATTGAGCTTCACTTCAAATCAGAATCTAAGCTATTATTTTCTCTGTACCGAATCCAAATCACTGAGATTCCTGAAGTTTGTCCATGGTTATTGTCCACCTGATGCCAAAATATTCTGATGAAAAGCGAAACATTCAGCCAGTTGTGTGAATTCTTTGTCCTGAAATCTAAAAGCTCAGCCATCTGGCAGGATAGCAGAACAGCTGAACAGTCAACTGATGCTCCTGCTGTAGATTGAGAGGCCACAAGAATTGTGCAGATAAGATCTCCTGCAAAAATCAAAATGCAAAGACCCAATGCCAATGTCCCTCATTATTGATAAAGTGGGATCCACAGCATTAAAATCATGGAAGTTTGGAGTGAAAAGGAATCCTGTCCAACTGCCTCTGTTTACAGATAAAGAAATTGAGGCAGCTCGTATCCATCGTTTCAAACCTTGACCAAATGCCCTCTCCTCTGGGGAACTTTTCTTCACTTCCCCCAGGCTGCTATCTGCTCTGGCTCCCACAGCTAACTACCAGCACTCACCCCCTCACATCCAATTTATCTGCTTGTGCATCTGTTTCCTCCACTTACACTGTAAAACTACCGAAGACTAGGGCCAACAGCTCTGTACCCTAAAATTCTAGCCCAAAGAATGTTCTCAAAGAAGGACTGTTGGATGAGCTTGGGGTGAGAATCTGAATCAATGTGCACTCCAAATACATTCTTTCTCCACACCTATGTTGAAATGGTAGTAGCGAAATTCAACAGAAATTCTAGACGTACAATTCGTCCTAAGCACTAAAATCTGAGGTTTCGCGTTCTTCAGACAAGAAGAACACCAGTAAAGCAAACTGTGATGAGCCAACACAGTTCCTGGTATATAATATGAATATTGTAATTTAGAGAAATTAAAACACAATAATAAACATTTGCTGTGTTGATATCAACTTACACATAATAGTGATAGCAGCTAACGTGTGAGTATTTACCATATACAAGGCGCTATTCTGAGAAATATATGTTTAACATAATTGTATTTTATGTTTATCACTGAAACTACATAGAACTTGAGGTTACATTTTTAGACTGATCCTTACATCTCCTCTACCTGTGGATAAATGAAAACAAAAAAGATGTATGTTAACTAATTATTATTGCAGTCATCATTTTGATAACTTAACATTGATAAGTTTGATAACATAACAACATAGTATGTTAACTATGACTTATTGCAGTCCTCATTTTGAAATATATACCAAATCATTATACGCCTTAAACATATACGATAACATATATAAATCACAGTACATCTTAAATTTATACAATCCTCCATGTCAACTATATTGCTTCTTTTTAAAAAAGTTTTTAATGCTTATTTATTTTTTGAGAGAGAGAGGGAGACAGAGCATGAGCAGGGGAGGGGCAGAGAGAGAGAGGGAGACACAGAATCGGAAGCAGGCTCCAGGCTCTGAGCTGTCAGCACAGAGCTCAACGTGGGGCTCGAACTCATGGACTGTGAGATCATGACCTGGCCGAAGTCAGACGCTTAACTGACTGAGCCACCCAGGTGCCCCAACTATATTTCAAAAAGACTGAGAAAATAAATAAAATGAACTAATAAGCCAAAAAATTTAAAAAGAAAAAGAAAATAAGTAAATTTTTTTAAATGGCAGTTGTCAAACTTTCCCTAGTAATCTTTGTTTTCAGATTTCATGCCCACAGCCTATCATAACTTTCCATTTTTAAAAATTAGACTTACTTAAAAAACTGAAAATATTCTTTAGACGTCAAATTACTCTTCAATAATGACATTTTGATTAACAGTGTAAGGAACTAAAAGCATGAGGGTTACATTTCTTTCAGTGAAAACATGCACTTTGAAATCCTGAAGAACTGAGCTTAGGGTGAATTTATATGAGGCAAGTGTTCTCAAACTTTGGCCCAAAATATTTTCCCTCTCTGTTGTCTGTCACCATGGAGCTGGAGAAGATTCTCGGTAGATAAGGCAAAGTAGGAACCTGACAAAATGAAATCCGGTCAGGAGGGCTGGACTGGAAATTTCCATAAAAAATGAAAAAGAAAAACAAAGGAATTGGTTGACCCTTTCCATGAAAAGTTTAAATTCAACTGAATGTGTTCAATAGTAAGCCCTTTGGCAAACAAAATTAATGAAGATTCTTTTTTTTTTTAATTAAAAAAATACATGTATCCAAGCATTTTCAAGGTAGCATCTACTCATTAAATTCTTAATATTTCCAACCATAAAAGAAAAAGAGTCTTGTGTTTCTCTGAGCCACTCAGAGTACTGGAATAAGATCTTGGACACAAGATCTGGTACACAAGACTGAAAAATGAGTGTTTATTGAGTGAATGAACGAATGAATGAATTCAAATGATTCTTTTCACTTTTTTCCAGCCACCTTTCCACATCTACACTAAGTCCTAAGAGACTATTTCTCACACAAAGAGTCCCTGTGACTCTGTTCAAGCCACTCCCAGTCTCAAGCAAGCATCTCAGAGCCTGCCCTCTCTTCCCTTCATGACCCACCTCGTCCTTGACCCCTCAGAGCCCCAGTTGCTCCTGTTGAACATGGTCTGTATTCCCACCACAGGAAGACCATTCCAGGGAACCACAGTCTCAGTTCAGGGCTTCATTTCATTTCCAATTTGTATTACAACAGTACCTGTAATGCCCTTCTTCTGTTGAAGGGTATTGAGAAGACATTCAAGATAATTGGGGGGGGGGCGGGGCAGGGGCAGGTAGGATTTTAAAGAGTTTTAAAGGATTTAAAGAGTTTCACCTCTTTCCCAACTGAGAGTCCAAACTCATGAAGAATGTAAAACCTCAGAGGAATGCTCTTAAAACAGAGAAAAAATAATTTTCCTATTGTGGGAAATGAAAGAAAACTTTATAATATAGAAAGAGAAAAACATACCTGTGTTTGCACTCGATCGATAGGAGTTCAAATCCTAGCTATGCTCCTGTCTGGTAATTCGACTTTGGACACTTCATAGAGCCTTGATCTCTCACATACAAGATGAATGTCACAGAGCCACTGAAGGACTGAATGAGATTACTAACTGAACGAAAGCAGAGGCACATAATGAGCATTCAGGAAATGTTAATTGACCTACGACACAGATGGTTTAAGAAGCAAAAGAAACAACCATTAAAACTATAAACCCTAAACTCTATGATCTCTGGTTGACTTTTGAGGGTATGCCTCAAGAAGCAATTTTATTTTCCTCCTCAGTAATGCATTGTCAGATCTATAATCAAGACAATGGCTGGTAAAGAGTAGCTCTTACTTGGGGACCATAGAAGGCTACATAGAAGTGCAATATGGATTGTTTTTAGGGCAGAAAACAGTCACAACATAGAGAAATAACTCACCTGTTTTATAGCAAAGTCCAAAATAGTCACACTACATTTCTGGAAATTCAAGGGTGCGTGCGTGGGTGTGTGTGTGTGTGTGTGTGTGTGTGTGTGTGAAAGAGATAGAGAGAAGGGGGGTGCAACTATTCAAAGTTACCCTTAGACTATACTCCCCAGAGATGTGGAGGCCATGACCAAAACACTCCGAGAAATCACAGAAGTTTACATTTTCAGAGCAATTAGAGAACTGTCGAGGATAATTATGTCTTACACTCTGATTTTAGAACCTAATCCCTGAAATAAAATCAGATCCCACTTCCTAGTGAAAATATGGATTCCCACAGTAAAATACAAACATTTGCCATTCACACGCTACTTGTAGATTTTTCCCTGATTTTTGTCTTTGTTTTAGTAGTATCGTTTGATTTATCTGAAGACCAAAATTCCGTTCGATCTTTTTAATTGACATATTGTGGTATGTCTTTAGCCTTCTGATGTGTGGCTAATTTTAAGCTGCCCAAGTCCAAATGCTAAATCGTTATTGCCACAAACTAAGACCATTCGTTAAATGCCAAAGAGAGGGTCAAAATAGCTTGACTTTGTGAATCTTGGTGCAGCATTGTTTCTCTGGTCTATAACATCTACTGCTGGGAAGCCTAAAGTTGTCCTCCTGTCTATGTTGAAGATGACCATATTGTTTGTGTGTGATTTTTCAGGATGTTGTATGCCTCCTCCTAGATCAAGAAAGACAAAGAGGATTTCAAGCTAGTTTTTTTTTTTAATGTTTATTTTTGTGAGAGAGAGAGACAGAGCATGAGTGGGGGAGGGGCAGAGAGAGAGAAAGACACAGAATCCGAAACAGGCTCCAGGCTCTGAGCTGTCAGCACAGAGCCTATGGGGGGGCTCGAACTCACGGACTGCAAGGTCATGACCTGAGTTGAAATCAAATGGTTACCCAACTGAGCCACCCAGGTGCTCCATGAAGCTAGTTAGTTTTAGTGTTGCTTTTTATCATGGTGGAGGCCCATGAGGTGACCATGAATCTTAGAGCACTCCCCACTCTCCACCAGAAAAGATTTTTTTCATTGTCCGTCACTTATCCACAAACCTGATTTCTTAAAGGGAATTTGATCACTAGCAATATACATAAAATATACCTTAACCATTTTCTCAACACCCAGAAATTAAATATAATCAGATACAATAACATCTTTACCTAATGATGACACTTTCTATATAAAAAAGTGTCATTGGGTAAAATTATACAACCCATCAATTTCAAGCATCTAGGGAAATTGAGTCCCTGAATAAAAATCACTATGGAGGCATACAAAAGTCGGGGCAATTCTCGTTAAAAGATCATCCTACAATTTTTGGTGCTTCTTCCTATAACCTGAAGAAAAAAATCACAGAAAGGCAGAGATGTGACAGCAAAATATTTGTACTCTGCTCTCTGCAGCGGGAAAGAGAAAGCCGTGTTACTTCTCCTTCCCTGAATCAACCGTTGTAGCACATCTCCAGGCAACCTCCTCAGGCTGGCTTAGTACCTTCCACGGGTGTCTTTAATGGAGATTCATTATGAAGCTGAGAAAAGGTCAGCCCCTACAGAGACACGCCTAGAAAGAAACTCAGTCAGCCCATACTACCAAAGGAAGTGAAAGCAGATGGCAATCACACTAAGTTGTGTCGCTCCAGCTTCTTGAATTGGTCACATCGCTGTTCACAGCCAAACTTCCTGGAAGAGCTGGTTTACCATGACAGTGACCTATTTCTCAACGTGCATCAACCTGTTTACACCTGTGGTATCTCCAACCCCACCATTGTACAAATTCCGCATTTTAACAAGTAAACTTCAAAACGGGTTGGGGAGTGCGTGCCTGGGTGACTCAGTCAGTTCAGCGTCTTGAGATTTCGCCTGAAGTCGTGACCTCGCAGTTCGTGAGGTTCAACCCCGCGTTGGGCTCTGTGCTGGCGGCACGGAGCCTGCTTGGGATTCTCCCTCTCCCTCTCTCTCTGCCCCTCCCCGCTCTCAAAAATAAATAAATAAACAAAAAAAACCCAAATTCTGCATTTTATAGATATGAATAATCTACACGTCGTCAAAAGGAAGCTTCTGCCTCTCCATCTCTCCATGGTTGACCTTCTTCTCTTTCTGGAAAACCTCTGCTGGCTTGGTTGCTGGGCATTCTGCCATCCTGATTTTGCTTCTTGGACTGCTCCCACTCTTTCTGCCTTTCCTCTTCCAACCCCAAGAAGTGCTGGTCCCTGAAGGAATGCTCTTTGCCCTTCTCTCTATTTCCATGCATCCTTGGCTACTTCAGTCATGCTCAAGGTTTCAAGCCCATGGATGCATGTGCATGGCTCCCAAACCTCCCAAGTCTCTAGCCCCGGCTTCTCTCAAAAGTTCCCATACTGACCTTCCAAATGCTTTCTGGATATCATGTCAACAACTCCAACTCAAAATGCACAATGCAGTAAATCTTTTCCGGGACTTACTACCCGTTTTTATTATTTGCACTTCCAGCCTCTCAGTTACGCAGATTCAAAACCTTGGAGTCATTCTCCACCCCACTCTCTTCTTCATTTTCCAACTGTCAGCTAGGTGCAAGACCTTGTCCATTTCAAGTCCTCAGAGTTTCCAGCTTCTGTGTCTCCACTGTACCCGCCATTGGCCCAGTCCAGACACTTCTCTCCTGCCACCAGGAATCCTGTTTTCTTTACCTCCCTCTTCTATTTTCTTCAGTTTATCTTATAGGATGGGAAAAATCGTAATGATGACATCGTAATCATGATGACAAAAACTGAGTCTTTATCATTGTACAACCAGTGCCTAGCAGGCTCCATCCTAAATATTAATATTTTTAATTTGTGTAAGTGCAGCTCTGATCATGTGATCTTTTCTTTTTCTCTGGCCTTCAGTGTTTTCCCAATTAAAGAAACACTCTTTTGGATAAATACTGACCATGTTAACGGAAAGAGATCTCAGAGAGTGACTGGTGACCTAAAGTAAGGTAGAAAAGCTAGGGTTCTACCTATGAAACCTATAAAGTATGTTAGGAGACAGATTTTTGAGGAAGGATCATGTGTTTGGGTTTTGACCTCAGGAATTTGAAATGCTTATGGGATATTGGATGGAGACAGCCACAGGCATTGGTACTCAAGAGAAAGATCTAGGCTAGATCTGAAGGACTTAGAGATAGAAAGATAGCTCAACCTCTCCTGCTAACTATAACTAGCTCTGAGAACCTCTCAATGTTCTTAACTTCTCTGTGCCTCCCTTTCCTCATTTTTAAAATGGCTTTAAAACCTCTATCTTTTAATTTGCCATAAGAATTAAATATCATGAGAACAGTGCCTGGCATATAGTAAGCACTAGATAGGTGTTTGTTATAATTATTTACATAATAATTGAAGATTTGAGCATGAATGAGATCACCCAAAGAGAAAATATGAAAGAAGGAAAGAAAGAAAGAAACAAAGAAAGAAAGAGAAGAAAGAAAGAAAGGGAAGAAAGAAAGAAAGAAAGAAAAGAAAGAAAGGAAAGAAAGAAAGAAAGAAAGAAAGAAAGAAAGAAGAAAAAAAGAAAGAAAGAAAAAGAAAAGAAGAAGAAGACAAGAACATGATGAGAGACTGTCCTGAGGGATTCTGGCCCAAACTAGGTACTAACTACAAAAATGATAATACATAGTTCTGACCTTCGTGAGGTTTATGATCCCACGGGAAAGGGCATAGCTTCTGTAGCTGAGACATGAGGACCGTGTAAAGAGAAAACAAAAAGGAGAAAACTTTGAAAAAGAAACAAAATCTCTCTATTCAAGCACGATGTCCAGTTCTTGGGCAGAAGTTCTAAGTGAAAAAGGGAAAACAAGAGGAGAGAGAAAGCGTTCCTTCCATGTCAGGGCTCAGAATATAAAAATGATAATCGGTGTTGGTTTCTTCATCATCTGGAGCCCCAGCCTAGAACAGAACCTCCAGCATTTACCCACAAAGGTCCTCGCCTGGAACCTAGGAGCGTCAGTGCTGGGAGCATGCTGCACTGGGGACAGCAGTGGGGGACTGGCGGGGGGAAGGTGCTGTCCGAGACCCACTCTGGTGCTGGAGCTAGGCTGAAACATGCAAAACAAACTAACTAACTAACGGCCAAAGCCAGTAAGCTGCGCACAGGACAATACATTGAATCCTGCTTGAATATTTCCCTCCTCCTATTTATAGCTTCTTCGCCTTTATTAAAGTTTCCAGTGATGTCACATTACACTGCTTTGGGGGAATGTGTTTACTTTTGCCAGCTCAGATCCATCCCCCCGCAAAGAGAAGTAACTACCGGGGTTTGGCCGAGAAAAAAGAAGCTACTTCCTGGCAAGGTTTGTGGGGCCAGCAAATGGAGCACCAGTGACTCAGAGCAGGGAAGGTCACGATGAGAAGTCCTTCCAGGTCTTTTGTTTTCGCTAAGCCACGGCAGAGCCCTCCATGACTGTACCCACCATGGGGATCCTGAACCAAATGTTAGGAAAGCTGAGTTGTGATCCCAGCTCCGATCCTGTCTCCCTCGAAGACTTTGAACAAGTCAGTTAACCACTGTGGGCCTTAATTTCCTCACCCTTAAACAGAAGGGTTGGGTAGATGGTGTAGAAGGAAACTTCCAACATTCTGTATCTCTCTAATGTCATCGTGCCCTGCATTCATCTGATGGGCGAGGTTTTGCTGCAATGGAAAAAAAAAAAACCAACTTCTTCATACTTGACATAGCTTATATGACTTTTTTAAGTATTTATTTATTAATCTTGAGAGAGAGAGAGTGAGTGTGAGCAGGGGACGGGGAGAGAGAGAGGGAGTATCCCAAGCAGGCTCCACGCTGTCAGCACAGAGCCTGATGCAGGACTCGATCTCATGAACCGCGAGATCATGACCTGAGCCAAAATCAAGAGTCAGACACTCAACCGACTGAGCCACCCAGACGCCCCTCCCATGGCTTGTATAATTACTACCTCACACAAAGTCAGCTGCAGGTTTGGGCAACTCTCCAGAGCAATTGCCTTCCACGAATTACTCTTCCAGGCTGATTCATGCTCCAACTATTATTTATACCACCTGGAACATATGGTCTCACTAGTTTCAAGGAAGGAACTAGAGAATCATACCTGGGCTTTTCACTGACTCTGCTGACATGTGACATACATCACTTTCACTCAGTTTACATTGACCAGAATGAGTCATATCCTTGACCTGCTGTTAGAAGAGGAAGGGCCCGAGAAGGGGTTGAGAAGTGGAAATTTTCCACGTTCTCAGAAGGAGAGAAGAGCTGGATGTTGGTGCGTGCTAGTAACATCTACACACAGCTCCCCATCGAAGACAAAGACTTGTTATTTTTCCAGTTGCTTCACATGCACTCAGTTCTGACAGTGTTTCGAGGTCAATAGAGAAGATGTTACTATCTTCCTTTTACGGAGGAGGAAACCCAGAGAGGCTGGGCAACAAATATAATGTCGCAAAGCTGCCTAATGTCTGGGATGGTGCTGGATTCCAAGCCTCATGCTCTCTGCTTCCTGCTGGTTTGAAGAATCGCAGATTTATATCAAATGACCTGGATTGGAATCCTGATCCATTATTACACTGGCCAGCAATTACCTTCTCCGAGCCTCGACTTTCATACCTACATTAACAGCAGCGGAGATCTAGTTCAGAGTTTGCTTGAGAGGATCAAGTAAGATAATCAAAGGGAAAGCACCTATCACAGAACAAGGCAAATACTGAGTAAACAATACGTTCTGTCCTTTTAAGTACACCACAGTGTCCTCAAATGTTTCAAAGACATAAACTATGTATTCTCACATCCAGAGAGCCCTGCACACAGGAAGATTCCACTAATGTTATAAGTTAACCAGAAACAGCGTTCTTTTTATCGGAAATCATCTCTGGGAAGACTCTGACCACTTTGGTGCCTAAGCAGATGTTGTGTTTTCCCAGCACCTGGTGACGTGCCCAGAACGGAGTAGTAGGCGCTCAAAGCACTGGGTGACACGTGTGCTTGACATGTAATACGTGCTTCGTAAGTATTATGCATCGTGGTTTCTCCTTCCTTTTTGTCGTTTTCATTCCTTTTATGGAATGGTGGGTAGCAAGAGAGGAAAAGGAGGGAGGCTGGGAAAAGAGATGCTGCGGACTGAATATTTGTGTGCCACATGTGGAAATCTACCCCCCCCATATGACGGTATTAGGAGGTGGGGCTTTGGGGAGGTGATTCAGTCATGAGGGTGGGGTCCTCATGAATGAGGTTAGTACCCTCAAAAGAAGAAGCCAGAGAGTTAGCTTCCTCTTTTTCTGTCCTGTGAGGATACAAGAAGTCAGCCATCCACACACCAGAAGGGGATTGTCACCAGAATCCGATCACACTGGAAGCCTGATCACAGACCGCCAGCCTCCAGAACTATGAGAAATACATTTCTGTTGTCTATAAGCCACCCAGTCTATGATATTTTGTTATAGCAGCTGGAACAGACGAAGACAACAGAGAAAACGCCATTCACCATCTTTGAACAGGGGGTGGAAAACCAGTAAAGACAGAAAAGGGTATGGCTATTGATGTGAAGAATTCTTTTTTTTTTTTTTAATTAAAAAAAATTTTTTTAATGTTTATTTATTTTGGAGAGACAGAGACAGAGTGCAAAAGGGGGAGGGGCAGAGGGGGGGAGACCCAGAATCCGAAGCAGACTCCAGGCCCCAAGCTGTCAGCGCAGAGCCCGATGCGGGGCTCAAACTCACAAACCGCGAGATCATGACCTGAGCCGAAGTCGGGGGCTCAACTGACCCAGACACCCAAGTGCCCCGATGTAACGAATTCTTTACGTTCCTTAGCAAGAAAATACAAGTTAAGAAAAGAAATCCCTAGAGCTGGGAGAACAAAATTTCAGCCCTATGGTGAAGGGGGCAGGAAAGGAGCAAAGAGAAGGAAGAAAAGGTTGTGCAGGACAAAAGGACAATGTTGTCCCTGCCTCCCCTCCTCCACGCCATGAATGGAGGCTACTGTGGCTTGAAGCTCTTCGTTGCCTGTGTCAAGGACCAAATCCCAACTTCCTAAAGTTGCTCTAATGATCCAGTGCCATGGGGCCACGGGCTCCTCCTTCAAACAAGTGACCTTGGCTGGTTATCTCCATGGTAACAGCTCACATCCCAAACTGTTCCTTCCTGTGTGGGAAGAAACATTTCAGAAATGGAGAAAGGCAAAACCAAACAGTAGCTTTTTTCTCTTATGACCCTTCTTCTTTGGCAAGTCGTATCCTTTTCCTGACCATTGCAGTCTCCTGAGGAAACCGTGCACAAAAGAGACAGTTCAGTGACTTTATCTGCAGATGTGCATCCAGGACACAATTTAAAAAGTAGAAGCCGGGAGTGGCTTTTCCTTCAGTTTCATACAGCACTTGGTATTTTTCACCACCGCCCCCCCGCGCCCCCAAAGGGAAAGGGCAGTATGTCCTCCTCGTGGTGGAAGAGAGGGACGGCAGGTCAGAGAGGTGGGGTGCTTTCCGCACAGCCGCGGAGCAACAGAGCCACGGAATTAGGCTAGAAAGCCAGACATAACAAGACTGAGCCTCTACTGTAGCCCCCTTCACACCCCGCCTGCCTGCGGTCCAGCCCCTGCTTGAGCGGCCAGCCTGGTCAACGAGCTGACCTATCTCCCTCCAGCCCTAGACTCTGCCTCCTGTCCCATAAAGCCATGACACTCCGGTTGATTTTCTCCAACAGGATGCCTAGATGTGGGGCAACTGCGTTGTAAGCTCACTGTTCTGTCTGTTCCACAGCGTCTATGATCAGAGTGACGTTTTACAGGATGGTAACTGACTCTTCCTCAGCTGAACCCCGGAAGTGCCTGCCTGAACACAAAACCCTCCAGTTGTGGATCTCACATGTACGATGGGGTCTACTTTCCAACCAGAATCACAAGCCAAGAGCACTCTTTCCCTGGCCCGATTTCAGCCTTTCCCGGTAGTTTTGATCCCATGATTCTGTCCGTGAAAGAAAACTTTTTCTCTGCAGCATCCCTGCCTGACTTTGACGTACAAAGGTGTAATTAGAACAGCATGAAGTTAGAACTCATCCCTAACATTTCAGTGCTTTAAAATATGTTTCTAATATCCTAGGTGCATAGGGCCAAATTCTCTTCTCAGTTTTTCACATGCATGAGTAAATCCACACAGACTAAACCCCTTGGGCCTTAGGTTTTGCTTAGAAGTTCTTCTTCTTTTTTTTTTTTTTTAAAGAAAACAAATATTCCATTAAAACGACATAGTGTACTCTTCATATTTTTAGGACAATTAGAGTTTAGAATTCCCTCTTCTTCCGCCCCTGGTTAAAAAGGAAAAAAAAATCTTAACTCTTTCTTCACCAAGAATGACATGAAGCCAGGATTAATTGAAAGGCTTTCTTTTCAGATAATGTTCTCATGTTATGTTGTCAAAATACCAACTGGTGACTTGAGATCCTTGATGCGCTTTGGGAAGAATCCAGGCTGTCCTTTTGCCAGATAAATACTTTAGGGAGACAGTTATTTGTGAACCTAATGGAAACATTTACTTGAAACAGAAAAGCTAAACTCACAGGAAACAGAGAAACATAAAAGTAAGGCCCCTCTCTACCATCTGCTTGTCTCAAAATGGGTCACCGGTTTTGGTCATTTTTCTTTAGGACTTCCGACTGTGGAAACAGCATCATAAAGGAGAGATCGCAGCATCCTGGCCCCTGGCCGGGCCTCCGCCCGTGCGCTGGCGCGAAATCAACACCAAGTGGGAGGAGCTAGACAGTCAAGTGCCTGGGACCGGAAGGAGCGCCAAGGCCGACCCACCGCGTGGGCGCTTCGCTTTGCCCCTAAGCCTATGTTGCCGCGTGTGCTGCAACTCACTGCCCTTTCGTCTGTGCTGCCGTGGCCACTTGTGGATAATATTTGAGTAGCCAACATGCAAATCCAATGTTTTCCGGCGACCAAATTTGGAGTAACATCTTTACAGCAATTGCCATGTCACAGGCGTGTTCAAATTCAAGGGTCCCACAGCCCCCAAATTTAAAATGAGAGGTGGATGCAGCACCCATCTACACTTTTGTTTTGTTTTGTTTTATTCACTGCAAAGCATATCAAAGGATGGGGAAGCCCAGCCCCGCTCACTCCATGATTCAGGCAGAAATAAGATACAACTTCGTGTGAGTCTGATTCTGAAGATGATCCGGATCCAGAGACGGCTTGGGAAATGGCTGGCAGGTCCTGAAACTAGGAATTATAGTGAAGAATCCAAGACAGAACCCATAATTTCGCAGGGAAAATGTGTTTTATTTAAATTAAAAAATAGTGTGAAAATTACAAACTGTTAAATACAGAAGACAATTTTATACAACTTAATAGAATAAGAAGGAAGTATATACATCACTTTTTTAATAGGCGCAGATAGACTTGCACCAAACTTCAGGATTAAGCAATGGAAAATGTGACCATGCACAAGTCCGTCGCAGTGAAGTTTCAGAATTCAAGTGATTCCAGGCAAGGAGCCAAACTTAACTTGGCTTCTTTCACCTTAAACAGCCCCCTTGGAGTAAATCCACACTCGCAATTTTAAAGTGAACGGCGGGCCCTTCCCGCCCCCCCCCCCAAACATAAATTTCCTCTAGCACTGTGTTAAGGCAAACTGATAAACCAGTTTCTCCACTGTTAACCCTTCCATGGGAACAGTGGTTATTGCTATCTCCAATCAAGGGAGAGTATGTCTTTAAAAAAAAAAAAAAAAAATCTTTTTCTTTTTTTCTTTTTTTTTGGTTTTACTAGAATTAAATTTGACCTTTTGGTGTGTTTCTCTTCCTGCTTGCCTTCAAGGGCCGAACGGCTCTGCTACAAAGCTACTGACCGCAGGAACACACGGAGACATTAGCAAGCATTCCTGAGCGTTTGCTTTTAGATTTCTCGTCTCTTGGCTGAAGTATTAACATTCTGCTACCCAGAGAACTTTGCAGAGTAGAATGTGGTATGTGCCTCCCTGGTTCACTCCTGGGAAAAACGACAGCCTGAACGGGGGGGGGGGGGGGGGGGGGGGGGGGGGGGGGTGATGCGCCCTGGATTTCCCAGTTACGTGCGTTCTGGGTCTCCAACTGCTCCTTTAAATAACAGATCCATTCTCAGGCTGACTGGCCGAGTGGGAAATATTTTGTCCAAGCTTCCTCACACCAGGCCATACAGGATTTACCACAGAGTCTTAACATCCAAAGACATCCTCCCGGCCCCCTGGGGATCTCAATTCAGGAGCCTCATGAAGGCAGTGAGCCTCTTGATGACAAGCCCAGGACCACACAGCAGATCAGCGTCCGGGCTCGGGATCAGAAAACAGAACCCGGACCCCTGCTTTGTGCGACCTCCGCCTGACTATGCCCTTCTAGGTCTCGGGGCCGAGACAAAACGCCACACGGTGGAGGCCCATGTTACGTCGACTCCCAGCTCCGAAAACGAGGCTGGGAAAAAAGCAGCAGCAGAGCTAACGGCTTGGCCTCGTTCAACCCCACCATCACCCCTTCTGGAAAGATCCAGAAGAGTCCCCTGCATGGCTATTCAGAGTGCAGGTTAGATTCTGGGGAAGCCTTTGCAACCAAGAAAATGTCCCACCAGCATGCGAGGCCGGATGGTCTGAGGTCAGAGTTCAAGGTCATAGGTTAGACAAAGGGTCAAAGTAGCAGATTACATTTTATAATCCCAGCCAAGGTTATCAGGCTTAAAGGTTGCTTTTTCTTTTTTCTTACAGTATGCAAATGAGCCAGGTTTCGCTCTCCAGCTTTCTGCTATCAAACAAAAGTCTTCCTTCAGACATCCCCCCTCTAACCTAAAAGACCTCCAAAATAAGTGCTGTACCCCACTACAGGGACACAGGAGAGGTACTTACAGCCAATCAGATCTAGAACAAAGCTCTAGGCAAATTAGCAGATCAAAACTAGTCCCTCAGCGTGTCCTGGGCGTTGGGCAGCCCTGGGAGGGGGGCAGACGCCGTAGGAGTTAGTTGCCCAGGACATCCAGCGCGGAAACAAGGGCAAGCACGGCCACCTGCCGAATTCTGAACCGGAACCCCAGCCCCCAGGCCCCAAAGTCAGCGTACACACTGCACGTCTTCAGGGCTTTTCCGTGGCAGGTCTACACCGCAGGCTCGGCGGCGGCGTGGACAACTGGCTGCTCCCTCAGGCTGAGCCTTGGCCCCCCATTCAGGGGCTTGCCCAAGGTCTCTTTAAAGTGGCAGCGGCATGCACTGCAAAAGTGAAACCAGACACGGAAAGTGTCCGTCCCCTCTCTGAGAGTGCTGGCTGATGGGGGGCCCCGGGGGTGCTAGGAATTCTGATGGATGTTCTCCGAGGAGCCTTCGCTGCTTTCGTTGAGGAGCGTCTCCGAGGTCTCCCCCAGCTCATCGTCCGCCCCCTCCTCCTGGATGGTGAGGTGCACGTCCGGTGTGGAGGACTCGGAGCTCACGCTGTCGCCTTCCATGGAGCAGAGGGTACAAGACAGGGCGGGCGCCACACTCTCCTGCAGCATGTTTAGCATCATGGGCACCTGCACCGACCTCAGGCCCGACACCATGGGCAGCGGCTTCATGGCCTCCCCCCAGAGCCTCTCCTCATCCTTGTACAGCAGCAGCAGGCTGGACTTCTTCTCCCGCCTCTTAGATTTCATATAGCCCAGCATGATTCCGATCAAGAAGATGCCGTAGAAGGACATGACGACCAGAATGTAGAAGTACTCGTTGCCGTTGCTGCTCCCGCTGCCCGGCACGTGGGACACAAGGTGGCCGCTGGGGGCTGCGGTGCTGGGGTGCGTGCTGTTCAGAGGCTCCATCTCAGTATTGAAGCACCACTCAACCAGGGTCTGGGGAGAAACCTGCAGGTTAGAACTCTCCCACGGGTCCACGGTGCAGGGAGGGGGGGTGAGCATAAGGTTTGTGGGATCGCAACGTCGTAAAAGCCTGTAACTGCACCGGGCAGTGGCGGTAAGAGGTCCCACAAACTAGTTGGCAGACGTTAGCAATGAAAGGTCAGAGTGGAGGGGGAAGATAGGGAGAAACGTGACCAGGGGTTTTCTTTTTGTAGTGTATACATGTCCTCATAATTGCATTTCCTAAAGTGAGCATGTCAAAAGCATTGCCTTTTTTTTTTTTGAAAAGCAAAAGGAAAAAGTATAAGACGAGGGGGCATAGAGGAAAATAAATAACATTTGAATCACTGGGAAGCTTTGTCAAACTGAGCGAAAGAAAGAAAGAAAGAAAGAAAGAAAGAAAGAAAGAAAGAAAGAAAAAGAAAGAAAAAAGCTAGCTTACATTTTCCTTCTCAGACCCAAACCTATTTTTAATTCAAACCCAAGTTTCCTTACAACAAAGAGGAAAGGAAAACTTCATCTGCTGGTTGCCAGAAACATCCTTGTCTCAAATGTTTCTGAAACAAAGTTGCATTGCTAACTTACCGAAGGCTGGCAAATTTCTTCCAAAGTCCGGAGTTGCTAAGTGGCCAAGCCCAAGAGCGTGCTTCCTCTGCGCGGGGCTCAGCTCAGCGCTCTGACACTCTGCTCCCGGGATATATAGTCAAGAAGTGCATCGTCACGTGTTCGGGGAGGAAGATTTACAACAGAGGTTGGTCGTGGCAGAATGAACAGTGCACTCAGAGCGGTGCAGTTCAGCTCACTGAACTGCACAGCTGTGCAAAGAAAGAGAGAGACGGGGAAGCAGGGATGGCTTCTCATCCCCCAGCCCAGAGCCAGAGTTTCCAGGTGGCCCTGAATATAGTGAAAGGGGAGGGGCGGGGGGAGAATGTGCCCACTGGGAACGGTTACCCCAAAGTCTGCGCTCATTGGAAATTAGTTAACTCCCTCTCGGGGAAAAACCGTGATGCCTTCCACAGGTTTCCAGAGACAGTCAGACACCATCATCTGGATAAAGGACAGTTGGAATCAAGTGCAGGATTGACTGTCAAGAAACTGGGACTTACGTTTCTGTTCTTCCTAACGACGCAAACTCCATAAATCCTTCCCAAACCTTTCTGCACTTCAGATTCCTGGTCTGTAAAACTGTTGCGGAGGTGAGGGCTTCACCATGCAGAATTCTGTGCACTGCGTGAGCTTTTGAATCACTGTCAGCTTAATCATTCTAAGATTTAAGGCTGCCTGCTGCCAGATAGCCTTTTGAAAACATGGAGACGTTCTACCTGTCTTCTGCAGCCAGCTCATAGATTTACGTTTCATAATAAAAAAATCTATTTTTTATAATAAACAGGGAATCCTCCAGCTTCTCTTCAATAGCCTGCGTAAGGTGAACACGGGTTATGGTGCAGGGCACCGTGGGTAGGTGTTGCCCCCGTTCAACGGCACTCAGCTCCTCCTCGGTGGCGTCACACAGAAGCCATCCACACATCTCTTTGCTGTCTCTGGGGGGTCGGGGGAGGGGCAGGAATTCTGCCGGTGACCCGCTGAGCTCAGTTCAAGCTTTTAAAACCTATGCAGACCTTGTGTTAAAATGGCCGCTGTGATCAAACTTGGAAAAGACATTGAAGACTTTGATGTCAGTCCATCCGCTCCCCGGGATGCTTATTCTGAGAGGCTATTAGTCCAAGTTAAAGTCAACTGGGAGGGATGCTGCGTTCCCAGTTGTCTGCAGCCTATGAATCGCAGCCAGGCTATCTGGGGAATCGACCCTAGAGAAAACATTTCTCGTGGTTCTGCTGCTGTTAAACCGGAGCTCAAGGCAAGCGTGGCAACATCTGGAATGTGTAGAGCCCAAGCACTGGGACTTTCACAGCTGCTACACGAACTCACCCAGCTTCGTGCCCGGCCCTAAGTCTATGAGGACACCTGTGCAAAGAGCGGGAGAATGAGCACGTGCTCCTATCTTCCCCACCGGTCTACTCACCTTATGCTTTAGGCTGTGTTCACCCGTAAGTCCCCAGCTGGCTCCAAGGTCGAAGCCCTGACCATTCCAACACCAAGATCATCTGTACACTGGACATTTGGTCATACCAATAAAGACATCCTCACGGCTACATTGATACGTGAAAAGCTGCACGGCTACCTTGGCCAAGGTAGATTTGGCCTTTGCAACTTGTTTTTATCATAAGCACCTGACAACTTCCATCTACAATGATGCTGACAGTGGTTTGTCAGGGTCATCGGAACGAGAGAGACATCGTTGATGGTGGAGCCCAGTATTGCATGTAATCCATGCCTTGGGACATAACAGATTTGTAATCACCCATCAGTGGCCAAACACTGCGAATCTACAAGTCTCCGGAGGCAGAGAGGAGATGGCGGATTTAAGAAGCAAGGAAGTTGGGGCGCCTGGGTGGCTCAGTCGGTTAAGCGTCCGACTTCAGCTCAGGTCACGATCTCACGGTCCGTGAGTTCGAGCCCCGCGTCGGGCTCTGGGCTGATGATGGCCCAGAGCCTGGAGCCTGCTTCCGATTCCGTGTCTCCCTCTCTCTCTGACCCTCCCCCGTTCATGCTCTGCCTCTCTCTGTCTCAAAAATAAATAAACGTTAAAAAAATAAAAAATAAAAAAAAATAAAAAAAAAAAAAGAAGCAAGGAAGCATGAAGCCGGGTGCCGGGAAGCCGTGCCCGAAGCCAAAGTTGCAAACGAGAGAAATCCTCCAAATCAAGCCAACGGTCCTAAGACAACAAAACCAAGAAAAAGATGGATGAATCCAGAATGAAGTCCAAAAGGCAGAGCAATTCAGAGACGTAGGAAGAACAAAATCTTGTACAGGCACGAGGGAGGGAAGAGCCCAGAGGAAACTCGGTTGGATGCCTGCTGGGTGTCTCTGCTTCTTCTGGGACTCCATGCAGACTCCACGCATAGATGTTTCTCCTACAGTTAAAGAAATGATGCAAGTGAAGCACTTAGTGCCATATCTGGTAGAATGCGTGTGCCCCATCTATGCCTCCTGCTGTCATTTTTGAGAGTGCTTTGCTGCTAACGAGAACGTCAGGTTGTCTTCCGACGCGCATGTGCCTGACTTCAGATTTTTTCTTGTTGCTCTTTCCTCTTCCATCAAGAATAGAATGGAAGACGTGGGGCTTGCCACCTCATTACCCACAGCCCAACCTTCTCTCCAGCTCTCACCCGTAACAGTATTACGCAAACGATGGCAGTGAATAATGGCGTACAATGTGAGGGAAGAAGGGAATGCATCTACCAACTGCACTTCATCAGGGAAAGGACGGGGACATGCAACAATTACTAATTCCTTCTACTCTGTGTCACAGTTTCAAGAGACAGCAATGTTAAAGAAGAAAATCCATTTTCCAAATATTTTCTCCTAGTCTGTGGCTGGCATTTCCATTTTCTGAAGTGTCTCTTTTTTTTTAATTTTTTTTAATGTTTATTTATTTTTGAGAGAGAGAGAGAGGGCATGGGCAGAGCAGGGGCAGAGAGAGAGGGAGACACAGAATCCGAAGCAGGCTTCAGGCTCTGAGCTGTCAGCCCAGAGCCTGACGTGGGGCTGGAACCTACAAACCGTGAGATCATGACCTGAGCTGAAGTTGGATGCTTAACCAACTGAGCCACCCAGGTACTCCCCCGCCTTTTTTTTTTAATCAAAGAAAATATTTTGTTCAAGCTCCCAAAACAAATTTGAGGAGTTAAGTTGGGTTTGAACTGAAGAAAAAAGCCAAGTGGAACCTGGAGAGAAAGTTTTCATTTGGGGGAAGTTGAAATCCATACATACATTCTAATCAAAGACCTGTCCCGAGTAGGGTTTTTCAAGTTTTTCAGAGTCTGCCAAGCCAAACCCTTCATGGCCTTTGCTAGTCTTGTTTGGCTTTTTCCCTTCCCTTTTTCTCGCTTGGCCTTCAGTCTTTCTCTTTGTCTCTGGTTCATTCATACGGGGTACTGCCTATGCTGGCCTAGAAGACTCTTTGTTCCTCTTAAAATCAGTTTCCATTTGCGTATCATCTTTTTCTTCTTGTGCCACTTACTAAGTTTTTCTCTTGACAATGTTGGGGTACCACCACAGTTGCTACCTCTTGAACATCTTTCATTACAGCATCACCATCAGGACGCCGGGGTGGCTCAGTCGGTTACGTGTCCAACCTTTGATTTGGGCTCAGGCCAAGATCCGAAGGTTCATGGGATCCAGCCCCGCATTGGACTGTGCACTGATACCACAGAGCCTGATTGAGTTTCCCTCTCTTCCTCTCTTTCTGTCCCTACCCTGCTTGTACACATGCTTGTGCTCTCTCTCTCTCTCTGCCTCTCTCAAAATAAATAAGTAAACATTTTAAAAAAAACACTATCCACTTAAAGAATACTTTTAAGTCTGGTGAGTTCCTTTGGGGCATTCATTTTTCTCTTTTTAGCATGCATCTTCCTTTTCCACTTACTCCATAAGCTTTTAGCCATATTTTACCTGCAAAGTGACAAACTAGGAAACTCACGGAACCCAGGTAGTCCACGCTGGCCAGAAGCTTCCACACATCTGCTTTCCAGGCAGCCCCTTCCACACTCCCCGGAGTCCCCAGCCGTTGTGCTGTACTTCGAGAGCCAAGATGCCCCGGAAATCTTAACAACGTCTTTTGAAGAGCAAAACTTTCTTCATATTGATAGATGCCAACTCATCAAAATTTTTCACAGTTTGCGCTTTTTTTTGTATCTTAAGAAATTTGGGGGGCACCTGGGTGGCCCAGTCGGTTAAGGGTCTGACTTCGGCTCAGGTCATGATCTCGTGGTCTGTGAGTTCAAGCCTCGCGATGGGCTCTGTGCTGACAGCTCAGAGCCTGGAGCCTGCTTCGGATTCTGCGTCTCCCTCTCTTTCTGCCCCTTCCCCACTTGTTCTCTGTCTCTCTCTGTCTCTCAAAAACAAATAAATGTAAAAAAAAAATTTTTTTTTTAAAGAAAAGGAAAAAAAGAAATTTTGTCTCAGGGAGCCTGGGTGGCTCAGTTGGTTAACCATCCAATTTCAGCTCAGGTCATGATCTCACAGTTGGTGAGTTTGAGCCCCATATTAAGCTCTGTGCTGACAGGGCAGAGCCTGGAATCTGGCTCAGATTCTATGTCTCTGTCTCTCTCTGCCCTTCCCCGACTCATGCTGTCTCTCAAAAAAAAAAAAAAAAAAATTATTAAATTAAAAAAAAAAAATTTTGTCTCACCCAAAGTCACAAAGATTTTCTCCTACGAATTTTATCGCTTATCTCATATACTGAAGTCTGTGATTCATGTCAAGTTAAATTTTGTATGTAGTGCAAGGTATACATCAAGACTCATTTTCTTTTTTTTTTTTCTTTTTTTTTAATGTTTATTTTTGAGACAGAGAGAGACAGAGCATGAACGGAGGAGGGTCAGAGAGAGGGGGAGACACAGAATCCGAAGCAGGCTCCGGGCTCTGAGCTGTCAGCACAGAGCCCGGCGCGGGGCTTGAACTCACGGACTGTGAGATCATGATCTGAGCTGAAGTCAGATGCTTAAGTGACTGAGCCACCCAGGTGCCCCTACACTCATTTTCTTTTTGCGTATGTTTGTTTAATTGCTCTAGCATCATCTACTGAAAAGACTGTCCTTGGCCCATTGAGTTACCTTGGAATCTTGGTCAAAAATCAATTAACCATATATGTGTAAGTCTATTTCTGAGCTCTTTGTTCTGTTCTTTTGATCTGTCTATCCTTGCATTGATGGCATGCTGTTTTGATAAATCGATTCTGAGCTGGCATTTTAAATGAGTCTAAGATATTTCGCAGCCCATACCTAGCTGAGTGTCTGTTATGAATCGAGGCTTTGGTAAAGGCTTTGCTTACCTCAACCCTGTGAGGTAAGTATCATCATAATCATTTCATGGATAAGGAAATTGAAAGTCAGTGAGGCTAAGAAAATTGCCCAAGGCCGTGCCAATGGTAGTGGTCGACTTGGGATTTGAACCCAGGTGCGCACAATTCCAGAGCTCATTCTCTTTTTCCTACCCTTTGCCTCACTCGATGAAACAAAGAGACTGAGAAAAAGTAGAAAATAGAAGATGGATATTTTTCCAAATTTTTTTGAGCCTTAATAAAACTTTCTTCTTTTTTAATGCTTCCATTTTATTTATTTATTTTGAGAGAGCGAGGGAGAGAGAGAAAGAGTGTGCACATGCGCTGGGGAGGGGCAGAAAGAGAGAATCCCAAGCAGGCCCCACGATGTCAGCACAGAGTCCAACGCAGGGCTCGGTTCCACAAACCATGAGATCATGACCTGGGCTGAAATCAAGGGTCAGACACTCAACCGACTGAGCCACCCAGGCACCCCATAAAACTCTCCTTTAAAAAGTGAATTCCTACATGGCCAGACATAAATGCAGGCGTGCAGTTACAAATTGTTTATTCTGAACTCATGCTATCAAAAACATTGGAGGCTGCACCAAACTCAATATGTTCTTGAAGTTATCAGAGAAGTAGAAATATTTTTATCCTTTCTCCGTATGGCCCGTAGTAAAACAATTTCCCTTTTGCTCATAGTCGTAACTGATTTCTGGTCTTGTTTTGATTTTTTTTTTTTTCCCCCTGACACAGTCCTGACACACAACTTTCTCCAGAGCTTTGAGTATTTTAACTTCCTGGTAACGTCATTTTTACCAAATGACCCTGGCCACACATCTCTGAAATTATGTTCGCAGCTTCTGTGACTAAACAAAGTCAGTGCTGGGATAACAGCACGGCGGCGGATCTCATCAGATGAAATGGAAGTCTGGAGTCCAGAGATCTGACCCGGCTCGGCCTCACCCGGGCTACGTGACTGGCTCAATTACATCATTTCTCTGTGTTTCAGTTCTGGCCCCTCAGGCATGTCAAGAGTAGGATAATTAATTGTCTCAGGATACTCGGAAAAGTCCCATAATCCATGAGGATAGCCATCTTCAGACTGGGCTGTGAGGAACAGAGACAACGAGATGTGAGATAACCAGGCTACAGGACTGGCAGAATATTGCAAAATGCAACTCTCAGTGTCTACCCCTGATGTTGCTTTTCCCAGAAACCTTCCAGAAAAGTGGCGTCTGGGAACTCTTGTCGTGGTCATCCCTTGTAATGCCCTGAGTCACCCTTCCTAGACACATACTTCTTAGCATCCCTAGCACTTGGGGTAAAACGGGGCTGGGTATCTTCTAGTGCTTCGCAAGACCTCCAGACCCTCCTATAGCACCAACTATGTCTCAGGGGGGATGTGGCTGGAGGCAGGACATCACCCACAAGAAATTAGGATGCAAGAACTCAGGAGTCTTGAAGTTAGAGAATGCCTGATAAAGTGGTCATTAACGTGCCCTTGTTATTTATTCCGACTCTCTTTCACCTGATACTTGTTTAGCAAATGCTTGCGTAGTGCTTGAAATGTCTCAGGAACCACCAAAAACACGTTACAAATTTCATCTTATTTAATCTTCCTAAAAATCCTTTGAGATCGGCTCTCATATCTTCCCTATTACACGGATAAGGAAACTGAGGCCCAGAGTAGTTGAAGTAGCCTGCCCAAGACCCCACAGCTAGTACATGGCAGAGCTGGCCTTGGAGCCCAGAGCTGAGATTCGGAACCCAGAGTCCTTGGGTCTAGCCGCTACACCACATGGCTGATTCTGGTTATCGAATAGCGCCATGTACGCCCTGGAACCGGAGTCAGTGAAAAGAGAGAGAGTCTAAATGTCCCCTGAAGCCTGCAGCCTGCTAGACACAGAGAACTAGGGTCCTACCAACATCTGGAAAAATCTGAAGGGTGAGAGACTGTGTCCAGCGCTGGCTGTGGAGAAAGGCTGTTGAGTAAGGAAAGCTCATGCTCCCAGAGTTTGTCAGGAGAAAGACATGGGAGTGCTTTGGATAGTCCAGACACGGGCCACAGGGGAGGGAGCTCACAGACCTGGGATGCAGGCTCGTTCCTGCCCAAGATGGCAGCCCAAGGGCTGAGGGAAGAGATTCGTTCCCCGCGTCCCAAGAAAGTGCCTGGCATGGGGGCAGAGCCCACGGTCCTACCCACCAATAGCTTTCAGTCTTCCCGAGGCCTTAGGGGATTGGCGCTCGTAGGGAGAGGGAACGACAGAAGTTTTAGCTGTAAATGAACTTGAGAAATTCCGACCATCATGTGGGAATCAATGTTTTAATTACTGAACCGAGGCTGTTTGGGCAGACTGGAAGAGACAGAAGACTTTTTGTTACCTAAGAGGGACCAGAAAGGTCGTGGGATCTGCCCCCAGACTTCCACCCTGGGGCAGAGGAAGAACGGGCCCCAGAGAATGAGTCTGAAGTAGCAGCGGCACTCATCCTAAGGGCCACCTCGTGATGACACACGGGAGATATCGGGAGATATCTATTTATCGGGAGATAACATGTGCAGAACGCTGGGCATGGTGCCTGGAACTGGCCAGCGTCCACTTATCATAAATACTAAACAGTATCAGAAAAACACAAAAAGACAATAGTTGGGGGAGCTCCACGGTATCATCTATCTGAAACTTACGTTGAAGGACTGGAAGCGATTATTCACTGTACCACTCCGGGCACCTACCGTGGACAACAGCAAGAAGGAGCTAAGTACCCCCCATGGACTTCCCTCTTCAGTTTTCACAAGAGCCCCGTGAGGGCTACTGTGAACAGACCTGTAGAAATGTGGAGAAGGGGGTCTGAGAAGGCGAGTAAGTCGTCCCGCTCCCACAGCAGGACACAGCCGACCTGTGATGGGTCGTCCTGCCTCCCACTGAAACCACGCCAGACACGTAGTCCTTCCCTGGGACACACACTGCTCAGCCGCTGCTGGTCACTTCCTCTGGCCCCAGCTAATCAAGGGGTCAGGACTGGCCTCAGGACACCATGGAGAAGGGCTTCAGTGATTCCAACTGAGCAGGGCAGAGCGGACAGTCTTTAAAAAAAAAAGTCTTGAAGCCCTCCAAAGGTTTTCTTAAACCCTCTAAGTGACGGATCATAACACAGGGCCCACTGAAAGCTAAGAGGTGGACTGTAGTTCATAATGTGGTATTATATCCTTGACACTTGTTCGCAGTAGATCCTAAGCATTCTTACCACACACACACACACACACACACACACACAAAGTTGACCGTGTTAACCAAGTGAAGCGATGAATGTGTGAATTACCTTGCTCATGTGTATCTGTATCAAATCATCACATTGTACGCTCTAAACGTATACAATCCTATTTGTCCCGTTATTCCTTAATAAAGTTAATAAAGAAACCCAAGAGACAGAGCTGGACTAAGGCCCAGGACAGCCCAAAGCCAGTGGGCCGTGACGAGTCTCTTTCGTCTCAGTCATGGCTGTGCAAGGGTCAGCCCAGCTAAGCATGGAGAATGGGAAGCTCCTCAGGTACACCTCACCTCTTGAGATCACGTAGGCGGGATTTGCCCGTAGGATCACAGCTGGGACCCTAAGGGACCCTAAGAGACCAAAGCCTGCTGTTCACGGAGGGTAGCGACTGCAAAGGGCGGCACACTGCTTCCCACAAGAGACCGAGGAGTGTAGGCCTGGACGCTGGAGGGCTGAGTTTGGTACCCAGGACCATGCTGAAAGAGCAAGCATTCCTTCTGAGCTCAAGAAAGAATTCACCCCGGGGGCACCTGGGTGGCTTAGTCGGTTGGGCATCCGACTCCAGCTCAGGTCATGATCTCTTGGTCCGTGGGTTTGAGCCCCGAATCAGGCTCTGGGCTGATCGCTCAGAGCCTGAAGCCTGCTTTGGATTCTGTGTCTTCCCCTGTCTCTGACCCCCGCCCCCCCACTCGCGCTCTGTCTCTCTCTCTTTCAAACATAAATAAACATTAAAAAAAATAAAAAAATTTAAAAAAGAATTCACTCGGGGCTCCTGGGTGGCTCAGTCGGTTAAGCGTGTTCAACACTTGATCTCAGCTCAGATCTTGATCTCAGGGTTGTGAGTTCAAGCCTTGTGAAAAAACAAATTCGCTTCTATACACAGACAGGAAAGGAGTGTCAGAAATGTTGATTTACGCTGCACAGTAAGCTTGAGGAGAAGAAAATGTATCCCTGCCCTGCCTGGGAGGGAGGCGGAAGGGGGGAGGAGGGGGGGTTCCTGGGAAGTGAGAAGGTCACATGATTAAGTTGGTCACTGACCACTGGTTGAGCTTGATGTCTTGGATTAATATTTCTAGAAATTTCAACCGAACCCGCATCACAATCCTGGCCCCACGCTCCACTGGGCATAACCTAAAGAAATGATATATTCGCTTGGCCTATATCTCTTCATTTATTCATTCACTGATTCATTTAGTCAGCTAAATACACATGTCCTGCCACCCAAACCAACAGATATGTCATGAAATCAAAGGATCAAAACAAAATAAGAAACGACTGATTATAAAGCAAAGAGGTCAAAATAAAAATTAGCGTTGGATGATCTTGTCTGGCATCGGGGCTTTGTCAGATCCCAGCTTCCTGCATGAAAACTGATGAGGGAGCGTGAGGCAGGCTGAGGGGCAAAGCACAAGTTAGCACCACCCCGCCCCCCCCCACCCCTACTCCAGGCGGGATCTGTGTGATATTCCTTGGACACTCCTGGCTCCCCAGGAAAAAGGAAAGGGGTTTAAGTTCTTGCCATGTCGATGTGGGAAACTAAGGCAAATGAAGAGCTGAATTCCCTTCCTGACTACAGTCCATTGACAAGTCCTTGAAACAGGCAGAGTGACCCCCCTCTAAGTGCTCAGCTGCCTTGATGAATACACTTCACTAGGGGCAAAAAGGAATCTTGGTTTAACATTGTCCCAACCTGGAGGATCCCGTAAATCCATCATCTCAACTGTCCCAGGATATATGCTGGCAATCAAGCTCCAAGTGTATGCTCCCCCCCCCCTCCATATGCATCTGAAGGGTCTCGTGACTGAGGTTTTATTAAACTGTGATAAATGGCGTTTCCCTAGCCCCTCGAGGTCCTGGAAACCTTGCTTCCAAATTCCTTGGAGACTTACTCTATCTCTGACCCCCTCCCAACCTCAAGGGTATATAATGAGTTACCCATCAGGACCCCAGTACAGCTCTTCCTGCCCCCGGGTCCTGTCCCCATGCTTTCATAAAATCATCTTTTTGCACCAAAGACATCTGCAAGAATTTTTTCTTGGTCGTCGGCTCCAGACCGCCCCACGAGCACCCCAAAACTTCATCAAATACTACTAACTTCCTCTTTGAAGGGAACCGAACGTTTGTCTACAATGACTCACGCCCCTCTCCGCAGCCCAGACACAGGCTGTGATCTCCAACTTGAGCTGGCCCACCATGACACTGTCCCTACTTCCAGTGATCGCCTAGTGTGACAGCAGTCAGGCTCAGCCCCAGTTTGTCTCTATGACAGAGGTACAACCCACAGAAAGCCAGGCCCTCAAGGCAAGTCTCCTGGACAAGGACCTCTTTTTTTTTTTTTCTATAAGAAAGAAAAAAATCTGAAGCTCATTTGAGATGGTAAATACCCTACGGCTTGGCTTTTATTTCTGCCATAAAGCGTTAAATTTTTTCATAGAAGTGGAAAGGCAAGTTTGCCTCTTCCATCGGTCTAGGAAAATGTTGGTTAAATTATCCAAGCCACCTAGGCATAAGAGGAAAAATAATAATCACCATAAGCAGGGGGGAATGGGTAGGAAAGCAGAGGGATTGAAAACAGTTTCCAGAATCAGATGCCTACATTCAAGTCCCAATTTCTGCCACCCACCAGCTGTGTGGCCCTAGGCTATTTATTTACCCCTCTGTGCCTTGATTAAGGCTGTTGAAAGGATGAAATGAGATCGTGTATACGGACTTCAGCATAGCATGGGGCATCTCCTAAACACTCTATAACTAAGGTATTAACAATTAGCCCTTACCATGGCCAGGCAATATGCCGAACCCTTTTTTTAACTGAGATATCATTTCCACACCAGGAAATTCACCATTTTAAAGAGTGCAATTCAGTGGTTCTTAGTTTATTCACATTGTGCAACCATCATCACTATCTAATTCCAGAACATTGTTATTATCCCCAAAATAAACCCCATACTCATTATCATCACCCCTCCCCCAACAACCAAGAGTCTGTCTATGGATTTGCCTACCCGGAACATTTCATTGAAATAGAATCACACAGTATGCAATCCTTTGTGACTTTTTTCACTCAGCACAATGCCTGCAAGGTTCATTTCATGTTGTAGCAGGTGTCATTCTTTTTATGGTTGAATAATATTCCATTGTATGAACACACTACATTTTGTTTATCCACACATCAGTTGGTGGATATTTATGTGGTTACTGCCCTATGGCTTTTATTAATAGGGTTGCTGTAAATATTTAGGTACAGGATTTTGTTCACCTATATGTTTTCAATTCTCTTGGGTGTACACCTAGGAGCGGGGTTACTGGATCATATAGGAATTCTTTGTTTAACTTTTTGAAGAACCACCAAAGTGTTTTGCACAGAGGTGACACAATTCTTTTTTTTTTTTTTTAATTTTTTTTTTTTAACGTTTATTTATTTTTGAGACAGAGAGAGACAGAGCATGAACAGGGGAGGAGCAGAGAGAGAGGGAGACACAGAATCTGAAACAGGCTCCAGGCTCTGAGCTGTCAGCACAGAGCCCGACGCGGGGCTCGAACTCACGGACCGTGAGATCATGACCTGAGCCGAAGTCAGACGCTTAACCGACCGAGCCACCCAGGCGCCCCTCAGAGGTGACACAATTCTATATGCTTGCCAACAGTTTTGAGGGTCCCCTTGCTAACACTCATTATTTTCCTATATTTGATCATAACTGTCCTAGTGGGTATAGAATATTTCAGAGGCATGTGGGTGGCTCAGTCAGTGAAGCATCCAACTCTTGACTTCAGCTCAGGTCATGATTTCATGGTTTGTGAGTTCAAGCCCCACATCAGGCTCTGTGCTGACAGCACGGATAACTAAGCACTGGATATTAAACCCTTATCAGATATATGATTTGTAAACATTTCCTCCTTGTCTGTGAGCTGCCTTTTCATGTTCTTGTTAGTGTCCTTTGATCCACCAAAGGTTTTAATTTTGAGAACGTTCAACTAATCTCTTTTTTTCTGTTGTTTCTGCATTTTTCTGCAAGTTTCTGCATGTTCCCTATGCATTTGGTGTCATACCTAAGAAACTGTTGCCTAGCCCAAGGTCACAAAGACTTACACTGATGTCTCCTTCCAACATTTTATACCTTTGGCTTTTATATTAAGTTTCTTGACCCATTTCGAGTTAATTTTTGTATATGATGTGAGGTAGAGGTCCAAATACATTATTTTGCATGTGGATATCCTTTTCCATTGAATGGGTTTAGTACTCTCGTGGAAAATCAATTGACTATAGTTGTCTGAGCATATTTGAGAGCACTCCATTCCATTCCACTGATCTTTACGTCCCGCCTTATGCTGGTACTACGTCATTTTGAATTCTGTACCTTCATAGTAAGTTTTCAAATCAAAAAGTGTGAGTCCTCCAATTTTCTCCTTCTGTTTTAAGATTCTTAGCTATTTTGGGTTGGTTTTTTTTTTTTTTTTTTTTTTGCAATTTCATATGCATTTTAGAAATGCCTGTCTATTTCTAAAAAACAAGGACAGTTGGAATTGTGATAAGGATTGTATTGAATCTGTGAATTGATTTGTGGAATATTGCCATCTTAATAACATTAAGGCGTTCGGGGGCCTGGGTAGCTCAGTTGGTTGGGTATCTGACTCTTGATTTTGACTCAGGACGTGATCTTGTGGTTTGTGAGTTCAAGCCCCACATCAGGCTCCTGGATGACGGCACAGAGCCTGCTTGGGATTCCCTCTCTCTCCCAATGTCTGTCCTTCCCACGTGCTTGCTCTCTCTCTCTCTCTCTCTCTCTCCAAATAAATAAATAAATAAATGAATAAAACTTAAAAATAATAATAATATCAAGGCTTCCAATCCATGAATACAGATGATTTTCCATTTATTCATTTAGAAATATTTGATTTCTGGGACACCTGGGTGGCTCAGTAGGTTAAGCATCCGACTTCAGCTCAGGTCACGATCTCCCAGTTTGTGAGTTGGAGCCCCGGGTCAGGGCTCTGTGCTGACAGCTGAGAGCCTGGAGCCTGCTTCTGATTCTGTGCCTCCCCCTCTCTCTGCCCCTCCCCGCTCTCTCTCTGTCTCTCAAAAATAAATAAACATTAAAAAAATTTTTTAAGAAATATTTGATTTCTTACAGCAGTATTTTGTAGTTGTCAGTGTATAAGCCTTATACTTCATCTCATAAATTTTTTCACTAAGCATTTCATTCTTTTTGATGCTAGGTTAAAAGGAATTGCTTTTCTCATTTTATTTTCATATTGTTCATTGCTAATGTATAGGGATACAATTCACTTTACATATTAATGTATACTGCAACCACGTTGAATTTTTTTTTATTAGATCTAACCGTTTTTTAGTAAATTCCTTGAAATCCTTTACATATAAGATCATGTCATCTGCAAATAAAGATAGCTCTATTTCTTCCATTTCAACCTGGGCTACTTTTATTTCCTTTGCTTCTCGAAATGTTGTTTGTTCACTTTTCTGGACTAATTCTGTAGCGTCTGAGTTCTCTGTCATGTGTGGCCGCTGAAATCTCTATTCAGTTTGCTTAGTGGTGAGCTAATGACCACACAAGGATTGATTTCACGTATCTTTCAGAGCCAATAAACTTCCTGGTCTTCCTCATGGGGTACTGTGTGCGTGCTGAGACGCACCTTCAACCCTCAGGCAACTTTAACTCTGCCTTAGCCTTCACTTCCCACTTGTTTAGAGCTTCATTTTCAGCCAGAGGTGACGGCTTCCAGTCTATTTGATCTTTACTGAGTATTCATATGCCCAAGCCTGTAGTCTCAAGGTTCCCAGGAATATGTCAGAGCTTTTCAAAGCCTCTGTGAGTATCTCATTCCTCAGTTTTTTAGGTTTTCATTTTTGTTTTCCCTGAAGTGTCTTGGTGACCCCAACCATTATTCATAGCCTCAGGCAATCACAAAGTTCATCCATTGCCTCTAATTGTTTCAACACTGATTTTCCTCACTCGACAGACTCAGAGTTAAGCAAATAAAGACAACTTTGCAAAGAGTGTCTCCCAGGGAATAGCCCAGAAAGGTAAAACAATAGCAATTCTCTAAGACGGGGTTTTGAAGGAGTTCCCGTGTCGTTCTGCTCCCTCCGGTGGCCGCCAGACTAGTAGATTTCAGTGTGATTTCATTTTCAGGCTGTTAATTTTTCTGGCTACTGCAGAGCTGAAAGGGAGAATAGGAATAAGAAACTTAAAACACCATAAACCTTCTTGTTCTTCCTGAAATTCTGTCATTTTTCCTGAATAAACACTCCCTGGATTCTTGTCAGCCTTTGGTTAATTTCCAGGGTTCTGAAAAAGTCAAGTCTGACATTTTTTGCCAGGGTTTTTGTTGTTGTTGCTGTTGTTGTTGCTTTTATGGAGGAGAGAATTTTCAGAAGTTCTTACTCTGCCATTTTTCACCGAGGTCGCTTTGACCTAGCGTTCTAAATGCAATGTAGCATCGTGGTCAGAATTGGGCTTCCAGCAGTCAGGCCGTCTGGGTTCAAATACCAGCTCAACCGGTTACTGGCTGTGCCACCTTAGGCACGTTCCTCAACTTCCCTGTGCCCCATTTTCCTTCTCTAGAAGGCAGAGCTATAATAATAGTATTGAGTGCATAGGAGAGTCCTAAAAATTCAGAATTAACACATGAAGAAAGCCCAGTACGGCGCCCAGCACGTAGTAACAGCTCATTGGTGCCATTATTGGAGCTGCATTGCTAAGGGAAGGGCGATTATTCTCTCCACTTGACAAATGGAGAAAGGGGAGCAGAGAGAGGTGAGGGAAACGGCTAGGGGTCACATAGCTGGTAGTCCTGATGGCTCTGCTACAAAACAGGATGCAAGGTGACCTCCAAGGTCACGCCTTCTTATGCCACTGATCCAACCGTCAAAGAAGTCAGGGCGTGGAGGCAAATGCAACAGACGCCGAGCTCTGCGCCTGTGAACACGGACCCCCCTGGGGACCAGAGACTCCCACTGCACCCCTTCTTCTTAGTATACCCAGCAGAGAAGGCAGAGTGAAAGGCCATGCACACAGGTGGTACAAAGCAAGCCCTCGGGGGAACTAATAGAGGAAAACGTGTGCAAATGGAGAAAGGGCTCAGGGAGGAAAATCAGTGAAGGCGAAACGTCATTTTCTGCACACTGATTTTCATCCTTCCTTACCATTGACAGGAAGGAGATCCCTTCGGGAGTTCCATTTTATATTTATATAGCGTCTGGTGATGTCCAGGAAACACGGCCCACCACTCCAAATTTCTTGCCTCTGGAAGTACCCCACTAGGGGGTGGCAAAACCCCTGCAGGCCAACTCCCAATACTTGCAGCCTCCTGCCACCTGCCCTCGGCAATCACATCTATCAGACAACTATTGAACATCCTTGGGGCTCCCGGGTGGCTCAGTCGGTTAAGCATCGACTTCGACTCAGGTCATGATCTCGCAATTCATGAGTTCGACCCCTGCATCCGGCTCTGTGCTGACAGCTCAGAGCCTGGAACCTGCTTCCAACTCTGTGAATCCCTCTCTGTCTGCCCCTCCCCCACTCGTTCTCTCCCTCGCTCTCTCTCTCTCCCTTTCTCTCAAAAATAAATTGTAAAAAACCATTAAATTTTTTTTTAAACTGTAAATAATAAAAAATATCGAGCATCCTCTCTGGGCAAAGAACACCATGCCATGGTGGGTGAGGGGCTCTTGCTGGGGGGGGGAGTCCAAAAATAAGAAGCAGTCTCTAGCTTCAAGAAGCCAAGTGCCAAGTATAAAAATAAGGCAAGAGCTCAGTCAAGTGAAGAGCCTTTAGCCCCACGGGCCACCAGTGAGGTAGAAACCATGGGTCCAGGTGGTTCTGAAGGAAGTGCTCCTTCAGCCTGGTGGATTGGGGAGCTGTGTCCTCAGTGCACAGCAAGGCGTTGAGTGGGACATCTGAGGCATGGTCGGAGTGGGATCCAGGGGGCTGGGGCTCCCTTATGAAAGCCAAGAACACAGTACATGCTCATGCACAAGTTGGGTATTTGCCACCAAGCACTAGGAGAATGGGAGTCAGAGTGTGCAGGACCCTTATGCCATACATACCCAAGAATGTGGGCACGATACGAGTGTGAGTAAGGAGAGCCTCTGAGAAACTGGAAAAGGGGAACCCCACGGTCAAGTGTGGGATGCAGATTAACTAACAGAGCAGGGTTTTGAAGGAGGAGCTGGAGGGGGTTGACTTCCCCAGAATGCAGCATGGCAGCAGAGGCTGGACACTCCTTCCCACAGAGGCGAGACTGGATGGGTCACCCACACTCAGGCATCCTTAGCCCCTCACCCTTCATGGACCAAAATGCTCTTAGAGCATGGACAGCTAGGAAACCTAGTAGTAACGGTCCAGGGGTCATTCTGGAGCTGGCACGGGTGGGATGCTTCGGCTATTCAGTCATGGGCAGAGAGTGTGGCCCCACCAGTGAAGGATGGAGAAGAGAAAGAGGCTGGGAGGCTATCGCCATACTCCCGGGAAGAGAACAGGGGTGGCAACAGCAAGAAAGGAAAAGAACTGGATGCGAACGACTTCATGGGGATGTGCCAGACACAGATCCAACGGCACTTTGGTTCTTTCTTTCCCTGAATCCAACCCCTGGCAGTCACTTCCTACCTACCACCCACTGCACTCCACCTCCTCAAGTGGGCACGCGTGGGGCATGAGAGCATCGCCTTCAGGGCATGGAAGGTAAGCTTCCCAGAGATAGGCGAGGACTAATGTGGCCTGTAGCATTCAGGCTTAGGGAGGAGGGCAGGCTTTGGGAAATGAAGGAGACAGACTCTGGAAGTCTGGGCTCCAGGTAACCCTCTCCCACACCGGGGCCATGGTCAACGTCTTAGAAAGTGTCTGAGGGGAAGACCAAACCTCCGTGAAGAGCGGTTGAAGAGTCAGCCTGCCACATGAGGGCAAACTCAAGCAGCTGGGGCACCGCAGGTTGACCTGACGCCATAATGGCTCAGGCACAGGCTGTCTCTGCCCCCCACCCCTCCCACCCCACATCTTCACCTTCTGTCTACCTTCAAGACCTAATTCAAGAGCCAGGACCCTGTACCACCCCCCCCCCAACCACTTCCCTCTTCCCTCAGCCTGAGGAGATATCTCCCCACTCCACACTCCCAAGTGCTTTGCTTGTGGTCAATTTATGGCTCTGCAGATGGGTATCTAATTATCTTACAAAGCAGAACATGGTTGTGTCCAGCAGACTGTACGTTCCTGGCTCCGGGGATGATATCTTCTTCGTGTTTGTTCCCCCCTCCCCCAGAACCCAGCCCAGGGCCTGCATATATTTATATTATACATTGACCTAATCAATTACTTAGCGTTTGACACCTTTCTGTACAAAGAGCTCCCCCACAAGATGGCTCGAATGGTCAGAAAGTACTTGTAGCCACCCAAAACTGCTTCCCTGTAGCTTGTCATTGCTTTCCCCATCAGCCATTGCTTCCCCCGTTGTGACTCTGAGAATATTTTCCTCCATCTTCTACATGGTAGCCAACAGATATTTGAAGTCACTATTCATCTCTCGCCCACCCCCACCAAAGCTCTTCTTTCTCTTCGTAAACATACTCATAGTCTGAAAGGGGCCATAACGTAACTAGACACTAGAGAGAGAACAGGAAAAACTAAGTTCAAAGACAGAGGGTGACTTGTTTTGGTTTGAGGTTTGGATGAGATCCAGCTTCCCAGTTCCATGATTCATTCTCAGGGAAGAAAGACACATGGCCCTGGAATGCTCAGGGAAAATGGTGGAATTCTGTCACCACCTCAAAGGGCACTCCAGGGAGGACAGGTTCTAAGTGGACACAGTGGTCAGGTGATGCTTTCAGCTCCCCGGCACCTGAGTGTAGTTTTTCTGCAGACCAACACTACCTTCATGGAACCATGGAAACCTAATAGAAGCTTACGTTTTACCCAAGGGACTAAGGGAACCTAGGGATCATCGAATCCATCTCTTTCTATTTGCAGACAAGGAAACTGAGGCCCAAAGAGAGCGAATGAATTAAACACTTACCTAAACGTACGTTCTCAGAGCTAAGTTTCCAATGTCATTAACCGGGTCACTTCCATCCTCTGCAGTTACAATTTCAGGTGAAAATAGAATGGCTTCTCCACCTGTTCCCTAATACTTCACAGCCTCGCCAAAGCACAGACGCTCCAAACCAGAGCTAACAAATGCGTTAAGCGATGTCTTCAACTCCAGGATGTCACGTGGAGCCTCTAGGTGATGCAGGTTGTCATTATGGTCAAGGTCTCAGGTTGACACGTGGTTTCATGAATGCCGATTATGTTCATTTATAACATATTAAAATATGTGTCAGGGCGCCTGGGTGGCTCAGTCGGTTAAGCGTCCAACGCTTGCTTTCAGCTCAGGTCATGATTTTGCGGTTCATGAGTTCAAGCCCCGCATCGGGCTCTGTGCTGACAGTACGGAACCTGGAGCCCGCTTCGGATTCTGTGTCTCCCTCTCTCTCTCTGCCCCTCCCCTGCTCACACTCTGTCTCTCTGTCTCTCTCTCTCTCTCTCAAAAATAAATAAACATTAAAACAAATTTAAAAAAAATGAACGCACTGGGTGTATGTGTATCAACATACATATGTCAAAAATACAATATTAGAAAATGAATAAATAAATAAATAAATAAATAAATAAATAAATATTTAAAGTAAAAAGACATGTTATACATTACAAGGAAATTGCAGAAAGGTACATAGAATATACTATTGCACCAAAGTTTGAAAGTATGCAAAACAAGTAGTTTGGGATGAGTTCAAACAGTGCAATTGTAAAAAACTGCACAGGAGTGGTTACTTCTGGGCAGGAGAAAAGAGGAGAAAGACAGAAAAGGAGACTAGAAAAGAGTAGGAGGGTGGTTTCAGTTGACTCTACATCGTTCTGCTTCTTTCTTTCTCTTTTTTTTTTTTTTTTTTAGTTATTTGTTTATTTTGAGAAAGACAGAGAGAGCATGAGTGGGGGAGGAGCAAAGAGAGGATCCCAAGCAGACTCTGAGCTATCAGGTCGGAGCCCAAACCCACGTACATGGTTCAGCTTCTTACGCTATATGGTGAATATACATGCATTTGCTATATTATTATTATTATAACATTTTGTATGCCTAAAGTATTTCATAACTGAAAGAACTAAGTCAAAGTTACCCCCCCAAAAATTGGATTCCCTCTTCCACTGCCTCTTTCTTTCCTCTCCATCTCTCCTCTCTCTTTCTCACTATCTATTGATTATATAATACATAGTTTACATACATATATAATAGAGAGAGGAGAGAATAAGTAGGCAGATAAGACAGGTGATCAATGATAGACAGTTAAATAGATAAATGATAGATCAATAGATAGAAAGCTATGGATGGGTAGGCCCATTATTTTATGCCAAGTGTTCTTCATGAACCATATCTTATTGAATCCTGACAACGGCCCATCTCCCAGATGAGATAACTGAGGCACAGAGAATGCAGGCTCACAAAGCTTTCAGGTAGCTGACCCCCACATCAAGCCCACAGGAGTCTGATCCCAGCACCTGCTGATTTCCTGCACCATGATGCCACTTGAACTTAAAGGGGCCAGGGACATTCAAGGGTTCCAGTGCTTCCTCTAGAAATGAGAGAGAAGAACTTGAGAAATTAAAAAACAACAACCACCACAAGTAAATAAAAATAAATAATAACAAAATTCAAAAGCAAACAGTAAAAGGACAAAACAAGCTGTTCTTAGGGCAGACGGGGAAACTGTCCCCCAGGATCCATGCTCTGTCCTCCTGATTTCTGGCCTCAGCTGAATGAGGTCCAGCCTTCCTCTTCGTTGTGCCAAGGAAGAGACATGCTAAGGAAGAGACCATATCTATCCCGACACACAAATAACCACAGAAGCATCTTATTTGTCAACGGTTGTGCACTACAAATCTTCTCTCTTGTTTAACTCACATCAGTTTACACTTCAGCACCAAAATAGCGATGCTTTTCTGCATTTGCAAACCCAAAGTCTTGTGAACAGTGATGAGACAAGCTGGAGAGGCCTTCTTTGAGGACAAGCTGCTTTCTCGGTGCCAGAACGAATAATTAACTGCATTGCCCCAAAGGCTCAGGATCAAACCCCATCATGAGCAGCGATTCAGTAGGAAACCCCACCATCCTGGTACCTTTGCCACTATTTATCTTTTTAAAAACCAACAGTGACATATCTTAATGCTTGGAAAAACTTGATCTGAAACTGACATTCAAATAATACCGTAAAACATTGGTTGGCGAGCATAATTCGTTCCAGAAACATGCTTGTAATCCAAAGCATCTGTATATCAAAGCGAATTTCCCCATAAGAAATAATGGACACTCAGATGATTCGCTCCACAACACAAACACATTCCTAGAACAATGATGACAATACTGTAATATAATCCAAAATAATAATGAAAATACAAAAATACAAAGAAAAACAAACAAATTAACATTCACTTACCTTTGAAAACCTTCATGGCTGATGTGAGGGAGACAAGAGAGAGGAGGGTTATTGCGTAGGATGACTTTCACTGTCACTAACGCAATCACTACGATCTATTGACTCAGTGGAATCTTTTTCTGCATGGGGGTCATGGTATACACTCGCGTGGGTATTGACTACGGTACAGTATTAATCAACTCTCATCATATCCTGTATTTAATGTAACTGGCAATAAGGTAGTAGAGGGAAGGGTCTATATCTGCAGGCAGCCTGACCTAGAATGAAGCAAAGCATTCTTAAGCGTACTTGTGTATGGAAAAGCAAAGGACTGTCCAGAGGTGCCTTGAAGTGACAAAAAATACACGAGTGCCTGTTGTGGGCACCTTTCAACATTCTGAAAAATCACTGACTTCTGCCAAAGACCAAGCATCCGAGCATGGGAGATGATCACCCACAATCCCACAGAGAGAGAGAGAGAGAGAAGGACCATGAACCATTGGCTCCGCTGTGATCATGCGACATTCGGCATCACGTACTACTCGTATTGCAAGACATCGCTCTTCATCAAGTTAAAATTTATTAGAAATGTTTGTTTGTCTGGTGGAACTCTCGCAGAACAAGTTACTCTCAACGTAAGGTTTGACTGTACTGCTTAAAAATTCATATCTGTGGAGATTCAACAGGCTTAGTCTTATTTGAAAACTGCATGTGGAGGTTGTTTGGGGATTAATACTTTAAACCACATGCCCTTTAACCATCTGCGTTGTGTTTGTTTTTAGCACTGAAGTTGTGGTTAAATGATACATATTTTACATTTAAATATTTGGAAATATAGCCAAGATTCATTAAGAAAAGCAAACATTTAGCTCCCCATTTCCTCTGACTAATTTTTCAGAACACTGTTGTCCACGCCTTTCCTGGAGAACAACCCTTCATCACCAAAGACAGACATGTTCATTTCAATGATTTCAATACGTAAGAAATGAAACTCATAATGCCGGAGTATAGGTGTTACAGATGATCTCTGAGACACAGAAAAAGGAAGCCATTCTCTGGACCCACATGGAAGAAGCTGAGTTTGCTTGTGCATGTTTATTCTCCTGTAGGACTCTCAGAACAAGTTTTGCCTGTAATGCCTGGTTGAATGGATGGGACATTTCTTTTTTTTTTTTTTAATTTTTTTTAATGTTCATTAATTTTTAAGAGACTGAGAGAGACAGAGTGTGAGCAGGGGAGGGACAGAGAGAGAGAGGGAGACACAGAATTTGAAGGAGGCTCCAGGCTCTGAGCTGTCAGCACAGAGCCTGACTTGGGGCTTGAACTCACGAATCGTGAGATCCTGACCTGAGCCAAAGTCAGACGCCCAACCGACTGAGCCACCCAAGTGCCCCTGGATGGGACATTTCCACAAGCATCAACATGTGTCATTTCCTTGGGCATTTTTCTCCTCTTGCTTTGACTAAAGTAAAAATGCCATCAGCTTGACTATTTGGGATTTAAGCAGTCCAATCCGCATGCTTAGTTGATGATTATCCAACAAGTAAACGCTTGCGATCGCTAGTGGCAAAGATAACTAGTTGTCCACCCAAGACTTGTGCTCTCCTTGTATTAGACAAAGATTCTGTGGAGAAAATGGTTATCAACCCAGAATGATATTCCCAGTCCCTTTAGACTTGGTGGGGTCAGTTCTCATCAATGGAGCATGAACAAAACGATGAGTACAGATCTCCAGTAACAATGGGTAAGAAGCCGGTGTGTGTCATCCACAAGGTGGAAGGGAGCTGGATTCCTGAATCACTGCACGGAAGGCAGGGTGCCTAAAACCACTTTGGACTTTATATGAGTGAGCAGTGACTTCTTTTGGGTTAAGCCACCGAAGTTTGGGAATTTAGCTTTAAAACAACTCATTATCACGGGGGCGCCTGGGTGGCTCAGTCAGCTGGGTGTCCGACTTCAGGTCATGATCTGGCAGATCATGAGCTCAAGCCCTGCATCGGGCTCTGTGCTGACAGCTTGGAGCCTGGAGCCTGCTTTACATTCTGTGGCTCTCTGCTCCTCCCTTGCTCCCATCGTCTCTCTCTCTCTCTCAAAAATGGATGAACATTAAAAAAAACTTTCTTTTAAACAACTCGTATTATCACCTGGATCAAGTGAGAAGCATCTCAAAACATAAAAATATATCCCAAGCCAGTAAATTTCCTAGACACCCAGGCTACATGCTCTGCTTGTTAATTAAATGATGAGATCACAGATCCCAAGGCTGTGACGTCAGTGTCCCCTCGCCTAAGAAATAGCAACGATCCAACTCAGATCAGCCCCTGGAGAACCCCGCAGTAGCCACTTTGGACGGCTCTGCTGAGTCACCCAAGATCAAGCACCCAGAGTGTGTCAGAAGAACGACCCCAAAACGATTTCTTCCATTTCTTAAGTAGAATAAGGAATGTAAAGAATATTAAGACACACAGATCATTGTGTTTTAAATTTCCAGAAGTCCCTTAGGCCCTCTGTTTCACAGAGGCTTAAATAATGAAAGGCTTAGATAAAAATGCCCTTTACGGAAAGGTTCCCCAGCTTTTTTATGTCTGGGCTCTTCAATCTGTTCCATCAACTTAGTCAAACAGGTCACAATTAAGATCAGAAGGAAAAAAGTCAAAAAGCCATTGCCCACTAAGGAAATGGCTACGTAAATACAACCCTAGCTTAAAGCCTTCTGTTTGCTCAGCTGTGTTTATTTAAATTAAATATTAGCCCTAACTAGGTCCAATATTTACCATTTAACCTCCATTCTGCTCACCTGAATTTGGGGTTCTTGGTGACAGGGAAGTAGGACCAAGAAATGAAATGCTTACGATGTGCTTACTTTCACCTGAATTCAGGTAAATGGCCAAACATCGTTCCAGAGACACTAGCCTCGGTGACCTGAAGCCTCAGCGTGCCTTGAAGCAAACCCCAGTGCTTTTCAAACATTTTTTGTTGTTGTTAGTACTGGAGACCATATTTCCCAAGAGAGCTTACACAGAACCCAAATAAACCAAGCAGGCAAATTGTGAGCTGCCGTAATTAAAGCCCCTTCACTCACGTTCCCCCCTTTCTCTCTGACATCCCTGGGGCTCCTCTGCCAAACACTTAGATTCCAAAGATCCAGTTCAATCCCTTTCTGTTACCGAGAAAGAAACTGAGGCACCGTAACATGGCCATAGCGACTCGGCAAGTTAGCTGCTGGGTGAGGACTGGAAACCATCTTGACTCCCAGCCCAATGCTCTTTCCGTACCATGGGTGACTGGTGACAGTGCTTCTTCTCGAAATATCTTCACACAATCTCTGTGTCTATGAGTCTCCTGCCTAAATTGGGAGCATCTCCATAGACCCTCGTCTTCTGGCTCTGAGTTCAATTCATGCAGCCACATCTGCCATAAACACCAGGGTCCTAGTGCACAGAAGTCTCATACGGGGGTGTCCATCGGGTCCTTGGAGGGAGACCTCTCCACGTGAGGTGACCCCAGTCTGCACACTCTACCTCCCACTCCTCCCTTACCATCTTCCTGTGACAGTGGTCCGTGTGTGTGCCCCTGGGAGCTCTCATGCTGGTCCTTCAAGCAAAGAAGGACCTGTTTGGAGATGGAAAGGCTCCTGGGGATCACCCAGAGTCGGCACCAGCTGCCTCATTTTACAAATGAGACAATGTACATCCTGGCACTTTAGGAACTGGAGAGTATTTTAGAAATCTAAATGGCCACATCTGTGAGGCAACTTGGACTAGAAAGGAGTTTCTGAATGTGAGGATGATGTATGAATCGCTTCTACTGGAACCACTTAGGGTGCTTAGTGAAAACATAGATTCCTGGACAGAGCGTGAATCTGCATTTTTATCAACCATCCCAGAGGAAGCTTCCACATATGCCACTGGTAGTGGAAAGAGGCAAGTGGACTTGTGTTCACAATCCAGCTCCTCAGTCTCCCAAGGGGTATGTTGGACAGAACCACTCAATCCCTCTTGTCTCCTGTGGGAGTAGTGGGGGTAGCGGTGGGCAGACGTCTACTAAAATACTGAGCTAGAAGAAGCTTCTGTACCTGCTAGGGGGGGTTCCGGCCCCTTCCCAAATACACTGAGTCAGCCAGTTCAGACCTCTGGGACAAGTCCTTGCCGTAGCATGGTGGGGACCCCAGAACAGCACCCACCTCCTCTGTCAACCCCACAGTTGGTGCCACCCTCATGACCTAATAATCACCTCCCAAAAGCCCCACTTCCTAATACTATCACATGGAGGGTTAGGGTTTCAACATGTGAATTTGGGGGAGACACGAACATTCAGTCTATTACAGAACCAAAGCCAGTGAAGAGGCCCCACTTGAAAGTGACCAATGGTTGGGGCTCCAGGGTGGCCCATTCGGTTAAGCGACCAACTCTTGATTTTGACGCGGGTCATGATCTCATGGTCTGTGAGTCCAAGCCCTGCATCAGGCTCTGCACTGTCAGCACAGAGCCTGCTTGGGATTCTCTCTCTTCCTCTCTGTCTATTCCTCCCCTGCTTGTGCTCTCTCTTAAAATCAATAAATGAAGGAAATGAATAGAATAAATAAAATAAAAGGAAGGAAGGAAAGAAAGAAGGAAGGAAGGAAGAAATGGTGCACATCTGGGGAGTGGTGATGTGAAGCACGTTTGGCGGAGAGGGTGAGTCAAGATCACGGAGGTAGAGTGGCACACTGAGGGGTGAGCAGGCACCCAGCCCCAGCAAGCCTCTGCCTCCTTATGTATAAAACAGAAAAGTGATGGTGCTGCTAGGGGGAGTGACGGGGGCGGGGCACCTGGCGAACATCCCCATCAGTAGGTATTTCAACCTACAGGCAATGGAGGATCCATAGGAAGTTGAACTCAAACGTGGCGTCTCCTTGAAATCAAAACTATGGGAACAAAAGTTTGAGTGTGCTGGTTGGAGAGTTGTGTCGTTTTTCGGTAATCTTTTCATTTCGTCTCCGGGGTTCTCCAAATATTTGTACTGTTTGGGGATGGCAGTGGGGACTCTTCCTCCTCTTCCCCTGGCAATATATTAGCCCAGGATTCCGATGGAATATAGTAACTCAAGGGCTCACCGTCAGCTCGCGGAGGGCTGTGAATGAAGTGGCACATGATGAAGGATGTTCACGCAGCAGTTCCGTAGACAGGCTACCCCCTATCTTCAGGAGGCAAGCCAGTAGATCCCATTCACCAATGGTTCACAAATTTGGTGTATCTAAGCACAGTCAGGGGGAGGGGAACAATATTTTAAAAGGCAGGCTCTTAGCCCCTATCCCCAGATGCTCTGCTTTTCTTCCATCAAAAATCTGCAATTATTAAAAGCACCCATGTGTTAAAATACAAGGAAGCTCAAACTTTCAGAAACACTGCCATATGCCGGGCCCTTAGCACAGTCACCAACATGTGCAACATGTGCATGCACAACACAGCTAGAAGTCTGTCGGTGCCGTCACACGAATGAATTGGCTGAGAACATGAAACAATATTCTGGAGGGTCTTCTAAAAAAAAATTCCCTTAAAGCAGTGGTTCTCATCCTGGGATGTATCTATGGAGCACTGGGGACTTTATAAACGGACTTCAGAGGACCCATGACTTCCCTGAAACTGAAAGTAATTTTTTGTGTGGATGTACAGATCTTTCCAGGAAGATTTCTCATTTTCCTCAGATATATGACCCGTAGAGAGTAAGGACCCACCCACCACCTTAGAGGCTGAAGCATCTAAATTGTAAGCCATATATATCTCCACCTGCAAAACCTCCCAGGAAACCTTTCCCTTGCGCGCTTGTCCAATGAAACAAGATATTCAAGGAGTTAAATCATTCAGGGGATCTTAGTTGCCTTTTATTTGCTGTTTGCAGGACCAAAGCTGAAGGGAGCTGAGAGACCCATCGGAGTCTGGTATCTCTTAACACATGAGAAATGGAAACCTAGAAGGTTACTTGCCCAAGGTCTCCCCACCTAATAACTGGTAGAGCCTGGAGGGGCACCTGCAGGGTGTCACCACAGCACAGTGCCCTTGTCGCACTGTCCCTCACCCCACCGCCAACCCCCCCCCGCCCCGTGCCCCTCCCTAACCGCTGAGATCATCCAGGTCAAAACAAGTTGATCTCTGTTAAGGCACAATTTAGGTAGTATGAACATACGACCCAGCTGAATGAGATGTTTTCATTTAGATGTAATTAGTTTTTAATTTTAATTTAATGTATTTTATTTAGACAGATTATCAAAATATTATCATCTTAACATGCAATCAGTATACAAATTATTGAAGTATTTTATACATTTGTGCTAAAAGGTTTGAATTCCTGTGTGTATTTTACACTCAAAACACATCCTCAACTTGGGACGACCCACATTTCAAGGGTCAATAGCCACTGTGGCATTGAGCCAATGCACCCAACAACATATGCCTAAAACAAGCGTGGGTAGGGGAAAAAAAGAAATATGCACGCACACACACACACACACACACACACACACACAAAATGATATAAAACATACCTACACAGATACATTAAATGTTTAAGGTAAGTGAACATGATTGGTAAAGAAACAAATGTAGGGGGGAAAAAAAGAAAAAGACACAAATGTAGGCATTAAATGGTCTCAAGCATCGGTTCACGCATAGCCTAGTTCTTCAATTTAAATGATGCTCTTCCTCAGCATATTGCCTTTAAGCACTTAAAAATACACACCGGTATCTCTTGTCCTAAGTTATTATCTGTAAGTCATATCTGAATCTCCTCTTTTGCAGGGATTTTTTTCAAATTTTATTTAAATCCAAATTAGTGAACATACAGTGTCATAATGGTTTCAGGAGTCGGATTTATTGATTGATCACTTACATGTGACACCCAGTGCTCATCCCAACAAGCGCCCTCCTTAATGCCCATCCCCCATTTAGCCCATCCCCCTCCCACCCACCTCCCCTCCAGCAACCCTGTTTGTTCTCTGTGTTCGAGAGTCTCTTATGGTTTGCCTCCCTCTCAGTTTTTATCCTATTTTCCTTCCCTTCCCCAATTCCACATATGAGAGAAATAATTTGATATTTATCTTTCTCTGACTGACTTATTTTTTTTTTCATGTTTATTTCTGAGAGAGAGAATGAGCGGGGGAGGAACAGAGAGAGAGGGAGACAGAATCCAAAGTAGGCTCCAGGCCCTGAGCGGTCAGCACAGAGCCCGACGCTGGGTTCAAACCCACTAACCATGAGATCATGACCTGAGCTGAGGTTGGACACTTAACCGACTGAGCCACCCAGGCGCCCCTCTCTGACTTACTTATTATATTTGCATAATACACTCCAGTTCCATCCACATTGTTGCAAATGGCAAGATTTCATTCTTTTTTATGGCTGAGTGATTGTTAACAACATAGCCTTTCATTGTCCAAAGTGTCCCAATTTATTTTTTTATGTTTTCATTTTTTTATTTGAGAGAGAGAGCACCATCAGGGGAGAGGGGCAGAGATGGGGGGGGGGGGGAAGAGAGGGAGAGAGAGAGAGAGAGAGAGAGAGAGAGAGAGAGAATCTTAAGCAGGTTCCACGTTCAGCACAGAGTCCGACAGGAGGCTCAATCCCACATCCCTGGAATCATGACCTGAGTCCAAATCAAGAGTCGGACCCTCAACCAACTAAGCCACCCAGGCGCCCCAAAAGTGTCCCAATTTAAACATTACATTACTTGGTCACCCAAAGCTTGCAGATCTGCTTACAATTCTCCCCATTCTCCGTCAGTGGGAAAAATTAATCTGTTTCTGATCCTTCGCAATTCCTTTCATGAAATTTAACGACTTCTTTGCACAGGGCTCGAAAACTGGTGCAGGCCCGACACTGCTCAGAATGCATTCAGGGAACCTGACACTTTTTTAAAATGATCTTAGTGGTTATTTGGCATTTTCAATTTGAGAAATTCCACCTAAAAGCCTGAATTGCCAGGCTTCCCTTGAAAAGTTCTGCATCACAAAGACCACCTTTCCCCCCCAAACAGCAATTGCCTGTCCCAGGCTTTTGGGTTTGACACAGCCCTGCCACGTAGGCTTTTGAGTTGTGGTCTCTACATTTATGTAAATTTATGTATATTTACCATGGGTTGAATTGTGAATTGTGAATTGTGAATTACCAAAATTCACGTGTTGAAGGCCTGACCCCAGTACTTTAGAATATAAGCTTATTTGAAATAGGACCACTGTGAATATGATTAGTTAAGAGAAGGTCATGAGGGTGGGCCTCTAGTCCAACAAGACTGGTGTCCTCATACAAAGGGGGATTTGGGGGCCCACGGGGGGGCTCAGTCAGTTAAGCGTCCGTCTTCGGCCCAGGTCATGATCTCACAGTTCATGGGTTCGAGCCCCGCGTCGGGCTCCGTGCGGACAGCTCGGAGCCTGGAACCTGCTTCAGATTCTGTGCCTCCCTCTCTCTCTGCCCGCCCCCCCATCCCCGCTCACGTCTGTCTCTCTCTGTCTCTCAAAAATGAATACACGTTAAAAAAATTTTCTAGTGTTTAAAAAAATAAATAAAGGGGAAATTTAGATAAAAATATGGACACAGAGCCACACATAGGTGAATGCCATGTGGATACGAAGGCAGAGATGAGGGCGACGTGTCTACAGGCCCAGGAACACCAGGATTGCCAGCAAAGCACCGGGAGCCGGGAAGAGACAGGGGACGGCTTCTCCCTCAGAGCCTCAGAAAGAACCAGCCCCACCAACACCTGGTTCTCACACTTCTGGCCTCCAGAGCTGGGAGACAATAAATGATCATGTCACTCAGTTTGTGATACTTTGTTTGACGGCCTTAGAAAACTAATATATTCATGTGAAAGTGCATAAATCTATGATCCTCGGTTGGGGACAATTCTGCCCCTGGAAGAGGAGACATTTTGGGGTGTCACAACCCGGGGGCAGGGCCCCTACTCTCATCTAGTGGGAAGACACCAGGGTGCCGCTAAACATCCAACAATGGGCGGGATCGCCCCCCACGCCAGAATTATCCAGGCCCAACGTCACCAGAGCCAAGGCTGAGAAACCCTGACGTAGTTAAATACCACAAAATAGTTTCCCGCGTGTCAGGCACTCAGACTCTGCCTCAACTCACTTCATCCTCCCCAGGTCCTACAGGATATGATGCCACGATCCCCACTTTGCCGATGAGGAAACTGAGGCTGGCGTAGAGTTTCATTAACTTGCCTTCATTTGGACCCTAGATTTTTGGCTCTGAGCCAAACACACAGGTCAGTAGGCTGAAGCCCAGAACTAACGTTCCGTCTTTTCATCCCGTCATTGTATCCCAGGAGGCCTGACAGCTCCCTCCTTGGTCTAGACACCCTGAAAACGCTCATTATAACCTCCTTTGTCATGCTGAGCCCGGCGTGTTCTGTCTGGCAAAAAAGGGGCTGGGACTAAACGCAATCAAGCCCCTCTCCTGTGAAATTACCAGGCTATTCATGCAGCTCGTCGTGAAGCTGGAAACAGCAGAAATGATTCCCAGGCTTTCAGCCTGACGCATCCCTTCTTTATTCAAATTCACGTTCCAAATATTTGAGAAATGGCACAGTCAGCTGTCAGTGAACGTGGCCTTCGCCCCCCCCCCCGCCCCCCATTTCCCTCAGTAACCTAGGGCATCCTGTCCTGGGTCACACTTATGCATAAATAACAGCTGCGATGCAGGATTCCCAAGGGCAGTCAGCAGAGCCCAACTCTCAGAATAAGGAGCGGGATCCCTTATTCCCCTACCAAGCCCTCAAATCGGGGCTCTCCGACACTCCCCTCGGGACTGCCAGCCCCGCTCCGTAAAGCAGGGGAAATAATAACACGAACACAAGTAAGATGTCTGCCGCAGTGCCTGGCACATAATAAGTGTTCAGTGACAGCCATTATCAGCGGGTGGCAAACCGCTTTCTCCCTGGGTGACCTTGATCGCTTTTCTGATCTGTAAAATGGGAACAATGTGTCGTACCTGCTCTTCCAGCATCAGGAAATTTTTGTGAGACTTAGGGGGAAACATGGATTCAACGTGGCTGGGTAGGGGCGCCTGGGTGGCTCAGTCAGTTAAGCGTCCGACTTCGGCCCAGGTCACGATCTCATATGGTTTGTGAGTTCAAGCCCTGTATCAGGCTGTGTCTATCAGCACAGAGCCGGCTTCAGGTCCTCCGTCCCTCCTCCGTGCTCTCTCTCTCAAAAATAAATAAACATTTTTTTTTTTTAATAGAAGCAAACTCGCTGTGTAAATTCCAAGTACTATACAAATGTGAACGTGTCCCTGTCCTGGTTCTCTGCTGGGGATGCAAATAAGGGCCTCGCTCCCCCCCACAGGCATTAGCAGGCAATGTGTTACTCAGCCCTACCTCTCACCTCCCAGGGTGAGTCCCGGGATTCACCCAACGCACCCCAGAGCCTGCCTGCCCTCTCCCATCAACCCTTCTATCATCTGATTGGTCGTGTCTCTTTCTATCTCTAACACGATTTTGTCCGAGGGCCCGACCCTGTCATCGGGCACAGCTCAGAGCCACGGCTGGCTACCCTGATGGATTTCAGTAACTGCATCTCAGGCAAATGTCACTGGAGCCCAGTTCTTTTTTTTTTCCCCCTCTCCCAAAGCTCCATGCAAATGTTCGTTTTTTCCCCTGCAGCTCCCATCCTTCATCAATCATTAGTTTCCTTCACCTGTAATTACGTATTAATTCCCCAGCAACCCTGATTCACACTCAGACCAGAGAAAGACATTTCAGTCCCTTACAAAGATGGTCACGTCCCTCCGTTACCTTCTAAAAATGCCCCCCCAGGGACGCCTGGGTGGCTCTGTTGGCTGAGTGCCGACTTCAGCTCAGGTCATGATCTCACAGTTCATGGGTTCGAGCCCCGCATCAGGCTCTGTGAGGACAGCTCGAAGCCTGGAGGCTGCTTCCCATTCTGCGTCTCCCTCCCTCTCTGCCCCTCCCCCGCTCATGCTCTGTCTCCCTCTGTCTCTCAAAAATAAACAAACATTCAAAATGTCCCCCCCCCCGCCTCCCCAGAAGACTGGCAACCTTGGACAGCCAGGCAGTCTCTTAGTCTGGGTGACCCTACTTGTTTTCAATACCTAGGTTCCCCAGAAGATTAACTTCTGTGGGAAAACACTATTTGGGGATGGCTTGTAGGAGACCTCAAACACCCCAGAAATGACATAAGTGAACCTGAATCCTAGAGTTTCAAAGATTAAATCAAAAGGACTCAACATTTTTTAGAAAAACCACAACTCTCAAAGTCCATGACCCCCCAACCCCCTACTCACCTGGGTGCTGACTAAACTCTTGGTGAGGAAGAGATCGCTGCACAAGGCCACCATTTGGGAAGGAAATCCATAGAAGCTGGGACAGGAAAGTGCTTTCACAAAAGACAAGGTGCATTATTATTGACGTCAGTTATTCATTCTGCCTTCTGGTTTGAGTGTTCAGGAGAAAGCCACATAAAGTATTTATGACATTTGTTATATTGCCCGGTTTCTTCTGACAGGATTCATCCAAGGCCCTGAGGGCCTCCCTGTGAACTAGGACCATACATGGGACTATACTGTTACCTTTTGCTTGTCCCAGAGCTGGGAACTTTGCAGCAAGATCACTGGAGGAGAGATGAATTCCAGTCCTTACCGGCCTAGAATTGGACCAGTTGGCATTCATCCAAATGTGCCAAAAATGTGTGGGAGAAGGATAATTGTTTTAAGACACTTCTTGGAAATGCAGAGTCTATCTTATGAACTAATCAGGCAGCAAAGCAAAAACAAGTGTCTCTATTCCTACATCATTTCAACCAACGCACAGCGTGGCCTTTCCACTGGGGTTGGTGAGCATTTTTCTGTATTAGACTAACAATTGCCTATCCCCGCCCCCAGTAACGAGTTAGAAACAATTGAGGCCTGAGAAACAGAACCCCTAGGGAGTCCAGTAGACTCGTGTAGTCTTACCAGAGCGAAGAGAGGGTATGTCCCATCCTAATGTGATCTGGAGAGCAAGGTGGGGCACAGAGAAGTTCTTTAATTCCATCAGAGAAAGAGTTTTGCAAACACCAGCCAAGTTTGTTCCAGTTATCTGTTGCTGTGTAACAAACCATCCCAAACTGTGGCCTGTACAATAACCAGCACATATGGCTCTCTCTCACGGTTGCATGGGCCCCACTGGGCAGTCCTGCTCTGCTCAAGACTGGCATGGATGTGTTGTACTGGGGACTCAGATGCAGTGAGCAGCTTTAATGCCGTTGGTATGATTTCTCCAAAAATAAAACAACTCTATTAGTTCGCTTGGGCTTCCATAATAAAACACCACAGACCAGATGACTTAAAAACAACAGAAATGTACTTTCTCACAGTTCTGGAGAAAAGAGAAGTCCGAGATCAAAGTGTAGACACGTTTGGTCTCTTCTGAGGCCCCTCTCCTTGGCTGACGCATGGCCTTCTTCACCCTGTCTTTGCTCTGTGTATCTGTGTCCTAATCTCCTCTTCTTATAAGGACACCATATTGGGCCCACCTTGGGGTGGTCAAGGTAAGGACACCATTGGGCCCACCAATGACTCCATCTTGAACTTAATTACCTCATTACAGGCCCTATGTGTACATAGTCATATTCTGAGGTACTTGGGGCTGGGGCTTCAACATATGAATCGGGGGGAGACACAATTCAGTCCATAGTCGTGACCAGTTCTTGGTAAGGTTCTAAACAAAACAAAGTAGTATAATCTTCCCTCAATTTTCAAAGTAATTGTGTTCCCACAAGATGTATTGTATATTACTAAAACCGTGCCACCAACCACAAAACCAACATGAAGTTTATGTGTAAAATTTGGGGCACCCTGGTGGGTCAGTGGGTTAAGCGTTGGGCTCTTGATTTCGGCCCAGGTCATGATCTCATGATTTGTGAGACCGAGCCCTGTGTCAGGCTCCGTGCTGATAGCGTGGAGCCTGCTTGGGATTCTCTCTCTTTTTTTCCCCCCCTCTCTCTCTGCCCCTCCCCCACTCTCAAAATAAATAAATAAACAAACATTTTTTTAAAAAGCTTATATGTAAAAGAGAGTTAGATTCTAGGCTCCGTTCATTAAAAACAAGTTTTATAGCTGCGTGGATGTCCCATTGGGCATTTGGCAATTACAGAGGCTAAGAGACCATTCATCTGTGCAGGACTCTTGGGTTTTGACACAGTCAGGCACCACCAGCGTCCCTCTACTAAATGCCAGTAACACTGCTTCAATTATTGTGATGCTCAGAATGTCCCCTAGAGGCCAGAACTGGTTCCATTGAGGACATTTGATTTAAAGGAATCCATGGATAAATCATAGTCTAAATATTTCTCTTGTCAGTGAAGACTACCATCCCCAATTTTATTTGCTTGGCAAGTTTTGTCATTAGCATTTCTAAAATTGGAGACAAACTATTACTGTGTTCAATACTTGAGCTTAACCGCAGGGCTATGTGACATTACCCAGTGGAAATTACCCAAGTCAAAGGAAATCCCAAACAAAAGTTGTTTTGGTTTTAGGCTATTCCAAACTAGCCACAGCAATGAAGCCATCAGTTGGTCTAATAAATAGTCCAAAGTTGATAGCATGCAATAACAAAGTGGGAGTTTTTCCCCTTGTTACATTCTCGGCAAAAAAAAAACTAAATTTGCCATTGAGCAAACTTTCTAAAAAGGTTTCAAGGTTTTGAATGTTTACTTTGAATTTGAGGTGGTATGGGTACACACCATTAAAAAAGAATAAAGAACAATATAAAGAAAAGGGATCATTGTTTAACGAGTAGTAATAGTGTGCCCAGAATCCCAGAGTCTGCAGGTGGTGAAGCCAGAGATCCAGCCCAGGTCTGTCTGACACCACAGCCCTATTCTCCACCCCCACTGGATATGACTTGGATGGGACATTCGGGAGAAGGACAAAAACTACTGTGGCATGTGCAGCATTTCTCCAACAAATCAAGAGAACTTTGCTGGCAGGTGGAGCATGTGGGATGCTCCCTTAAAGCACTTCATCTTTAGATTTTTAGATCTATCTAGATTATTAGATCCATCACTTTTAGATTTTTGTTTATCTTGGGGTGTCTGGGTGGCTCAGTCAGTTGAGCGACCAATTTCGACTCAGGTCATGATCTCGTGGTCTGTGAGTTCGAGCCCTGCTCAGGCTCTGCGCTGACAGCTCAGAGCCTGGAGCCTGCTTTGGATTCTGTGTCTCCCTCTCTCTGCCCCTCCCTGACTCATGCTCTGTCTCTCTCTGTCTCAGAAATAAATAAACATTAAAAGAAAAAAAAAAGATTTTTGTTTATCTTTGGACAAGACCGAAATGTCACGCAGACATTCAATGTCTAAGTCGAAGGTAAAAAAGACATTCTAAAACATACGTGCTTCAAGTAATTGGGCTGAACCTGAATTAAAAAATGTCCCAGTGTTGAAATACACTATTGCTTTCACGGTTAGACTTTCAATGGCCTGAACAATTGACATTATTATTCCATGTGTGGCGATTCCCTTCTCCAGCACACGTTAAGAGGTTGCTCTGTTGGGTTCTTTGAGATGTGCCAAGGTAATTATACTTTTGCATAGCTGGAGACTAGACATGAGTAGGTATTGTCCACCAAGACCCAGTGTGTTCATGTTATCAACATTCAGGAGCTTCTTCCACAGAGAGAAGAAAGAAGGAAGCCAAAGTCTTAATGTCGTTGTCTCTTTTTAATGAAGTTGCCTTGGATTACAACCACTGATTCTTTTACGGCACAAGAGTAATTGTTTGTGGTCATGTCTATAGGTTGAAAAATAATGGACACCTTCTAAAATATGAGCTAGGATAGTTTTAATAATTTCCATAGCCAATGTGAACCATAGCACACATGATGACAATAGTTTGATACATATTTTTTTAATTAACGAATGGACAGTATGATGGATTAAAGCATGTAAAAACACTGGAAAAGTCGAAATGACCTGGAAGGGCAAATATGGTAACAGACATGACAAGAGTCCCATCGGAATGCCATGTTCTAAGGGACAGAAACAAGATTTTGCTTTAGCGAAGGCATCTAAAACCATGTGTTTTGGATAATCTCCTTAGACGCAATCACTATTTGTATGTTAAGTCCTTGAATGATTCTCAAGGACTTCATTCTGGCAAGAAGAGACATTGTTTATAATATATTAGATGCATGTCTCAGTGCTTTGTATTCTGTACTTTTATCCTGAAATCCCAAGATTCCTCACCAGAGACCCTTTCCCTGTAGTCTTGAGAAGGTTGTAACAGTGTGGGATTAAAGAACAGACTCTTCCAATGGTGTGTAACCACTGCTATCAGAGACCCCGCACATTTTCCTTGTGACTTACACCCACAGGATCACCACGTGCACGTTACTCCATGTGGGTTGTCAATCCATAGGAATTGAGAAAAGATGATTATCAAATAACGTTGGATTTAACTAAGCCCTTTTCTCCTTCCACTTTTATCTCCTCTGAACACATTCAGGGATGCCTTCCATGACTGACGAGACCACGTGTGCAAGGTGGATTCATCTAGGTCAACGGCATGAGAAAAACACCCAAGAGGCACACAATTACAATGTAATCATTGTAGTCATAACGTATTCAAACTGTTATGATCATTTTACAACAGCTAAATGGAATTTGAACAGCGCAACTAATCTTCCTTTCATGTCATTCCTATTATGCACTACCCCACTGACCATCTGGCAATTGATTTCAGGGAATTATTAAACATTATTTTATAGCCTGCCCTGAGACCAGCATGGGAATTTGACAAAAATGGAAATATAATGACTCATTTGTGGGCCTAACATCCATAGATTTCTGAGACTTTTTTTTTTTTTTTGAGAGAGAAGACAGAGTGCAAGCAAGGGAGTGGGGCAGAGGGAGGGAAAAAAGAGAGAGAGAGAGTCTTAACATGGAGCCTGATAGGCTGACGCGGGGGCTCGATCCCATGACCCTGGGATCATGACTTGAACTAAAATCAAGAGTCAGACATTCAACCGACTGAGCCACTCAGGTGCCCCAGATTCCTAAGACTTTTAAAAATTATTCTTCCACGCAGCACACATTTACTCAGTTGCTATGTTCCCTGCATGGGACAATAAATCAGACATCAAAAGATGAATAAGGCATACTCCTCAAGAAACACACTGTGGAACCAAAAGAGAGACAGTGTACAATGACCTATAACCCAATGCTGACTGTTCATTATGATAGCCCAGCAAACATCACTATGAGCCCTTGCAATATATATAGCCTGGCTCAGGTTATATTTCCATTGGACTACGCTGATACAGTGTATGGGCTACAGGTGTGGTATGTATAGAAAAACACTTGCGCACAGAGAAAAAGGCAATAGATTCTGCTGGGCAGAAATTTTGTAATTTAATGTTGGTCTTTAAAGGATTACTTTAAAAGAAGTTTGAAGAGAAAACCAAAATGGAAGGCTTTTGGGCAGAGTCACAGAGGCCTTAATATACTTGGGGGGTCTATGAAACAGCAACTAGACCCGTGTGGGAGACGAAGGGAAGCTGGTAACCAAGGACAAGGCCAGAAAGTATATGGAGACCCACACAGGTAGGGTCTTCCTTGTCTTAACACAGAGTCCAGCTTGATCCATTGAACTAAGGAGCATCGGCAAAGGTCTTTAGCAGGTGATCGACATAAAGAGGTCTTGCTTATTCTAGAAGCAGACAGAAGAGGGTGAAGAGGGGAGAAACCAGGAGAAGAGAGACCATTAGGAAATCCTACCAGGAATGATGAGATCTTGAGTAAGAGTAACGATAGTAAGAGCAAACACAGAGTCCAGCTTGATCCATTGAACTAAGGAGCATCGGCAAAGGTCTTTAGCAGGTGATCGACATAAAGAGGTCTTGCTTATTCTAGAAGCAGACAGAAGAGGGTGAAGAGGGGAGAAACCAGGAGAAGAGAGACCATTAGGAAATCCTACCAGGAATGATGAGATCTTGAGTAAGAGTAACGATAGTAAGAGCAAACGTGAGTGAGACGTGGTAGATAATTCTCAAAGCACCAAAGGATACAGGCACTTACCTTGAAGTCAGAAGGACAGATTTTACCCTCCAAGCTTCTGTTTATTTTCTGTCTGCTAAAGGCACCCATTCTCATTGTCAACCAATGAGAGAGGACAAAATTTGTCTGTGGAGAATCATATTGATTTTCAGACAGATTCTCTTGAATTTGCACCATCTCTAGGTTCTTTAGGGCTTTCTTCTCATTCATCCTGAGTCTACGGAGGACTATAACAGCAACTTCCTGCTCAGCCATTCCACATGGGGCACTTCCTCTTGAGACGGGCCCTCCTTTTTTCTCATGCCGTGCTATTGTTGCAAAAGGCTAGTCTGCGTGGCCAGCCCTGGACTTGAATTGCTGTCCTTCCACTTTCTTTTTGCACAAAGGCCGCTGAAATCTGTTCTTTCATTCCTCTCCTGTTTACATAACAGCTACTTCAGTCTTCTGTCGTGTTTCCATTTTCCCTTGGGGAGAAAAATGTGACTCTCCCCGGGATTCATGAGAAAAAACGAGGAGTACAGTTCAATTAGCACTCATCAGCAGCAAACGTTGGAGTGTTCCAAGTAAGTAGCAAGAGATAAAACTAGCAGAAAAGCTAGTAGAAGCTGAGAAAGGAAGGTGAAGGGCACATTACAGCAATAGTTTAGCCTAGTAAAGAGAGCTGGAAAGAGAAAGGGAAATATTTGATTGGGAAAGAAATGTGATTAAAATACACACACATGTGCATACCCCCCCCCCCACACACACACACGACAGCCCCTGGATATAGCCATAGAAATGAGAATCTTCGTTTTTTTAATCAATATATGTCTTTGTTCTCAAGAGTATGGAATGATTGGTATTATTTTCAAATCTTCACAGCGGCTTTCTGAATGGAACCCCTTAGAGAGTCACGTGTAACAAAACGTGAAACTGACTCATAAAGGGAAACATTGGATTTCCAGACATCCCAGTCTATGACTCAAGTGGCGAGACCACATGATCCATTCATAAGAAAGTGTAGGGCATTCCATTCTCTAAAGTAAACACTCAAAAGTATTCTTTTTGTTTTTTAAGTTTTTATTTATTTTTTTTGGGGGGGGGGGGGGAGAGAGACACCAAGTGTGGTACGGGGCAGAGAGGGGAGAGAGCAAATTCCAAGCAGGCTCTGCACGGTCAGTGGAGAGCCCGATGTGGGGCTTCAACTCACAAACCGTGAGATCATGACCTGAACTGAAATCAAGAGTCGGCCGCTTAACCGACTGAGCCGCCCAGGCGCCCCTCAAAAGTATTCTTTACTCAGTGACTGATCATCCTACTCAGCGACTAAATATCCTAAATATTTAGGATATTTAAGATATCCTAAAATACTGGTGGGGGCTGGCAAGATGGAAGCTGTCTAAATCAGAGTTTGTTGGTTGCAAGCAACAGAAACTAACTCTGGCTACATTAAGTAAAAAAAAAAAAAGAAGAAGAAGAAGAAAAATACTGAAAGTCTACTGAATAACTCACAGAAATGAAGGAAAAGCAGAGAGATCTGGTTTCAGAATAGCTGGAAATCTGGGAAGCTCTGGATAACAAGGCAGCAGGAACCAAAGGACCATCTGTTGAGGGTGCCAACATCAGGATCCATCAGTTCAACCCATAATCCCCCACATTCCTTTATGTGATATCCACATCCTAGGGGAAAAGCTTTGTATCAGTGTAGCTTGAATCACCCATCCACTTCTTGTCGAGGGAAGACAAGGTTCCTTGATTGGCAGTCGTCCAAGCCTGAAAGCAAGACAGAAAGTGTAGTTGAGTCCTGTGGAAGTCAGAAGAAGGGATGCTGGGGAGACAAAAGCAGCAGGTGTCCTCAGCAGGACCCATGCCCTTTCTTTACGCATGCTATCCACTATTCTTACCCACCCACCCACACAGGCCACCTTCAACCCACTTTCTCCAGGAAGCCTTTTCCGGATTTACAATCCCTACCGACTTCTTTCTCTTCTGTACATAAACAATACAACTAGCCATCCACACGATCATTCATTCAATAAGTATTTTTGAGATTTGACTATGTGCCAGGTACTCCACTGAGTACCCATTCTTCTTCTGATGGTCCCACTCCTCTCCACGATGTTTCAGGTATACTTGCTCATATTCGGGAACTCAATTAAAATTGTACATTTATTGGTCATTCATCAATCTTTGTTACTATGATAGGTATCAACCTTGGGCCAAATGCTGCAATCTGGATACAAGCTCTGAAATTGTTTTAATAATCTCTACTACCCAATTCCTGATAAAACCAAAGAACTTAGAGATAACTGTGAGACAGATCGGTTCTAACTCTAGGCAATACCAGCAGGGATCCTGAATTTACACTTAATTTGTAGTTATTCATCCAGTCAATAAACAAATATCACGGAATGTCGTTTTCATACAGGACACTTTACTAAGCAGAGCTGACATTCAGCAGCATACACTGGTATATCTGTATCATTTGTGAAAACAGCGAAAATTCCCATGCTAGCTGGTAAATAGCCAGTGTCCTGAGTGTCTAAGTACCTTACTACTCCACCAGCCATCCCTCCTCCTGGACCTCACCTTCCCACAGACCAGTGACCAAGGGTTAATCTTTGGCACAGCACCCTGCTCCAGCCCTCAGGCCAGTGTCTGTTTTGATAGGTGCTCACGTCACCCTTGTTGGTAAATATTTCTACTATCACCCTGGTTCTAAGGACAATATAAAGATGGGCAGGCCTTGTCTTTAAAGAACTTGCAGGGAGAGTACTACTAGCAGTAAAAAGGAACAAAGTAAATGAATCTTAAAAACATTATGTTGAGGGGCACCTGGGTGGTTCAGTCGGTTGATCGTCTGGCTCTTGGTTTCGGCTCAGGTCATGATCTCACAGTCTGTGAGTTCGAGCCCCACGTCGGGCTCTGTGCTGACAGCCCAGAGCCTGGAGCCTGCTTCGGATTCTGTGTCTCCCTCTCTCTCTGCCCTTCCCCTGCTCATGCTCTGTCTGTCTCAAAAGTAAATAAAAACATTAAAAATATTTTTTTAAAAAACAGCTTCAGGTCCACTAGGGAAGATAACACCTCCAAAACTTCGTGTAATATTTGCTAGAAAGCTTAAGTCCCACAAGAGGCAAAGCTAGAACCTACATAGATGAGCATTACAACCATTTTCTCTTGGGTTGCACAATGCTGTCTAGATTTAAATCCTGTTCGGTGTGACCTGCTGGCAGGTTACTTAGGTCCCTCAGTTTTCTCATCTGCAAAATGGGGACAATAATAGTAACTATCTAGTGGCTGTTGTGAGAGTCAGATGAGTTACCCACTGAAAGCATTTAGGATATTCGGCACATGGCCGGTACACAATAAATGTTCATTATTAATAAGGTAATTATTGGACTCCAGAGGAGGAAATGGTGTGCAGCTGGGAGAGCACTGAGGAAGGAGCACTGCGGCTGAGATGTGAAGAACTGTTAATAAAGTGTGGCCATGGGGAGAAAGGAGGACCGTGTGTGTGTGTGTGTGTGTGCGCTCTCATCCTGCCCTTCCAATCCAAGCATCCTTTATAATGTCACTTTCTGGCTTGAGGATCGTCCCTTTGGCCATGTTACTGCCCTCTCTACATGCTCTCTTGTACAGCACTTACTACACTTAATCAAAAAAATCAATCAACTAATATTAGGATTTATTTCATATTTATCAGTCTTTTCTGGTAGACCAGAAGCTGCAGGTAGCCAAGAGGCTCGCTTTTGTATCCCCAGGCCCTAGCACAGAAACTTGCAGAAATTATCATTAGTAGATGCATAAATAATAAATACATCCTTTATCTTCTCTGAGTCAAGTTATAATTTTACTCCATTCAAGTCAATTCAGAGTATGTGCGTGGGAAGAGCTGGTGGGTCAGGGTTCCTTTGTGGGCTTCAGCTCTAGTTCTACCGCTTTCTCCAGATGAACTTGAGCAAGTTCTTTGTACGTCAGTTTCCTCACACATAGAGTAGTAAGAGTTCATCTATGCAGATTTCCTGTCACAAACAAGGGAATGTTTGTAAAGCATTTTTCACTGTGCCTATCACACAGTAGGTGCTCAGAAAATGGCAGCGTCATTATCATTCCTTTTGCCCAACCTGGAGAGCTACATGACTCCACCCAAGATGCCTTTGTGCCAAAAATATCAAAATGTATTAAAACCTTCCCAACGATACGCATCCTTCTATCCTTCTTCTCAAACACCTCCCCCAAACGCCAACTGGCAGAATGTGGAATATGGCTGATACGCTTTGTCTTCATTGCTTGTGGCTTGCCCAAGAATGTGTTGCAAAGAAATTTACTCCAATACCAACCATTTGGCTCCTTGGACTTGAATGAAGTCCATTCACCAGGAAATAAACATCATTGGAGAAACTCCCACCTTGAAGAAGTGGTGAAATAGCCCGTCGCATTAGTAGAGAAAATAAAAGTCCTAGATGCGACAGACCCAGGGTGGACTAGCGCAGATGATCCGACCATCTGCTGGGCTCTGCTTCCGTTGCTTTTTTTCTGCATCAAATTATATTTGGCTTTAATGTGGTAATGTCATTTTCTTTTCTAATCCTTTGTTAATTATCTCCTTGGGTCAAAAAGTATAAGAGCATGTTTTACATGTATACGTATTCAAGTGTAATGGTAAGAGTTCTTTCTCTTTGGGGCACCTGGGTGGCTCAGTTGGTTAAGCATCTGACACTTTGGCTCAGGTCATGACCTCACAGTTTGTGGGTTCGAGCCCTGCATTGGGGCTCTGTACTGACAGCTCAGAGCCTGGAGCCTGCTTTGGATCCTGTGTCTCCGTCTCTGCCCCTCTGCCTCTCGACTCTATCTCTCTGTCAAAAATAAATAAATATTTATTTAAAATTTTAGGAGTTCTTTTCACCTTAATAAAGATACTAAGTTCTTAAGTGAGGAAACCAATGTGAAACCTAGCACTCTTCAAGGCACATATGGCCACTCAATAAATGCTTAACTAACCTGGAATCTGCTGAAATGTCTTTCCAGGGGCCTTTGAGGGTCTCACAACATGGCACCAGGTCTCCTAACCCTACCTTGGTACTAAATATACCCACGATGCAGAGCTCTTTCAAAGCCCTAGTCCCTTGCCTATGGATTTCTGACACATCAAAATACCATTAAGTCGAGTTTCCAAGTCAAAACAATCAGACTACTTTCCACCACAAACCCTGGAGAAATAAAAGTGCAGATAACTCATTAGAAAGGTTGAGGAAAAGCCATCTTGAGGGCTGTCCAAAATACTATATCACTATTTAACCTTTTCTCTAGGATGCTTTCTCTCTAAATATTGCAAGAAAAAAAATAGCGGTCCTACACCTGGATGTGTGTAAGGCCATAGGCTCAAATTTCACACACGGAAGCACTGACAAGGTCCCTCTCGGAAAGGAAGGCGGACCCGACCGATGCCTCCTCATTTGCATTTTCCCTCTCTGAGCTGCCCGAGTAAATGCCATGATTTTCAAATGAAGTCTGGGTTTTTTTTTCCCCCATATCTAAAATGTCTTCATTTGCACCTTGGAAATGCTGACGGCAACTGCCTTACAAAGCCGGGGGGAAAAGAATGCCAGTTAATTGAAGTTGACAGAGAGAGGGTAGCATCTCTAATAACGGTAGGCACAGAGCTTGTCAGCAGGGTGTCCGTTGCCATAGTTACGTGTAAGGTAAGACAACAAATGGAGCTCCAGAAATTAATGTGTCACAGAAAGGAGAGTGACTGCATATCACTTAGCTAAATGATCCCACATGGCGCCTTAGCTGATTATCAGAGAAGGATCTATATTCCTTCAGGTGGAGCTAACGTTCGAGTGAAATGACCTCTGTGAGACTGAGTTTTCTCAGGGCTTTTTCTTCTAGATCCCAACAGACCGGTAAAATGATCCCTTAATAATTCTTGAGAGCAATTTTTCAACCTTCGCTTTTTGAACAGTTTAGAGAAGAAACGTCACGATAATTGACCACGTGAATCACCTTAGACTGTGTAATACCAGCTGCAGACACGGCCAGAGAGGGAAGAGCAGAGTTCATCAACGACTTGTCCTGTCTGCACGATGACAAGCAACCGAATTAATCTCCTCCCTTCAATGGTTGAATTCCAAAACGATTGTGGAGGGAATCAAAGTGTATATTTTCTTACCTAAGTGTATATTTTACCACCGTAAATCAAACAAATTGATGAATCTGTTTAAGCCATTTATCCATGTGAATGTGTCCACAATTTAAAGATTCTTGGTAGTGTTTACGGAGCCCCAATGCCGCCTTCCATCGAAGGAGAAAATGGGAGTCACAAATAATCTCCAGAAGGTTGGTCCAGCTTGTTTGAGATGGCTCACAGAGCCGTTCTCAGCTCCTTGGGGCTTTTGTAAGGTACAGAGGCACAAGAATCAAATCTCTTTAGAGAAATAACGTTAACTCTATTATATAGCAAGCAGAGAAGGAGTTAAAGTCTCTCTAAACAAAAAATGTATTTACGGGGTGCCTGGGTAGCTCAGTCTTTTAAGCGTCCAACTCTTGATTTGGGCTCAGGTCATGATCTCGAAGTTCATGAGTTCAAGCCCCACATCAGGCTCTGCGCTGACAGTGTGGAGCCTGCTTGGGATTCTCTCTCTGGTCTTCCCACGCGCGCTCTCTCTCTCTCTCAAATAAATAAACCTAAAAAGATAAAAATTAAAAATAAAAAGTTATTTACTTAAGTAATCTCCATACCCAATATGGGGCTCAAACCCACAACCCCAAGATCAAGAGTCATATGCTCTCCCAACTGAGCCAGCCAGGCACCCCAAAGTCTTAATGATAGAAATAATGTTCTCCCTAGAGAAAACTAGACTGTGTTGTTAAAAAGAAACACACACACTTTCTGTGGTGGAATATACTAGAAGGCAATGAAACGCACTAGAAAGTTGGAGTATAGTGCTCCAACCAACATGTGCAGTGCTACCCTAATCCCACCACAATGTCCAAGAGAAAGGGTCCCTCCAAAAATTGGAATATAGGAATATATCAAAGATGGAAGGTCCACATTCCCCACTAAACCCTGCCCCAAAAATGTTTGGCAGAAAAGCCCTTTTTCGGCCAAGAGCTGTGTTTCTGCTTTTTATGTAAAACAAAACAAAAACAAAGGTAATGCAAAGGGACTATCATTCTTTCCTATCTGATGCCATCTTTGGGGGAGAAAAATGCCCATTCGCAAGCATACACACAAACCTACACGTGCGCAATATACTCAGAAGCATTCGTATACCGCTGCGATTCGGGTCCCAGGATTTAGTGAGCCTAGTATTTTTGTTTCTGTGATATTTCTCAGCTGCCTGGGATAACCTGAAAGTTCCTAGCCTCTTTTCCCTAGTGGTTCGGTGTCAGAGAAAATATCAGAAAAGGAAACCAAAAGCCCTAATTGCATCAGCTGCCACTGGAGGGGACAGCCGCGGATCACAGGCCAAGGCTGGCCGCCGGCCCCTTTTCTCGCAGAGGAAAATTACCAGAGCTGTCTGCAGAGGGCTAAGTGTACCTCCTGGTGTTCTCCTCTCCACGTGAGACCGAGCTGACTGGGCTTGGTAAACAAGACAGCGGAGAGAAGCCCGGATTCCACCTGAAGGCCAAGCACAACACCTCTGGGCAGGTGGTCTCCCCATGGACACTGGACAGACGGCGTGAGATACTCCCAGGCAAAAGCCCTGCAGATGCTTCCTAGAACAGCCGTCACACTGGAAGTCAACAGAAAGGCCCTCGTGGCATGGGTGGGCGCTGACTTGTTCATAACAGAGCTGTGGAAATCGGCGTCCCCAGGAAACCTGGTGGCTTAGCCAGTTGACATGAGACAGTGTCGAGGTGTTACGATCCCTGACACATCTCCTCTGGAATCACACAGCTGCTGGCACCCACAGGACTCGCCATGACCGAGAAAAGAGGAAAAATAAAAGTCCATTGAAATAGTGTCCTCCAGGGACGCCTGGGTGGCTCAGTCGGTAGAGCGTCCGACTTCGGCTCAGGTCATGATCTCACAGTTTATAAGTTCGAGTCCCACAGCCGCTTCTGTGCTGCCAGCTCAGAGCGTGAAGCCTGCTTCGGATTCTGTGTCTCCCTCTCTCTCTGCCCCTCCCTAGCTCGTTCTCTCTCTCTTTCTCTGTCTCTCTCAAAAATAAATAAGCTTAAAAAAAGAAATAGTGTACTCCAGAGATCATAGAGATCTCATTCTATTGTCTGATATTACATTAGTTATTAGCCTTATGCTGGTAAACACCCTCTGACTTATCCCCTACTATATTTTAGCTCCAAGTAGAGAATCTGGCTCATAAATGTGTCCAAAATATATTATGTAAATGAATGAATAAACAAATGAATGAATGAGGCATTGCCTACTTTTCCACCATAAACGAACCTTAATCATAAAAAACCTGAATGTGCATGCATGTGGGATGTGTGTGTGTGTGTGTGTGTGTGTGTGTGTGTGTTAAAGCCTGGAGGAAAAAATATGATCTTTGTCTATACATCACTCATTGGACCATGAACTTAGACTACGATCTGATGAAAACGTTCTACTAATTGGGAATTTTTGAGTCTATCAACTCCATGAATAGGTCATACATTTGAATACTTTACTATTTAATTCTTACCTTCCCTTTGTGGGTAGGACTCGGAGCCACCCCTAGGAAAGGGAAAATATGACAAATGGCACCCAGATCCACACTCTGGGGGGTGGAATCGTAAGGCATAGTGGAATGAGGGAAGCAGGCAATGATCAGCTACTTGGTGAAATAGACCCAGTTTTTGTCCATATTCCAATTGCAGGAACTTCAAGCGCTTTGGGTCTATGGCCCTGAAAGGAGGGCAATGAGGGTGGTTATTCCAGGAGAAGAGGAACCACTGTCCGTCTTTAGCCCCTTCCCAAGCAGAATCTACTGGGAGTGGGGTACCTTCTACTTTCAGAGCTAAACCTAGTGGCACAGCTTCCTGGAAAGACCTTTGTCAATCTATGGGTAATCTACCGGCTTCAGGCACTCCTGCCTCCACTGCGACCTTCTCTTTTTCATGACGTACAGTGTTCCAAGAATTCCTTTTCCAGACCGTGTTCACACATAAAAGGCAAAGGGGCACAGAGCGAAAGATTCTCCACCTAAACCTGCTTCCCCAGTTTCGGCAGATTGGCTGTGCTGACCCCCTTTCACCCACGTGGATGGCCACCCAGTCCTTCCACCCAAGAAGCCAGTATATTTCCATATGGCTATTGAGCTCAGCCAAGGCATAGGACACTTTGTTCTCAGGCAAAATGAGTCGTCAGTGGAAGACAATTAAATCCTAGCTCTTGGATTGGGAGTAATGGAAGGCTGAATGGGCCCCAAAGGCCCTTCGCGTTGCTAAGGTTATGTTTTCCAGCAATCTTCAGCGGAACAGGCCGAAAGGGAAGGTTCCTAAGTGCTGGGAGGGAGTTTGAAAAGGAAAATAAACAGAATGGAGAGACAGCTGGAGTGTGGACGCCCGAGTTCCTTCTGAACTTTGTACAGGGAGACCTCACAAGTTCTCTTCCCTCGGAAGCAGGGACAGATGGACACATGGCCCTGACTGCAGCCAGACTGCGGACTCCAGCTTTCTTCTTGGAAATCCATGGAGATTCTTCTCTCTGGTCCTGAACCTGATACACTAATCAAGACGGATGGCCTTGTTTTCCCTTCCCTTCTGTCTCAATTGTCACTCTCTACACTTGCATTTCGTCTAATTCCCTCCCTCTCTCTAGTTTTCATAGCTCTGCCTAGCCCTCCATCCCATTAGCACCAAAGATGGGAAAAGAATTCTCAGGAGGGAAAAAAGTATAACTTCCTCATCACAAAAATAAACTTTTGGTGTCTATCCTTAGGTCTTATCTTCAATAAGATATGTGTTTTTACTCCCTCAATAAGTATTAAATACCAACGTTGTACCCAGCCCTGTGAGGCAGACATCAAGGTGGACAGAGCACAGCTCCTGCTATCTTTGGAATCCCAGTGTTATAATAATTTGTTTCTGCGCCTTAACGTTTTCATACAGATAGGAGCAAGGCATTGTGGGAATAAGTGAAATAAACGCCTAATTATCCCCAGAATATCGAGGAAATTTTCCTAGAAGAGGTGACATTTGCGCTGGTTCTTTAGGGATGAATAGTAATACTCTATGTAGTCGCAAAAAGAAAGAGCTTATGAGGCTAATGTAAAATCATCCTAAAACAAGAGAAGATGAAAAATAACTCGTGTATTCCAGATACTGCTTTCAATAGCAGTATAAGAGATGAGACCTCTATTCAGAGGTTTGGACACTGTCTCGTGGAAATTAGGGAAATGGAAGTTTTTAGGTTACAAAGCAGCTTGATCAAACTTGCATTTTTTTTTAACATTTATTTATTTTTGAGACAGAGAGAGACAGAGCATGGATGGGGGAGGGTCAGAGAGAGAGGGAGACACAGAATCTGAAACAGGCTCCAGGCTCTGAGCTGTCAGCACAGAGCCCGACACGGGGCTCGAACTCACGGACCGCGAGATCATGACCTGAGCTGAAGTCGGACGCTCAACCACCTGAGCCACCCAGGCGCCCCTCAAACTTGCATTTTAAAAAGATCCCTCTTGGGGGCTCAGTCAACCTGACTTTGGCTCAGGTCATGGTCTAGTGGGTTTGTGAGTTCGAGCCCCCATCAGGCTCTCTGCTGTCAGCTAGGAGTCTGCTTCAGACCCTCAGTTCCCATCTCTTTCTGCTCCTCCCCCGTCTCAAAAATAAACATTAAAAATAATTTTTTTATAGAAGATTCCTCTCTTGGGGCGCCTGGGTGGCCCGGTCGGTTAAGCATCTGGCTTCAGCTCAGTCACGATCTCACAGTTCTTGAGTTCGAGCCCCGCGTCGGGCTCCATGCTGACAGCTCAGAGCCTGGAGCCTGCTTCGAATTCTGTGTCTCCCTGTCTGCCCCTCCCCTGCTCACAGTCTGTCCCTCTCTGTCTCTCAAAAATGAATAAACGTTAAAAAATAATAATAAATTTACAAAAAGATCTGTCTCTGGCTATGGTGCTGGGTAGAATGCGGTCAAGACAAGACCAGAGGCAGGGAAACTAGTGAGGTCCAGGCCAGAGATAGTGAGGGTCTGCAAGGCAGTGGCGTGAGTTTGGAGAAAAGGGCTTCATATTTTTTTTGCCGCTCAGTTCCCAAGGTAACTTTTTTCCCTAATATTGTAATATAGAATGGAGAGTACCTACATCCTAAGCCAAGGACTGTGTGTTTCCTTTGCTTATTACCTTTATTAAAAATTGTCTTGTCCCCAGCCTGAACGAAGCTCTGCCTCGCCAAGCGAGTGGTGGTGGTGGTTTGTCATCGCTGCTGCGGATGGTGATGATGGTGATGACGAGGGTGATGGTGACGATGATAGCGACCATCCATGCAGGACAGGAGATCGAACTTCAAAGCATCCTGAATCAAGCTCGCACACCAATTAGCCTCTCGAAAGATTTTGTTATGCCCAGAATTCGTGATCCCCAAAGACCTCCAGGGAGCCGAGTCCGATGCAAAAGCAAATGCAAAAGCAAAAGAGCCTTTATTCGAGCTAGCTCGAGCTCAGTCTCCTACCTGCACCGACGCAGCGGTGAGATACCGGAGAGAGAGAGCGAGTTTCAAAAGCACAAAGGTTTTAGAGGGATCATGGTCTCAGCCGATTGGCTGGGGAAGGGTCGTGGCCTCAGCCGATTGGCTGGGGAAGGATAGAACAATGGCTGCCCAGGTGTGGTCCCAGATCAGCAATTTTCAGCGTCACCTGGAACTTGTTAAAAATGCAAATGTTGGGCCTGGTGGTCACAGACCTACTGAATCAGAAACTCCGGGGGTGGGGCTCAGCAATCTGAGTTTGAACAAGTCTTCCAGGAGATTCTGATGCACCTGAAGTTTAAGAACCACTGTGTCCGAGGATCTCTTAACACGTTTGGCCTCAGTGTATACAGAACGTTTCCCACTGGTCACCTGTGAACCATTGGCTGTCAGCCTTGCTGTGCTATATAAATACCTAGCACCAAACACCATCCCCAGAGACTCTGATGAATTGGTTTGGGGAGGGGTCAAATGCTCCCCGGTCATTCTAAGCCCGGACAGGGTTGAGGGCTCCTGCCTCTGGCCCCTCCCTGAGAGAAGGCCTCCCTCTTCTACTCACACTTTCCACGCCTCTCACACTCCCCTTCCTCCCACCTCAGACTTCGGAAGAATGCATCAATCGGTAGCCTGCTTTCTTAGAAAACATAAGTTACTCAAGGGGAGGAGGCGTGGTCTGAGGTTTGAGCGGGAGCTTCTTTCTGCGGCCATGTCGGGGACATAGTCACTAGTCAGCCGGCCTAGGTCAGCTCTTTCAGTTTGAGGTTATATCTTCAGAGATAAAGTCACCGTTACTGGTTGAGGCTATTCTCGCTTTCAATGAAGATGTCCTGCGGATGGACACAAGAAGGACTGAGCTACAAGCCCCGACGTGGACCTGATACAGCAAGAAGGAGATTTGGCAGTGATAACACTACGCCTCTCTCAGATGGCCTGGGAGTTTGCAGACTTAACTGGTTTCTGTCAATACAATTAAATCTCCCTCTGCGTCTGTTTTGACTACCAGCTAACACCTTTGACCATTCCCCATATGTCACAAACTACGTTAGGCTCTCCATACGCCCTGTCTCATAGGATCTTTTTGATGATCTATGAGTAGTAGGTTCTATGACAACCCCCATTTTGCAGAGGTGGATGCTGAGACAGAGTCATTCATTAACTTGCTCAAGGCCACACAGCCAGTAATCCGTGTTTCCCTGCAAGCCTGTCGACCCCGGAGCTCTCCCTCTTTTCCTCAATATGAATACCACTTCTCCTCCGGGGGGACAGAACTAGGAACTGAACCTTTATACACATCCGTAGTCAGATGATGAAGCTGTAGGATGGCCAGCCAAGTAACGATGTGTAACGAGGAAAGTTCAAGGTTGCAGAAAGTCAGAGGCACACGTTAGCTTCACAAGAGAAGGTCAGTGTTATGGGGTGGAGGTTCTCTTGGCCACACAGAAATGGCTCCCAGGCTGGGATGCACGGGGGCTGGAGCCGTGTGAGAAAGTCTGCTATTTAAAGCACTTTGCTGATGGGGTGCCTGGGTGGCTCCGTCGGTTAAGCATCCGACTTCGGCTCAGGTCACGATCTCACGGTTCATGAGTTCAAGCCCCACATGGGGCTCCCGGCTGACAGCTCAGAGCCTGGAGCCTGCTTTGGATTCTGTGTCTCCCTCCCTCTCTGCCCCTTCCCTGCTGTCTCTGTCTCTGTCTCTGTCTCTCTCAAAAATAAACATTAAAAAAAAAAATTCTATAGCACTTTGCTGAGGGAGGGAAAATCAAAGCTCCTCAAGCGAGGCACCCAGAGCTAATGGAAATCCCAAAAGAGTTGTGACTGACATGAGTATTTCTTCACCTCTGTTCTTTCCCCTTAAAAGGACACGGGTCAAGGTCAAGTCACTAAGGGAGCAGGTAGAGAACGAAGCAAGCGGTGGGGACAATGACTAACAAGAAAGCAGTATAAAAGGTCAGCCGGGAAGATGGTAAGGCTCGCTAAGAGCAACAAAAGGTTCTGGGAAAACTGAGGACGCCGTGGGAAGGTGAGCGACCCAGCACTCATCATATGTGCTTCTTGAGATCAGAAGATGTCTACTGACCGTCACAGTCTTTACACTGGAGCCCTAGTAGGTAAACAAGGCTACAAAATCTTAAAGTCTTCCCTCTAGTCCAAATACAGCCCGATTCCTTCGAAGGCCGTCGAGTCAGGGCTTCGAGGCTCCTTCGCTCTCCTGGACTTCAAAGCACAGATGTCAGGTCTCCAAACAGGCCAGTCTACTCTCGAAGACGAGAAGAAAAAGCAAGAGACGGGAAACACAGGCGTTGTGTTGCAGCGGGAGTTGTTCGTGTGAGGCACGGGGCCGTGCTCGGTTCTCCTGGATCGCGTGTGAAAGTCAAAGTGATCGCTCCCCGTGCAAGAGGCTTACGTGCCCTCCACTGGCCCAACAGGCGGCCTCTGGATTCCCCGGTGCCCTCGGCCTCGAGGCAGGAACAGGACTTCAAAAGACAAGAGTTTTCTGAAGCCATCTCAGACCCCGGAGTCGACGTCACAGCCGATGGGAGAAAGCTGGTTGGCAATGTCGCTTTCTTTAATCTGAGTTTTTTATTTTACTTTACGTGGGAAATGCTCTTTAATCTGACAACAAAGAGCTTTCTTTTTAATCTTTTGAAAATCCCTTAAATTAATATTTGAGCCATAGGACCCGAAATAGAAACATGCCCCGTTCGAGAAATGATCGTGGATTTGCCTCGTGTTGTCTTGTCTTGTTTTCTTTTGCTTGTTTTGGCTTTGTGTTCCCCTCCCCCCCCCCTTCCGAATCTCTTTCCAGGCAACTTTGATTTGCAATCTGTTTAGTGAAAGATGAAAGCAGCCCACTTCTATACAGACGAGGCTGAGAGAAGAGTCTTTTCCTCCAGGAAGAGTGTGTCCTCGCTCTCCGAACACACGCTGAGCCGACCTGAATACCAAAGGGAGGGGGTAACTGATGTCATAATTTACACCTTTTCATATTGTCTTTCCGTGAACCAATTTTGAAATCAGAGATGTTCTTAACGCGTCATCTTCTAACTTTTACACTAAAATTGACGTACAACTATTACACTAATACCATATTTTGCATCTGTCTTTATATTTACCTTTATAAAGTGGGTTTGACACCTCCGAACACATATATCCAATCACATCGAATTGCATGCCTTGAATCCGTGTAATTTCTTGTTTACCAATAAAGCTATGAGAAAATAATCGTTACTGTGAAAAAGAGAAGGGGGGGTAGGGGGCTCAGGCCACCTCACCACACCCTTAGGCACCCAAGGAGGAAGGGGACAGAAAGGAGAGAGACAAGAGAGAGAGTGGGCACCCTTACTACTCCAGGTGGGACCCAGCATGCTCTTCGGGGCTCAGTTAGGCAGGGTTGAGCTGCCTCTGCACAAATAAACCTCCAAGTGCCTCAAATCACATCACTAGAAAGCAATCACACCATTCTAGTGAAAGCATAGCATTTGCCCCTAAGTTCTAACTTCGGCACGATGACAAAATGGCGCCATCTTGTTTTCAGTGTAAAGTCTACAATCTTCAGTGGCTTATTGGAGACTTTGGAGTCCAAGGGAGAAAGCTTCATGACAAAGACCCAGACATATAATGGGGTAGGGGGTGTTCCCCAGGAACTACTCTCCACGCAGAACCTTAGGGGTAAAATCTAGACCTTTCTGGGAGTCCTGAGACCTGGCGTCTTGGGCAGTTTCTCCACCAGGTGCCACCAGACCTTAGTTCAGCCACTGCCTGTCCTGGGGGCAGCACCTCCTCATCTGTCCAACATCCAAAGGCACATCGGGAGCCTTAACCATTTTCCAGGTTCAACAGGACAAGATGGCTTCCAACCTTTTCAGGCATAAAGCGAGATGCCTTTCAGATCATAAGTGAGATGATCTTCATCTCGCTTAACACCAGAAAATTTTCAAAACGCTTCAACATGAATGTCACTGTACATTTCCTATTGCTTCATTTTTAAAACTAAGTGGTAGAAAGCAATGGGCTCAAAAGTACTCTTAGGATGTGTATTTACTGGAGTGCCTGGGTAAGCATCCGACTTCAGCTCAGGTCATGATCTCACAGTTCACCAGTTCGAGCCCCACGTCGGGCTCTGTGCTGACAGCTTGGAGCCTGGAGCCTGCTTTGGATCCTATGTCTCCCTCGCTCTCTGCTCCTCCCCCACTCGTTCTCTCTCTGTCTCTGTCTCTCTCTCTCTCAAAAATAAATAAAAACATCTTTTTAAAAAGATGTATATTGGGGCGCCCCAGTGGCTTAGTTGGTTGAGTGTCCGACTTTGGCTCAGGTCATGATCTCACGGTTTGTGAGTTCGAGCCCCACATCTGGCTCTGTGCTGACAGCTCAGAGCCTGGAACCTGCTTCGGATTCTGTGTCTCCCTCTCTCTCAGTTCCTCCCTTGCTCACACTCTGTCTCTCTGTCTCTCTCTCTCTCAAAGATAAATAAAGATTTAAAAAATATTTTTTAAAAAGATGTATATTTACCAACTAGAAGATCATCTACATAGACCAGGAAAGTAAACACATCTGCAAGATGCAGTATTCATGAGTCTAGTGCCTGGTACACAGACTGACCTCCTGTTTCCTCGCAGGGATTTGAAGTTCCCAGGACCATAAGGTCCAAGCTCTGCTCAAAACATGCTCTGTCGGTCCAGACATCCAACAGCTCAGCCACATCACACCAAAGCACTGGAGAGCCTGACACTGTGACAGGGACACTGTCCCTCCCCCAGGAGGCACTCTCCCCAATGTCGAAACACCACTGGACTCAAAGGGCCATCTGGCTGGAAACAGTGCTGGACTCTATTTTAACCCCCAAAGACTCGTCACTACCTGAGATAGTCTTAAAATCTTTAAAATATCTTGGAATTCCCAAGCCGTAAGAGTCAGCAAACTTGGTGTTATTTTTATTTCTAGCTGAGTGCAATTGGCCCGTAACTTCTCTCCTCCCCTCTGTCGCAGACCTCACGCTCATGAGACACGGCCATTTGTGGGCCACTGTTTCTGCAATTTTCTATCTAGCTTTAATATTCCCCCCACCTCTCCCTTTCCCCTCTCCCTGACACCTTGTCTCCTTTCCACCTGCCCTCCAAGTCTCTCCAGCCACACCGCCGTCTCCCTATTCTCACGCCCCCCCTTTGCCATTCTTCCAGGCCCTGAATCTGCTGATAGCACCACAACCACAGCACACAGGGTCTCACATTCAGGATCAAAGGCTTCTGACCCCTACAGAAGGCTAGAGATTTTTCTCCCTGTATAGTTTCCAACAGCAATGCAAGCTTCTTGGTAATAGAGATAAATAACCCCAACTGTAGAACCAGACAGAGCTGAGCATAATATATTGCTTTGTTCATGTCATCACCCTTCTATGTTTTCAAAAGTATTTGTTGAGCAATTTTTACACATCACGCCTTGTCTTAAGCAGTGAAGGCACAACCGGGGGCAACACAGACTCACTCCAAACCCTCCGGAAGTTTCTGGTGGGATTGAGGAGGCAGATCTACCAAAGAATCTTATAAATAATTGTTGAAATTTGCAATAAATAGCATGAAGATTACATACAGGTGGGATAAGAACATTTAACAGAGAGATTTAACATAGTCGGGGGGGGGGGGGAGGAGGGAGGGGACGGGGTAAAGTGTAAGTTGAGACCCCGAGGGTGAGGGGTGAGTAACAAGAGCAGAAAAAAACTGGTTGTTTAGGGAAAGATCCTAAATAGTAGAATGAACCAGAGAGAACAGAAGAGGCAAAGGCCCTGAGGCAGGGAAGAATATGCAAGAGGGACAGAGGAGACAGAAAGGGTGAGTGGTACAAGACCAGGCTGAAGTCACGTCATGGGCAGTGCCTGCGTGCCATCATTTTGGTGATTTGGGATTTTACTTAAAAAGCAACAGGACACTCAGGGGTGCCGGAGTGGCTCAGCTGATTAAGCATCGGACTTCAGCTCAGGTCATGATCTCACAGTTCGTGAGTTCGAACCCCGCGTCGGGCTCTGTGCTGACAGCTCGGAGCCTGGAGCCTGCTTCAGATCATGTCTCCCCCTCTCTCTCTCTGTTCCTCCCCTGCTCACTCTCTCTCTCTCTCTCTCTCTCTCTCTCAAAATAAATAAAGATTAAAAAAAAAAAGTGAAGGGGAACCTGGGTGGCTCAGTTGGTTAAGCATCAGACTTTGACTCAGGTCATGATCTCACGGTTCATGGGTTCGAGTCCCGCATCGGGCTCCATGCTGACAGCCCAGAGCCTGGAGCTGCTTCGGATTCTGTGTCTCCCTCTCTCTCTGCCTCCTACCCCCGCTCACGCTCTCTCTCTCTCTCTCTCAAAAATAAACGTTAAAAAAATTTTTTTTAAAAAGCAACAAGACACTCATATCCAAAATACATATTAAAAAAATACAACTCCAAAAGAAAATAAGAGGCAACTGGAATTCTCTTACGCTCCAGGTAGGTGTGTAAATTTGCACAATCACTTTGGAAAAACACGTGGCAATCCTTCACAGGGCTAAATGCATACACCCTGTGACCTACTGCTGAACACACACCCAAGGATGCTCGGGTCCCCCAAAGGAATGTTCCAGGCAGAATGGGCCCGAACACAGAACCACCTAAACGCCCATCCACCCTAGAGTGGATAAATAAATTTTGAAGTATTGTTAGAATAGAATTGTACACCTTAATGGACAGAACAAGCTGATGATACAACGTGGTTAAATCTCACAGGCGCAATGTTGGGTCAAATAAATGTTGAGTCAAACAGAAAAGAGAATGTACTGTGTGATCTCATCCACATGAAGTTCAAACACAAGCAAAGCTAATCGGTGGTGATAGAGGTCAGGACAGAGGCTCCCCTGTGGGGCACCGACGGAAGGAAGGGCCCAGGTGGGAGCTTTGCTGGGGCCTGGGAGCGCGTGCACGCCGGAGTTAACAGTTCATCGCACCGCAGAGCAAAGATGTGCGCAATTCCAGACCAGTAAAGTACCCCTCAGTCCCTACAAATGAGGAGAATGGATCCGGTGGCTCAAAGGGACAGGTGGGTTCAAAGACAGAAGCAGGGAGGGAGTCTAGGACCGAGTCCTGTGGCCCCGGCACTTAGGGCTGGGGGTGGGGGGCTGATGGGGTGACCCACGAAGGAGAGTGGGGGGAGCAAGCAATATGGGGAGAGAGGGAGGGGAGAGACCAGCTGTAGCTCCTAATGACTTTCGCTGAAGAGGGATGACCACAGGACGAGGGGGAAGAACCCTCCAGCCCCACCAGGGGATGTAACCTTCAAAGTCAGGTCTCCTCCTGGGGGTTAGAAGGTACACAGGAGATCTAAAACCGGCTGGAGAAGCACCGAGTCTCCACGGAGCGCGCTCAGCAGCCAGGGCGAGCTGGAGACTGCTTCTTCCAGGCCCTTCGGAAACAGCCAAGGCCCCGTTTCCGCCTGGCCGTATGGTCCCCTGACCCCGACAACGTGGGCGGGGGGCCTTCAGGGGCACCGGGGCAACACGCAGAGAAGAAAGTTGCTGAACGGAGGGAAAGGAATACCGGAATGAAATTAAGTTAAGGGAAATGGCTGAGTTCTCAACAGTCCATCCCTCCTAGCCAAGAATTGCAGGCGGGTGTTCAGGGCCAGTGGCATACAGCTTCCTCTTCCTCCATGTTGCACCGTAAGCTCCCTGCGGACAGAAACCAGGCCTTGGTAGTCTTGTCCGTGCCCCCGCACCCGCTGTGTGGCCGCGCCCACCCGGACGTCCCGGGGGGGGGGGGGGGGGGGGGGGGGGATGCAGCAGGTGTCACGGGACCCCCAGCGGCGCCTCTGCGGCAGGACGCCCCCTGGCGGAGACACCGCCTCGCGGACATCCGGGGCCGACTCGCGGTGTGGAGCCTGAGGCATCGCTGGCTCTCCCGGGGAAGCAAAACTAAAGTGTTTGAAATTCAAGGGGACGCCTCAGCAAAGCGGAGGAGACTCGGTGCAGACAGCCCTCGTGGCGATGTAAATTGCAGACAGCGAAGGATGGAGACGGAGCGCGAATGGAGAGAGCGGCAAGGTCGCCTTGCCCTTGGGTCTCGTTAGTGGAAATAAAACGTACCGGAAAAGTCACATCTTTTAAAGACGTTTGGAAGTTTCCTGGGTGATCCTGAAAGGGCTGATGGCAGTGTGAGGTTTTCAATGTACCCAGAGCCCTCCCACAGAGCGACTTTCGGAATGGTAGGACGATGTGGGGTCATGGAGCTTTCTTCCCTTCTTTAGCTGCTAATTAACAAATCTGCTACGTGTCAGGGGCGCCTGTTGCCTAATGGGCGGAAGCCGTTGATGGCGATGACTAATAACACTGGTGTATTCTCTGGGCTTAATCTTTAACTTGGTTTCCTGAGGGGATAAAACTAGACACGAGCAGAGAAAACGGGCATGTTATTCTTGATAGAGCCTTTATATGGGTACACAGAGGACACAGTTGAGCGAGAGGAATAATTCTCCCTCCACCTCGGCCCAACAGTCACCATTTGAGGTCAGCAGCCTCCACATACGGAAGGGTATTCTCGGTAAGATGTGCAGGAATCACAGAGCCAGGCTGCCTGTGGACCCACCGCCTTTACTGTCACGATCATGTCGAAAGTTCATACAGTGCAGTGTAGCAAAGATGTTTTGAGAATGCAGATTTTAGAGTCTGGGAGGATAAGTGCGAATGGAAGTAATATGCTTTTTATTGTTCTCTGAAAATGTCCTGTAAGTTCACCCTCTTTCCTTACACAGCATAAACCGCTTTGGAGTCATTACACCATCCGTGGAGAAAAAAAAGGGATCTCTGCTTATGGAGGAAACTACAAATGAGATGGTCGTATGTACAGATTTCTACCTTCAAGCTTAGAAGACAACTCTTTGATGAAGGTTACTTAGGATTTCACAGGGAGTCTTTGAGGCCCTACACAGAACACATTCTCTAGATATTGCACACCATCTGGGAATGCAAGCTGGTGCAGCCACTCTGGAAAACAGGATGGAGGTTCCTCAAAAAACTGAAAATAGAACTACCCTGCGACCCAGCAATTGCGTTGCTAGGCATTTACCCAAGGGATACAGGTGTGCTGTTTCGAAGGGACACATGCACCGCCGTGTTTATAGCAGCAGTGTCAACAATAGCCAAAGTATGGAAAGAGCCCAAATGTCCATCAACAGATGAATGGATAAAGAAGACGTGGTATATATATATACAATGGAGTATTACTCGGCAATCAAAAAGAATGAAATCTTGCCATTTGCAAGTACGTGGATGGAACTGGAGGGTATTATGCTAAGGGAAATTTGTCAGAGAAAGACAAAAATCATATGACTTCATGCCTGTGAGGACTTTAAGAGACAAAACAGATGAACATAAGGGAAGGGAAACAAAAATAATATAAAAACACGGAGGGGGACAAAACAGAAGAGACTCATAAATATGGAGAACAAACTGAGGGTTACGGGAGGGGCTGTGGGAGGGGGGATGGGCTAAATGGGTCAGGGGCACTAAGGAATCTACTCCTGAAATCACTGTTGCCCTAGATGCTAACTAATTTGGAAGTAAATTTTAAAAAATTAAAAATAAAATTAAAAAATAAATATTGCACACCATCGTATGTTTATAGCTCCAAAGTAAACCAAGATCTTTGAAGAGTGGTCTTCCATAAATCTTGTTCCTTCTACTGCTAACGGAGAAGAATCTCTCAGACTGGTGCTGGCATGTTGCCATAAAAATAGATAACAGCAGACACAAGGCGATCAAGGAACACCCTCCAAGCTAAGTGGGATTTACAAAGCTCACATAACCGTTAATGAAAATGCTGTGGAGCAGCAGTGGCCGTCCACGGGGAAACTCTTGGTTCTTCCCATCCCTGATGAAGGGAGTTATCTAGCCCTGCTTACCAGGGACACTCTGAAAGGTACAATATGGGAGATGGACATTTCTTTGAAGCAGATAGACCTCAAAAGACAGAAGGCATGGGGCGCCTGGGTGGTGCAGTCGGTTAAGCGTCCGACTTCAGCCAGGTCACGATCTCGCGGTCCGTGAGTTCGAGCCCCGCGTCAGGCTCTGGGCTGATGGCTCGGAGCCTGGAGCCTGTTTCCGATTCTGTGTCTCCCTCTCTCTCTGCCCCTCCCCCGTTCATGCTCTGTCTCTCTCTGTCCCAAAAATAAATAAAAACGTTTGAAAAAAAAAAAAAGAAGGCACGAAGTCACATCACTTCAGGTGAATGACAGATGCACAATATATATAAACACTTCGGTAAGCCGAGTCCCAGTGACTGGTTCTGACCTAGACGCCAGCGTGATCTGACGGAGAATCACAGACCAAAGCACAAATACTGCTAGACGCCTAGTGTTCACGGCCAAGATAAAGTGTAAAAATAAAAAAAAAAGAGGAAGGCAAAAGTTCGCCACACGCTCAACAGAAGTCACGTCAGCTTAAAACAAAAAGTTTGTTTTTGTTTTAAGCCACCCTGGGGGCGCCAGGGTGGCTCAGTCGGTTGAGTGTCCAACTTCACCTCAGGACACGACCTCGAGGCTCATGAGTTCAAGCCCCGCGTTGGGCCCGGTGCTGACAGCTCAGAGCCTGGAGCCTGCTTTGGATTCTGTGTCTCCGTCTCTCTCTGCCTCTCCCCTGCTCGCACTCTGTCTCTGTCTCTCTCAAAAATAAATAAACATTAAAAAAATTAAAAACAAAAATCCCCCAAATCATTTTTCTCAGCTGTGTATCTGCTCCCATGTTATCATCTTCATTTAGAAACCAATTCATAAAATAATAATAAAATAATAATAATAATAATTTAAAAAGGAGAAGTCCTGATCACCAAGTCATAGAACCTCTTCCTTGTCTGAGGCCTAGAATTCCTTCAGTTCTATTAAAATTGGACACATAATTCCCAGATGCCAAGTGGAATCCAAGGCTGGTCAGAATCACCTGGGGAACATTTACAAATTACAGATGCTAGGAGATTATCCCATGTAGACTGATCTAGAAGCCTAGGGGTTGGCCCATTGATTTCAGCACATGGTGATTGTGATGGGTGACCAACCTTGCGAATCCCTGGAAAAGGCCATTTCCATGCCCAGCTTTACAGAATCTATACCTGAACACCATCTCCTCGTGAATGGTCCTCCTTATAATCCACCATGGGAAGCTCGCCCAGCGTGTTCCAAGAAGATAATGTAACACCAATAGCCAGTCGCTTCTACTTATCCAGAGGTTCTCCCGCTCCCCTGCTGCAAAAAGTCCCTTCCAACAATCAACAAAACTAAAAGGCAACCTACAGAATGGGAAAAGGTATTTCCAAATGACATATCTGCTAAAGAGTTAGTATCCAAAATATATAAAGAACTTAAAAACGCAACACCCCAAAACAAATAATCCAACTAAAAAAATAGGTAGAAGGCATGAATAGACATTTTTCCGAAGAAGACATCCAGCTGGCCAACAGACACATGAAAAGACGCTGAACATCACTCATCACCAGGGAAATGCAAATCAAACCTGCAGTGAGATACCACCTTATACCTGTCACAATGGCTAAAATCAACACCATAAGAAACAACAGGTGTTGGTGAGGATGTAGAGATAAAGGAACCCTCTTGCCCTATTGGTGGGAATGCAAGCTGGTGCAGTCATTCTGGAAAACAGTATGGAGGTTCCTCAGAAAGTTAAAAATAGAACCACCCTACCACCCAGCAATTGCAGTCCTGGGTACTTACCCCCAAAATACAAAAATACTAAATCAGAGGGACACATGCGCCCTGATGTTTATAGCAGCATTATCTACCACAGCCAAAGTATGGAAACAGTCCAAGTGTCCATGAATGGATAAAGAAGATGTGGTGTACACACACACACACACACACACACACTGGAATATTACTGAGCCATAAAAAAGAATGAAATCTTGCCATTTGCAATGATGTGGATAGAACTTATGCCAAGTGAAAGAAGTCAATCAGAGAAAGGCAATACCAAATGATTTGACTCACATGTGGAACTTGAGAAACAAAACAAAGGAGCAAAGAGAGAAAAGAGAGAGAGAAGCCAAGAAATAGACTCTTAAGTATAGAGAACAAACTGATGGTTCCCAGCAGGGAGATGGGGCGGTGGGATGGGTTTAAATAGGTGGTGGGGCAGGGCACCTGGGTGGCTCAGTTGGTTAGGCTGTCGACTCTTGATTTTGGGTCAGGTAATGATCACACGGTTCGGGAGATTGAGCCGCACGTTAGGCTCTGCGCTGACAGCACAGAGCCTGCTTGGGATTCTCTCTCTCCCTCTCGCTCTGCCCCTCCCCCCCCCAAAGTAAATAAATAAACATTTTTTAAAAAATAAATAAACAGGTGATGGGGACTAAGGAGTGCATTTCTCGTGATGAGCACCGGGTAAAGTGTGGAAGTGTTGAGTCACTATATTGCACACAAGAACGTAATATTACACTGTATGTGAACTAACTAGAATTTAAATAAAAACTTTTTTTAAAAAACAGCCCTTCCCAAAGTCCTAACACCTCCCACTCAAACTGTCTTTTACCTTGAACTGTATCTGGACTCCCCCCCCCCCCAAAGTGGAATCCAATTATCCATTCTCGTGATGAACATTTTTCCCGTTGAGATTCCTGTAAGTGCAACATTGCATTTGTCTTCTGAACATAGTGGCTAAATGTCCAGAAAAAGAATCACTCCCATCGGTGCTCAGCAAAATTCCTAATGAGCCCATGAAGTATTGCTTTAAAAAAACAAAAACAAAAACAAATAGCGAGTGCTATATTTCAACTCTGTGAGTGTGTGTGTGTGTGTGTGTGTGTGTGTTGTAGGGGAGGAGAGATTTTGAGTCCGATTTACGCAAAGCAATAAATTAATCTTTTATTCCAACAGGGGAAAAACATTCTGACCTTGTATCTGGAAGCTGGGGGGAAAGACGAGCTTCTCTTTTATCATTTTGGAAAGATGCCAGAGGTGGGGAGGCAGGAGAGGTGAGGAGGGCAGAGGGGTAGTTTTTCTTTTTTAATCACGGTTTTTAAAATGGTATACCATGTATTGTCATACCTAAACCTCTAGAAATCATTTTTCAGGGGGAAAAAAAATCCTGTAATCTCCAGTCTTCCTTTGTGGGGAAGAAAGATGTCATGGAAACTGTGACCATGTGCCTAAAACAAGACGTGGTGAAAATGATATATAACTGTTTCCATGACTCCAAAAGGAGATGTTGGTCTCTACACAGAGGCGTTTTATCAAGCATCAGGAACTTTCCCTGGCTGACATGCCCGTGCCCATTCTGCCCCGGTCCCTCTGTGTTATTCTACCCGAGCTTTCAAGTCAAATTCTCCAGAAGCTTTCTCTCCCCTCTGCTAGAAGACCTCTTTCTTCTCCCGAACGTTAGCTCTTCAGACCTTGAAGCACAGCTCTCCACAGAGCGGTGACACTTTCGGCACAAGTGAGAGGGAGGTACTTCTGGCATTTGGTAGGTAGGGGCCACAGGTGCTGCCACGCATCCTGCAGTGTACTGGGTGACCCCCACAAAAGCAAGATTACCCAATCCCACACATCTGCGGCACTGAGGTTGAGAAACCACGTTTGGCAGTGATGTGCACGCTGGCCCAGCAGCAGCAGTCGACACCGTCGATGTCCCTCCTCCTTGGCTGTTTTCCTCCTTGGCTTCCAGGACGCCATAACCTCCAAGTTTCCTCCAGCCTCAGGTCCGTTCTCTCGTTACTTCTCATCTCCCCAACTTCTGAATGGTAGCGTGTGCCTGGGCTTGGTCCTTGGACTCCATTCTCGCTCCAATCCCCGCCCTTAAATACCTGTAGATCCACAGGCCCCCTCCCCTGAATTTATAGCTCTGCCCGGACCCCTTCCCTGAATTCCACTTGGACACCCCCACTTGGACATCACCAGGGCATCCCAAAGTCAGCAAATCCAGAACCGAGTTCCTCATCTTCCCCCAAGACACCTGCTCTCCCAACTCATCGCTGTTAATGCCTAGCTGCACAGGGAAATAACCTTGTCGTCATCCTTGACCTCTCTCTCTCTCTCTCTCTCTCTCTCTCTCTCTCTCAAACACTCATCCAATCTACCATCAGATCCTGTTGACTCAAAACACGTCCAAATGTGACCACTTCTCGGCACTCCCACCGCTGTCACCACTGGTGGCCCAAGCTGCCATCATCTCTCGCCTGGAACCTCACACCGGTCCCCTCCCTGGTCTCCCTGCTCCCACTTCTAGTACCTTCCACCTTCTCAGTACAGGAGCCGGCGTGATCCTTTCAAAATGCGAGTCAGATCATGTCACTTCTGTACTTAGAATTCCCCAACGGCTCCTACCAATCCCAGGGTGAAGGCCAAAGTTCTTACAACGCCTTTCAAGGGTTTATAAAATCCATCTGCTTCCAAATCCCCGACGGTGTCTCTGCAGTTCACATCCTACCACTCTCCCCTTCCCTCGGCATCTACACTGGCTTCTTGCTCTCCCTTGAGTTTTCCAGACATAGTCCCACCTCTGGACCCGCTCCTTTGCTGTGCCCTCTGCCTAAAATGATCTTCCCCCCAAGATCCCCGTAACTTGCCCCGTCAACCCTTCAGGTCTTGCTGAGATGTCACCTTCTCAGAGGGGCCTCGCGTGGCCACGCCATTGAACCTCGCAACCCACCCCCGACTCCACGTATTGGTTTTAATATTTTTTCCACAGTGTGTGACACCGTCTGGCACGCGATTTCTTTTTCTTAGCTAACTCGTTATCCGATTCTCCCAACACGATGCAAGCTGGCTGGCCGAGGGCTGGGATTTTTTTCACTGCTGTCCCCACAGCACGCAGGGTAGTGCCGTCCGTAGCAAATGCCCAAAGGGGTGAACGAGCGAGTCCCTGGCTCCTCATAAAGATTCTCTGGCAACGGGGGCGCCTTGCATCTCCCTGCACAATGTCGTGGTCACGCCTCCTTTTTCTTCTCTGACACCCGTGCATAGGCCAGGCCCTGGACGAGGAGCTTTTGTACAAATGGAATGAAATTGCTAATTGCCTGCAATGTATCAGGAACTCTATTTTGAATCAGATTTCCAGTCTGAATGCTGCAAATGTCAAAAGGCCTCTTCGCCACGGTGAAGGCTTCCTCGTGCCTTCCTCGCCAGTTTACCAATCCACCCGGAGCCTGGCAGAGGCTGCAAATCGCCCGGGACGGGCAGTGAGCAGACTTTCTGCACCATCTTGTGGACAGTCTGGGAACTGCACCTACCGAAAGCGCCCTGTGTCTCTGTGCGTGAACCGCCTCTGTTTCCCTGTCTCCTCCCGGCCCCAAAGCAAGACCGTGTTGTCTCCCCTCCTCCCCCGTCCTGGACTTTCCAAACTCACTTTGGTTTGGGAGTGACTTGGATTGGTGATTCCCACTCTTTTTCAGGAAAAAAAAGAAAAGTGAATTTCCTTGTGGCCCAAAAAGCAGAGAACTGGAGGGGGGTTTTGACGCCTCCCAAATTGTTCTTAATCAGCAGCTTTATCCGATTCAAGTCCCTCTGTCCGGAAACACTGTGGGTGACATCAGTCGCTACTCTCCAAAGTGACTGAACGACGAGGCGGGATCTCAGTGGCATGATGGGAGGCCGTCCCACCTTTGGCTCCCAAAATTTGGCTGTTGGGAGTTCTAACGTGAGCTTTTTATTCTGGTTTTAGGTATAAATAGCCCCGGGAAAGGTAACAGCTTGGTTTCCAACCTAAATTAGTGGTAGCCAACCTACAGACAGGTGTTGAAAGGTTGGGGCGGAAGAGAAAGGCCATTTGCCACCACCCCCCCCCCCCATACACACCAAGTAAGGTCTAAATATGGACACCAAGCAGCAAGGCCTGTGACAAAGAAAGCCAACGAAGCCTCTAAATTCCACTCCACACACTTTCAGTTTGCCTCCCATACCTGCCTACACCTTTCATGATGTCACTGCTTCCATTCTGGGTATTTGGGATTAGAGACGGGAAAGGGGGCAGATCTATCATCACTGGGGAAAACTCTACGTTAAATAATCTATAGAGCAATTCAATTACGCTCAAGAACGCCAAACAACATCTTTTTAAGTTTGTTTATTTTGAGAGAGAGAGAGAGAGAGAGCACGAGAGCGTGAGCAGGGGAGGGACAAAGGGAGTCCCAAGCAGGTTCCACGCGGTCAGCGCAGAGTATGACGTGGGGCCCGATCTCACAAACCAAAAGGGTGAGATCCTGACCTGAGCTGAGATCAAAGGCAGGACACAAACCGTGAGATCCTGACCTGGGCTGAGATCAAAGGCAGGATGCTTAACGGACTGAGCCACCCAGGTGCCCCAGAAGCCCAAACACTATTATTATTTTTTTTCAATATATGAAATTTATTGTCAAATTGGTTTCCATACAACACCCAGTGCTCATCCCAAAAGGTGCCCTCCTCAATACCCATCACCCACCCTCCCCTCCCTCCCACCCCCCATCAACCCTCAGTTTGTTCTCAGTTTTTAAGAGTCTCTCATGCTTTGGCTCTCTCCCACTCGAACCTCTGTTTTTTTTTCTTTCTTTCCTTCCCCTCCCCCACGGGTTTCTGTTAAGTTTCTCAGGATCCACTAACAACAGCCATCAGAGTCTGCCAGGGAAAAGACTGTCGACAAAGAACAATGATTTGAATGAAATCAGCACGTGCATTGTTTGAAAGGAGCTTTGCACTTCTGAGGTCTGAAAAGGCTCTTGAATCCCTTTGGCCAAGATTAGGGGGATTGTTTGTTTTCCTGATATCAATAAAGAAATGAAAGAAAGAGTGCCGGGGTTTCAAATACAGTTAGACCTGAATTACCATCAGAAGGAGAAAGGAAGAGATCAAACATCATTAAGAGCCTATTTATGGAAAGCACTATCCGGGCACATTACAGACACATTCAGCTAAATTCGGCAGCCAGCTCTGTGACCTTGGGCTAGTCACTTAACCTCTCTGAGCCTGTCTTCTCATCTGTAAAATGACGCTGATGCCGTGAAAAACAGTTTGACGGTTCCTCAAAAAGTTAAATACAAAATCATCACAGGATCCAGCAACTCCACCTCTGGGAATGCACGCAAAAGCAGTGAAAGCAGGAACTCAAAGAGACATTTGTCCACCGATGTGCAAAGCAGCATTATTCGCCGTAACAAAACAGGGGAAACAACCCAAATGCTCATCAAGAGCTGACTGAAGAAACAAAACGTGGTATAAACGTAAAATGGATTCTTATTCAGCCTTAAAGGGGAATGGAATTCTGATACAAAGCTACAGAATGGTGAGCCTTGAAAGCGTGGTGCTGAGTAGAATAAGGCAGACGCAGAATGGCAAATATATATGATCCGGTTTAAATGAGGTACTGAGAGCAGGCAAATTCGAGGCACTGAGACAAAAGATAGAAGAGAGGTTGCTAGGAGCTGGGGGAGGGAAGATGGGGAGTTAGTGTTCAACAGGGACAGAGTTTAGTTTGGGAAGATGTAAGCCTTCTGGAAATGGGTGGCGGTGAAGGCGGCCCATTGGGAACACGCTTCGTGCCACCGAACCGCACACGTAGAAGTGGTTAACATGCTAAATTTGATGTGTATTTTACTACAATAAGAGACGGACAGAAAATGGTGCTGAGCTACTATTCAAAGCCGAGACCTTCTTAGCCCCCCCCCCCCCAAATCGACGTCTTTTCCACTGTGCTGTCTCATTCCAAATGTGTTGAATGGTGGGTGAAGTGATGGTCTCTGCAAAAGGTGGGATTTGCTGTTGTAAATTAACGGGGTCGTTTTACTGGTCACGGAAGCACAAAGGGGCAAAATATTGCAGTGAATTTTCCCAAGTATGAAACATCACTTCCAGCTTTCCTCCTGAGCTGATTCCATCCTGGACCAGCTGTCTCCCCCTGGGGGCGGGAGGTGGGAGGGCAGGGCAGGCAATTTCTCTTCCTCTACAGCCTTGATGAGAAAAAGTCTCCACGATGTACTTTAAAACTCTTTGCGATGTAGAAGAAAGACTGTTTTGCCTCCAATGTTAATTAAGCTGGAACCTTCCAAGACCAAGAGAATGGCATGCATTAGATGATGCGTAAGCTGGACATCATGGGAATGATGGTTGCAGGACACGGCTCTTTGCCAGAAACATGACCTGTGGGATTTAAGGACCATATCACACTGCTCCGCTTGATGGTCTTTATCTGGATGAGATTAAACCACCAATTTAGTTTTCTTTTGAGCGGAAAAATGTCCAGAGTAAGCCAGGGCGTGTAGAGGGGACACGCTCATTCATAGCCATGCGGAAGGAGGGAAGGGTGCCCCCCCAACTCAGAAAACTCTGGAACTTATGGAGGAAATAACCTACTGTCCCCAGTAACAAAACAAGAGCGAGAGATTAAGGGATAATTAGATGCTTTTCCCTGGAAGGAAAGTAAGCTAAGAGGACGATAACTTTGAAGACATGTTACAGAATATGAATCTCTCCACATAGGGCACTTACTAGATTTTCTTATCACTTTCAAAGGTGGCAAAAGAGCAGAGTCAAGACTAAAAATATAAAAGGCCATAAAAGGGAGATCCAAATGGCTCCCCAGATCTGTGAGTCCATTCTATGCGAAATTACACTAGTAAGGACAGATAAAAATGTGAAACAGGCAGAAAAGTGGCAGGTTTCCATGTTAAAGCTGACGTGATCAATAAATACATGTTGAGCACATATCACATAAAAGATACTGGGCGAGGCTCCACGAAATAAAGAATCAAACATGATCCGTCCCCAATTCTATTTTTTTTTTAAGTTTATTTATTTTGAGAGAGGGAGGGAGAGAGAGAGAGAGAGAAAGAGAGAGAGACAATTCCAAGCAGGCTCTGCACTGTCAGCCCAGAGTCCCATGTGGGGCTTGAACTCATGGACCATGAGATCGTGACCTGAGCCGAAACCAAGAGCCAGATGCTTAAGCCACTGAGCCACCCAGACGCCCCTCCCCATTCTAGATTATAATCCAGTTTTACATTTTTAGAAATTTAGTCCCACAAACAGAAAACTATCCTGATTTGAATAGTTAATTAAATAGCGAGGAGAGAAAGCAGGAATTCCCATCTCGACGGAGGATTGAATATGTGTGTTTAATGCCTCCCTCTCCTGAGTTCCCATTCAATGGTAGCAAGAGAATTTTAAAGAACGTAAGCCCACAACAGTAAAGAAAATACAAGAAGGGCTATTGTTGAGATGAATTCAACAAATGTCTGGAAAACAGAGGCTGGATGGGGGTGCCGTTAAAATGAATATCAAAGGAAATCACAACCTAGAGTCTATGTGGAATACATTCCAGAAAAAAAGCCAAACCCTCTGATGTGGTTCAGGACTCAGACACAGCAAGGAAGATGAGGTAGTGAAATGAAGGTGTGTACAAGCAAACAGGTCTGCCCACTGTGCTCACTCCAAACATTGCCCCCACCCTCCCCATGCCCCAACTTAATCATTAGAGGGGACTCCTCAAAACAAACCAAATGGCACCACTAGCAACATATCTGCATTCCAGCATTTAAGATGACTTCAACCTTGCAGAGGCAAGCCCCTCCAGTTGACGGGTCCTGCCCACATACAGGACCTTTTTATTGCCTCACACTCCAATCTGAATGGGCACAAGGATGACATTTCAGGATAAAGACAACTTTATTTTAAGACCTTTTTTTATTATTATTATTTTTCAGTAATCTCTACCCCTAACGTGGGGCTTGAACCCATACCCTGAGATCAAGAGTCACATGCTCCACCAACTAAGTCGGCCAGGCGCCCCCGGAGACCATTTTTTAAATGACTCCCACCACTGTAGAGAAAAATTGGGTTAGAGACAAGAACTCAAAAAACAAAAACTCTAATTAGCAACTGTACCCGGGAAACAAAAATAGGATGTTATGTGAAGAAAGAAGAAAATCATAGACCAAAATAAGAGCTATCGACAACTTGTAAACGATTGCAAACAGAAAATTCATTACGACGGTTCGGAAAAGAAAATCCACAGGACTTCCCAAAAGTCAGGTCCCAAACTCAAGAGATTAAAAACAAAACAAAACAAAAAAGACAGAAAAGAGACGAGAACAGGTCTCATCCACGGATCCAGGAGCAGGTAATAGGACTTTTGGCAAGAGAGAAATGGGAAGAGAAAAAAGGGTCAAAGGAGGAGGACAAGCCGGTGGGAAGGCAGAGGTGGGAATGAAGGTTCGGGGAGTGAGGAGAGTTTTCAATTCCGCCTTGGAAGATGTGTAGGATTCTGACCAATGGGGAGAGAAGCAAGGCTCTAGGACAGAATCCAGCCCGGAAGAGGGCCGTGGGAACTGCATAGATTCAGGTCCAACTACCGTGTCTCTAGCACGGATGTCTTCCAGACGCTGCCAGAAGTCCCTCTATGTGGTACCTGATGGAGTCCTCACAAGCAGTGTTCCGCTCTTAGTATGTCCAGGAAAGTCAGCCTGGGAGAGAGAAGCCATGTATGACGCGGCTGGTTGGTGCTGGGGCCCAGTTCGTTCACAGCGCCCTTGGTCCCCGAATCCATCACTCCCTCATCCCACCGGGGCTGAGGGTCTCACGAAGAGAGGGAGGAACCTGGCAAGCCGTCGCTAGACTGTCCCCCGAGACGAGGTGGCCGGCGCCCTGATACCTCACCGGCACCCCCACTCAGCAGCCGGAGTGGCAAACCACTCCAGGGGCACTGCGACCTGAAGAGGGACAACGGGAAGATGACAATACCACCTCCTGAGTCAGGAGAAGCCACAGAAGCAACCCCACCTACCACCGTTACCCCCCGGCGGAGATGGGCAGGGAGGGGAGGTCTGGGCTAACTTTGGGCCCGGGGAAGGCTGCCAGAAGTAGCTGAGGACATGCCAGCTCTCTTCTCCTCCCCCAGGATCTCCCCATCGAGGTGGAAAGGCCTCACAGAGAGGCCAGGGAGAGAGGGTGGTATTCCCGCTGGGGCTATGGCGGGGGTCCTTGTGCCCATAGGAAGCCCCGTATTGGAGGCTGTGGACGAGGCTGTCAGGGGAGTGGCTGCAGGCGTCTGAGGGTCCCCTGGGGGAGCCGACATCAATCAGAAGCCACCTGCTTAGCAGAACCAACATCCGGGCCCCGAGCAGATATGTCACACACCCCGGCTAGAGCTAACAGAGAAAGAAGGCCCCGGGGGTCCACAGGGAAAATTCTCCTCCCTCCCTGGGAAACCGTTTAAAAGTCCAGAGCAGAGGGCAGGAGGGGGCAAGAGAAACCCCCAGAGTGATTTTTAAATGGACCTGAGGCACCTTTGGGGGGGTAAAGGAAATGTTCGAGAACTGGACTGTGACTGGCGATGGTTGCCCAACTCTATGAATTCACTAAAAATCACTAAATGACACACTTAACATAAGTGAATTCTCTGGTGTATAAATGATACTTCAATAAAGCTATTTTTAAAAGGAAAAAGGAGGGGCGCCTGGGTGGCTCAGTCGGTTGAGCGGCCGACTTCGGCTCAGGTCACGATCTTGCGGTCCGTGAGTTCGAACCCCACGTCGGGCTCTGTGCTGACGGCTCAGACCCTGGAGCCTGCTTCGGATTCTGTGTCTCCCTGTCTCTCTGACCCTCCCCTGTTCATGCTCTGTCTCTCTCTGTCTCAAAAATAAACAAACATTAAAAAAAAAATTAAAATTAAAAAAGAAAGAAAAAGGAAACCTTTGGATGGAAAATAGGGTCGTAATTTTCACACGCAAAGGGAAAGAGAAATCAATGGCACGACTTACATGTCAGGAACAGGATACCTAGGTTGCCTACTCTCAGCCAGAGTTAACAAAACTCCGTCCGAGGCATATGGCAATGTCCCCGCTGTTACACATCCAGCGTGGTCATTTCCACCCGGTCACGTATAAAGCACCCGGTACAGAGCCAGGCGCGCAGTAAGCCATCCGCTGAGTTGTCCTCACTTCACTGACTTCCAGAGCAGATAGTCAGTGCTATGCTCGGACTCCAGAGCAGACTCAGACAGGCAAGGGTGGGAGCCCAGGTGAGCCGCAGGAGCCACTAAGGTAGTGGGGCAGGGAGGGATGAGAGGTTGGGGTAAGGATAGCCGGTCGACAAGGCAGGACCAGCAGGACAGCTCGGAACGGCCCTGCAGGCACAAACCAACTGAGTCTGAAGTCCAGATCGGAATCGACACACGAGTTTGCACTGTGCCTCACACCGCCTGGGTTCCTGACGCACGTCTGTCGCTCATTTAACCGGTGGAAGCCTCAGCTTCGTCATCTGTCGAGCAGGGTGACTAGGGACACCCGTCTTTGTGGCACTATTATGGGGAGTCGTGGAGGTAACGTGCACCCCACACGTGGTAAGTTCTCAGTGTTACTAATAGGAGAATTATTTTTCCAGGACTCACAAGCGTGAGAATCGTTAGCGTCTTCCAGAGCATGGTTTCTCAAGAGGTTTTTCTAATAAAAAGGGACATCGTGTTCCTGTATCTTTAAAGCAGAAGAAATAAAGAGGAAGGACTTGGCGGGGGGCGGGGGGTAAGAGGAGACCCATCAGGAAATTCAAAAAAGCAATTCTCGTTCCCAGTATTGACATCCAAAAGCCATCTTCTTCTTCCCATATCCATAGTCAATTTTGACATCAAGGGCGCACCAGTGACCGTTGTCCGTGGGTATCTTGCTACGGTGAGTCTGGGTCCGTCACTTCCCCCACCTGTGAACATAGCATGTCCTGATCGAGCAGGTTCCCAGGGTTCTTTAGGAGAAAGGCTCCATCGTCACTTTGGGAAGACGGGAAGCCGCAGGGCTGGGGCGCGTCAGCATACACGGTGGACGGCATCACAGGGCTGGTGATTCACAGGAGGGGAATGGGTGGCAGACCATTGTCGCAGACACGGCATCAATTACCCCCCCCACAGCCCCTGCTGCTTCCTGTCAACGCCGCGGAGGAGGGAGGCAAGATCCACGAAGGCAAGGCTGCCGTGAGGCCCCCAGCAAACGCCTGCACGTCTGTTTGATGAATGGGACTGTTTTCATTTTTATTTCGTTCATTATTAGTGTATCCCTGGGAAAGGACAGAGCAAAAGAATTTCACAAGTGACTCAAGAGGCATATGAAATTATTATTTATAAACAAGGAGAAAAGGGAGGGAGGGAGGGAGGGAGGGAGGGAGGGAGGGAGGGAGGGAGGGAGGGAACGTGTGACCCAAATCCCAACAGGTCGCATTGCACGCCGTCTTTCTCCTTGTTCCCTGCATTTTAACCTGGACTCAAGGCTAATTCGTGAAAGTGATACTATAGCCAACACTTACTCAGAACCTCCTAGAAGAAAGAATAGTATGCTAGACCTGTGGAATATAAGAATTGCCAAAGCCCCTTGTGTCCTCGGGAACTGAAATTTACCCCAGGAGTCCAGATAGATACGTTCAAAACAAAGTAACAGTTGGATAGCTTGCAAAACTTCCAAGGTTTGCTCTAGCGGGTTCCACGTATGCCCAAAATTGTTACTAAGGGCTCTTTGTGGTCACATTGAATCTAGTGGCAAACACTGGAGTAACGTAGATGCCTTGTAATGAAAGCATGATTAAGTACATTGATACGATTAATACAACCATACTACGGGAAACTGTGTAGCCATTAAAAAGATCAGTTTTTTAGGTCAATTTCTGCATTCTGACACAGGAAGATACCCAATGTATCAATGAAAAAAAAGGCGAGTTACACAATAGACACCATGGTCCAACTTTGTTGTGTATTGTCTGCTAGGACTGTTATAACACATACCACACATTGGGACGCTTACGCAATAAAAATCCATTTTGTCCCAATTCTGGAGGCTGGAAGGCTGAGATTTTTTTTTTTTAATTTTTTTTAATCTTTATTTATTTTTGACAGAGAGAGAGAGAGACAGAGCATTAGCAGGGGAAGGGCAGAGAGAGAGGGAGACACAGAATCCGAAGCAGGCTCCAGGCTCTGAGCTGTCAGCACAGAGCCCAACACGGGGCTCGAACTCACAGACGGTGAGATCATGACCTGAGCGGAAGTCGGACGCTTAACTGACTGAGCCACCCAGGCGCCCCTGGAAGGCTGAGATGAATGTGTTGGCCGCATTAGTTTCTCCTTCTGCTTGTCTTGTCACGGTGTTCTTTGTGCGTCTCTGTCCCAATCCCTTTCTTACAAGGGCAACTAATCCATTTTGGGTTAGAGCTCCCTCTAAGGGCCTTGTTTTCATTGAATTACATTTTTATTTATTTATTTTTTAATTTTTTAAAAATGTTTATTTTAGACAGAGTGTGAGCGGGGGAAGGACAGAGAGAGAGGGAGACACAGAATCCGAAGCAGGCTCCAGGCCCCGAGCTGTCAGCACAGAGCCCGACGCGGGGCTTGAACTCACGAGCCACAAGATCCATGACCTGAGCCGAAGTCGGACGCTCAACCGACTGAGACACCAGGTGCCCCTCATTGAATTACATCTTTAAAAGCCCTGTCTCCAAATACCTGTCTCTGAGGTCCTGAGGTCAGTTCAGGGCTTCTGTGCATGGATTGTGGGCAGGTGTAACTCAGCCCATAACAAGCTCCCTAAAAACTCTGTATAAAAAGGATTTTCATTTTTAGTGTATTTTGCTGAATTGCTAGAAATTTTATAACGAGCACCCATTCCCTATGTTAACTAAGCAATTCTTTAACACCTAGGATATCAATCTTTATGACTGAAGTTGCTTCCAAATACAAGTTTTGTTTTGGTTTTTAAAGCGTGTGCCAACAGGGACGGAGCCACAGGCCATGTCTCTAAAGGACATTGGTGCCATCCTCCCATAGGGATGACACTGCCTTGAAGCAGAGAGGAGGGGTGACAGGCATGGCACCCCGTGGCAAGAACCAGAATCAGAAAATCATCCAAAAACAACACAAAAAGGCAAAGATAAACTGAGCAGCTTTCAGGAAGAAGATCAGAGGAAAGGGGGTGCCTGGGTGGCTCAGCGGGTCATGATCTCATGGTTCGTGAGTTCGAGCCCCACCTCAGGCTCTGTGCTGACAGCATGGAGCCTGCTTCAGATTCTCTCTCCCTCCCTCTCACTGCCTCTCCCCTGCTTGCTCTCTCTCTCTCTCTCAAAATAAATAAAAATAACTTAAAAAAAAAAAGATCAGAGGCAAGTGCCTCCCTGAATTTTCCATTTCTCAAGAAAGCTGTTTTAAAAGATTAGTCAATTATCTACATTTTTGTAAATGAGTGGTCTGAAAAAATGTGTACCATCTGACCGGATACTGATAAAGTGCGACATTAAAAAGGGGACACATCTATCAAATATACGTAAAAATGTTTGAAAAGAGCTGTATGGAAACAAAAGTTCCACGTAAATAGGCAAATCCAAATTGAATATTAAAGCAGTCACCGAGAGGATTGATAATGTGCAAACAAAGATACAAAACAGGGAAGGAAACACTTTTAATGCAAGAAGATAAAGTGATACTCAAATAGGGCATTATAAAGATAGAACAAAGAGAACAAATTTGATAAGCAAGAGTACAATTTGAAGAACGCTTTAAAAAAAATGGGTTATGAGTTGAATTGGGTCCTCCCCCCGCAAAAATAAATAAATAAGTAAATAAATAAATAAAGATAAATAAATAAAGATAAATAAATAAACAAAACGTATCTTGAAGTCCTAACTCCTCGCACCTCAGCATGGGACCTTATTTGGAGGGAGGGTTTTTGCAGATGATCAGGTTAAGATAAGGTCACTCGGGTGGGCCCGAATCTGACCGTGTCCTTACAGACAGGAGACGTTTGGACATACAGATGCACACAGAAGGAGGACGGTGTGAAGACAGACAAAATGACATGTGCAGGATTGGAGAGATGAATCTACACGCCAGAGAAGGCCAAACGTCATGGCCAGCCACCAGCGGCTGGAAAGAGGCAAGGAAGAATTCTCTGACAGGTTTCAGAAGGAACATGGCCAGGCCAGCATCCCTTGGCTTCAGACTTCTGGCCTCCAGAACCGGGAGGGAACAGATGCTCTTGTCGTAAGTCACCCACTTTGTGGTATTCTGTGACAGCGGCCCCAGGAAACCGGTACACTGATATAGATACAATGAGATTACAAAATAAAGAAGTTTCTGGTTTTTGCCAAAACATGAGACAATTTCAAGACATTTTTTTCTGAAAAATCATTGATTTGGGGGCTCCTTAGGTGGCTCAGTGGGTTGAGCGTCTGACTCTTTGATTTTGGCTCAGGTCATGTGATCCCAGGGTCACGGGATGGAACCCTGAGTCCATGCAGAGCATGGAGTCTACTTGGGTTCTCTCTCTCTCTCTCTCTCTCTCTCTCTCTCTCTCTCTCTCTCTCCCCCTCTGCCCCTCTCCCAAACTCTCTAAATTAAAAAAAATTATATATAGGGGCACCTGGGTGGCTCAGTTGGTTCAGTATCTGACTCTTTGATTTCAGCTCAGGTCACGATCTCACAATCATGGGATCGAGCCCCACGTCAGGCTCAGCACTGACAGTGCAGAGCCTACTTGGGATTTTCTCTCTTTCTCAAAATAAACTTAAAAGTAATTACAATAAAAAGCTGTAAAAATTATTGATTTTGCTGGGATAAGAAAAAATAAAGAAGGTTTAAACTATTCGCACAAATTTGGATTTTTTATGATAGTAGTAATGCCATTATAAAAAAAATTAGTGAAGAAATGCATAAGGACAAAAACAAGTTAGCCGCAATTTCACAACCACCAGGTGGGCGCATTTCTTTCTAGGCTTTTCTTTATGCAATATACATACCACGCAGATGCACGCACGTGCGCACACACACACACACAATTTTGACCTGAAGTGCCTCTTAATTTTCATTCCAACTTTCTTCCCCCAAATAATTCACAATAGGAAATAATCTTCATGATATAAGAAGTTGCCTGTATGATCAATCAAATGCGTGTTCCATGGTATTTAGCTGTTTAGAATTAGGGCAGTCAGGGTGTTTCCAATTGATGGTTACTATAAACAACTTCACAGTCTTTGTCCAACCTAGCCTGAGTGCCCATCCCCTGATCCCCACCAGACCTCCTGTTAAAGCCATCCGCCCATCTCCTCTGACCTTCAGTCTTCATTTTAGACACTGGGTCCTTCTGAGGGCTGACAACATCCAGAATACAGCCATGAGAGTAAACAAAGCATTAAGGGCATTGGAACTATAGGCTTTTATAAATAAAATTTGGAAATCTGGGGCATCAAATGATTTGGGCCATATAGTGGTAGGTTTTTTCATTCCTGTGTTGATGAAGGCCAGGGAACTGTGCGGCATCCCAGAGCAAATATTTCACAGCTACGATGTTTCTCCCCGGTGGGAAGTCGGGGTCAGGGATGGGAGGAGGTACATATACACCCCTCCCCATGACCCCCGACTCCTGCCTCGCACTTAAAAATTCTTAACAGGACTATGGTCATTCGGGAAAACTAAAGTGAATAATTTTTTTTTTAATTTTTTAATGTTAATGTTAATGTTTCTTTTTGAGAGAGACACAGTGTGAGTGGGGGAGGGGCAGAGAGAGAGAGAGAGAGAGAGAGAGAGAGAGAGAGAGAGAGAGAATTCAAAGTAGGCTCCAGGCTGTCGGCACAGAGCAGGAACCGCAAGGTCACAACCTGAGCCGAAGTCAGATGCTTAACCGACTGAGCCACCCAGGCGCCCCTAAAATGAAGGATTTTAAAACTCTCCAGGGTTCATAGTAAAGCACAGACACTTTTGAAAGAAAAAGTCTGTGATTTTAAAATACTGAGATGTAAGCCACATAAGTCAGTTTTCCAGGGTCCTCAATAATTTTGTCAGTAATTTCTTTCATATTGTAAAGAGATCCTGAGATCAAAAAGCTAAGAGTACTCCTGGCTTACCATGTGGAAAATCAAACAGGTAGGAAATCCTCGGGTTGTAAAATACGATAGTCTTTAGGGACTGCCCCTTCCTCGCCCAACATGTGAGCATTCATGCAAGTTAAAAAAAAAAATGTGAAAAACTGGGGAAATCTTTAGGTATATTGTGTCTTTTAGTCAACATCAAAGCATTTACACTGGAGAGACTCCACAAATGTAGGAAATCGTAGGAAAATCTTCACTTGTGTCTTGCCTTTGATTAAACAGAAAAGCTCACACGGAGATTTCTATGAAGAAACCCTGTGAGGGCAGGCAGTGGGGTAAACTTGCAACTCAACCCTCTCTTTCCAGAGGACACATTCTAAAGAGAGAATCTTAAAAAGCACTCACTGCAGAAGAACTTTCAGCATCAAAAAACTATTGGAGAGATACCTTAATTCTGTACAGTAATCCGTTCAGGAAAAGCTTCAATCGGACACATCTTATTGCATAACCTAGAACTCACGCAGGAGAGTCATTTTTCTCCACAAAGAACCGAGGATTAACTTAACAAGGCATCGCCAAATGGAAAAGTTGCTTCCGAAAGAATCCCACCAACTCAACAGTATTATTCAAAGGTTATCCGTAAACAATGATGTTAATGGGAGTTTGCTGGGAAAAGTCAGAACTTGCAAAATGCATGTAACGTTAGACGCAGACACAGACGCGCATTGTGGTTATAATTTTGTTAACATTTGATTCCCTCCAGAAAAGTTACAGAATGCCCACTCAGGGAACCATGGACCATTATTAAGAGCCTGCAGTTAGAGGGGATTTCCAAACAGAAGTGCCCTTGGAGCATACATGCTTGTAAGTAGACGGATTAGAACCAGAGACAAGTTTTGGTTTTGGTTTTGTTTGGGGGGCGGGAGGCGGTCAGACTGATAACCTATCACTTAAGTCAGACTGTACATGTGTACGTAGATGCTATAGCAGAAGAATCTTTCCATGACAGTATCGACCTACCTTAGCCTAAAGTTATAGTTGTTACTTAGTGTGGTACAAGTATTAAGCGACTAATGTTTAAAATAACAACATGAGCCAAGTTGATGACACAGAAATGAGGCACCATCATATCTAAGTTGATGCAAAACACAATGAAGCTGCTAGATCCTTTTTGTTACAGTTGCAGGATTCCATACAACCACCTGCTTTTATAGAAGTGCTACGTTAGCCTAAAGGTCCACACACCTGGGGTTTCATCAGAAACAAACATCAAGTGGCCGCTGAAGACAGGGAGGGGTCGGTCTCTGAGACATCACGGCAGGATGGAATTCTTCCACAATTACAGGATTAAATGTTGGCATAAAACCTTGATTTATGCCACATTGCTTTTAATCCCCCCCACACACACACACACAAATTTTATCTAATAATTCAACACGTCATGTTATGTGAATATTCTAAGTGTAGAACACATTTTATCAGGACCGCCTTCTGCGGAGTCAAAACCGTAATGGAAAGGAAGCATCAGGAAGGGTGAGAGAAGGGGAGAAGAGAAGAATGCTATAGGAAACAAAGTCAATTAAGAGCAGAATTTCTAAGATTAAAACATTCCCAGGGCGCCTGGGTGGCTCAGTGGGTTCAGCGTCCGACTTCGGCTCAGGTCATGATCTTGCCGGTCTGTGGGTTCGAGCCCTGCGTTGGGGACAGCTCGGAGCCTGGAGCTGCTTCGGATTCTGTGTCTCCCTCTCACTCTCTGGCCCTCCCCCGCTCACACTCTCTCTTTCTCAAAAATAAACACTTAAAAAAAAAATGTGTCTTAGTTCCCTTCAAATGGATTGGCTAGGCCAAGAAAGAAAATTCTCCAAACTCCTTTTACAACAAGTATTTCAGGACTGTCAATTAACGTTTGACTTTATTATAGTTTTTTTTGAATAAAACAAAATATTGAGTTTTAATATCAGAAAGTTTTTACTTATCTTTATTCTTCAAACTTCGTATCAAGTTACAAATGAATAGTCTGTACCATGAAGCTACGTTGCTTATGATGTACACTTCCCCGGGCGGAAAACAGCAATAACCAAGAATACACAGAAAATGAACTCACAGTGAAGAACCAACTGTTAAGTATAGAGAAAGGACACATTACATTTCAGTGTGGCCCAATACGTATACTGTTAAAAGTGAATCCCCTTTAAAACATCACCGATGTACCTAATACTCTTACAAAAGAAAGAACTCACACACAGAGATTTTATTTTGTCGTTTTAAAGTTGTATCCCAGGGAGTAACTGCTTAAAAACTGTAAAATGTTGTGATTTTACCAGCAAAAAGTTATTCCAGGATAATCTTCTTTTTAAACATGGCTGAAAAAATTGCAAGCTTTAGAGAACACCATGGATATCAGATCCATTATTTAAAAACAAGCAGTACTCATAAAGTAGAGGCCACTTTCAGTTTTGTTCTGTTGTCAGTAAAAACCTGTTTAATTGCAGCTGAAAAATCCCAGCAGGAGAGGTTGCGGAAGCCGGGCGAGAGGAGGAGTGGAGTTAGCCACAAATCTGCCCTCTAGAAACCCCTCCACTTACTGTAACAGGAAAGGCTGAAGAATTCTGTTGTAACTTCCTTCCAGAAAACAAGTTCTTTGGAATCATTCTTTTAGGGTCTATGGTCTATTTTCAGATGTATTGGATTTAGCAACTTATTCTGAAATTCTTCAAAGTTTTTCTCCCCAGGCATCTTTTGGCTAAGCCGGTATTTTCTATAACAAAATTTTCGTTGTTGGGTTTTTGTTTTGGTTTTTACACCAACTGGTTCTTTTTGAAAGGGTGATATTAAAATATATCATTTTTAAAATATATCACAGAGTCATTTGTTTGAAAGTGGATTCTCCTCACTTAATTTCACATTCTGCTGTGGCATGACACCCGGCATCTGGGATTTTAGGATTCAAAGGAATCATCAAAAATGGAAGAAAAATGGAAGTAGATGCAGATTAAACCAGCCTTCATCGATAGTTCCGAAAAGAAACAACTTTTATTCTGAATCAGGGGTAAGCTGCACATTCACCTGAAGCTGTTTCAAGTCACAATTATATTGTTCTCTCTCCTTTGAAGCACTGACCCTTTTTTTCTAAGTACAACTTCAAGTCATTTGAAAGCAAATAATACTACTAAAGATCAAGCATCAGAAACAAATTCTCCACCCACCCTGACTTTCATTTTTAGATTCCCAACATCCTGATATGTTCCATTTCATTTCTTTCATGGTTTAACTTCTTGGCAATTTTCCCAAACTTTATGAAAATTTAAACTATGACAAGGAGAAATGCACTCCAAACAGAATACAAATAGACACAAATACAAGAAAAAAGTTCAAAACACAACACCGTATTGCAGTATCTCCAAACATGACATGTATGTGACATGACCAAAAGCTACATGGCCCTGGGTCTCAACACTCCCACTATGCTACACAGATCTACATTCAGAACTTTTTGTCCTTTTTTCTTTGTCTTTTGATGCCTAAAGTAACTGAGAAACAAGAAAATAACCAATATAACATTAAAAAAAAAAAAGGTACCTATGTTTTTTTTTTTAAGTCTTGAACACCTCTTCCTTCGTTGGTGCAATGCTCAAATAACACTAGGCAAGCAACACACACGAAAAGACTTACTATGTTATCATACAAGCAGTGTTTTTGGAATCATAAATAACTCCTACAGTAACATAAAACACCTACAAATTAAATCTTAAGTCACCTCGGTATAAAGTGAATTAAATTCTCCTGTATCTTACTCAGAATGCCAGTATCAGAAGCATTCTACACGTTCTCAGTTTCTGTTTCACAGAAAGGGTAAGGTGCTTTTTTAATAAGCTGCCAACAGACACACACACACACACACACACACACACACACAACCAGTGCAAACGATCAAGAGGAAAAACATCCTAATTTTGCAATGAGACAGGATTACACATCTCGACTCAAAGTCCAGAAGTGGACAGAATAATCTTCCAGGATTGATGTGCTGTAAATACAGACAACTCAGCATACATATGATCGATGAAATAAAGAATAGGTTTCTATGCTTTGTGTTTTAAATTCCACCCCAATTTTTAGGATTGCTTCCAACTCTTAAAAAAAAACAAAAACAAAAAACCCCAGCTAAGATATCTTATTTTCAAAGCTACCTAGAAGACCCTGAACATTCTGAGCATCAGCCACTGGACACTAATTATCCACTGGTGCTACACCTGCCGTGTTTTCTTCTTTGCTACTGAACCTAACGCCCTAGTGCTATTTCGTTTCATGCAGCACCAACCAAACTGCATTGTTTCCCTAATAAAAAATAAATACATAAAGAAGACGCTGCCAGGCATATATTCACAAGGTCTCAATTTCTCAAAACATAAGCGTGGGTATATTTATTTCTCTCAAATGCATACAAGACAATAATTACACAGCAACAAATCTTTTGTTCAACAATGATTTGATTCATAAGCGTCTGAATTTACATAATTTCACATCCATACCCTTGCATTTTTAAATACTGTAAGTAAAAAAGCCCCCCAAATAACCAATTCTTATATTTCCTATTTATCCCTCTATACATCCAAACTTTAAAAAGTTACAAACTCAACATTATACAGAACATATAAATCATGTTTAAAAACTTGAGGTTTTAAAATCACCGTTCCCCAAAATGATTCGGAAAGTCCTCATGCTGACAAGTGCAGTCCTAGGTGGTAAGTTGGAAAGGGGCAAGAAAGAAGAGGCAGACACCAGTTTGCTGTCTTAATGTTTTACTAATCCTGTCAGTAAAAATGGCGACGTCATGAGAAGTAACAGTTTAGGCTTTAATACGAAGAATGGGGTTTGCCTCACAGCTGGAGACACGCACTTCAAGTATTTTCCTATTTGATCTGAGCTCCCTGTAGCAAACGGTGCTGAGAGAGAAGAACTACTTTCTTCCGTACATCCGCTCAATGTCCGCCTGGTAATGTGTTTTAAGCTCTTTGCGTTTCAGCTTGAAGGCGTCTGTCACCAGGCCAGTTTCGGGGGTCCACGGTTCAGGGCTCAAACGAATTTTTACTGGAATTTCAAATTTTTCTAGACTTGCTGAGATGGTGGAAAAGAAAAAAAATAAAACATAAATGCAAAGGCATGAAAAATGTGCAATTATGATTCTTAGCGAACAGTGTAACTTCCCCAATCTTTGGTGAACACCCAACATCCCACGAACCTCGCTCGTGATAATCCATGCCTCAAAAAAGGCTAGAAGTACAAATAAACAAATAAACAAAAAATAGATACGTATGAGAACTGTAATAGCAAAAAGCCACTTAAAAAATCTACCTGACCGCCAACAGAATGAGTTGGATTAAGTTAAGATACAGGCACATAGGGGGGCGCCTGGGTGGCTCAGTCGGTTGGGTGTCCGACTTCAGCTCAGGTCACGATCTCACGGTCCGTGAGTTCGAGCCCTGCGTCGGGCTCTGGGCTGATGGCTCGGAGCCCGGAGCCTGTTTCCGATTCGGTGTCTCCCTCTCTCTGCCCCTCCCCCGTTCATGCTCTGTCTCTCTCTGTCTCAAAAATAAAATAAACGTTAAAAAAAAAAAAAAAAATTAAAACCAAAAAAAAAAAAAAGATACAGGCACATAGGGCGCCCGGGTGGCTCAGTCAGTTAACCGTCGGATTTCAGCTCAGGTCAGGATCTCACAACTCACAATCATGAGATCGAGCCCCACGTCAAAAACAAAAACAAAAACTGGAATATAATAGGCATAAAATGGAATATAATTCAGTCATTAAAAATGAGTTAGATCTATATGGCATGGGTGTGTAAAGATATGTGCAATATATCGTTAGGCTAAAAAGAGGTAGTTTTTTTTTAATACTAGACAAATGTTACACAGGTAGATATTCAGGACGAGAAGGATACACACCAAACCATAAAACGGACACCTCTGGGGCCTAAGAGGGAGGATTAAGGAAAAGCAAATGTCACACACTTATTTGTTTCGAGTTTACTGTAAAGGGCATAATCACTTTAACTAATAAAGTTTAAAGAGGACCCTGTCATTGAAGCTTGTCAGCATATTCAGCAGAAGCTATGAGGACACAATGTTTGCTCACCATCGCTATCGTGTTCCTAACACACTGTTGGATACCCAGGAGGTTCTCAATAGCAGAGGGCTGGAGAGGGAGAGAGGGATGGGGAGAGGGAGAGAGGGATGGGAAAGGAAAGGGAGGGATGGGGACAGGGAGGGAAAACAGGGAGATGTTGTTTTGAAGGAATATGTTTCTTTAATAAGAAGGGTTTATTTTTCAGCATTCGTTCAACAAATAAATATTCATTGAAAAAATACCACGCAGAGTGCTTTACTAAGCACTCTTTAAAAAATACAAAAAACGGGGCGCGTGGGTGGCTCAGTCAGTTAAGCATCCGACTTCTGTTCAGTTCATGATCTTGCAGTTTGTGGGTCGCGCTCTGTGCTGACAGCTCAGGTCATGATCTCACAGTTCATGGGTTGGAGCCCCGCGTAGGGTTCTGTGTCTCCCCCTCTCTCTGCCCCTGCCCTGCTCATGCTCTGTCTCTGTCTCTCAATAATAAAGAAACATTGAAAAAAAAATTTTTTTTTAAATACAAAGATAGTTTCTGTTCTCAAGTAGTGTTACAATCTAACAAGGATAAAGAGGTAAACAGGTAAATACACGCTTACTCGCTCACTAAATTGAAGACGGGTAAGTGCCTTGGGAGCAAAAGAGGTATTCGTTTTAACTTGTAAACATAAACACTGACATACCAAGGTTTTCTTCTTGGAAGATTACAACTATTTCAGGAGTGGTACAATAGGAAAAATAGGTAGGATTCAGTAGGCAGAGAAGGAAAGATTAGGACCTGAGGTCCCCCGGTAGGGAAGAAAACACATCTTCTGGAACAATGCTGGGAGTGTCCGACCACAGCAAACCCCCTCAGGCGTTAAGGTTCCGCTTAAGAATGTAACAGACCCCACCGGCTCCCCCTCAGGTTCCCCTCAGGAATCTGACTCAAGACCTGACTAAAAAGTAAGTAGCAGACTTGCTTTTAGGTGTCACCCGTAGGGAAAAGGTGTGCCCACAGACCACCCCTCACACAGTGGAATCGGGCCAATCAGAACTGGACAACGCAGCACCTTGACTTATCCAGCCAGCAAGGGCAGGACCTGAGAGGCGGGCGGTGACCAGAACCTTATAAAAGACAAGGGCCCTCGCCTATAGTCGCGGCCATTCACTTTCCAATGCCCTCTCTGTAAAGACTGCTTTCCTACCATTCTTCCTTTCGGATCTAATCCCCAGTCAACTTCCTCCTGCTGCTCATTCAGTGCCCACTTCTTCATTCTTCAAAGCAGCGGGACAACGAACCTCGGGCATTGAGGTAAAAGTCCTGCAACAGTGGGGCAGTTGGGTGGCTCAGTCAGTTAAGTGTCCGACTCTTAATTTCAGCTTAGGTCATGATCTCGCAGTTTGAGTTCAAGCCCCACATCAGGCTCTGCGCTAACAGGGCAGAACCTGCCTGGGGTTCTCCCTCCCTCTCTCTCTGTCCCTCCTCTGTTTGCTCGCTCTCTCGCTCTCTCTCTCTGTCAAAATAAATAAATAAACTTAAAAAAAAAAAAAAACTTTAAAGTAAAAAAAAAAAAAAAAAAAACAACAACTATTTCAAGAGTGCTTTGCTAGAGGGAAAACCACTGTTAGCAAAAGCAGCCAGGCCCGGACCTCAGGACTCAAGGGGCAGAGGAGTCTGGCACTCCGTAGATGTGGGAGAGACTAAAAAGCACACACTGGAGACCACATTTAAGGTTTTCAATCTCGAACTGCTCGGTACTGGACTCTGTGCCTTGACTCAAGATTATGTCATGTGTAGTGATAGCCTCCACTCAGAAAAATAAATGCAGCTACAGCTACGTGACCCGTCAGAGGAAGGAGCGCTGTAATGGGAATAGTCCTTTTTTATTTTGTGTCTGTACGTATGTTAAAGCAACTATTTATATTTTCTTCCTTCTTATTCTGTCATAACAGACGTTAAAAAACTTTATATCACTGTATTTAAGTTACAGGAGGGGCCCCTGGGTGACTCAGTCGGTTGAGCATCCCACTTCGGCTCAAGTCACAATCTTGTGGTTTGTGGGTCCAGACCCCGTGTCAGGCTCTGTGCTGACAGCTCGGAGCCTGGAGCCTGCTTCGGATTCTGTCTCCCTCTCTCTCTGCCCCTCCCCCACTCGTGCTCTGTCTCTCTCTCAAAAATAAGTAAAAACAGTAAAAAAAATTTAAGTGACAGGATATCACAGAAGACAAGAAGAGTAAAAATCACTCACACGGTGTGTACCCTCTTCTGCGGAAAAGGCTGATGTGTTTTCAGTTGTGTGCAGGGCGGACGTAGCACATCAGGGGGGAGTCTTTGTTACTGTCCTTGCTTAGAAATCAACTAAGCTCTAAGGAGATGTACACGGGGGCCAGGCTGACAAGTCGCGGACTGGGAAGGTCCATTTTATGTATCGACCGGGCTACATCCGAGCTCCCCGTTATTTAGTTGAACGCTAGTCCACGGGTTGAAGATATTTTGTACATATGATTAAGTCCATAATCAGTTTGCTTTATGGGAGGAAAGCTGTCTCAGATAAACAGTGGGTCCAATTCGGTCCACTGAAAGGCCGTAGGAGCAGAGCTGAGGCAGTCTGCCCTATGGATTCCCAGCTTTGCCTAGTCGGCCCCCAAAGATCCCGGAAACCAAGTCTCCACAGTAAGTCTCCGTCTCTATAACCTACTAATTCAGAGGACAGAGCATTTTACTTAAGAATGAGGTTGGATCCCTTCTTCACATCACATAAAAATGAACTCTGATGGATCCAGTAAGAGCTGAAAGTAAGAGCTGAAACTAAAGTTCTTAGAATGAAACACAGGACTGTCATTTGAATCAGGCAGTGGTTTCTCAGATGTGGCACCAGAAGCACAAGCAACAGAAGGGGGGAAAATGTATCTTCCAACATTAAAGCTCTTATACTTCAAAGGATACCATGAAAGAAAGTAAAAACACAGGGATGGACGCCTGCGTAGCTCAGTCCCTTAAGCGTCCTACTCTTGATTTCGGCTCAGGTCATGATCTCACAATTTGTGGGTTGAAGCCCCATGTCAGGCTGTGTGCTGTCAGCTCAGAGCCTGGGGCCTGCTCTGGATTCTCTGTCTCCCTCTCTCTGCCCCTCCTCCACTTGTTTTCTCTGTCTCTGTCTCTCTCTCTCTCAAAATAAATGAACATTAAAAAAAGTAAAAATACAGCCCACAGAATGGGAAAAAATATTTACAAATTTCTTATCCGATTACAGCCTTGTGCCTGGAAAATATAAAGAACTTGTACAACTCAATAATAAAGGCAATCCTATTTAAAAAATGGGCAAAGTCCAGCTTCGGCTCAGGTCATGATCTCGCAGTTTGTGAGTTCAAGCCCCGCGTCAGGCTCTGTGCTGACACCGTGGAGCCTGGAGCCTGCTTTGGATTCTGTGTCTCCTCCTCTCTCTCTGCCCCTCCCCCACTCATGCTCTGTCTCTCTCTCTCAAGAATAAACTTAAAAAAAAAATTTTTTTTAATGGGCAAAGGATCTGAATAGATATTTCTCTAGAAGATATACAATGGCTACTAAATATAAGAAAAGATGCTCAACATCATTAGCCACCAGGAAAATATAAATCAAAACCACAAGACCCCATACTTCATACCCAGTAGGATGGCTAGAAGCCAAAGGATGAACAGTAACTAACAAGTGTTGCAAGGCTGTGGGGAAACTGGAAGCCAACACTGATGGGAATGGTGAGAGGATGTCACCGTTTTAGAAAACAGTTTGGGAAATACTTGGAAAAAAGTATTCCGGTAAACAGTCTGGTACTTCCTCAAAAGGTTCAACGTAAAGTTAACACAGGCCTAGCAACTCCACCCTGATGTATCTTCCCAGAAGGGAGCATGGCCACACAAAACCTGCACCTGAATGTTCAGAGCAGCATTATTCATTACCAACCCAAAGCAGAACCACCCAAATGTCCCAGTCTCGTTGCGGCCCCCCAACACACACACACACACACACACACACACACACACACACACACACACACGGGGTACAGGACCTATCCGTATCAGCAGCTCCCAGTACACTAACAGTGTAGAAAACGCAAGAAGAGAGCCTTGGACAGTTCAGGGTGGGCCAGGGTGGCCAGGAAACAGCTGAGGTAAGAGCAAGGGCCAACCCAGAAGACAGAAGCTGCAGAGGCCAGAACATTCCGACTCATGCACATGAGCCACGGGAGCAGGTGACGCGAGCCCTGTGGACGCACTGGGATGCAGGCCTGACCAGCATGTGCCTCCATCCAACGGCAGGGAAACACCAGGAATCGGCGTCACCGGGCCTGTGATACAAGAGCCTACGTAATAAATTCAAGCGCTCTCTCCTCTCAGGCCTTAGGGTCCGGCTGCCACTCACTCACCTGAAACAGCAGCTTCGGAAAGCACTTTGAGCACCTCGTTCTCCATTTCACAGCTGTTGCACAGTTCCTCCCACGTCCCCTGAAGTCCCTTCTTCCGGGCGAGTTCCGTTAGTTCCTTTTGATTTGGCACGACAAATCCAATGACGTAGGAATGGTAACTGTGATACACGAAGGACAACGTGGCTGAGGCACCGTGCTTACCAACGACACAGACGCGGCTGCAATCAGCCCGGGACTACTCGAAAGGACACACACGAGGCGTGTTTGGTACCAGCCCGCTCATTTCAAGCGACGGCCACCGCGACTGCCCGATTCGCCATGGGCTCCAGGCTCTGACAGAGCTCACTGCTAAGCACACCTTAATCTGATACTTGATGGCAAAGTTCAAACATGTGTAACTGTTACCAATAGCTCCGTGGATACATCTCTTAAAAGAAAATTACAAGTATTAGAAAAATCTGCTTTTAAAAAAGTTTGTCATTCACATCAACTGGCTAAACAAAAATAAAAGCTAATGTAAATTTGAAGTTAGATCTAAAGATGGGGCGTCTGGGTGGCTCAGCGGGTTCATCGTCTGACTTCGGCTCAGGTCATGACCTTGCAGTTCGTGAGTTCAAGCCCCGCATCCAGCTCTGTGCTGCCGGCTCAGAGCCTGGAGCCTGTTTCAGATTCTGTGTCTCCCTCTCCCCTCTCTCTCTGCCCCTCCCCCACTTGTGCTCGCTCTCAAAAATAAACATTAAAGAAAAAAAGTTGTGTCTAAAGAAATTTGGGAGCAAATCAAAGTAACGTGGTTGTATTCTTTTCTTTTGTTATCATGAGCATTTGGTGACAGAGCCTTAGGTGGCCTGCCCATGGCACTACGGAATGGCAAGCAGTGTGCCAGGGAGAGAAGGGCGGTCTGATTACTATCACACACGTAAAATCCAGAACTGTAGCATCGCTAAAGAAGTTACCTCATAGCTAATTAAAGGGCAGAATAATTTATAATTCAATGAAGTAAATCTTTAAAATCTCGAAAGTTTCTAAGTTGGTTCTTCTGGCAGCAGATTTTACGTTTTCATAATCACCACTTTACCAACTGCTGTGGTGTGGTTCCCGGGCTGCCTGCAAAGTAGCTGATCGCGAACAGCGGAGAATAATTTCCCCCCAGAACACCGCAGTGCCAGTCTGAGATTCCGGCACATTTCCCAAGAATACACTTCTGGGATTTTTAACTTTAAGCTCTCCTTCCCAGCTGCCTCTATTATCATCACGGACTAGAGATGCTATGTGTTCAGCCACAGCTTAACGTAGCTTAAGGCAGAAGCCCTCGGCCCGGCCCGGGTCCCAAGCAGGCCCAGGTTTAGAGCAGGATGATGAGTGCTGAGCGGAGTGTGGCTTGGTGACTCTGTTTCTCCAACTTCCTTCTTCACCCCCCTTTGCTCTGACTGGTTCTGGGAAGCTTCCGTGTGCCGGGGACAGGTAGCTGGGGGTACCAAGGTGGCAGGAAGGAGGCCGTGATTTTCGTCACCTCCCTACCAGCCAGGACACCGCAGTGAGGTACGGAGCAGGAAACAGGGACACAGAGAAAGACGAGGAGGAGACGCACCACAAGGGAGGAATCAGTTAGTGTCTACACTGCGCTGAGAAGAGGCCTTTCCCAGAGACAACAGATAAGAAGGGAGAGTTCCTAGTATAATCTGGCAAAGAAGATTCATCGAGGAGGGAAATGCCAAAGGCACACAAACGTTCTGAGCAAAAGTAGGAGTTCTACTTTCTTACCTGTTTGCGTATGCACAAATGTTATCGATGAGCGAGAGATTCTTCAACGCTGCCTCTACCTTCCCAAGAGAAACATATTCTCCTGCCTGCAGTTTCACAAGGTCCTTTTTACGATCTGGGGAGGGGAGCACATGAGAGATAGTCACAGTCAATACCTATGAATACTGGCCATTCCCAAAGTCATGTGCTATCAACTAAGGTCATTACAATAGTTACGCTAAAAGTAAAGGTACATAGTAAAATTAGACCCTAATGTTTGTAGTTTTAAATAAATTCTTCCAAAAAAGAAAATCAGCTTCTGACAAGGGACCCCGTCATCAGGGCCTCAGGTATGTTCTGCCGAACAGGCACGTGTCTGGGACCAGTTAACACCAGGAAGGTAAAGACTTCTCAGCGCCATCTGAAGGCTCACACACCGTCTGGAGAGCAGCGTGAGCAGGGACACAACACGTCAGGACAGTATGGCAGTGGTGAAGTGTCAAACCTCCCCAACCTGGCTTGGTCGGTTAAGCGGCCGACTTCGGCTCAGGTCATGATCTCACGGTCCGGGAGTTTGAGCCCCGCGTCGGGCTCTGGGCTGACAGCTCAGAGCCTGGAGCCTGTTTCCGATTCTGTGTCTCCCTCTCTCTGACCCTCCCCCATTCATGCTCTGTCTCTCTCTGTCTCAAAAATAAATAAACGTTCAAAAAAAAAAATTTAGGGGCGCCTGGGTGGCGCAGTCGGTTAAGCGTCCGACTTCAGCTCAGGTCGCGATCTCGCGGTCCGCGAGTTCGAGCCCCGCGTCGGGCTCTGGGCTGATGGCTCGGAGCCTGGAGCCTGTTTCCGATTCTGTGTCTCCCTCTCTCTCTGCCCCTCCCCTGTTCATGCTCTGTCTCTCTCTGTCTCAAAAATAAATAAACGTTCAAAAAAAAAAATTTAGGGGCGCCTGGGTGGCGCAGTCGGTTAAGCGTCCGACTTCAGCTCAGGTCGCGATCTCGCGGTCCGCGAGTTCGAGCCCCGCGTCGGGCTCTGGGCTGATGGCTCGGAGCCTGGAGCCTGTTTCCGATTCTGTGTCTCCCTCTCTCTCTGCCCCTCCCCTGTTCATGCTCTGTCTCTCTCTGTCTCAAAAATAAATAAACGTTCAAAAAAAAAAATTTAGGGGCGCCTGGGTGGCGCAGTCGGTTAAGCGTCCGACTTCAGCTCAGGTCGCGATCTCGCGGTCCGCGAGTTCGAGCCCCACGTCGGGCTCTGGGCTGACGGCTCGGAGCCTGGAGCCTGTTTCCGATTCTGTGTCTCCCTCTCTCTCTGCCCCTCCCCTGTTCATGCTCTGTCTCTCTCTGTCTCAAAAATAAATAAACGTTCAAAAAAAAAAATTAAAAAAAAAAAAACAAACCTCCCCAACCTGCTGCTTTGGAAAGAATGCCTCCAAGTGAGGCCTGAGCGGAGTCCTGAGGGAAGACCGGACGGTCACCAAGGAGAAGAGCACTGGTAAAGAACACAGACGGGGCGGACACAGCCAGTGATGGAGGTGGAGGCGAACTGGGGCTCCGTTAACAGAGGTACACCGAACTGAGCCCCTAGCAGCAACGTGGCCCAGTGAGATCAGTGCTGAGGAATCACACGGTACGTGTGTGTGTGTGTGAGAGGGTGCGTTTCAGGAGGGATGTCAACGTCGACAGAGAGGAATTTCTTACAACGAGGTGACAGAAGGTGCAAGCCTGATCATGGGAAGAGGGCACAGAGAACGAAGACAACAGTCTTGAGGCATGTTTCACATGACACATCAGTAGGGTGTGGGTAAGATACGAGGAGCTGACTGAAGAGTCTCATCTCCTCCCGGGTTTCTAGGTAGCATGACTGGAACAGAAATGCTATTAAGAAAAAAAGAATGTGAGAGGGAAGACGGGGAGCTATGTTTTGCCCCTGGGGGGGTCAATACTCGAACTGCCAGGCCTTCCTCACAGGCAAGGCCATGACACCATTCCAACAGGAGAGAGCCCTGTCCAATAACCTCTAAACAGCAAAGAATGCACAAAAAATAAATATTTCCTACTAAGAATTTGATTCTTTGAGGGTTATCTAATAATTCAAAATACCACTGCTATTGAACAGACTGAGACCTTCTAAAATGTCAAGCCTTAAAACTCCCACACAGTCCCTAGTATAAAGTTTTATATTCCAGGGATGATACAACAGACTGTATCAACACTGCAGAAAGATACATTCTTATATTATTGAACAGCTTCTCTAAATATACAGTTATCTCTTTTGTAAAACTATTTCCAAAATGTCCACTATCAGGGGGGGAAAAAAAAATGAGATAGCTCACCAATAATCTTTAAACAACCGTCAGGGTCAAACTCCCCGACATCTCCAGTACAGAGCCACCTCTGTCCATTTTCATCTTCAAAGAAATCAGCTTTTGTTTTTGCTTCATTTTTGTAGTATCCCATTGTCACATTTTGACCGCCAATAAGAATTTCACCCCTGGGGTGTGGCTTATCGGTATTAAAGTATCCACCTAGAAAAGACAAATAATTTAGAGTTAATTCAACATTTTTATCCCTACGCCCATCATGTGAAAATTGGAAACTATGACTGTCTAAATAGGGAACATCTGATTTCAATCCAAAGAGTTTCCCAAAAGAAGTAAGGCAGACAGCATGAATGAGCAAAACCCATTAATATAGAACTAGGTACAAATTTTCAGTTGCTTAACCATAAGCACTTCTGCACTTAAAACCACTAGTCCAAGAAAAAAAATTACACCGAAAAATCCAACACTTCCGGTATTAAATAATTACCTAGACTACACAGGTAAATCCTTTAAGGATTCTGTAGAGATTCTTACACATCTGATGAAAGTATTAAATCACATATTTAATAAAATACCTCTCTGTATAAAATCAAAATTACACTGTATTTAAAAGATCTATGCCTTACAGATAATTTCAGAATGATTCCAAGTTTAAATTTATTGAACATTTTCACTAATTCTGCTAAAAGATAATCGGACAATGGCATCAAACCCTCAGAATCTTTACTTTGAATAAAAGAAAAGTGCATCTGATCCAATCAGTGAAAATGTATGCACATTAACTGAAACAAATAATTTTTTTAAAAAGTGATTAGTATTGGGGTGCCTGGGTGGCTCAGTCAGTTAAGCATTCAACTTTGGCTCAGGTCATAATCTCACAGTTCGTGAGTTCAAGACCCACATAGGGCTCTGTGCTGACAGCCTGGAGCCTGCTTCGGATTCTGAGTCTCCCTGTCTCTCTGTCCCTCCACCGCTCATGCTCTGTCTCTCTCTCTCTCTCTCTCTCTGTCAAAAATAAACATTGAAAAAAAATTTTTTTAAATAAAAAATAAAAAGTGATTAGTATTTAAATGGTATAAGCAACAGATTTTTATGAAATTACAGTAAAACTTTCCTTCTGATGACTCTAGATTGAAGTCCTCAGGGGAAAAGAAAGAAAAAAAAATGTACAAATCTTCCGTTTCATAGATTACACTTCATGGTTTTGCTTCCATATAATACACTTATGATCATTCCTAATTTATGGACATTATTCATTAAGCAGATTTCTCAAGTTTTTGCTATAATTCTTATTTGCATTTATGCAATAAGACAATAAGCAAAATGAAAACAATTCTATTTCTTCAGAATCATCCTTGAAACAAGAAAAAGAAACGCATTTGCATGGATCCTGATAGAGCAGTTCTATCACAAAAGACACGAGCACTCGTGGATAATTTTATATTCTAGAATAAGGACGAAAATGAAGCACAATTCCCATTTTAAAGTCGAAAATGACACCAGCGAACGCTCTGTGGGGACAACAGACTATTTACCTTCCTCCCAGTTCTTCAGTTTGATTTCACAGCAAACTAATGGTGCTCCCACTCGGCCAGTATTGTAGTCCCATACTAAAGACACAAATGAAAAAAAAAAAAAGTATTTGACTGGAGTGGTAAATAAACAGTTTCATTTTTCTGAATTACCAAAAGTGATGACTTATCCCAAAGCTTTCACATCCCCAGGGAATCTTTAAAAGCAGGAGTCACGAACTGGTAAACCACAAGCCGTGTGGCCTTGTTCTGTGTTTTGATTCTGAACTGGTTATGGACATTTGAAAATCCAGGACATTTTACACAGAAGTGTGGAATCTCCAGGAGAAACAAGGTCCACATGCCCAGCAGCAAGTGTGGCCCCTTGAGACGGCCACGCCTGATCCAGGCCCCCCAGACTCCTTCCTTACACCCATCGTGTATTCTCTTACCTCGGGGCTCACTCCACTCCCCGCAGTGGCTGTCTGCTTCATGAGTCTAGAGCCCCGCTCTTATAAGGATGATGGCTCACGATGGTTTACACCTGTTCTGCTTTCTTATTAGACCTGATGGCTTTGTAGTACAAATAACCTCTCCTACCTTCTCCCTCCCACCCATCACTATTTCAGAGAGAGCCTCCCTGAATCAGCATACGCTATCATCTGTTTAAATTCATGCAGTGAGAGTTCAGAGACCAGGCTGGAGATCGAGGTTGGCTTGCAAGGATCTGGGAAAAGCACACACCATTACTGTGAATTGCTACTGTGTTATGTGCCCTTCTCAGGGGCAAATATCAGAAATAAAAGGCTTATCTTTAATACTTTACAGGTTGTTTTCTTTACACCATAAACTGTAACCGATTAATCACATTCAACGTGAATCTTAAAAACAGAAGACGTAAGGATCCTCAGGAGAAAGGAAGCATATATGCACGTATTTAAGGTTGCTTGTTTATTTCCTGCAAAATGAGACTTCGAAGTAGCTTCCAAAATACAGAAAATATCACTGAAAACAGGAAAATACAGAAGCAATGCAAGATAAACCCGCCATAAGAATGGACCACTGAAACAACTCAGCTAAGTAGGGGAAAATGATCAGTTAAAAGCTTGAGTATCTGTGAGTACCTAGAAAATGCAAAGCAGCTTTTCCTAGTAGTGAGAAGCAAAGTAACTTTCCTCCATAAAGGAACAGACACATAATGCACTTTGGGATTCATCACCTACTTGGATAGTGGATCACCTCTTCAACCACGTCACCAGGACCCAGAAATTACCCTGGAATTTATATTCTCATACCCTGGAAATTATATTTTCTAGAACTGAATCTAGTTTCCCTCTCACACAGACCACGCCCATAAACCACTTCTGAGTTTAAGACTTAATATACACACCTAAACAACTCTACAAAACATGGTAATTTTTCTACACACAAAAAAACTTCTTACCTGATATAAGAAAATAAATGTATATAATAAAGACAATGCTTGTTACTACAACTTCTTTTCCAGAATGCTAAGTAGCTTTTAGAGGACACATTGTAGTCTAACAGGAAAAATTCCTTCAACTACTGACTACTAGGTGTGCCTGATACAGTCTGGATACTGTATCAATAATCACCATCGTCCTGCACACGAATACCTTAACCGCTCTCATCTGATATACTGCCCGAAACAACCACCACCACACGGTGCCTGGAGCTGCACCCCAGCCTGTGCCGGCCACACCAGGTACTGATAACACCAACCTTCCGTAATCGTTCCTGCACCAGAAGATTCGGTGAGTCCGTACCCCTGCCCAACGGGACAGCAGAAACAGATGTTCATGAACCGCTGTGTGGTTGCAGAAAGCGGAGCGCCTCCACACAACAGAAGCCGAATGTTTCCACCTAGCAAGCCTCGAACTTTTCGAAAAATAAACCTTGCAACAAATAAAAATAAAAATAAATAAGCAGAGAATCACAGGATTTTAAAGCTGAGTGGGATTTTCCAAAGTAATCTCCTGACTCTGAGGGTCAGGCTCACCCAAGGCCACACCACCCATTCGGGAGATTCTCTGACCCACTACTTAAATCCTAACTCTTGTAAGTTCAACCACCAAGTAAAGAACATAATGACTTTTCTCTTAACTTTTCAAGTAATGTTTGAATTCAAAACTGTCAGGTTTAACTTTGTATAGTGACAGCAAACTAGTGACTTGCTTACGGCCAGAGCAATTAGTTTTATATTCTATAATATATATATTAATACTGAATAATCCTGTTGGATCTTAACACAACGCTTTTAATTTAGCATTAACATTTAATTTATTTTTGAAAGACAGAGTGTGAGCAGGGGAGGGGCAGAAAGAGGGGGGATACAGAATCGGAAGCAGGCTCGCTCCAGGCTCTGAGCTGTCAGCACAGAGCCCGATATAGGCCTCGAACCCACGAACGGGGAGATCAAGACCTGAGCCAAAGTCAGATGCTTAACCAACGGAGCCACCCAGGTGCAGTCGGTTAAGCGCCCGACTTCGGCTCAGGTCTTGATCTCGCAGTTTGTGGGTTCGAGCCCCGCATCGGGCTCTGTGCTGACAGCTCAGAGCCTGGAGCCTGCTTCCAATTCTGTGTCCCCCTCTCTCTGCCCCTCCCCTGCCCATGCTCTCTCTCTCTCTCAAAAATAAACATTAAAAAAATTTTTTTAAAAAGCAAATTATTTTTTGCTTTTCATTAGAAATGTGTACATATTTGAATGACCTAACTCTTTTTAAAAATTTCACTGGATTCTGAAGTGTTTATTGTTTTTAAGATGTCTGCTAAATTAATGGGGCACGCCTGGGAGGCTCAGTTGGTTGAGTGTCTCTTGATTTCGACTCAGGTCACAATCCCACGGTCATGGGGTCCAGCCACGAGTCGGGCTCCAGGCTCCGTGCTGAGCATGGAGTCTGCTTAAGATTCTTTCTTGCTCACTGTCTCTGACCTTCTCCCCCAACTGCGTGCTGTCTAAAATGAATGAATGAATGAAAAAAGATGTCTGCTAAATTAAAAAAAATAAAATTCAAATATCTAATTAAAATATTTCTGGAAAGATACTAATAAAAAGATTACTTGCTAATCTTTATCAGAAAAAGAGAAGGGCTTTTTTTTTTTTTTTTTTTTTTTTAATATAACTCTGGAAAAGGTGAAGACTAAGCAGCAATCATTTGAAAAGTATTAACAGGCTTTGGGGTACCTGGGGTATTCAGTCACTTGAGTGTCCAACTTCGGCTCAGGTCATGATCTCACAGTTCGTGAGTTCGAGCCCCACATCGGGTTCTGTGCTGACAGCCCAGAGCCTAGAGCCTGCTTTGAATTCTGTATCTCCCTCTCTCTCTGCCCCTCCCCAGCTCATGCTCTCTCTTCTTCAATAATAAACATTAAAAAATAATAAATAAAATTTCCAGTTATGTTATATATGCATACATGTGTATATACATATATATATACATACATATATATACATACACATATGTATGTTAACAGGCTTTACAAAGTAGGTTATATATCCCACTAAGAAAAAAGCTAAAGTAAGGCAGGAAAAAAAACCAAAGTTTTAAATAATGTGGAGTATCTGAAAACTATATTAATATTCTCATAAAAACAAATTAAATGTTGGGGCGCATGGGTGGCTCAGTCGGTTAAACGTCTGACTCTTGATTTCAGCTCAGTTCATGATCCCAGGGTCATGGGATCAAGTCCCATAACAGGCTCCACTCTGAGTGTTGGGCCTGCATAAGATTCTCTCTCTCTCTCTCTCTCTCTCTCTCCTCCTCCTCCTCCTCCACTGCTTGCTCTCTCTCTCTCTAATAAAAATAAAAAATAAATAGATTTTAAAAAAATTAAATGTCATCTTTTGTGTTCTAATTTCTAAATTATTTACAATTAAATCTACTTAAATCTATTAGCACTATGAAAACAAAATAACAATAAGGCTGGTGGTAAAACCTGTCATTTAACACTTTAAACACAAAAGATTTACTCATATTTGGTTGCCATTTTATATTCATATTGAAATACATTTAAAAGCAAAGAGAAACTATTTCTCAACTAAAATCACATACCACATAATGTGTCAACAAAAAATAAAAGCACACATTTTTTTTTTAAGTTTATTTACTTTGAGAGAGAGAGAATGGGGGAGAGGTGGGGGGGGTGTGGAGGGAGGGAGAGGGACAGACAATGGGAGAGAGGCCAAGAGAAAAGGACATAGGGAGGGAGGGAGGGAGGGAGGGAGAATGGGGGAGAGGCAGAGAGAGAGGGACAGAGACAGAGAGAGGAGAGAGGCAGAGAGAGAGGGACAGAGACAGAGAGAGGACAGAGGCAGAGAGAGAGGGACAGAGACAGAGAGAGGAGAGAGGCAGAGAGAGAGGGACAGAGACAGAGAGAGGAGAGAGGCAGAGAGAGAATCCCAAGCAGGCTCCACAGCCAGCGCAGAGCTGGACACGGGGCTCCATCTCCTGAGCCAAGAGATCATGACCTGAGCCAAACTCAAGGGTCAGATGCTAAAGTGACTGAGCCTCCCAGGCGCTGCAGAAGCACACTATTAAACACAGGAAAACTGTAAATGGAACATTTTTTCAAATAATATTGCAGTATTTTTAATTGCTCATATTCTTATGCAAGATGGTGTTTTATAGTCCCTTTGACTTTTTAAAACAAATTTCTTACAACTATCTCAATTAACTGGGCTAGTAATAAGAAAAAATGATAAGTTACCAAAGAGAGGGGGAGTCTACTGACCTGTCACACAGAGGGGTGCCATGCCCTTTTGAAATCTGCTCCATTTTGTAATTATAGGCCAGAATAAACAGATTGCGCTGGAAACTACTCATTTCATTCACTTTATTCATGACATTTTTGTAGATCCGATCCATGATTTCCTAGATATATAAAAACGAGTTAACATAATCAATAATGCTATCAGCTGTCTTATATATTACATCTTCACAACAGATAAATATTTCTATCAGTACTGAGGCATTTTAAAAATTATATTCTAAGAGGAACAAACTTTTAAAATAGAGCCACAACTAGTTTAAAACTGAGGTTTCTATAAAAATAATTTTTCATAGCACAAATATACCTAGATGCTCATAGGAGTAGTTAGAAGAAAAAAGAAAAGCCTTAGGGCAGTAATGTTATCATTACTGATTTTTATATTGCCTTGCTTATAAAATAAGCAACCGTCAGGGCGCCTGGGTGGCCCAGTCGGTTGAGCGTCCGACTTCAGCTCAGGTCACGATCTCACAGCTTATGAGTTCGAGCCACACGTCGGACTCTGTGCTGACAGCTCGGAGCCTGGAGCTTGCTTTGGATTCTGCGTCTCCCTCTCTCTGTGCCGCTAGCCCACTCGCATTCTGCCTCTGTCTCTCTCAAAAATAAACAAACATTAAAAAAAATTTTTTTAATAAATAAATAAAATAAAATAAAATAAAATAAGCAACTGTCTTATTTATTTTGGAAAATAAACGAACTAAATAAATGAACAACTATATGAAATGGTTTCTTAAATTCTCATACCTTAACTTATAAAAATACAGCCTCACTTCGCTGATAAAAGGACCATAGGGTTGGGGTGCCTGGCTGGCTCAAGTCAGTTAAGCGTCCAACTTCAGCTCAGGTCATGATCCTACGGTTCGTGGGTTCGAATCCTGCGTCGGGCTCTGTGCTGATGGCTCAGAGCCTGGAGCCTGCCTCAGATTCTGTGTCTCCCCCTCGCTCTGCCCCTCCCTCACTTGTACGCTCTCTCAAAAATAAATAAAAGTTAACAAATTTTTTTAAAAAGGGGGGGACCATAGGGTTATTTTGATTGGTTGATGGTCCCTTTTTTTTTTTTTAAGTTTATTTATTAGAAAGAGAGAGGGCAGGGGAGGGGCAGAGAAAGACAGGGAGAGAATCCCAAGCAGACTCTGTGCTGTGAGCACAGAGCCCGATGCGGGCTCTCCCTGTGAGCCGTGAGATCATGACCTGAGCCGAAACCAAGAGTCAGACGCTTACCCCACTGAGCCACCCGGGCGTCCCAGTTGATTGTCTTTTAATGCTACACGCAGGGAATCTTCCTTCTCTGCACTGCATTTTGCTCGCTAGGCCTATCACTATGCAGTATACTGTAATGACTTGAGATGGCTTTTCCTCTACAGTTTTAAATTATATTTAATTTTATAGGAACTAATACATGAACTTTTAAAAAGTAAAATACTACACCAAGGAAACTCCTCACCTCTAGAGACTATCAAACTACTCGTCATTTATACCGTGGTAACTACGTTAACTTTGCTGGCTGGGAGCACTCGAGTGTTTGCAACAATCCCAACACTTTGAGACAAAATCAGAAGCCACATAAATCTTACATCAAGGAGACAGAAAATTCCTTGCTACCCATTTCTACTCCTCTCATTCCCAGACCCCTCCCCATGCCTGGTATATTGGGATGCAAAGCGCTTCTCAGGTAATTAATTCAAAGTTGCACCAACTTCTTTGTCCCTTTTTCCAGTGACTAGGCCAGACCTCCTGTCTCAGGAAGGCAATGACACAATTGGCTTTGAGGAGAAGGATATCACACCTTCCCCCCATCTCCCACTGGGCTTCAGGTTTCTACTCATAGCAAACATATCATGAAAATGATCTGAGTAAGAAGCTTATTTAGGAAAAGGAGCTGATAATATCATAGGGAAGCTGAAACTAAGTTGAGTGTTTAGTAAATTTAAATAAATGAATAAAGCTAAAAAAAAAAAAAAAAAAAGACTGAATAAATCCTGTAGCGCATAAGGCAACGTAAATAATCAAGAAGTAATAACTCCCACAGAAACTGCCTCGTCAACAGTGTCTTTCCCACTAGCATTTACATTCTGTAGCAGAGGATACTTGTTCAGTGCTCAACGTTGATTAATGGTCAATTCTTACCGGAACAGCCGCCATCAGTGTTGGTTTCAACATGGTTGTATCCCCTTTGCTTCCTTTCTTTATTTTTGAAGACTACAGAAAGAAAAAACAATCTCTATAAAGTGATCCTTACAGTGGAATTCTCAGACCAAAAAGTCAATTATCATAAATTCACCATTTTAACTCATTCACTGTAAAAAGAACTTAAAAGGCAAGTGATTAACTGATTAACTGTCACCTTTGCAACATACTGTCACAAGGATGGGGGGAAACGTGTTCAAGAAATTTGTTAGTATCTAAAGGCACCGGCATTTAATTTACCTGATCTGCTAACGTCTGTGGTGAAGAGTAGCCGATGCGGCATCCGTGAGAAAGACACACAAGCTCGGCACTTAATTCTAACACGTGGGCCAGAGGCAGATATCCAATGTAAACATCTTCCTCTCTGAAAGACAAGGGGATATAAAAGCAACCGTCAGAGGCCAGCTCTGCAGGAAGCGACTGCAAAAGGGAGCCCGTGTGGGGAGAAAGGGAGAGTGAGAGTGTGTGCGTGTGTACATGTGGGGGAGGGGGGCGGCAGACACACACCGGGGGTGTGCGGGGTGTGCAGGGAGGGCGGGGGCGCACAGGGGGAGAACCACAGCTCAGCCTGAACCCCAGGAGGCAGACACTAAGGAGGAGGCTCGTCTCCGGTCCTACTTGAAGGCACTAATTAGGAGTGCTGCAGGAGCCACATGCTAGGAGAGAAGAAATGAAGGCTGGGGGCCAAAAGAAGGGTTCTCTCGAAGGGCAGGGGAAATCATCCGAAAAGGAAATGGTCTTTAAAGCTGGTGGGCTCCCAAACGGAAGAGTCCAAACAGAATCCACAACTGTTGGCCAGGAGTTTTACAGAAGAGACTCCTGTTTTGAGAGTTATTTACAAATAATAAATTCTACCATGCACAAGAAAACGTGTACGTATGTGTATCTATTTCAAGAAGTGCCCCCACCTCCAAAAATATGAAGGGCAAACTAAGACTAACCCAGAGAACTGCTGCTCTGAATTCTTTCTTTTTAAAGGGGATCCATTCATAAGAGAAACCTCTCTCTCCATCCCTCCATCCCTCAATTCAATTCCACAGTAACTGGCATGAGCGTAATTTCTGTGCACAAGGGCATCAGAAACATCCAGCCATGACCACACACCAGATCAGTCGTCCGCCCACTGCCATACAAGCCCTCACGGTCCCATGTGGGCTCCTCCGCCAGTCTCTTCCCACGGCACGCCCACCCTGCCCGTTAGTGCCGGAATTGCTCTTAAGAAGAAAAATCGGAGGCTGAATGAAGCTCAATAAACATTTCCTGGAATCTATGAAGTTACTTGTCCACCCGAATCACACCTGTTTAGGTATAAAAATGACTCTAGTGGCAATACTATCAACGGATTAAGATAATTCACATGAAGGGATTTGAGTCAGTTAAAATTTACTGTTAAAGTGAAAAGTAAATATTAACAATGATATTGTATGTAAAACTGTATTTTAAACCTCACAACTGTAACCGTTTTGTAATTAATTTAAGTGTCTGCCTTTTTTTTTTTTTTTTTTTTGAAGGAAATGCCAACTGTGAACAGACTCTGAGAGACTAAGTTGGCCATATACTACTAAACGACACAAATGCTAATTTAACAACAGGTACAACCACCTTTACTATGACTTACCCCAGCCTTGGAATCCTTTCCGCCATCCCAGTTATACCAGCAATAATGTTGCTGTGGGAGATCATGACTCCCTTTGGAAGTCCTGTGGATCCACTTGTATACATGATTACTGCAATATCTAAGGGCCCTGGTTTGCTATGAGGTTTGTTTTCTGCATTGGAGGAAAAAAAACACACACTTCTGAGAAATTTAGCCATATTAACCAATTTTTTCCATAATCATGTTTGTTAACTCGATTCAACAACTAGGTCAGCAAAACAGATCAAGTCCCCTCACATAAAGGAAATATAGAATATAGAGATAAATCATAAATCTATAATGTCATAAGAGCTATGAAGAAAAACACAGCAAGACTAGGTGAGATGACAGGAGAAGCAATTTAGATGGAAAAGTCAAGAAAAACTTTCCTGTCAAGTTGGCATTTTAGTAAAGACTTGAATACAGTGAGGAAGGGAGCCATGGAAACCCTGGAATTGGGAGAAGAATGTTTCAAGCAGAAAATAGGCAAGAGCGAAGGCCCTGAGGTAGCAATGTGATTGGCATATGTAAAGACCAGTGAGTAAGAGGAAAAACAGCAGGAAAGGAAGCTGAAGTCACAGCCAGGACCATATCATGCAAAGCCTTCAAGGCCTCACTCAAGACTTTGGATTTCACTCCGGGGTAGAAAACAATGCTGTTTCAAACAGCAGTTCCTCATCACCTGTGGCTGCTACACGGCGACCCAACTTGAGAAAGGGACGAAGGGCAGTAGGGACACAAAAGGCTATTCCAGCAATTCAACTAAGAAATAAGGGTGGTTGCTAAACAATGTTCTCGGCCTCACATGGTGAAGCCAAGCTGACTTGGCTACAGTCCGAGTCCTGGATTAAGAGACCGTGTCCTCCTCGGGCACAAGCTAAGGACAGCAGCCAACGTCCAGCAGACAGCAGAAAGACAACGAGAAGCGGGTCACGGATGGCACTGCCTGGGTTAATCCTGGAAGCCCAGGTGGACCTCTTCAGTAAGTGGGGGGGAAGCGATTTTAAACGTGTTCCCCAGTGAACCCTTCCTCTCCAACATGCGCAGGCAGATCTCATGACAACGGTCTTCGTTCCAGTCCCACCTTCCTAGCCTGCCACTCGGCCCTTCATCCCAGGCACCGTCCTCCACCACCACCGCGTCCTACGAACTGCTATGAGGCGGCCCTCCTGCAGCCCCCGTGTCACCTGACTCCCGCTGACGACTCCTGCCTCACTGATGGGCTCCTTTCGCTTGGATTCCAGGAACCACACAGCATGGTTTCTTCCCTCTTCTCTGACCAACGCTCCGCTGCTTTCAGAGGCACCATTCTCTGTGGGTGACCTCACCTACTTCCACAGCTACAATTAAAACCTAAGTGCTTCTGGCCTCTGAATCTCTTAACTCCAAACTTAGCTCCAGAGTATATGCCATACCCCCACTAACGATCGACACTGAGGGGCGCCCGGGTGGCTCAGTAGGTTAAGCATCCGACTTCGGCCCAGGTCATGATCTCGTGGTCTGTGAGTTCAAGCCTCGCGATGGGCTCTGTGCTGACAGCTCAGAGCCTGGAGCCTGCTTCGGATTCTGTGTCTCTCCCTCTCTCTGCCCCCTCCCTGCTCCCACTCTGTCTCTCTCTCTCTCAAAAATAAAGATTTAAAAAAAGTGCTACACTGACTGCCCCACTAGCACTGAAAATTCCATATGCCCAACACTAATGTCAGCACAGCCCTATTCCCATTCCACAGCTGAGTGCTTACATCTAAATAAGCACTATGTTTCCAGCTACAAAGGAAATCCAGTCCCGGCATCGTAGCAGCCTCTGTGATATTCCCAAATCCCAATACGCTAACACTCAGTGACACTGAGAGTGGGAACCTCCAGCATCACCATGCCCACGTGTTCCAGCTAGAGGATGAGAAGACATTCCCTCTGGAAGGAAGAGGGAGAGTCTGAGCCGGGAATGAAAGCGGGGATCCAGGATTAGCCACTCCAGCCATCTGCTCATACTTACACAGAATTCACATAGCACTGGTTTGACGCCACTATTTACGAAAGTAACTTCAAACCACTCAAAACTATCAGAGGAAAGAAACGGGAAACCTGTCGAACATAAAAGTCTTTCCAACTAATCTCAAATACGTACTACTTTTTAGAATACGAATAAATTAACGTGTGGGTTCTTCCTGAAACCTTTCTTCAAAGGGCAGAAAACAGTAGATGTAGAGTGGCCGTACTTCCCAAAGTGACGGTGCAGGAAGCGGGTTTGTCCCTGACCTGACTTCAGGGTCTGGAACGACTCCGGAGAGCACGGTCGCTGCAGAACCCCGGGAGGGACCTGGCGGGGTGTGCCGTACCTGCGCTCGCCTTGGCTCCGAGGGCCTGCACCGCGGCCATGGTGTGCACGATGACGCCCTTGGGGAATTCGGACCAGGTCGGTGGCTTCCCGTCCACGGTGATGATGTGCCGCAGGCGTGGGACTAAAGAAACGATATCCTGGAAAAACACAAGCGTGCCTCATGTTCTTCACTGTCCGTCAGCGAACAGCTTAGAGCCAGTCCAGGACCCGAGAAAGGTAGTTTACCACAGTCACAGAATTATCCACTTCTTGCCTCCAAAAAAGGGTGAGGGGGTGCACTGGTATGAATACCACTTCCTTCAGATGGAGAAATACCGGTCGGAAATTTACATTGCTATTTTATGGCATTAGACTTACTGTGTGCCCTGTTCTTTGGTACAATCCTAATCAACAAAGTCACTTCCTTACAAAATAGGCGTGTAAACACAGGCCGCCAGAACAATGGAGCAGCCATCGCCCCGCATGTTTTCAAGAGGCTAACAAAGATGGGGGGATTCACTTACAAACCTGCATATAAAAAGGGCGCCTGGGTGGCTCAGGTGGTTAAGCATCTGACTTCAGGGCACAGGTCATGATCTCACGGTTCGGTTCGTGAGGTTGAGCCCCACATCGGGCTCAGAGCCGGCTTCAGATCCTCTGTCCCCTTCTCACTCTGCCCCTCCCCCACTGGTTTTCTCTTTCTCTTTCAAAATAAATAAACAAATTAAAAAAAAAAAATCGCCAGGGGCGTCGGTTAACTGTCTGACTCTTGACATGGGTTCAGGTCATGATCTCGGGGTCAGAAGACTGAGCCCCACATCGGGCTCTGTGCTGACAGCATGGAGCCTGCTTGGGATCTTCTCTCTCTCCCTCCCTCTCCCTCTCTCTCTCTCTCTCTCTCTGCCCCTACCCCGCTCATATTCTTGAGAGTGCTCTCTCTCTCTCTCTCTCTCTCTCTCTCTCTAAAAATAAATAAATAAACTTAAAAAAAAAAGAGGCAGATATTACTGTTTTCACAGGAAGTCATCTAGAGACTTAAACCCCTTTTCTCCTATAGTTTCATAAAGTCTCCTTTTTCCTTAAAAAAATTCTAAAACCTCATAATGACCCAATGCTTCCAACATAAAATGAGTTACTAGTTTAGAAACAACCCTTCAAAATTAGAAATTTACTGAAAATAGACTAGAACACAAGTGAACACAATGAAAGTTATGACCCCTTCCCCTTAGACACGGGCGTATATATTATACTTACCAATCACTCTGAAACTCTATGCACTACTTATACATAAATACAGGCAAAATCTACTTTTTCTTTTCTAAAGGAAAGGAATGAAGTATGATATTCCTAAAAGTTTACAAAGATATTCAGGATTTGAAAGGTCATAATAGCATCAGTATCAGAGCCCAAGACACTGAAAATTCTCAGGTTTTGGACAGTTACAAAATAACTGCAGTCCTCACCTTCAACTTTGTTTGCAAGAGTTCTTTACTGGTAATGATGTTGGTCACCTCTGTTTCATTCAATCCATGAACAATAGCCGGACCTCCTAGAGTAGCATACAATGTAACAACTACAGGGAAAAGAAGGGCAAGTCAAGTGTTTGAACATTTCATGGAAGTACCAAATTATAAACAAAGTCTCTGAAAGTGGTCATGAATCATAGTGGTATACTGAGCCCTAAATTTAACCATCCGTGGCTTATTACATAACTGTGCTACGATTTTCTAAATTATTTCAATATACTAATAAACATGCCCACTCACTCACCCTTTCCTACCTAATTGCTCCCCCAAGATTTCCAATATTTTAAAACAAAAAAATTTGAGGGGTGCCTGGGTGGCTCAGTCAGTTGAGCATCTGACTTTGGCTCAGATCATGATCGCATGGTTCACGAGTTCAAACCCTACATCGGGTTCTATGCTGACAGCTCAGAGCCTGGAGCCTGCTTCGGATTCTGTGTCTCCCTCTCTTCCTGCCCCTCCCCTGCTTGGTATCTCTCTCCCTCCCTCTCTCTGTCTGTCTCTCTCTCTCTCTCAAATATAATTTAAAAAAAATTTTTTTTTAAATTTTTTTAAGTTTTGTTTCACCTACAGATGTTGCTCTGGGATACCACAATGGAAGGGATTATATTTGACTCCTAAAACGTCAAAGCCTTAGTTAACTACTTGGTACGAAAATAAGAAAAAAGAAAATATACCAGTAAGACGCACTGAGTATCGGGTGGTTGGTGCGATATATTAACATGAACAAATGGCAGTACTGCTTACTCTAAAGTAGAAAACTAAAGAAAAACATTCTAGAAACGCTGACATTTAATGATGATCCTGTGGGCTTTTATTTGCTTTCTGCCTAACTGACAGAAGCTAGACTTAAAGTGACTTTGAAAGCTAATTATTTTAAAGCTTCTCAAAAGAAGCATACCGTAAACCCGAACCTATGAAAGCCAAAGGGTATGTCAGTTTTTAAAAAAAAATATTTACAGCAGGAAACCTGATAAAAGCGTCATCTTTTCTGTTTCATCCCAAAGGTAAGTCAACGTCCAGACGTCACGTCACGTTTTGGCACCAAGGCCTCTGAGCTAAGCTCCCGGGACGACCTCACAGGCTGGGGCCTCAGGGTTGCCACTTGAATTACTACAATATAAAAACTCCCTATCATTGAACTTGCAGTTGGGTTCGAGTACTGACGTCACCTGTCACTGCTAACAGAAATGGCACAACAAAGTGACACTAACTTCACAAGAGAGCTCCTGAGAGGACCGGCCGAGCCTTCCCTGACCCACAGGCGTAGGCCTCACTCGCTAGGCCCCGAGCCCCGCAGTCATACGTTCCAGTCCCCTTACCACACCGGCCCCCCAACTGTTCCACACTTGATTCCTTTCCCAAAGTAGACCCACAACTCGAAGTTGTAACAGAATTCTCCCCTGATTAGATGCAAGGTGAAATTAACTCCCGGATTTTAATTTCTTAAGAATGAAATATTTATAAACAAACAATATCCTCTGTCCCACAGTAACTCAAGTCTGCTCTTCCAGAAGATCAGAAAGCCTACGTACGCTGAAAATTATACATAAAGCACGCCTGTGCAGCAATCATCCATTCGGCCCTGGTTTCACAGAAGATGGCGATGTTGGTCTTTGGTTTCTGACCCAACATCTGTAAGCCATTTCCAAAATTAAGAGCTCTAACGAAGACATCTTCATAGGAGAGCCAATTATAGTGTCCGAGAATAACCTGATAAACAAAAAACATATAAATACCTTTTAATGTAACCAAAATATTGTTTTCTAGAAAGAAGCCAAGAGTTGCTCCAAGTTCTAGGACAAACCAGAGTTACGTCTGCATGTAATTTAACTATTTCTTTCTAACAAAAGTTAGACAGTGAGTTTCAAGTGAAAAAAACCTGTTTTGAAAATTAGCTATTTTGTGACATTTTCTATGACAAATCGCATGCTAAATCCTTCACTGTAATGGCGGGGGGGGAGGGGGGTTATTTTCAAAAATCTTCAGAGTTTGACAGGATTTTTAAAGATCAATTTTTTGACCAAAGGATCCTACATTATTAATTCACTTATAGATCATTAACTTAAACAATATAGATGTTAGCTTAAAATTTAGCCTAATATCAAGTACTAAGGGTACCAATATTTTACTTTCCTTCTATTTATGAATTCCCAGATTTTAATATCAAATGATACAATATGATTCACAAACAGAAACTGGACAGACCCAAGATAATAGACATATTTATGGCTGTTCAATTTGAATTGCTGTATCCAACCAGGACTAGTCACATTATTCATCTAAGCCTTAAGTACCAACTGGCACCACTGGGCTTTCAACGTTTTATTTGTGTTTACCATAAGTACAGGTAACATTAAGTCTACGTTAGTAATAATCCTCTTGTAGAACTGGCTAACATTTTTGTTTAGGAATTTCCTCCAACTTATATCGTACCATAAATCCCCAATTACCTATAGATTGGATAAAAACCTCCTCACACTACAAATATATACATATAGTTCCCAAACATGGCTGTTTCACTAATACATCTCTCACACACCTTAAAACCATCTAACCACATTCATTTTCAAAAATGCATACATTTAAGACAGTTCTAGAAACAAGGGGCTGGGCGAAGATACAAAAAGGAAAAAAAGGGGGGGGTAAATACTGCCCTCTAGTGTCCTATTCCATAATGTACTTAAGAAATAAATTCTTATTTTGATGGTTAAGGCAACTGGATTTAAAATACTTATTGAACTTTAGTGGTTCCAAACTCTCACCTTGCTCTGCACCCCCATGAAATGCTCAGCACGGGGAGCTCCAATGACTTCAAAAGGAGCTCTGTGGGGGTGAGAAGACAGATGAGAATTTGGCCAAAATGTGCACAAACTGGATTACAATTATTAAGAATTTTATACTCCAAAGATAAGCATGAGCTACCTCTTAGATTCCAGAATCTAAATGATGAGCTTTGTAAGTTTCAGAGAATGTGTGTGTTCTGAAAGGTATTATCTGTATAATCCAAGTATTTAAATCCATATAATGGGGCCACCATATGGCAAAGAAATCAAATCACAAATTTAACTGAAGTGTAACCATACTGAATTTCACTAAATTCTTTAAACCACTGAATCTTCTATCTTTCCCATCAAGATTCCATTTAAAGGCCCCTACCCACCCTGCAATTTTGTCTTTTACTGGAAAAAATTTCCAATTCTAACTTTGTCCCTATGGTTAGCTCAAACCTGAGATTAAATTCATTTATTTACTCCCTGCCCACACTGCTAAAAAGAACACCCAACCTCATTCTATCCAGGATCATAGACCCAGCAATCCTATTATGCTTCCCTGCTGTATTCATTTTCACTCCCTCTGAAATGGCTACTTGAAACGTTCTCTCCACTCAAATATCCTCTGCCCCACCCTCTCTCCCTCGCTTCTCCACTTCCAGCTGATGGTACGATCTCATAGATCACTGAGAAATTAGAAATGCAACAGGAATGACCTTATCTTCCTACCACCAAGTTTAACAGCCTACATACATCTGTGTCCTTGGTCTCTGCAGAATCTCATGGTATCACAATGGTTGAAGCACCCCTAGCAAAAGCCAAACTTACAAAGACTTTACTTCAAGGCGCTTCCCAAACTTCTATCTCCAACCTTAACCACCTCTACATGCATAGCCAAGTTCAAAAACCTTACCCTGGCCTACAAAGCCCTGGGACCTAGCCATTGCCAGCATCTCTGTGCTCATATCAAACCCTCTTCCCCTAACTCATTACTTCCTGTAAATGCTTTGTCCTTTCTGTCCTTCAAACAGGCTGGGCCAGGGAAGGAGCTAAGATGAGCCAAGATGGGTGCCATGGGCACCAAATTTAGAGAGGTGCTCGTTCTCAGGGTCAGAATACCTTCCTTCCATTTGGCACCCCAACTGCCTCACCCAACAGGCTGCATTCCAGTTTTAGAGTCAGTGAGTGCACTATCCCGTCCCACTACACGGAAGGTTCATTACACAGATCTTCACAGAGGTGGCTCTTCTGTTGTTCAGACCTCCACGAAGAGAGGCTAACCCTGATCTCCAATTAGCATTATGTCTTCACAGTAGATATTAAATCTTTAACTTACTACTTACTGTCGCTCTTCCTCCAATACAAATGTAAGAGCCCTGAGAAGGGTAACCTGTGTGTCCTGTTCATTATTGTCTCCCTAATGGCGTATAGTTGGCACTCACTCATTATTTCCTGTACGCATAGAATGAGCAGTGTTAATTAAACACAATTTCAATTCACTCTGGGCTTCAGAGAGTCTTCTGACCCCTGTCTCCTCTAGAAGCCTCATTTTTGAAAAAACTGCTTTTAAAAACATCCACATCCACCTGATCATTTCACCCCTCAAGCTACTTTTGTTCTGGCCACCCTTCCATTGTGCACATCCTTTGCCTGCCACCTCTCAACTATTCTTATCCATGGGGCGCCTGGTTGGCTCAGTCAGTTAAGCATCCGACTCCTGATTTCAGCCCAGGTCACGATCTCAGGGTTCATGAGATCGAGCCCCACGTCGGGCTCTGTGCTGACAGCTTGGAGCCTGCTTGGGATTCTCTCTCTCCTTCTCTGCCCCTCCCCCGCTCATCTACACACACCATATATTCTTATCCATGACCCCTGAGACACTAATCTGTTCAATTTTCCCGACTCTGAGTCAGGAAAAGGAATGACTAGTCTGGATAGGTAAACGTCTACCATGGAGCCTTTGAGCAGTTTCCTAATTTGTAAAGTTAGAGGGAAAGTTAAGATAGGCCCTATGGCTGCTTTCCTCAGGTGGTTTCCTCTCTCACATTTAATTGGCTTATCTTCATTCTGTGACAGGTGTGACATACACATGTGTAAATATCAGTGTTATCACTCAGACTACCACTGCCCAGAACAGAGAAACTTAATAATTGACTTTGTTCAGGAACGTATTGATGATGCTAAGATGAGGGCCTCTTATCTCAAAAGATAACCTATAAAAATAAAGTGGAGGTAACATACAGAAAATTCTGTAAAATAAAAGCATACAATACTTAACTATACAGGACCCTGACAAATGACACAATCAAATAAAGATCAAGTTTTCCAGTAGCTAAGGGTGTGACCAGTTCAAGTACCAACTTTTCTTTTACTTTAGCCATTTAGAAGAGAAGTACTTCAAAACGAACACTTTCCTGCCTTCCTCGACAAAGTACACCTGGTTTCATTTAGCCCTACTCTGTGCGAATGAAGATCATGACAATTTATCGTGAAGGAGCCAGAGGGTGAAAATATCCAGCAGGTCTGGATGATGGGTGATGATCATGAGGAGAACGACGATGAGGAGGAGGGCGGCCAACCTTTGCCAGTGTTCACGCCGTGCAAAGCACGCTGCAGCAGCAGCTTGTAAGACTCTCACACTAACTCTTGAGACACAGTACTATTAGCCCTATTTTACCAATGAGAACACCGAGGCATAGAGAGAGTAAGCATAACTTGCTCAAAAATCACACAGCCGACTTAGGACCAGAATGCGAACCCGGACAGGATCATTCCGGAATCTAAGGACTAAATTACAGCGCTCCGAGGATGCTACAGAAGGAGGCGGCTGTCACTGTGCAGGTGAGAATGGTGGCCTGATTGACATTTGTAAAAGATCCTTTCAACTGCTGAGTGTGCGTGGGTTAGAGTAGGGGCAAGCGTGGAAGCAGAAGACCCGTAAAAAGGGGGGTGGGGGAACTATTAAGGGGGGGGAAAAATCAGACTCCTGGCTCTTTGGCTCGAGCCATTTGTTACCCGGCGGTGCCTCTCACAAACGGGCTGACCAGGAGAGAAACAAGCATGGAAAGGAAAGCCAAGGTTCTGGCTGGGGAGAGCACTCTAACAACCGAAACACGAACCCTGGCCAAGAGACTGCCCATTGTTTTTTCTATAAATTAGGATGTAAATGTCCTAACGGGTCAGAAAATAAATACCATACACATATGCAAATAGATTTATATATTTATATATATTCATATATATATATATGAATGACTCTGGAATAAGCAATAACACAAAAGTAGGCACTGCGGAAGAGGCAAGCTAAGTCAATTTCCAAGAGCAGAAACGAGTATTTCTATGATCTTTTTGGATCAATTTACAAAGAATAGCATAGCATAGTGAAATCTTCTCTTTCTAAGCACCATGATTATATGATCTCTTTTACTTTCTTCTAATGTGTGCAAAATACAGTGTTTCTGGTGGGTAGATTACTAAATGTCTGAGCTGGCCTCATGCTCCTTTTTATTTCACTGTAAAATTATTTTTTTTCTTTGCAACTTTGTTCTATTTCAGGTCCATGTATTTTAAAGACGCTCTGGAAATCAATCCTTCACTGTTCTTAATTTCCAAAGACCTTAGTACGATGCATTTGATGCATTCGCGGCCAGGAAGGCTGGTGTTGGGAGAGGCTGACACAGGTCCCAGGTGCTCAGAGCCCCACCGTAGTTTCATACAGCCAGAGGAGACTTCTGGAAAAGCTTGCCAAGCCTCAAGAACATAGCAGCCTCTGCTTCTCTGCCTTTTTTCTCTTTGTGCCCCCCAGAGAGACCGGTCTTAGTGAAGCAGAAGGCCACACTACCATGGGCATAATCAGAGTAGAATCATCACCACTGACTTCTCTGCTTATCTTTCCTCGGGAGCTCAAAACTGACTTAGGATATGATGGAAACAAAGCTTCAGAGTTCTGGGTATCTTTATTTGAAATAAAGGTCTGGGTATCTTTGTTTCAACTATATCAGATACATTCTAGGGTTAATCCCCAAAGCTCAGCCCCCAAAACAAGAAGGAAGGAAACGTTGACATACTGCTACATCACTGGCTGGCTTTCCCAATTCAAGATTACTGTCAAACAGGGAAACTACTGAATGACGGTACATTTCATTACAAACACGTCTGCGCTCTAGTTGGGAAGCATTCCGAGCAGACGCCACATTACCCTAAGCAACTCCACTCTTACATCTACCTAAACACCTGTTGTGAAATGTCCCCCTTTTACTGTCAGAGCAGAGGCTGCTTCTGCTGCAATACAGTGGGTGTAAACAAGAAAACAAAACGTGAAAAAAAACCCAGCATGTTTATAACACCCAGTTGAGATACCCACAGTCCAATGTTAGAGTTACAACACAGACCGAGAAAACCAGAGTCTTAGCTAATCAGTGGTGTGGCACTTTCTTCTTGAGTAAGGCTAACAGAAAACATTGGATTCGTTTACTACACACGAAACCTAAAAATTAATTTTTTCCCAATTAGCCTCATTTCAAATATGACATTTTCTACATCAGAGTTTATTTATATAGAGCCCTCCCGAAAAAGTCCAATGAATCACAAATGCCAATCGCATGGCAGACAGACTTGACAGTAACATGATACAGACAGAGAAGGCAGCTGACTACAAGTGTTTTCCTTTTCAACTCTCCTATCTGAGTTCAAATATTTCTGTTGAGTAAATGAGGACAACAAAGACACCACAGGCAGGACAGGGAGGAAAAGGCTACACACACACACACACACACACACACACACACACACACACACACGACAGGGAAAAACTTTCCTTGCATCCGTTGTGTTATCTGGCCACGTTGAAGGAGAAACTTCGATAGCTCTAGGATTTTATTTTGTCCTAATTACACTGATACCTGAAGTAAGAAGGAATCTCACGTCTACCATACTGATTTCCTGTTCACATACTTGGAAGCTAGTTTGCTACTGTGAGGACTGAAAAATAGTGCCAGTCTTATAAAATGCCTATAACACATGTGCAATTCTGGAGAAAAAAATTAACCCTCCTGCTAAAGGAGGACTTCTGTTACACATGCCGAGATTAAAAACAAGAGAACCAATCTTTGAATTCAAATAGCATTAGATCAACAAACAAACAAAAGGAATGTTTTTAAGAGAAGGCAGAGGAGTGGAAAACTTTAGCACCTAAGAAAGTGGAAGTGTTTTTGGTACCCTGTATAACTGCCAGATCTCTCAAAGACAAAACCGAGGATGGTATTTCATAAAAAGTAAATATGGCAACTAAATATCAGATACCATTATGATAAAATGTTTTATAAGTTAAAATCTATAGGCTAGAAGAATAAACAAACATAGGTAACTTTATGATTTCCGTTTCAAGAAATGTGCTATTAACTCCAGATAGACCTTAAGTGAACTTAATAGAAAACAATTCATCTAAGTCAGCAGAAGAGAGAATATGCCTTAAAAGTAGAGTGACCCTATCATTTCCCCAAGCCACTACACCGTTAACGTGACAGGCAAAGCAAGATAAAACAAGGACGGCTCCAGGCAAAACAAGATAAAAGATCACTCTGCTTAGAGGGGATGAACACTTACAGGTTCTGTTGTCTAGACTTAAAATCATGTTTTAATTTCTAGGAGTTACTGATGTTAACTTGCTTGCCACCTCCTTCATGTTTAGAAGAAAAGGACTACAGAATTTGTATGGATAAGTGCCGAAATTAACAGGCTGGTAAGTTAAGGAACATCCCAGGAGAAGCTCTGAGTATTTCATTCCGTGGTGTGATTATTTGAACTCTCCCCCAAACCTGAGAGGTTCCTTCGTGACTAACAGAAAAAAAAAGCAGCTGGAGTCAGGATGTAGATGGAAAAAAGAGTAAGAGGAAAGAACAACTTCGCCTACATACGTACTAAACATATAACCTGACCAAATTATCAAACAGCTACAGATCATCTTACTGCTTCTAAAAAAATTGTGTATCTTGGGGCGCCTGGGTGACTCAGTTGGTTAAACAGCCGACTCTTAGTTTCAGCTCTCATGGGTTTGTGAGATCGAGCCCTGTTGTTGGGCTCTGCACTGATGGTGGTGATAAGCCTGCTTGGGATATTCTCTCTCACGCTCTTTCTCTCTCTCCCTGCCCCTCTCCTGCTTTCGTGTGCTCTCTCTCTCAAAATAAACTTTAAAACAATAAAAAAAATTATCTTCAGTTTTTACCTACTGGAACTTTAAGAACTGCTTATAAGAAAGTCATGTGTCGGGGCACCTGGGTGGCTCAGTGGGTTAAGCGTCTGACTTCAGCTCAGATCATGATCTCACGGTTCCGTTTGTGAGTTCAAGCCCAGCGTTGGGCTTCACATTCTCTCTCTCTCAAAAATAAACATTAAAAAAAAAAAAAAAAAATCCTGTATCCAAGTTCAAAACCAGCATTTTCGTGCCCTTTCTGTACTCCCTACCCTTCAGAGTGTTGCACTGCTTGGTGATATGTACTGTATCCATTCATATAATTTTGTCCACCAAATTCTCAAGACAATAGTACTAATGCAGTCTAGGGCAGTTACCCCAGATGCCACAAGCTCTCTACACACATGTGTTTATATGTGCACACACATTCAATTTATCCTCTCGACAAGTCTGAGAGCTGGCATTTACGAAGTATGGAGCAGGTTCTAATCTTCACTTTACTACTTGCTAACTGAAATGTCCCCGTGTACATTCTCCATCTGTGCCTCTGTGCTATCATCTGTAAAATAACAAGGATAACACTAACTCATATGGCTATTTTAAGTCTTAAATAACTTGATATATGCAAAACACTTAAAAATAGCCTGACTCCTATGAAATGCTAATAAATATCAGCAATAATCATTATCTTCACGTTACAGATAAAGAAACTGAGGCCGATTTGTTAAGTAACTTTTACAAAGTCACACAGCTAGTTAAGTGGCAAAGCTGAGATCCAAACCCATAGTGTGGATCTGGAATCCAGGTTCTTAACCACTATCTTTATATTTTCTTTAAGGATATCTTATCCTGTTTCAAATCAACAATGGCAGGCTTGTCTATATTTATGGAAATTTTTTCTTTTTCTAATTTTTTTTTAATGTTTATTTTTGAAAGAGTCAGCACAGAGCCTGATGCAGGACTCGAACTCACGGGCCATGAAATCATGACCTGAGCCGAAGTCCAACTTCAACGCTCAACCAACTGAGACACCCAGGCGTCCCAAAGAAAATTCTTTACAAAACATGCAATTGCCACTGTCAAAGTACCAAGACATAAAGCACCCAACAGAACCTACATTAAAATCAGAAACAGCAGGCCCCACATCCCAAAACCCAGAACCATCTCAAGCACACACAAGTGCTTGTGTAACTACCCAGGAATATGGTTTCAGACCCAAAACTGCTCTAGACATTCTATTCCAAGCCACGTTAGACATTCAGGCTCAGTGGGCAGTCTCAAAGGTTTGTGAAAACTCAGACCAATCTGTGCAAGAGAGTACAGAAGGAGATCAGGGCACAGTCAGGTCCCCTTCCTACCCTGTTCCTCCCGCCACATCAGCAACGTCCAAGAGAAGCAGGCTGTACCTGTCCCCTGCCGCCATTTCTACAAGCACACTTTACTCAGAGGAAAAACAAAAGGCAATGAAAGATCACCTTACCTTTTTAAAAATTTTTCCATTTGGTTGTACTTCATCTTCCTCATTTAAAATTTCACGTGTCCCCAAGAGTCTTTTGTCCTTAAATTTGTTTTTTGCATACATAAAGACTTTATCTAGTGTATCACATCCAGGGTATAATACGGAGGCCAAACCATCCAAGCTGTTAACAGATCTGTATGCAGACTCAGGTTTTGAATTCACAGGCTTTGCTTTAATTCGGTTTGATTTTTCTTGTCTTGTCTCAAACAGAAAATAATATGGAATGTACGTTATAACAGTATAAAGTGATATTATAAAATGTATGAAATACAAAAGAATGGGGTTGATGGTCTGTTTTAGCTTCATGGTAGATGGTTTTGAAGATACGTGGTTATTCATAAGTGCTCAAAAAGTAGAATTAACAGATTTCCATAAGAATCTAGAAGGAAGAGAAAGAAAGGTATTAGTTCAAAATCATTTTTAAGTAACTTTAAAGAAAAATCCTTCATATTAAGTGGGCAAATGGAGATATTTTTTTTCCAATCAAGCAGCAGCAAGTATTGGCCTCCAGCAATGTCCTGTCCACCCTGATATGGCACAGGTGAGTGTCTTCCAAGTGTCTTGTATCTCTTTCCACATCATTCTATAAACAGGTGGCTTTTCCAACCTGACCCCAAGTGGTGAAGAAGGAGCAAGCCAGAAGACCTACATCAGAATCCACAGTGAAAACGTGCCGATTTCCTCTTCCTGGCAATCTCCTCACTTCCCCAGGGAAGCAACGGCATACACCATTTCCTCCCTCGTGGCTCGGCAGCCACTATTAAATAATCGCTGCATTCTTTCCCAGTGGGCCCCATTCCCTCTCTCTAGGCAGCAACAAGCAGCTGGAGTTGGCAAACAACACAGAATCCACTTCCTGCGTGGTATTTTCCAATTTAGGCAGGTTGGATGGCGAAGCAAGGAGGCTGTAAACCTTGGTCTTTATACTTATATCATCAGATTTGTTGACAATCTACTATGTGTCGGATACTCTCCTAAGTACAGGAAATACAACAGTGAACCTCCTCTCACGGAGTCCACGCGGTCGCTGGGAGCAGCGGACGAACAAATATACGTACGCAGGCCAAGTGTCAGCAAATCCCTGGAGGAAAAATAAACCAGGGAAGGGAAACACGAGGTGAATGGGCAAGGCTGGAGAGACGCTCTATGAGGGGCCCACAAGAGCCGCTCGGGCTGTGGCAGAGTCCCTCTCTAAGGAACGCGGTAAGGCCTTCTCAGAACAAAGGAAGGCAACGTGCAATGTGGCCCAATCAACTTCTCTACACATATGCATAGCTCTGACACGACTCTGTAACTTGGACTATGTCCAATCGGACTATATGTGTCACCATATATGGGACACAAAGAAGTAGAAATTGCATAAAAGGCTACGACCCGTTGTACTTGGGGCTCAGTTTTTCGGGTACGAACCCACTGAGCCCGTGCCGGCACGACGAACAAAGTTGCTTCCCGGACAAAGAAAGCCTCGGTGTCCCGTTTCTCTGTAGGAGAACCCTGTTCTGGGGCCAGTGATATCCGAGCAGAGGTTTACAGGGAAGAGAGAGAGTGGGCCACATGCCTATCAGAGGGAAACTGAGCACTCGAGAGGAGACACTCCTCTGTGTGGTAGGTAGGTAAAAACATCATTTTTGAAGAAACGAAACTGAAGCAAACTACTAATGACTCCATCCAGCTTCAAACCCAGGGGTTATGATTTCTAGCATGCTCAGCTCCTCTCCCCAACTCCATGCTGTAGAAATTCTATTCCAGGCAAATGTGGCCAAGAAACGCAAGGAAGCTCTACTGCGGGCACAGCCGGCCAAGAACGCTGGGCACCAGTTACCCTTGCCTCAGCCTGTCGATAACGTCCAGACAGAGAGCAAAGCTCCAGAGAAGACCAGTGGCGACAGCCGCAGCCCAGCACCTCACTCCCAGAGCACAGGCCAGGCTGCTGTCCCTGCCCCTGGCTCTGGAGCAATGGCACACGGGTTCCGCTCAGGCCAAAGCAGGCTGTGAGGACGGAGAGCCCCTTAGCAAGCCCCAAGCGGGCTGACTTTCGTCAGAACAGAGAACAGGGAGCTCAGGCCTAGTGGCGCTGAGGAAAACAATGGAGACCTTGGTGAGGAGCGATTCGGCCGAGGCTGGTAGTTCCAGGAGAGCAAGGAAGGAGTAAATAGAAGTTTCATGGAATCAGGGAAAAGAGAACCTAAGAAGAGCCCTTCGGGGGTCAGGACAGCTCAAAGAGTGGCCTCAAACACAGCCCCTTTACAAAGGCCGTATAATTTGACTGGATCACACGGTGAGGCAATTTATGGCCCAGGGCTCTGTCCAATACAATAAGGCAATCAGCTAGCTATCAGCGGAGAATAACTGCTGGGCGTGAACTTGGCAGAAGTTTAACAAGGAGATCAGAGAAAGAAAATAGTTAAAGAGCGTCCTACTAAAACCATGCCGTCATCCCCTAAAGAGGGCACTTCAAGGGCACTCGGTGTGCTCCCAAGGCGGGGGTGGGGGGTGGAAACTGCAGTGAAATAAGCCAGCCAAGTCACTAAACAAATAGGCAAGCCAGCAGCACAACAGCAAGAAGCCAGGGGAAAGGGGGAGGGGAGTCAGCATTCAGAAATGCTGAAATGTGCAGCTTACAGCAAAAAATTATGGGGCATACAGACAGCAAAGGAAGACCCAAACACAGTGGGAGAAAGCAGGCAACAGAAACTGTCCACAAGAGGGCCCAAATGTCAGACTCAGACAAGACATCAAAGCAGCTATCATAAACACGTTCAAAGAACTAAGGGAAAAAATTAAAAGTCCAGAGATGCCTGGCTGGCTCGGTCAACAGAGCAAACAACTCTTGATCTCAGGGTTGTGGGTTCAAGTCCCACGCTGGGTACAGAGATTACTTAAAAACTAAAACCCTAAAGGGGTGCCTGGGTGGCGCAGTCAGTTAAGCGTCCGACTTTGGCTCAGGGCATGATCTCACAGTCCGTGGGTTTGAGCCCCGTGTCGGGCTCTGTACTGACAGCTCAGAGCCTGGAGCCTGCTTCAGATTCTGTGTCTCCCTCTCTCTGCCCCTCCCCAGCTCACACTCTGTCTCTCTCTCTCCCTCTCTCTCTCTCTCTCAAAAATAAAAACATTAAAAAAATATTTTTAAATAAATAAAACCTTCAAAAATAAAGTAGATGTCCAACTCTGCAATTTTACAAGATAAAGAACACCTCCAAATTTGCCCACGCAAAACTGGTGAGAAGCCACGACCCTCAAATAGTCCCCAGGCTCTGTTCACCGTTCCACACTGTTTTCTTTGACAAGTCATCTGGAGGAAGAGTCCAGAGAATCTAGATTTATGCCATTAATGGGGACCCATTGAAAGTCTCTATTTAGGAAAATGGCACAATAAAAAATAAACGGTCCTGGGGTACCTGGGAGACTCAGTTAAGCTTCTCACTCCTGATTTTGGCTCAGGTCTTGATCTTACAGTTCATGAGATCGAGCCCCGTGTCATGTCGGGCTCTGTGCTGACAATGTGGAGCCTGCTTTGGATTCTCTCTCTCTCTCTCTCTCTCAAAATAAATAAACATTTAAAAACAAAACAAAAAGACAAATGGTCCTACTACTTCCAGGACATCAGAGCTGCAAAGAATAAAATGTATCTCAATAATCCAGGGGAAGGATGTTACCTAAGTATTCTCCCTGAAATTTTATTTCACATGTCTGTGTTTTGAATTAAAAAATAACCCTGTAATAAAAAAAATCTTATCTGCAGATAATGACTGTATGATGACTGTACAGAAAATCCTAACTAATCCATTAAATAACTAATAGAACTAGTAAGCAGCTCAGCAAAAGTCACAGGGTGGACGATGAATATATACAGATCAATTGTTTTTTTTTTTTTTTCAACGTTTTTTATTTATTTTTGGGACAGAGAGAGAGAGACAGAGCATGAACGGGGGAGGGGCAGAGAGAGAGGGAGACACAGAATCGGAAACAGGCTCCAGGCTCCGAGCCATCAGCCCAGAGCCTGACGCGGGGCTCGAACTCACGGACCGCGAGATCGTGACCTGGCTGAAGTCGGACGCTCAACCGACTGCGCCACCCAGGCGCCCCTGATCAATTGTATTTCTATACAGTAGCAATGAACAATCAGAAAATTAGGTTAAAGCAATTATATTTATCAGAAATAATACTTTGGATAAGATATAAGAAGAAGTTTACTATGAAAACTAGAAAACACTGTTTAAAGATATTAAAAGCCTAAATAAATGGAAAAACATCTGCTATATGGACTGTAAGACTTACTACTGTTAAAATGACAATTCTCCAAACTGGCGCACAGATTCAACACAATCCTTATCAAAATCTCTACTGGCTTTGATACGGAATCTTTCAAGCTAAAATTTGCATGGAAATTCAAAGTAGCCGGAACAGCCAAAAGAACCTTGAAAAAGAACAACGCTGGAGGGGTCATACATCTCAATTCCAAAACTCAGCACAAAGCAATAGTGATCAAGACAGCGTAGTACTACTAGCAAAGGGATTGAGGGGTGGGGGGGTAGAGATTTTTAAACAAAGGTGCTTTAAATAAGCACCAGAAGCAGCAGGGGTTCCAGTGGAGCAGGGTGGGGGTGAGGAGACAGGGGCAGGGCATTAAAGTCAAATCCTTAGGTCCTTTCATGCTGAGAAGAAACTTCACGGGCGTTCCACTGTACACTGCATTCCAGTGTTTTAGAAAATTAGTTAACCACGGGGCACCTACGTGGCTCAGTCGGTTCAGCGTCTGACTTCGGCTTAGGTCACGATCTCACAGTTTGTGGGTTCGAGTCCCACGTCGGGCTCTGTGCTGACAGCTACAGCTCAGAGCCTGGAGCCTGCTTTGGATTCTGTCTCCCTCCCTCTCTACCCCTCCCCCATTCACGCTTGATCTTTCTCTCTCTCTCTCCCTCTCTCTCCCTCCATCTCTCGCTCTCTCTCAAAAATGAATAAACATTAAAAAAATTATTAAAAAAAGGAAGAAAATCGGCTGTCAGCTAAAGGCAGCAGAAACATGAGGCGAGGCGATCAGATGAACCAGAGTTGAAAATAATCCTCGGCTCCTGGGAGCAGGGTGACTAATGTGTGTGACGGGAAGCCAGCAGCTAGGATTCCCAGCTCCCAATTGCCCAACTGCCCAGAGGGTGGCAGCAGCCACTGTTCCTCCAGGCCTTCCCAACAACTGAAATCTTTCTTAACACAGTGCAGGTGGATCAGAATCCTAGCGAGGAAAGTCCCGAATGAGAGGAGCTGCAGTGAAAGAAGGGAAATGGCTCGGGTGCCTTCAAGTGAGACAGAGACACGAGAAGTAGCTGGTCAGCAGCTGGATGGCTGGTGGGAAGGAGACGAATGCAAGTCTTGACACCGAGGAGTTTAAGATGCCTGTGAGTCATCCAAACATAGAAACTATGGGAGTTAAGAGGGATCAGAGCTGGAAGCACACCTTTTAGAGCCATAATCAGATGGAGGAGGACAAGGTAGGAAATCTCCGAGATCAAGTTCAAGGACAGAAAACTCTGTAAGGAAACCAAAGCCAAGACTGAAGAGCAAAATCCCACTGGCGAGACCAATAAAAGCAGTACCTGGAGAGGGCAGGACCGTGAAAGCCAAGGGTTGGGAGAGCCGAGGAGGAAGCGTTCAGTAGCATCACACGCAGCCTACATGTACCAGCCACATGCAATTAAGACATTTAATTTTTCTAAAATGTTTTAGACAAACAAAGTAAAGTAACAAACCTTTGGCCAACTGCATCCTATTTGCTGAAGGGGCTGTGGAAAATCTAGAACTAGGAAAGCAGTCACAGGTACCCTCTTACGTTGCCTCGTCTTAGAATGAGTATCACCTTTCAGAAAACAAACCCGAACGATAAAATCTGTTCATTTCCTTCACAACTTTTAGATTTCCAATCCACTTTAAGAAGGCCTCATCCATCCCAGGGTTAAACTACTGTCCTCCTGTATTTTTTCCAGGATTTACAAAATTTTTACATTTAGACCTTTCATCATTATGGAGTTTGTTTTTCCACATTGTACAAGGCAGAAAGCCAACTTGTTCTTTCAGATGAATTACCCGAACCGCTTATTAAATCAACCCCACTTTTCTCAATGACCAAAACGTCATCTTCAACAGTGAGTTCTTGTTCACAACTGGATCTGTGTCTAGACATTATTCTGCTCCTTGGACCTGTCTACTGCTTTGTCATGCCTCCAAATACAGTAGATTTGCAACAGTGATTCTCAACTGTGATACATGGACCAATCATACCAGAATTGCTTAGAGCGTATTTAAACAGAAGGCTCCTCAGACAGGTCTTCCCATTCTTTCCTCCCTACCCTATAGGTTGAAAACTCTACTGGCAGACTCACTTTTAAACAACCACCATGTAAGTTTTATGTGCACTGTTTGAGAACTACTATTTTAAATATCTAGCAAGACTCACACTCTGCATGTGCTTCAAAACTTTCTTATCAATTCTTACAGATTTACTCTTCTACATAAATTTTAAAGATTTAACATTTGTCTGGTGAAACTATTTGAAAATCAAAAGGAAAAAACACATGACAAAATATACAAAGAGCTGTTACAAATTAAAAAGAAAAAAGAGTCAAGCGTCGTAGAGGAAAACGAAAGAAAAGATGCATACAGGTGTGAAGGTCACTGTTGACCTTGAAAATAGCTGTGTTAAGGATCAAAGCCCAACTGGAGAGAGTTTAGGAAAGAAGAGGAGGAGCACTTTAAAGAGGAACAGAGAAGTGGATACTAGGACCGGACAAAGCAGACTCTTTTGTTTTAAAGATAAGAGATAGTTATAGCTTGTCTTCATGCTGAGGGCTATGACCCAGTAGAGGAAGAAGAAGATTAAGCAGAACAGAGAATGAGACACAGCACACAAGTGGAAGAGGTTGGCCTTACGGAGCAACAGGGGCACAGATGCATGTGGGCGGTACCAGGAGCTAGTAGAAGGTTCTTTTCTGAGCGCTTCTATCTTCTCAGAGTAATAGGAAGCACAATCACTGGCTGAAAGGGAGGAAGAAAGAAGGGTACTAGAAAATTGAGAAAGGGGCACCCAAGTGGCTCAGTCAGTTAAGCATCCGACTCTTGATTTTGGCCGGGGTCATGATCTCACGGTTCATGGGTTCGAGCCCCGTGTTGGGCTCTGCACTGACAGCACGGAGCCTGCTTGGGACTGACTGACTCTCTCTCTCTCT